>NW_027555625.1:115181528-115831945 GCF_003287225.1 Phascolarctos cinereus | reverse complement strand
AGGGAGTTAGGGGGAGATGAGTTCAGATTGGGACATGTTAAGTTTAAGATGTCTACTGGACATCCAGTTCAAGATGTCTGAAAGGCTATTGGAAATGTGAGATAGGAAGTCAGCAGAGAGGTTGGGACAAGATGAGTAAACTGGAGAATCAAAAGCATAGAGAAAATGTTTATAACATTGCACAGCTGTAGTGTGCATGTGCGCACACACACACACACACACACAAACACACACACATATACACACCCCTACCTCTATTTTTTATTTTTTAAATAACTAGAACTCCCTCCCATGCCCCACCCCATTAAAGAGAAAAGAAAAACACATTCCTTGTAATAAATATGCAGTCAAGCAAAACAAATTCCATCATTTACTATTGACAAAAAAAAAAACAACCTATGTGTATGTGTGTGTATTTCATTCTGTACCCTCAATCTATCTCCTGTCTGTCAGTAAGTGGATAGTATGTTTCATCCTCAGTCCTCTAGAATCATGACTGGTCCTTGTATTGACCATAGGTCTTACAGCTTTCAAGACTGTTTGCCTTCATAGTATTATTGTTATTATATAAATTGTTTCTCTGGTTCTGTTCATTTCATTCTTCATCAGTTTATAAAAGTCTTTGAAATTGTTCATTTTCGTATTAAAATTATAGTATAAATTGTTCTTCTGTTTCTGCTTACTTCACTCTGCATAAGTACACATTAAGTCTTTCCATGGCTCTTTGAAATCACCTATTTACACATTTCTTACAGCGTAAGAGTATTTCATAATATTAACATGCCACAACTAATTCAGCCATTCCTTAACTGATGGTATCCCTTTAGTTTCCATATTTTTACCACCATGGGCATGCATTATTTAGTAATTTTTGTGTATAATTCCAAATCATTTCCCAAGATGGTTATATCCATTTACAGGTCCACCAACAGTGCATTCAATGTATCTATTTTCTCACAGCCCCACCAACATTTGTCATTTTCTTTTTTGTCATCTCTGCCAATCTGATGAGTACGAAGTAGAATCTCAAAATAGTTTTGAATTTTAATTTCTCAGATTAGTGGTGATTTTGAACATGTTTTCACAGGATTATAGATACCCTTATCCTTTACTCTCCCCTAATGATCAGCCCATCTCCATTTCCTATCGTACATGTTCTCAACAACGCCTTTCTTCCTGCTTCTCACATGTAAGTCCCCATTGATAATATACTGGAGCCTAAGTCTACCTGACACACATCTCTTCCTCTTCTCTGGGTCACTTGCATTTTGATTCTTTTGAAGTCACAGAGTTCAATGACTCATAATCACATGGCATCACTAGGAAAATACTGCTATTTTTAAAAATGGGCATTTCATGTCCCAATTTCTCATTTTAAAACAAGTCATAGGAATACCATAAATAGTTCATCCACATGAGTAACCTGTTTAGAAACATGTTTTATTGGTATGCATATTTCAGTCATTTGGAACCATAAAGGAACTGTAACATTGCATTTCTCCAAGATTTCCAGGGGCAAGGGATATGTTCCACTGAAGTTTTGGAAGGAATGACTGAGTCATAGAGACTAAACCCTATGGATTCTGACTCATGGTCATAAAATCCTACTCCTACGGCATCTACAAGATGTGATCCAAGGAAATAGATTAGTGAAAAGAAGCTAGGTGGCACAATGGATAGGTAGACCACCAACCCTGGAGTCAGGAAGATGAGTTTGAATCCAGCCTCAGACACTCTCCAGCTGTATGACCATCTAAACTCTGTGCTCCTTATCTGTAAAATGGGTATGATAATAGGATCTCCTTCTTATGGTTATTGTGAAAAGATAATGAGGTAGTATTTGTTAAAAACTTTACAAGCCTTAAATCACTATTAAAATGCTAGCAGTTATTATTACTATTATCATTGCCAACATGCACAAAATTTAACAAAATCAAAAACATTTAAATGATTCATATATCTAACAAATTATCCACACAGAAGTTAAGTCATCCCCTAACTAAAAGAACACAAGAGCCACTGGAATAGTAGCAGTATACAAACCTTTTATGGAATATTGCCAGCAGCACAAAGAAAAAGATGCATCACAGACAAGAAAGGACCACCCAAAGTAAATACTCTCTGTTCTGTCAGGACCTGGGTAGGAAAGCCATGTGGGTCAGCAATTTTTGCATGGCTCTAGGCCATTGAATGTCTTTCTTGGTATATTGATAGGCATTCAGAAGAGAGAGCTTCAAGTCTGAAAGAACACTTAATACTTAAAATTAGGAGGTAAGACAGGAAGGGAGAATGTACAGGAGGAAAGAGCTGGTACAAAGCATAGAGTGCTGTATCTGGAGTCAGGAAGACCTGAATTCATATCCAGACTCAGATACTTTCTAACTGTGTCACCTTGGGCACGTCACTTAACCTCTGTTTGCCTCAGTTTCCTCAACCTTAAAAAGGGAATAATAACAACACCTTGTCTCCCAGGGTTGTTGTGAGGATCAAATGAGATAATATTTATAAAATTAGCACAGTGCCTAGCACATAGTAGGCATTGTGCCAATACTTACTATTATTATTGTTATTATTATTATCAAGTAGAGTGCATTCTTCACTTTAAGAAGCAGAAAACATACTGGCAGCCTTTAATGGCCTTGTCTAGAACCAAAACCAAAATGTTCTTTTTTTAAAAAATACATCCTTTATATTATCTTTTTCTCTGAAATCTTTTGATAAGTCCATCAGCAAAAGTTTCTTCATTAGAGTCAGGTAGGAAAGAAGGGAAAGAAATGAATAAACACTAGGAAGAAAAAGGAAATAGAATCAATACCTCAGAGTCCTGCCAGTTACTCACCAGAATTTGTACCATCCTGGGCTTTCTTCATCTTTCCCACTCTCAGTAATGATGATCTGGGGACTGAGGCAGAAGGTATCTATCCCTTGTTTTTTGGTACAGGTGCTCAAATGGAGTACCCACCATCTGCTCCCTTTTGAGATTGTTATTATTAATGGTAATAAAATCTCATGTCTGGTAAGGGCTTTAATTTTTCAAAGACCTGCTTTTGTGTGTGATCTTCTTAAACGTAGTGTCATAGGTTGTTGTTGTTGGGAAGACTTGAAAGGATTTTTCCCATTGCCCAAATGGGAATTAATGCTGAAAATATGGCTTCTGCAAGAGGTGGCAAAAATGAGTCTAGGAAGCAATGGGCCAGCAGTTGGGGAGGTAGGTAGGAATGGCATGCAACAAATGTAAGCAATAATGTATTTGGACCTCTCCTCTAGTCCAATCAGTATTAATCAGTTTGCTATGATTCCATAGGGGTAGGAATTATAGGTTCTGTATATTAGCCCCCAGAGCAGTAAGCTGCAGATTGTAAGTTCACTTGCTTAATCATAGGAAGATAACTATAGGCCCTCCTGTAGTTTTTCTTGTTTTTCCTTATGGTGACCAAGCCCAGTGTGGCAGAAATGACTCAATGACATGGAAAGTCCCCCAACTTATTTTAGTACCTCCGGACCACTATTTCTTGTCCAACATGAGCAGGTGACCATCTTATGACCATTTAATCAGTGGAGATGCCCCATGCTTCACCCAACCAGAGACCGCCCTGCAAACATACCATTTCTAGTTGATGCATCCTTTTTTGCCTCATGAAGCCATATCTACCAACAAATGGGATTCTGTACTTTGTATAGCCTCTTTAGAATGTTCAGGTATCAAATCTGGTATTAAGTCTTATAAAAATAAGGCCCTAGAAGAAGGGGGCATTCTAGAGTGTAAGGAAGATCTGAGGTCCACTTCATTGGAGGGGGACCATGAACCCTTTAATAAAGTACCATTAGCTCAGAGCTCTGCCTCAGTCTCTTTTTATTGTAGGCTGGACAATTACAATCCCCATACAAAGAAGGCCAATTCATTGCTTCCATCCAATAAGCAACATTTATTGCCCTTCTTCTGGCAACTCTGTGGCCACTATTATGAGGTCAATCCTGAGCTGATCACTGTGAAGGATACACGAGAGAATAGGAAAATCCCTGCCACTGAGGAACAGATCACCTAAATAAGGAGAACATTCTTTATTCTACTACAAGGTATTACACTCTCATAGCAAGTAGAAGCGTCCTCACCTCAGAGATACAGTGACACAAGCAATCAGCAAAGGTTAATGCCAACTGTTCTGCCATATCCTGGGGAGGGGATTGCTGAGTTGGGCAATTTGCATAGGCCTCAAAGATACCTAGAGAAAAAGAACTGTTTTGGTTAGAATCATTTTGGGCATTGTCACTAAACATCCCAAGTCTATGGAGAAGGAAATGGCACACCACTCCAGTATCTTTGCCAAGAAAACCCCAGATGGGGTCACAAAGAGTCAGACCTGATTGAATGATGGACAACAACAACTCCAAAACTAACAAAAAGCTCAAACTACTTGGATGTAGAGTGGAGGCAGAGAAGAGTAGAGATTAATCAGTTGTGAGAGACTGGCCCCAAAGAGAAATAAATACACATTTCTTCAACTTGCCATGGAGTTATATTTAAGTTAAATTTCTTATATTCAACCATGCAATCCACGAAATACTCTCACCCCAACAGAGATAATATTGCATACTTGAGTATATGCAAAGAAGCAGCATTATTTTAGAACCAAGTGGCATTAGATTTGGGCTTCAACTTTCTCACCCTCATCACATCTGCTTCCCAAAATGTCAAAAATATAGAAAATCAGGAACTGTCAAAGGCAAATCAACCTGAATAGGGCCTATTCCGAGACTAGCATGTCAATAATGCTTATACCCTTTCTTAAACCACATAGTCTAATCACCTCTGATTATATATTTAAGGAAACTTCCAGGCACTGTAAATACTGCAAATACATATGTACATATCTGTTTAATTTTAGATTTCCTCCACCTGAGAGGGACCAGAAATTCCCTAATACAACAAATTTCCCAGTCCTCTATCCAGGCTACTGGCCTCTAGGTCAACATTTATACTTGTGGGGTCAACCAAGGGCAAAAAATTATGACTACTTAACAATGTCATCTTTTTCCCTTCACCCAGTTCACTTTTCATAGTTCCTTCTCCAAAAATCTCAAACCTGGAAGCTGATGGTCTCAAAAAAAGAGGTGCATCTAGCCTGGCAGAAAAAGTATTGGGTCAATATTCAAACCAAAGTCCTAGGTCTTGTTTGTCACTAGCTATCGGTAGGACCTTGGACATACCCCATAAACTCTCTGTCTCATTTTCCCCTTCTATGTAAGGAGAGAGTGGAACCATCTTAGCTCTATAGTCCTTTATAGTTCAAACACTCAGATACAACCAACTATAAATGAAAACTATGAATTAACTACTCACAGTCTTGCTTTGGAATCAAATATGATTATTTTCTTGGTCCAGAGTGATCATTGGAGTCTAAGAAATGTGTGGTTAGAGAAGGTAGTAGTAGTAATAGTAGTAGTAGTAGTAGTAGTAGTAGTAGTAATGTCTATCATTTTAAGGTTTAGAAAGTATTTTACAGATATCTTATTTTATACTCACAACATCCCTGTGAGGTAAATGCTATTATTATCCCCATTTTTGCAGATGAAGAAACTGAGGCTGACAGGATAAGTGACTTGCCAGGTTCACACAGCTAGTAAGTGTCCAAAGAAGTATTTGAACTCAGTCTTAGTGATGACAAGTGCAATGCTTTATCCACTGAGCCACCTAACTGCCCACCCCAACCCCGAAGGCCCATTTTATGTAGTTGTGTTTTTTTGAACTTCCTTAGATGGCTTTTCAGTGAACTCTAGGGAATTCCTGCCACATAGACCATCATCTGTTTCTCCCTGTGTTCCTGTCACTGTAGTACCAGAGTCAAGTGGATAAAATTCCCACATGACACACTGAAGCCATTTCAGTTCAGGTTTTTATTTCTAGAGAAGATGGAAGATACAAACTATCTCAGTAAAAAGAATGGTCACATTTTAGAGTTGTTTTCCTCCCTAAGGACTCACTAGCTTGGAAGAGGAGTCTCTAGTAGCCATCAAGGATAGCTAGAGATGGTTGGGAACATAAGATAAAATCAAAATGCCCTCAAAAGCACATTATCTTTGTATTTGAAGACTAACTTTTCCTTATTTAGAACAAGCTGAAAATAGCTGCGAGTCAACAGTTTTTAAATTAAATGCTGACAGAATGGAAGGTAGTATTATCCATGCCTACAAAATGCTACCTATCCATGCTCCCAAAATGTTTGCCATTTTAATTGGTGAATTAATGCAAATGGAGAAACAATAATGACCAATCATCTATTCATAGATCATAGTAATTTAGTAAAAGGGACCCTAAACATCACCTAATCCCACTTCTTATCCCTTCTACGATATCCTTGACATCTCTCCTCTGCTCCAACACCCCTAAACATAGGAAAATAGCTACCTAGTGAAGCAGCCCATTCCCTTTTGAAATAATTTCATCTATTAGAAAGTCCTCGTGTTGAAACAAATTCTTCTATCTTATAATTTCTACTTATTGGTTCTAGTTTTTCTTTTGGAAAAAAGAATAAATCTCTCTCCCTGTGACATCTTTCAAATATTTGAAGACAGTTCTTATATCTTCCTATTCTTTTTGTTTTCAAGAGTAAAGATCCTTAGTTCCTTCAACAATTTCTAATAGGATGTGATTTCTACAGCCCCTGAAAATCCTTTGGTCCCCCTGAACAGACTAGACTGCCTGCAGTAAAGGTTCCACATAAAGGAGTAGCCGAAAATAAACAGGACAGCTAGGTGATACGATGGACAGAGAGCCAGGCCTGTAGTTAGGAAGACTCACTTTCGTGAATTCAAATTTGGCATCAGATACTTACTAGCTGTGTGGCCCTGGGGCAAGTCACTTAACCCTGTTTGCCTCTGTTTCCTCATCTGTAAAATGAGCTAAAGAAGGAAATGACAAACCACTCCAGTATCTTTCCTTAGAGAACCCCAAATGGGGTCACAAAGAGTCAGACACAACTGAACAATAACAAAAGAAGAAAAACAGTGACTAGACTGTGGAAGGCTTCGAAGGTCAAACCAAGGATTTTGTATCTTATCCTATAGGAAATACGACACATTATAGTTTTTTAATCAGGTGAGTGACATGATAAGAACATTGTTTGAAGAAAATTATTCTAGCATGCTTGAGTAGATAGAATTAGTGTATATATGGCATAGTCATAATAATCAAAGAATGCTTACAGGAGAACTCGACATTTTCCTCTTGGTTGTGAAATCCAACATTCAAAGGAAAATATTTGTAGAAATAGGAATCTAAAAATAATGGAAAGTTTCCCAAGTTTCAGTAAAGCCTGAGGAAAAAGCCCAGTTCCAAGCATGTAGAGAGGTTGAGATCTCAGATTGGTAGAAAGAATACACACCCACGAAACGAAAAATTCTTGAACTATTTGCTCTTCCCTTTAAGTGAAAAAAGGGATTGAGGGGAAAAAAAGGCAATTCCCATCATCTCTATCCCTATATAAAAATTTGATCAATATATACCCTCAAAAGAATTCTAAAAAGAAAAACGTATCTCTGCCAGGTAAATCCATTTATGCTGCAATAAGCTCCCTATGTGAACATGAGAAAATCTTTTGAATTAATGCCATCTTTTCTGATAGGCCCAGAGTGGTGGCATGGTGAGGTTCTAGGAGACAAGGGCTGTCACTGGGCTTTGTAAGTGTGATTGATCACAAACAGAATCAGGAACTTTGCTTTGTGAAAGCCCCCTTTCTTCAAGCCCATTTTCTGTCCCCCTTTTCCTGCCTCCCTCCTCCCTCCAGACACCAGGTCTCTGGCCTCTGGCCTCTGGCCTGTTAAATACCTTGTTTGGCACAAAGCTATTTTGGCCAGGGAGCAGAAAATGATTCTATTCTACTAGATCCCCTTGAATGTTAACTTCTCCACATTCTGATATATTTTGATCTCAAAAAGGGCAGAGTTGGAACTGTGGAAAGCTACTGGTACTCCTGCTTTTTACAAACCACAACTCAGAATGATTTGCTGGTAAGGAAGGAGGAGGGGAAGCATTATTAGTACACCTTGCATATTGAGGTAGACCAATAGGTTAGTTGGAAGCAAAATGACAGAAGAAGATATCATTAAAGACAGAAGAGTAGGTGGGTCAGTTGGTCTTAAAATGCAAGCCAATCAATAAATAAGCATTTATTAAGTGCCTACTATGTTCCAGGCACTGTGTTAAGCTCTAGAGATACAAAAAGAAGCAAAAGACAGCCTTGTCTTCAAAGAGCTTATAATCTATTTGGGGAAACAACAAGTAAATATGTATATATTTGTGCATATATATAGCTATAGATATAGATAACAAGCTATATACAGAATAACTAGGAAATAATGAAGCAGAGGGAAGGTGCTAGAATTGAGGGATGGTTAGGAAAGACTTCCTGTAGAAAATGGGATTTTGGTTGAGATTTAAAGGAAGCCAGGGAAGGCAGAAAGTGGAGAAATAAGGAGGGAGAGAATTCCAGGAATGGAAGACAGTCATGCCTTCCATGGACATGCCCAAAGGGAAATGCCAGAGCCAAGAGACAGAATGTCTTGTTTGTGGAATGGCCAGTAGGCCAGTGTCAGTGGATTGAAGAGTACACCAGTGGGAGGAACATATAGGAGGACCAGAAAGGTAGGAGGGAGATCAGTTTTGAAGGACTTTGAATGCCAGACAGGATTTTGTATTTGATCCTGGAGGTGATAGGGGACCATTGGAATTTGTTGAGCAAGGGGGATGACATAGTCTGACCTGCGATTTAGGAAAATCACTTTGGTGGCTGAATGGAGGACGGATTGGAATGGGTTGGTTAATAGATGAGCAGCTTGGTTAATAGATAAGACAGCCAGAATGTCACATGAATAGCCGCAAAATAATACATCCACCCAATGCTTTGAGAGCCAGAGGACTTTCTTGACACACCAGCCCTTAACTATATATTCTACCACTCTACTAGCCAAGAATAAATAACCAAAAGAAATTATAGTCCTAAAATGAGTATTTGCCCTAGGAAGCCAATGGGCAAGGTTCATTCAAGTGTTCTGCACGTGACAGAACTGGAAACAGAAATGCACAGTTGGGAACCAGCCCTCATGTTCTTCAAATAACAACAGACAATGCTCTCATCAAGGATTTATTGAATTCTAAATATGGATGTGCCATAAATTGAATATAAATAACTTAGATAATAAAGTTTTCTGTAAAAACAGCCCTGCCTTCTTTTCAGGAACTATTACTTAAAAGAAGTTTCACCTTACCGAGGCATCATTATATAGTGGGGGAAAGCACTAGCCTTAGAGTTAGAAGACCTAGAATCAAATCCTGGCTCCATTACTTACTAGCTGTATAACCATCGGAAACTCACTTCACCTTATTGTCCATTATGTGCCATTCTCCTAGGCTGGTGTCTTCCTCTTCCTTCCTATCTATGGGAGCAGAGAAACCATTCCTTCCTGATTCCTCCACCTGTCTCCTGGCCTAACCTCCCTGCAAGGATAGGAGAGAATCGCCATTTCATCAGCTTCCCACACCAGTCCTAATATCCTGAAAGGACTCCACCCTGAGTTAATGACATTAATAACTCATCTGAATTTATTCATTAATGATGAACAAAATCCCACCTGTTCATTCCTTGCCTATCCTAGTGATCCTCAATTTCCAGCTTTCATTTTTCATCCATTCCCCACTACCTGCTTCCTTGTCCCCATTCCCCTCAAGCCAACTCACAACCCTCACAATGTCCCACTTTAAAGCTACCCACCCCTTCCACTATGCTCTCTGGAATACTTGTTCCATAGGTAACAAACTTTTTTCCTTCTTAAATATTTTCCTTTCCAACTCCTTTAATCTTCCAACTGCCACTGTGACCTGACTCCTTCCTGATAACACAGCCTCCCTTTCCAACACTGGACACACTTTCACTCATACACACACACACACACACACACACACACACACACACACTGGGGGAGTTGGAATACCCCTTGCTTCTCATTGCTACTTTCAAATTCGCCTTCAACCATCATCACTAAGTAACCTCTCCTTCTTTGATATCCCTTTGATATTCACTCAATCCATTCACTCAATCCAATAAAATTTCTGGCAGATGTCTTCTGACCTCTAGGACACTCCCCTTCTTTCATCAATGATTTCAGTTCCTGGTTCAAAGTTGTTCTTTCCCACAACTCCTACCTTTATACTTTGGGACTTCAACATACATATTGATATTCCCTCAAATATCCTTACTTACTAGCTCCTCAACTTGCTCATTTCCCACAACCAATTCCTCCATTCCATCTTAGCAACACACTGAGATAATCATGCCCTTCATCTTGCCACTACCCACAAATGCTCCACTCCTATGTTTTTGAACCCTGAAATTCCTTTATCTAATCACAATTTGTTTTTCTACCTTTCTCTTGCTTTACAACCCCAAACTCTGTTCTTAATTTTCTTTGTGACCTCCAATCCCTCAACCCTGCAGTTCTTTTCCAGGACATCATCCCTGCCCTGGTTACATACTTCTCCTCTTCCCTGGTTTGACCCATTAGTAAGCCAGTTCAACTCTATTCTGGTCTCCCCTCTTGAGTCTCTTGACCCCTTATCATATGGCTGCTCTTGTTCTGACAAGCCTTAGCCCTGGATTACTCCCACCATCTACTGCTTTCATTTCTACTTAACTACTGTCAAATGAAGGTGGAACAAATCACAAAACCATTCTGACTGGAGCTACTACAAATTTATATTAAATAATATCAGCTGGGCCCTCACTGCAGCAAGGCAATCCTTTTATGCCTCCCTAATTGACTCACTATCCCACCCACCACAATTATTTTTCCAAACTTTAATATCCTTCCTCAAACCTTTCATACCTCTTCCTCCCACTACCTTCTCAGTTGAGAACCATGCCTCATATGTTACTACAAACACTAAGGTCATTCTCCAAGAGCTTCCTTTTCCTCTCCCTTTCTCTTCATCTCACATCACTCGGATGCCTTCTCCCAGCCTATCCTCTTTTACTCCTGTCTCACAAGAAAAGATGGCCCTTCTTGCCGAGGCCAACTGCTCTGCAGTACCAGTCATGCCATTCCATCTCATCTTCTCCAGCATCTATCAAAACCACATTTCCCATCCATCATAACCATATTTTGCTAATCTTCAATCTCTCTCTGTCTACTGGCTGCTTTTCTTCTACTTACAAACATGTCTTTGTCTCCCCCAAAAGTTACCACATATCTATGTCTCCTCTCCAAAGTTATTGAAAAAATTTTAAATGCCAAATCTAATTGCCTTATCTCATTCCTTAACTTCTTGACTTCTCCACAGTTTTTGATATTATCAATGACCCTCTTTTCTTTGATATTCTCTTCTCTCTGGGTTTTCTTGACATTACACTCAACTGGTTCTCTTCCTTCCTATTTAGCTATTCCTTCTCATTCTCTTTTGCTAGATCTTCATCCAGATCACACCTAGTTGGAAAGCAATAATGAGTGTCCCACAGGGCTCTCTCCTGAGAATTTAACATATCATCCTAGCATGTCAAAATCTTTTCTGATGCTAAATATACTATATAACATGTTACCTATTTCACCCGTGTCTGTGCCATTTTCAAATCTAATAATCATATCATACAAAGCGATTCATAGAAATATTTGAAAAAACGCACAAAGGCCATCTAGGTTATTGTTGTTCAGTTGTGTTTTCAGTCTTATCTGACTCTTTGTGATTGCATTTGAGGTTTTCTTGACAAAAATACTGGAGTGGTTTGCCATTTCCCTCTCCAACTCATTTTACAGATGAGGAAACTGAGGGAAACAGGGTAAAGCAACTTCCCTAAGGTCATATAGCTAGTCTGAGGCCGGATTGGAGCTCAGGTTCTCCTGACTCCAAGCCCAAAACCATATCCACCATGCCATCTAGCTGCCCCCTCTAGGCTGGCATGTACTAACTTCTACTTCCAATTCTCAACTAACATCTATTGTCAGTTGTAGTTTCTAAGTTTAGACTTAGGTAGGGCATAGCTTAAGCCAGTCTCCCAAGAATTTAGATTCAATAATAGAATGAAGTCAGACACTTGGTAAATTATTCAACAGTTAATAAAAAAAGACTTAGCTGTAGCAAGAGAAAGATATTCAACAAGAATAGGCACTGAAGACACCTTGAAAAGCTCTTTGCCTGTGTTACCTACCCATCATGATCCACCAGCCAAACCTCTGATAACCCTGCTCAAGGCTGCTTTTTACTTAGGCAGTGAGGCAATGAGGAAGTGGTGTCAACAGGCTAAGCTCTTAGTCCTTGACCCAACTAAGTCTCAAGGAATTCCTCAATACTTTTTAAAATTGTTATTGTTGAGTCATTTTTAGTTGTGTCCAACTCTTCATGACCCCATTTGGGGTGTTTTTGGACAAAGATACTGAAGTGGTTTGCCATTTCCTTCCCCAGCTCATTTTACAGATGAGGAAACTGAAGCAAACATGATTAAGTGACTTTCCCAGGGTCACACAGATAGTATCTGGGTCAGCTTTGAATTTACAAAGATGAGACTTCCTCATTCCTGGCCCAGCACTCTATCTACTGTGCCACCTACCTATCCACTTTTTAAGGTAAAACTACCTTAATGCTAACATGTATGTGAATATATGGCTCCTACCAAACACTCTTTTTCAGACCATGGACCAAAAAGCAATGGTAGAATGAGGATACCAGCTAGTATGGATGAGCAAACAAATGCAAAAGGTAGCAACAGGTTGGAATAACCACCATAAGCAGCCTGGGAAATTCCCATGATATCAGACCTTTTGGCTGAGTTTCCTGGTCATGATGTCACTATGCTCCATTCCCCTCTCCCAGCACAAGTCATAGAATGCAAGACTGTCAGAGACTTCAAAAATCATCTAGTCTGAACACCCACATTCTCTCAGAGCTTCACTTCCCATATAAAAATAGATACAATAACTCATATAATCCTCACAACAAGCTATTGGTGTAGGTACAACTGGCAATATTTTGTCCATTTTACAAATAAGGAAACTGAGGCTTAGAGAGGTTAAATGAATTTCCTAGGCTAGCATGGGTCAATTATTAGAAGTCAGAGATAAACTGAGGTGTCTGCAATTAGATGGATAGAAAGAGTTGTCTTCTTGCCTACATCCCAATGACAAAGAATGATCTGAAATTGGTGGAAAAAAGCTTTGAGCTCTTCAAAAGCATGGCAATCAACAAACGCAAGTATTATTAATGGAAAGATATTTGCCAAGCTCTGGAGGACCCTTAGCAACAAACTACTGTGTAAGGTCCATGCCTTATTCCTGGAAGAAGATCCTTATTTGGATTGCCCACTGGAGCCTTCTCTTTATGATGATTTGTAGTTTGAATTATAATTGGCCAATCATTACTTCCCCTTATGAGGATTTAGTGAAAGCACTAATGAGGGGCAACAGAAAAAAAATATTTTCACCACTTGCCTTTGTAAAAGGGGGTGACCCTCTGTCCTGTCCATAAAAAGGGGCTTTAGCCAGAAATGGCTCTCTGCCAGCCAGCTGATACAACAATCACCTAATCTAATCCTTCAGATAGGGCCAGAGGAGGGGGTGCAACCCCTGAAGGAAGGACAAGGGTCTTCCATCCAGAACTGGGATAGTTCTTTCTCCTCCTGCCCCAGGCCCTGAGCCAGCACTTAACCAGATTGCAGTTATCTTCCTTTGCTCACTGGTGATTTCCCAGGATTAATTAGTGCTTATCAACTCTGCTGGGACACTCTTCCTACAAACTGGGAAGAAAACAGAGCCTTTCACAGACTGATTGCAATCTCTCTTGCTATCTTCGATCCTGTTTGCTCAGGGATGAATACTCCATTGTTGAGGCAGGTGAAAGCCCACTGGCCCCTATCCTTCTCCTTCTTGTGATCCCAGGCGTGAGGCAACCATGCCAGACATCATAAATGCTTGTTCCACGTCTCTGAATCGGGCTGATTTAAAGATAGGATGAATTATAACTGAGACAGTAGCAAGCAGCCCCCAATTTTTTTAATGGGAGTCAGGGCCGAAATTGAAAAAAAAAAAAAAGGAACATCATCCCTGGGTAGAAAAGAAAGACACCGTAAGAGAACCTGCTCTTTCCTGTGCCAGAGAACGCTGGGGAAAGAATGTTTGCCAGTTCACGCTGTTTTATTTTGCATTGCTCATGGGTAAAGAGAAAGAGAACAACACTGTTTTGAACATGTTTAGATGTTTTGTTACCAGGGAGAGTTACAGAAAGCCAGAATTCTCTGACTGCAATAATAAAAAAAAAAGGAAGCACTTTACTGTAATTTACTGTCTATCCTTCATCACCTGAGGCATGTCTCTGTAAGGTGGGGAGCCCTGGTCATCCTGTTAAAATCAAGGCAAAATGAAAAAAAGAAAAAGATAAAGACAAAGTTCTAAAAGGTTTTAAAAAATGCTTTCCAAAGAGAGGTTTGAGGAATTTCACCCCAAGGCCCTAATTCTGGGCTTCAGCCTAGTCCTGAGGGGCTGGGCCTCATTTACTGAAACAGCAGGAACTCCAAAACCAGGCAGGGCAACAGACCCATGCTCCCTCCCTCTCAGGGAGTGTGTGGTCCTGAAGTACACCTCTCCAGTTTTCTGTTAGCCTATATGTGGCTTTCACAGATATGGCTTGTCTCCTCCACTAGTTACCAATCACCCATATTTCTCTTGTATTCCACTTTTCTCTATCTCATCACTTAGTGCAGGGTTCTGTACAACTGGTCTTGGCTAGAAGGCAGTTTGTTGTTGTGGGATGAGCCCAGGATTTGGAGTCGGAAGTTGTCGTTGAGTCATTTTTCAGTGATGTCCGACCCTTTGTGACCTCATTTGGGCTTTTCTTGGCAAAGATACCCCCTGGAGTGGTTTGCCATTTCCTTCCCCAGCTCATTTTCCAGATGGAGAAACTGAGGCAAACAAGGTTGAGTGACTTGCCCAGGGTCACACAGCTGGTAAGTGTCTGAAGCCAGATTTAAAATTATGAAGATAAGTCTTCCTGTCTCCAGGCCAGACAACCTATCCAATGAGCTACCTAAATGGCCCTTGGAGTCAGAAGACCTAAGTTCAAATTTGGCCTTAGATAATCACTGCTGTGTGACCCTGGGGAAGTCACTTAACCTTTGTTTGTCTCAGTTCCTCCATCTATAAAATGGGGATAAGAACAGCACCTACCTCCTAGGGTTCTTGTGAGGATGAAATGAGATATTAATTGTAAAGCACTCAGCACCGTGCTTCACACACAATGTTAGCTATTATTATTACCAAAGGCAGGACTTGAACCAGGATAGTCCTGATTTCAGGAACAGTTCCCTACCCATTTAGCCACTTTGCCCCTCAGTCTGAAAAATCTCTTAAATCTGAAAAATAAATGCATGTAAATATAAGCCCATAGAACAGCAGGGGATTCAAATGATAATCTTTGAAAATTATGTTTTTAAAAACTTTATAGAACAATTGTTTCCTGATTATTTTGCCCTAAGTCAAAAGAAAGGCAAGGACTTACTCAACTTAAGAAAAGAGTTCCAAAATTAATCATCCCTTAAAATTGAGAAAAAACTAAGCCCTTCCCTCTTCATTTCATATTTTAAATAAATGCCTTAGACTGTGGTTCAAAAGTATCAGTTAAAACCAGCAAGTTGATCTGCTGGAATAATTGCCACATTCCAGCAAGGTGCCAGGAAGAATAGGGATGCCCATCTCAAAGTAATAGTAACAGACTTTAGATTGTGTCAATTCCTCAAATACTTTATAAACATTGTCTTATTGGAGCCTTACAAAAGCTCTGTGAAATAGGGAGGGCAGACATTATTATATTCCTTTTACAGGTAAGGAAACTGAGGCTCAGGCAAGGCAAGTGACTTCCCCAAAGTCACACAGCTAAGGGTTGATGATAGGTCCTGCTCGTTGAAAGAGTGATGGTTGTGGAATGAGACACGCCTTTTCTGAAACAACCACTGTATTGGTTCATTCACTTTGACTTTTCATATCTCTTATAAAGGAGGGCTTCTATTGGGGGAGGGAGGAAGAGAAAAGAAGAGGAGGTATAGGAAATGTTAGGGATGGGAAAAAAAAGGTTTCTGTGCTGTTGAAATTAAAGCTTTTTAGATTGCCCTCTCTTCATCCTTCTCAACACCATACCACACACCAGGATACCCGTGTACTCTCCTCATAGGCTTTGACAGGATTCATACCCTTTTCAACCCATTCTTTTCTATCATCCTCAGAAATTACAATACTTACATTTATGATCTTTCTCTCCAGGCTGCACTACCATGCCCCAGAAACCTCTTCCTCCTGGAAGCTCACTCCAGCCCAGGAATTCACATGTTAGACATATCCTCAACACTTCAACTCCCTCTCCTTGGACGGCTCCTCCCAAAACTTCCATATAAGGGCACCCAGGCCAGCCATGTCTCATTCCTCTCCAACCTATGCTCTTGAGTGTCCTGAAGTTTTTCTACCATGCCCCCAGAAAGAGTATTTTTCCATGTCCATTCCCTCCCCCCTTTCTTTTAGGGGTTGTCTTCCCCCATTAGAATGTAAGCTCCTTGAGGAAAGAGATTGTCTGTCTTTTTACTTATATTTGTATCCTCAGCATGTAACACAGTGCCTGGCACATGGCTATGTGCTTAATAAAAGTTATTTACTGAGCCTGACTTCAAAGACTCCATCTCTATTTGATGAAGCTAGTGGACAGAGCTCCAGTCCTGGAGTTAGGAAAATCTGATTTCAGAAATCAGACTCAGACACTTATTAACTATATGACCCTAAGCAAGTCATTTAACCTCTTTTTACCTCAGTTTTTTTTTTATCTGTAAAATGGGGAAAATAATACACCTACCTCCCAGGGTTGTTATAAAAATCAAATGAGATGATAATGAAAGCACTTAGAACAATGCCTAGAACACAGCAAACACTGTATAAATGTTGATTATTATTATTATTACTTTCTTCAGCCATCTGTCAGCAGATAGATAAATAGACAGAGAGAGAGAGACAGACAGGATGGATGGATGGATGGGTGGATGGATGGATGGATGGATGGATGGTATAGATGACAGAGAATTTATTAGGTACTTGCTATTGTCTGACATTGACCATTCATGGTCACGTGGCCACACTATATATAGGGTAAACAGATATAATCCAAGATAAACTCCAATCAGGCAAATGCCAATGTAACTTCTTAGACTGATTTCATATTATTTTTCACACACTGGGTATTCCAGCTGAATAGGCCTAGTCATTATTTCTCATATACAATGTCTCATCATCCTGCCTCTGTATCACTGTCACTCCTGAATGGGACCTTCCTGATTCCATTTTGAGCTGTGTCAATAGTTAGTGTTCCACCTACACTGTATAAATATTGTATCTATTTATTAGCATATAGGGCACTTAGGTGGCATAGTAGAGCTAGAGTATCAAGCCTGGAATAAGGTACGGTGCTATAAATTGAATATAGGAAGTGCTCACTAAATATATTAAATAAATAAATGATAAATTTATATATACATAAACATGTATATAAATTTATATATGTATATATATATATATACATATATATATATATGTATGTGTGTGTGTGTATATATATATAAACTCCCTCCTAAGACCTTCACTGTAGCCAAACTTTCCAGGTGGGATAAAACATATATAAGGAAGACTTACCTTCATGAGTTCAAATCTGGTCTCAGATACTTACTAGCTACAAGTCACTGGATAAGAAGTCACTTAACCCATTTTGCCTCATCTGTAAAATGAGCTGGAGAAAGAAATGGCCAACCACTCAATTATGTCTGCCAAGAAAACCCCAAATGGGGTCACAAAGAGTCAGACACCACTGAAAATGACTAAACAACAACAACAATTTGCATATATGTGATTTCTTTTCAGGAAAATTTGTAAATCCCTTGAGGGTAAGGATTTGCTTTTGTAGTCTTTGTCTTTGGAACCCCAGTACCCAGTACAGTGCCTGACACATATTAAATGCTCAAATAAATGCCTGATGAATTCAATTCAGTTGAGCTTGATACCTTGTCATTACCTAGTACTAATCTACCTTCAAAATTTCGAAGTCTGAAATTTTCCTTTGATCACAACTTCCCTCCCCTTCCCAATCAATCTCTTCTTGTAACAGTGTTATTCTTTCTCATCAGACATCAAGCTGTTCAATCCCATGCTTTTCTTCCAATATTTAAGATCATAGATTTAAAAGCTGAAAGGGACTTGAGAGGACACCTAGTACTATCCCCTTGTTTTACAGTTGGGGAAACTGAGGTCAAGATTTTATTTAATTCTTTCATTTTTATTAAACACCATACGCCAATCACTGTGCTACATGATGTGGATATAGATATAAAACCAAAGACAGTCCCTGCCCTCAAAGAATTTACATTCTAATAGTAGGAGACAATATATTTAGAGCAGTGGTGGCCAGTGAGGGGTATTTTACTTTGGAAATGGACAAGGATGGGAAATTGGAGATATAGGAGTATAGATCAATACACTGTCCTCTCCATACACTCTCACTTGATGAGCTCACCTATTTCCATGACTTTAATCCTCCTGAATCACTTCTTTCTCCTTGTCAATGGGTTAATCCAATTAATAGTTATCTATTACTTCTCCATTTTTCTAGACCTTGAAACTTCAACATTCTCCTTGACCCCACTGCCAGACCCAAACACCTATGAATCTACTTTCTCCTTTCCAATTCCTCCCATAAGCACATGACTTTCCTAACCTCCTGTCTTTAAATCCTTTCTGCACCTTTAACCTCTTCCCTATCTAAACCAGCCAAATTAATCTTCCTAAAGCCTAGAGCAGATCACATCACCCAAATGCTTAGAAACTGCCAGTGACACCCCACTGACTACTAAATGAGTCTAAATTTCTTAGTCTGCCAATTAAGGCCCTCCAGGATGTGGGTTCAACCTTTGCAGTAGCCAAGTAGAGTAGTAGATAGAATACTTGGCCTAGAGGCAGGTAGACTTGAGTTCCAATCCAACCTCAAACACTAACTAGCTATTTGACCCTAGATAAGTCACTTAGCCTCTGTCTGCCTCAGTTTCCTCAACTAAAAATGGGGAAAGTAATAGTACCTAGCTACGAGGGTTGTTATGAGGATCAAATGAGATAATATTAATAAAAGGCTTAGCATGGTACCTGAACATAATTGGTGCTTAATAAATGTTTGTTTCCTTCCTTTCTTTCCAGATTTATTTTCTACTGCTCCTGACATGTACCTGATACTCCAGCCCTATTAAACTCATTGTTTACCAAGTCCAACTTGACATTTCTAACCTCCTTGCTTTTGCTTAAGTCATTCCTCACCCCCAGAATGCCATTCCTCTAGTCTGCCTGTCTAAACCCTATCCTATCTATAAGGCCAAGAGCAAAATGTCACTTTTATGAAAGCTTCCATGATCTCTCCACATCTGGAAGTGATTGGATGTTCCTCTGAGCTTCCATAGCACTTTTTACATATCTCTCTTACTGAACTTACCATCTGTATTATGGTTATTTGTGCATGTGCTTTATCTCCCCTATTGGATTCATAAGTTCCTTGAGGATAGGACCCTGTCTCATATTTTTCTCTCCTGCAGCCTCTAACACTGGAAGGAAACAAGCACATATTAAGTGCTTACTATGTGCCAGGTACTGTGCTATACATTGAATATAGAAAGCACTCACTAAATAAATAAATAAATGAAAAAACAGATGAATGAATGGATTTAAAAGAAGAAAAACCAGAATTAACTTGACATCTTAAAAAACCTTATCATAACTTGACATGATATAGAGCCCTTTCAGCTCCCACACTAGGGATAGTCATATTCTTCTTCCCAATAAGAAACAGAAAAACCACAGATAAGAAAACAATTACAGACAGTTATGTCTTCATAAGTTTATATTTTCTTTCATGTAGATCAATGGTTCCACTTGTATAGATTTTGACAGCAATTTTTTTAGACAAAAGGGAAAGAACCTTATCCAGCTTCCTTGGCTCAAAAACATAGTTGCTCCCCTCCAAGCAGCAGCGAAAAGAGAGAGGAAATAAAATGAAAAAAAGAAGGCATCCATAGAATGTGGTTTTCTTTCATCTGCCCTTTTATTCATTTCTGCACGCTGACCAATATGACAACAGGAGAGTGTTTAACTGATGACTTAAATAGCTTTCCCTCCACTTATTATTCAGGAAATCACCTAGGCTGAGCTCTCCATGTTCTCACTGTATTTGAGTATAATTCATACACACACACAACAGCCATTTAAACTGCCATTGCTTGGTCTGAATGGACTGTTGGCTCTGATACTGAGAAACTATTCCTTGGGTGAGATATCAATAGAGCAAGGAAATTGTCTCTGTCTCTGGGACTGTTACCAGGGCTTCCTCCTTTCAAGGCTAGCAGCAGACATACTATAAAAAACATTTCTCTGTGCTCCCCTCATTGTTCCTTCCCATTAGAAACAAGGAACTGCAAAAGAACATTCATTATTTGTATTTGGCAAGAAAGGCAACAGCCAGAACTCAGATTCAATAGGCATGGAGCTGACGAGGAGTCTAAAAGACTTAGGAGCTATATATTGAATTCATAACACACATTAGCTTAATTTATGTTGTCAAAAGCCTCAATTCCAGTTAATATCAAGATTAGCTAGCTGATCTTAACAGTATAAAAAAAAGTTTAAGGGATGTTTAGTTTTGGAATAACAAACCAAATTTTGAAAAAAAAATTGTTGTCAGGAACAAGTATTATTTAGGACCACCCAAGTGTCAGATTAAATCTCTCTAAGCCCAGTCTATGAGTAAATGACCCTAGTACTTTGAAGAGTTCACTTTAGCAAGCCTTTATATCTAATGTTAAATTTATCCTCTTAAATTGGCAATAAAACTCCAAGTTTTAAATACTAGCCATAGCACTAACAGTACTGAAAACCTAGGAGACCTCATTCTTTTCCTAGAAAGGCCATTAACCAGCTATATGATCTTGGACAAGCAACATAGCCCTTGTTAGGATCTATGATTATATTCATAATACATCCGTGCTACTAGGTGCCTTGAAAAAATAACTCCTTAGCATCATGACCAAGTACCCACTAAATTTTCAATATACTGTATCTCATCCACAGCATTATTTTACATGATAAACATATGTGACCAGAAGTGTCATTACATAAAAAAAAATATGGTCTTAAAGTGTCATTCAAAAAGGACTTGATGACAGGTCTATATAAGGGGGGAAAGAATAAAGGAACAAGGGGAAAGCAATTACTAAATGCTTTCTGTGTGCCAGACACTGTGCTAAGCACTTTAAAAACAGTATCTCATTTATAGACAACACTAGATCTGGGAAGTTTTCATTCATTGTTTCCTGAAATATGATATCCAGGCTCTTTCTATTGCAGTTCATGGCTTTCAGTTATTTCATTGATTCTCAATTTATGAATCTTTGGGTTGTTGTCCAGGTAAATTGATATTCCTATGACATATCTTATGTTTTCTTTTTTCAGTCTTTTGACTTTGTTTTTTTTCTCTTTCTTGTTTCATGGAGTCATTACCTTCTGCTAGGCCCACTCTAATGTTTAGTCTTAGACTAGGTTTTGCACCTCTTGTACTAAGCTGTTACTTCTCCTTCTAAGGCTCTCATTTCCTTTCTAGTTTCTTTCCTCTAAAGTTCTCATTTCATTTATAATATCATGTTTAACTCTTTAAAAAAAATTTACTTCATTTTTTCCAGTAATTCTAGTTGATCTGGTGGCCAAGATGTGATATTCTTTGAGTTTTTGTTCATATGTGTTTGAGAGTTACCCACTTTAAATCCTAAGTAGCTCTGTCTCCACAATAATTCTTTATCTTAAGTTTCTTTGGGGAGATGGGTAGCATACTCATTCTTCTACTTTTATGCCCTGAATTGGGAATTTGTGTTAGGGTCAACCTCTGCACACTTCAGGATGGAATGCTGAGGTCTTATGTGGTCCTGCTGTATTATCTTGGGTTCTGCTGCTACATTCTCCAAATATTGAGTTTATATTCTTCAATGTTCTTGAGGGCTAGCTCTGAACAGAAAGCTAAAACCTTACTGCATGCCATAAATGATCTCATCAAAGACACAGTATGATTACTACTTCCCTGGGCTAAACTCTGCAGGATATTGCCCCAGGTTTGGATAGGAACAAGATAACTGCAGGCTTGACCCTAGGAAAGCCATGGTAGACAATTGCAGGCCCTGTCCCAATCAACCAATTGGAAGACTCTTCAAATTCTGAGTCAGAGCTGTATGTTGACTACTCTCCCCATAGCCCCCACTTTCCTGCCTTCTAAATGGGGATAAAAGGTAGAAGATGGAGAGACTGAAAAATATTCAATTTTCAGGAAAACTCAGGAAAAAGTTTTAGAAAGAAAATACTGAGTCAGGAGATGGGATGTTATGTTCAAGGAATAACAAGAGAGACAGAATCAAAAAAAAAAGGGATGATTGGCAGGGTCAAAGAACGCAGAGAAGTCAAGAAGGATGAGATTGAGAAAAAGGCATTAGATTTGACAATAAGATATCATTGATAACTTTGGAGAGAGTAGTTTCAGCTGAATGATGAAGTCTGAAGTCAAACTGCAGGTAAGAAGAGCGTGAGAGGAGAGGAAGTGAAGATACCTGTTGTAGATGGCCATCTTGAGGAGTTTAGCCACAAAAGGGTGGAGATATATTGGACAATAGTTAGTGGGAATGGATAGATCAAGTGAGGGCATATTTGTAAACAGCAGGCAAGTAGCCAATAGATAGGATGTGAGCAACTTAAAATTAATGAAAAATTAAAGCTGATAGGACAGGGCATAATCTGTTGCAGAATATGGGATGAAATTGGGTCACTTATGCACATAGATTAGAAGCATTTTCTTTGGCAAAGGAGAAGAGCCCCCACTTCTTGAGAGAAAACAGTGAAGGAAGAAAAAGTGACAAAAGGCATCTGAGCGATGTGAAATGAGGTGAGGAGAAAAGGGAGTTCTCAACAAATGACCTCAATTTTTGCAATAAAATATGAAGTAAGGTTTTGGGGTAAAAAGATAGCAGGAAGAGGAGCCATGGGAGTTTTGAGGATGGATGAAAAAGTTTGGAAAACCTGCTGCAGTGGGTGGGATAGAGAGTCAATAGGGAGGTATCAAAGGATTGCTTTACTCTAGAAAGAACCCAAGAACATTAGGAAGCCTTTCTAACAAAGTCCTTATGAACTAGTGGCAGAGAAGATTGATTCCCTGGTTTACTCCTTCATCACCCTTCCCTTCACCAGCCCCACACATTCTGGCAGAGTACACAACTCAATCCATCAGCTTATGTTCTAGGATCTACTTAGGAATTTCCTTGATTCTGCAGTCTCTGTAAGCACACCGTGGCCCCTGCTTTCACCCCACAATTCTTTTGCAACAAGCAGCAGAGTTCAACTTTACCCACCCACATGGGGAGAAGAAAGAAGTACAGGAAGGAGGGAGCATATTCTTGGGGGTGGCAGCACACTACACTACTGCTCAGTCAGAAAACTAAAGAACAGGGGGAAATAAGGTAGGGTGTCACTGTGTATGGGGAGAGGAGGTGGCAGCAGGGTACTGCACCAGACCTGAAGGAAAGGGGACTAGCATATATCTGATGCCAGTGCTGTCCCCCTAGAGGTCATTTGGAGTAAAAACTAAGATTGGTGAATTCTCCAATGTGGGAAATAGGTGAGAAAGCTTTGAGATCCAGACCTCACAGGATATAAAGGGAAAGGAGCAGAAAGTGAAAGGTAGTTAGGTGTTACTTAGGGTAGAACCTGAGACTAGTGAATTCCTCATCATGGGAGGAAAGTGAAACAGCTCTGAGGTGAAAATCCCATGGTACCTACCATTAAATGTAAAGGAGTCAGAAAGCAAGGGACAGAGGAATAAAAAGAAAAAAGAGTGAAATTACTGAAAATCTCAAAAGGAAAAAACACTCAGCTATCAACCTAAAGCACAAGCAGACAAATGAACAGGTAAGATACTGAAACAGAGGTAAGATGGCCACAAAGACATCTAAGCAAGTGAAAGCATCTCTAAATAATTTGCAACATAAAGCAAACTAAACTAATATCTAACTAGGCAGAGGATCCTGAGGATTCCTTTAAGAGCCTGGAAAGACAATAAGATTTTCCTGAATAGTTCAAAAAAGAAATAGACATCTTGAAGCAAGGTTAAAAGGGAACAGGCCTGCATAGCAGAAGGAAGGAACAGAATAGAAAAATTCAAATACATGGCATTAAGTCTCTACAAAGAAGAGAAAGAAAGAGCAACTAATTCAGAATACAAATACACTAAAGTAAAGGACAATCTGGAAGAGTTGTTGGAAATATGTTAATTTTAAAGGAACACATAATCTCTCTGCAAGAAAAATACATTGATCTGAAAGATAGGTATATTAAAGGCAACTTAAGGATGATAGGCCTCCCAGAACAATATGAGAAGTGAAAGAAACCTAAACATCATAATACAGAAATAATACACAAAAACTGTCCAGAATTTCTGATTACAGAAAAGAAAATGCCAATTGAAAAATCTACTGATGACCTCCAGAAGGCAGCTGGTGGAGTAGTGAATAGAATGCTAGACCTGGAGTCAAGAAGACCAAAGTTCAAATCTGGCTTCAGACACTTACTTGCTATATGACTCCTAGGTAAGTCACTTAATATCTGTTTGCCTCAGTTTCTCCAACTATAAAATGAGATTAATAGCACCTACTTCCCAGGATTGCTGTAAGGATTACATGAAATATTTTAAAAGCACTTAGTATAGTGCCTGCCATATAACAGATGCTATATAAATGCTTAGCCCTCTTTTCCCTCCAGGAAAATACCTTATGGTATCTCCAAGACATATAATGCTTAGATTTTGCAATTCTAATGACAACAAATTCTGCAATTGACCAGGCAAAAGACTTTCAAATGTAACAGAAAGGAAATTCAAATGATACAAGACCATGCTGTACTCACCATTAACCACAGAAGGGAATGGAATTATATATTCTAAAAAGAAAAGGAGTTCAAGATACAACCTAAAATGCTACATCCTGCAAACCCGAGGCTAATCACTAAAAAGAAGTAAAAGAATAAAAAAAGATGAACATTTAGTAAAAATGAGGCATTTGAAGCATCCTATAAAGGTACACTGACTCATTGGATCTTCTTTCTCAGTGGCCAATAAAGGCATTTCTTCATCATCCCTGACCATTCTTTCAGTCCTGAGTCACTAATGGCCAATCAGAAGCGCCCAAGGTCTTTTTTCATTCCAAAGCATGCAAGTGCTGAGTTGGTGCACTTAGTCAGTCATAACTAGGCAAAAAACTTCTGTGAATACTCTGTGCAACTTCCAGGTAGATGTATCTATGTCTATGTACATATATATGATATGCATTCTATATGTGTATTTGTGTGTACATGCATATGCATATACATGGATATATACATGCATGCATAGGAACATATACATATATGTGTCCATGTTATTTCTCCCTATAGAATGTAAGCTCCATGAAGACCGATAATTTTATTTTTTTCTTTGTATCTCCAGCCACTATCACAGTTACTGGCACATAACGAATATGTAGTAAATCTTTGTTGATTAATATGTTCATACAAGACATGTATGTAGAATATCATAAAGGATAGAGTATGAGTTTAGAAAAAAGGCAACCCAGAATCAAATCCTTCCTAAGACACTTCCTAGTTGGGTGACATTTGAAAGGGTGCTGATGTACCTCAGACATGAGGTACCTTCCTGGCCCTTTCCCACTAAGTCATGGACAAGTTGCAATATGCACTGGGAAAGGAGTTCTTATACTGAAAGCTTTCTACACTGCTGAAATCATATAGTATTTGCATGTGTGTGTGTGTGTGTGTGTGTATGTGTGTGTGTGTGTACTATATATATATATATATATCATTAGCATCCAAACTATTAAGAATATCACATGATCTTTTCCTAATGATAAAAGGTATCTCTACTTCTAAGAAATTACTCAGTCAATACGATTTGTTACTGTGGTATGAATCACCACTGAGCATTTCCCTAGTAGTGAAATTACTCAGGTTTGGTATGTGTGCATACACAGGGGTGTGTGTGTGTGTGTGTGTGTGTGTGTGTGTGTGTGTGTGTGTGTCTTTTCCTTTGCAGTTGGAAGACTGGGAAGCGATGATTCCAGGAAACGATTCTTTTTCTGGTGGCACTATTCTGTTAAGTGTATTTCTCAGACTCACTTATTTTATCACACTTCCCTCAGGACTCTGCCCTTAGTTTGGCTTCCAAGTAGAAGTAGCAATAAAACTCACTTTTTTACTTCAACTTTAAAATGCCAGCATATTTCAAGCATTCTATTCCTTTGTGGGGCTGAGGGAAGGAGAGAGAAAATGCCTGGGGGAAGGGAATGGAGAGGAGAAGAAATAAAGGGGAAAGGAGAAAGAAAAACAGAAAGAAGTTGAATTATAAATGAGATAAAGGGAAAGGTGAAAGAAGAGGCAAAGGAGAACTAAAAAGAGAAAGAAAGGGAAAGGAGAGGGAACAAGGAAGAGAGTGAAGATGAAAGAAATATTTGAATCACTATACTCTTTAAAGCTGGTTTCTCTTGGAATGGAAAAAATAATTTGGTAAAAGCTAGCAAATCAACAAGTTTCAGGGCTTTTTGCTCTTGAACCTGATGTATCGTCCAATAAGAATTTCTGTCACATCACAGATCAGGTACTCTGTAAAGAAATGTAAAGAAATCATCCCCATGAGAAGAGATTCCACTGAATGACAGCTTTCCAGAAGAGCTCTTGACCAAGCTCAATGCTTAGCATTATCTCAGAGGGTGCTGAGGTGAGCTGACGGGGAATGAAGAGAAGAAACAGTCTGTTTTCATGCTGATATTTTTATCCTAAATGCAGTCTGCTGGGATACTGTTTTACAGAGAGAAACATGCAAACCTATTAGACACACAGTTTTAAAACCCTAGCAAAGCAGAACCCAAGTCACTGCCAAGTTATGGGCCAACTTTACTGGGAAATAGAAACTCCTTCAAAATACCAAGCAGTTATTCATGGCTCTCGAGACAACTCCTACTATGTCTTCTATTCATTCCAATGATGTTTTGAAGGCATTGGTACTTAGATAGATACACATTGCTATACTGACTGATGGGGAAAGCACACACCAAGAATTAAGATAACTTTTCAAAACCTAAACAAGTCCTATAATTCAGTAACATAAATGAATGGCAGAACCAGTGTTTCCCTTGCCCATTTACTTATAATTAAGACCCTCTGATGTATTATGAGTGTTAAATATTAACAGGTTTAAAGCTTCTCTTCTAACCCATAACCTCACTCAGATTTGTATATGTCTACAAGGATGGAGATGAGGAAAATAGAAAAATATCACTACTTCTGAATAATCAAACCCCAAAATTAATTACTAGTTCTCTGTCTTTCTCTTCTCGTAAGTCTCTCTTCTCTCTCTCTCTCTCTCTCTCTCTCTCTCTCTCTCTCTCTTCTCTCTCTCTCTCTCTCTCTCTCTCTTTCTCTCTCTCCCCCCTCACTTTCCTTCCCTCCTTCCCTCTCCTTTTTTCTCTCAGAACTAGAGTGCTCTCTTCAGCTTGTTAAGTTTAGCTCACTCCCACTGATAATTCACTAGAGATCATAATTTATGGACAATTGAAGCTTCAGAAACATCTCTTAGAAGGAATCGAGCACATCCATAGCAACAATTCTTCAGGGGAATATTAATCCCCGGCTTTATGTAGTGCTAAGTGTACAATAGTAATCAGAGCTTGAGTAGAAGCTGCTAATCATTGAGGGAAAAGGCTGTATAAAGAATTCATAATGGAATTAGCCTGCGGCAAACAAAGAAAGACAAAATTAAATCAGCCATCAAATTGCACCAAGGAATTTTAATTTACAGGTTAATGTAGGATTATGTAACTAATCACAGCTAACATTTTCAATGAACAACCAATAAAATTCTGCTCTTCCTCCCCCCCCATCTTACTAATGGTATTCCAATAACACACTTTTATTACCCTCTAATATGTTAGGAATGATTTTCAAAAATTCCAAAAATCTTCTAATTGGCAGAATCAACGTATAACAGTAGCTTTCAAGTAATCAGCCCAAGTGCCAAGCTGGATGATAGATGGCTGAGCCCAGTCTAGCCCACTGAAGTTCCTGTGAGCTCATATAAAATGGATTTACCTAACCATGGATCAGCTCTCAAGTAGATGCCTGCCTCTCATACCGTTCAGGGAACTAAAAGGGTACAAAAGAAGCTAAGTTAAATATGTGAAACTAATTTGGAGTACTAAGTGTATCAGCTAATTCTAAATAAAACCACTGCTATAGATTTATACGTCAATATCACAGAAAGAGCCAATGACGTATGCACAAAGGATTGCTCTCACAGAGTTTTCGTGGTTTATAAATGTGAACATCATAAAAAGAAATCAGGTTTCTAGGATAAAAAGTTGATTAGCATTTCCCAAGAAGCAGGAAAAAAAAAAGATATGTTGTCTCCTCCCAGGTTACATTTTTATATCAGTCTGTGCATGACAGAGATAGAGACCCCTCCATACAATTAGAAAAATTATTTGAAACCCCCTGCTCCACAAATATAAGTATATAAAAAGACAACATAACTCTTTGCACATTGGCAAGGGGGAAACTCCAAAATTATGCCATACGCTTAAAAAGACATCAGTTTAATCAAAAAGATCTTTTCCCAACATATGGCAGAAGGAAAATTTTTATAAATGGGGTAAAGATTATGTTCATAAGCTTTACTTCACATGGGAAGAATGCTGAGAAGAAAGGCAGAAGCATTCTTCCTGCATATGTTTTTCTTGTTGAGAACAATGTGGGAAAGTCTCATTTTCCTTTAATCTAAATGTTCATTTTATGGAAGCAGCAACATTCGGCCCAGTTATTAGCAAAGGAGTTTTGTTGCTTTATAAAGTCTAATTTTAAGATGCACACTTCCAAAAAACATTATGGTGTCAATTGTACTACCCTTCAGCAATCCTGTAATAACTTTATTCAACCATTTCTAATTATAATTATATTTTCAATTCCTTTTAGCTATAGAAACTCTTTATCAATCAGAGCACAAGACAGAAAATTACTTTATTACAGCTACAGCTCGTTAGTCTGAGTGCTCTTAATGAAGCAGCCTCATAATCAGATGAAAATCATGCTGAAGAAAACTTGCATCATTAGTCTGGGCCTTAATTACCAAGAAATATAGTCACTAACAATGATATTCCATTTCATGATATGGTGCATGCACCTTCTACACTAGTTGCAATTAATAATTCCACAGACTGCTACAGAATCTTTCTATTTATTCATAACAATGGAGGGGGAAAAATTCTAAATTTAATTGAGCGGCTCAGATTGAGCTCTCTCTCCTTCTCTCTCTTTCAGATTAAAATGTCACAAGGCTAATATTCTATCTTACAATAATTCATCATTTTAATTACATATTTTATGTATGTGAAATGTCTTTTTCCTCTTTATAGTTGAGGTTGACATTTTGGGGGACACATGTAGAAAAAAGGTGTCGCCTGTTGTGAAGGTGGCTGCTCTGACCCCCCAAGACCATGGCAGGTGGAAGGTATTTTTTTTTAATGTCCCTGTCATTGAACTCAATCCACATGGCAATAAGCTGCCAACATGAGCATGAGACATTCATTTAAATTAATGCCTTCTTTTCTGATAGGCCTGGAATGGTGGCATACAGAGAATTCTAGGAGACAAGAGCTGTGTCACTGGGCTCTTTGTTAAGTGTGATTGATCACAAACAGAATCAGCAACTTTCCTTTGTAAGAGTCCCTTTTCTTCAGCCCCATTTCCTTTCGCTCTTTCCCTGCCTTCCTCCCCCCACCAAGCTTAGTAGGCCTCTGGTCTCCATTCTTGAAAACATTTTGGCTATGGAGGAGGGGACATCGGATCCCTTTCATTAGGCATAGTGGTTCAGTGGAAAGACCACTAGATGCGGAATCAGGGAACCAAGGTCTGAATTCTGTCCTTTACTACCTGTGTGACCTTGGGCAGAGCAATTGAGTGATTTGCTCTGAGCCTCAGTTTATCCACAAAACAAGGCAATTGGACTATAAAACTAGATGGACTCTAAGGTCCCTTCCAGCTCTATTTTTATGATGCTATGACTCCTAGGCATCCTGCTAGATCCTTGCAGATTTCAGATTGACTTCTTAATATGTTCTCAAGGGTGGCTTAGAGGTGGAATATCAGAATTGGTTGTTTTGCTCATACTAAGTGCTTAATAAATGATTCATTCATTCATCTCCCCAAACCACTACATGGTATCGTCCTTTGCCTAAGAAGAGATCCCCAGGGCAGACTGTAGAATTAACATTACAGATCAAGTTACCATGTGACACCCCCCTCCCCCCAAAAAACCCTCAATCAGCCTATCGCTTTAGTTTTCTGCCTCTCATATCCTTCCACCTTAACTGCTACCAAATAACGCATTGTATGAATGAGACTTCATTTTTCCCCCCTTCCTTCTGTGAGCCTCTCTGGTAGAAGTACTTAGAAGAATTAAAAGCCATTGGGAGAATAAGCAGTAACAGAACCTTAACAGTCACAAACCAAATTATCAAAAGTTGAATTCAGTATTTTTTAGTTGAAAACAATATTAAACTTTAAAAAGTGTTTAACATGAGCCTACAAACCATTTTCTATGCCAAAGACTTTTAGTTCCACCATAAAGCTCTTTAGCTTTGAATTATTAAATATTTACTGAATACTGACCCATATTTGAGTAGATTTATGGAGAAATTCTTCCTACCCTATTTTGGACCCAAACACATAAGAATGTGGGCATAAGCATCCAGACTTGATTATTTAATTGATTGGGGGTAAATGACAGAATAGTCTTTGCATCTTTTCTTTGTTTTCATACCACTAAGGCTTTGGAGAGACTAGCTGCAAGTGGGATTCATAGAGAAAATGGGCTTAAAAGAGCAATTTGAAAGATGAGAGCCAGTTGGCCTAGTGGAGAAGGAATCCTGAAATGATTTCTGCCAAAGACAGTCTTACAGAACAATGCCCAGGATTAGAGAGGGTAGAAAGGTAGCAATGGAAAGATGCACCTGGACAGAGAAAGAGCATGATGGGGAAGAAGCAGAAAGTAAGAGATATCTGAGGTCCACAGCCAGGGGAAGAAGGGCATTAATTAGAAACACACTGAGAAAATTTCCATAGGAAGAATGTTTGGCATTTTTGACAACCGAAATATTACTAAAAAGCAGCTTAGGATCTACAATGATCCCCAAAGACAATTGGTTTGCTCAGCCCAGCTCAATGCCCTCAGAAACAGCTGCAAGGGAGCCAGGCAAGAGTTAAAAGGAACCAGCTGAGTTTCTATGTTCTCCCATTAATTCAATGTCAGGAAAAGATATCAGCATTATTTTCCTTGCCTTCAATCATTCCTTAATGTTTCCTCCTAATAGCACTTCTTTTAAGTACAGTAGTCACTTCAGGTATTTCTATCTGGCAGTGGCTGGTCTCCGAGACAGGATACTGTCTTGATGGAACATTGGTCCATTCTCATGAGGAATTGCATACATTCTGCCATTCCTTCACTCTGGATTTGGCACGGACTCTGGCCAAAGACCAGTGAAAGTGAAAACAGCACTGAATTTGGAAGCCCAAGTCTCAGCCCTGCTTTCCCCATTTACAGTTTTCGCCTGTCTCTGCCTCATTTTCTTCATCTGTAAAAGGACTTTATTATCTCTTAAGGTGTTTTCCTGCTTGGCTATTCGATGATTATGTGGAAAACATTCCTAATAGTGTATGTGAGGTACTTTCTAAACTACTCAGAGCTTTTAATAGGGTGTGTCTAAAGGGGAGAAAAAGAAAAAAATAATAAGCGAGCAAATTGGCAAGGCTAGCTTGCTTTGGAAACAGGTTCAAGGATTTAAGGTCTGGGGGCCAGTATGATACTTATAATCTGCAACCTGATTTACCATCTAAGAGACCTGCATCCTATACTCAAGTGAGCAGCCTCCCAGTCACATCCTGTTTTGGACCTAGGGAAGAATAGTTTCTCATGGTTCCATTTGAACATCACTAGGCATGGAGTGGCTCATGAATCAGCACTGGCAGCCGCTGATGAAGGAATGTGTCTGTCGGCTTTTCCAGCTGGAGAACTGGTCCCTTTCCAATGAAGGAGCATGTGCAGAGCAAGCCGTGCAGGGCCAAATGTTCCCACAGGAAAGGCCATCTGTGACATATGTAACCCTAATTCCCTCCCCTCCCCACCCCACACACCAGACCACAACACACATATGTACACATACATCCACACATGCATGCACACACATTTGCTTGTTTAGGTTGGACAAAGACGTACACAATATCACATACATCTACATCTGCATGCTTCTTTGGTTCAGTGAGCTCAGTCTATTCGAATGCCCCCACTTTCAGGTTACCAGGACTGTAGATTAACTGACTGGAGTTTATAAAGCTGCATTTGGGTTAGCACTGACTGAATCCTTCACAAGATCTGGGAGAGAATTAAGAATATCAACATTTTTGTTCTCTCTTACCTGAATGAATCAATTCAACTCAACGAGAATTTATTAAGTACTCTGCTCCAGGTGCTGGGGATAAAGACAAAACAAAAAACAGTCCCTATCCTCAAAGAACTTATATTCTACTAGGAGGTGGGGGGAAGGTCAACATTAACATAGATAAATACAGCATTCAGGGTTCCCTGACCCATGGGAACTGCTAAAACTCAGGTTCAAGATGTGTTGGGTGTTTGTCTCAGCAACCACTCAAAACTGGAGCTTATGAGCCCCCACCAATGTGTGTGTTGTTGTTGTTGTAATTGGGTTTGTTTGTTTATTTGTTTTTACCAGTCAAGGAAAGGATGCATTATTTCAAAGCAAAAGACATTTCATTAACCAGCATAACATAAGTGACAAGAAGAATTTCCCCCATGCACATAGGGGTGCACTCTCCCAAGGTTATTACAACACCAGTAGAGAAAAAAACAAAGGGGATACAGACATAAGCAAAATATGTGGCCAGGATACATGCATGTTTAAGGCAATTCACTCCTCCAAGTGCCCCCAAAATGTCATCAAGCAAGCTGCCTTCTTAGCTTAGCTGGCATCCACTACTGTTCTGTTCTTGCTGACATGCTATTGCTAGATACCTCTGCTGATACCACCTCTCTCTATGAGGTGTCATTGCTTCTGCTGCTGTTGCTACCATCTGCTGGTCATCAGCTACTATGCATCCTGTTCCCCTATAAAAGAAGGGGGTGCTGGCTTCTTTGCCAGATAGCTCCAGCAAGCATCTCTAGGTCTTCTATGATTATATACCCCAGCCAACTGTACCCAACCAATGAGCTAGGCCCAACCAACTAGCTTTGTTAAGGCTGATTTTTTAACTGCCTTCTCTTCTGCAGTATCTTAAGACTTTTTCCGTTTAACTCTTACCTGAATTAAGGTCAGAAAATTGCTTTTAAGTTCTGAAATGCCCCTGGCTCAAGTAAATCGTTTTCGGGAGCTCCGCTTAGGAAAACTGCAGAGGAATGGTGGAGGCTGTGTCACGGAGACTCTTCTCGACCCCTTCCCACACCATCATGCCAATGCAAATCAACTTGGGGATAAAGTGAAAAAGCCAGCTGGCCTCTACCCTATTTCCTTTGTTCTACATTCAGGTCTTTGATAAGCATTAGGGCAAGAATCAAAAATCTCTGGTCTCCTTATATGTAAATACAATATAATTTGAGGAGGGAAGAGATCGCTAACAATTGGAAGAACAGGGATGAAAAAAGACTTTGAGTAAGAGTTGGCACCAGAGTTGAGCTTTGAAGGAAATCAGGAATTCTAAGAGCCAGAGAGTAGACCAGAGTGCATTCCAAGCATATGGGACAACCTGACATGTGGAAAGGCATGAGGTGGAAGGCTGAGTTTGGGGAATAGCAAGTAGATCAGTTTGGCTGCAAGGCACAATGCCTAAAAGGGAGTTAGGTAAAATAAGTATAGAAAAATAGGCTGGAGCCAGACTATCAGACACTCAGAGGGGGGAAAAACCTATTTACTTATTTTCTTTTTATATTTAAAACATTTCTGACATGGAAAGTCCTCTGGGAACATGTAAAAATTGATCAAAAGCCATCGCAAAACAGAACCAAGATGACAGTAAGATCATCCCTAATGCTTTTCGAATGCTATTCTTTACCCAAAGGAAAGATTTGCTCTAAGGGAGATTCTTAGAATCCTGAAAAGGCCTCGACTCATCCCAGAACCTACAAGTCCCTCCCCTCAAGTCTGCAAGAGGAAAGAGAAGAAATGCGTCTGTATCAATGGGACAGATATATTCTGTAGCACAGCCATCTTTTCATATCTGCCTAGTGCCTTTCACTTCTGGAACACTATAACACGTATCATCTCATTTGAACTAGTGGAAAGAGCACTGAATTTGTTTTTGACTCTCACCTCTGTCATTTGCTACCTGTATGTGAACTTGAACAAGTCACATTATCTCTTGGGGCCTCAGTTTTCTCATCTGTCAAATCTGTAAAATTGAATGAGAAGATCCCTAAAATCTTTTCCAGCTCTGCAGTCTATGATTTGCACAACTCTATAAGGTAGGAAAGGGCAATTATCATTCTCCAAATATTTTAATTATGAAAGAACAGGATCAGAAAAGTTAAATGCCCTGCCAAAGGTCACAGAGCTCTGATACAGGCAGAGCTGGGACTACCACCTAGTTTTCCTGACTCCCAGATACTTTCTTTTTTTTCTTTCTTTTTTTGGGGGGAGACAAATTACGGTTAAGTGACTTGCCCAGGGTCACACAGCTAATAAGTTTCTGAAGTCATATTTGAACTGAGGTCCTATTGACTTTAGGGTCAGTGCTTTATCCTCTGTTCCACCTAGGTGCCCCTCCCAGATACTTTCTACTGCAACCACAATGCCTCTCTAATATGCCCCTAATTAAACTGTCCAAACCAGTTGTTGTTGTGGGCCTAATTAAAAGCCTATGGTCCTTTCTGGCTAAGGCACAAAGAGCTTACTAAAAAATGATGTTTAAAGTCTTTCCCTATTGCAGTCTTTGCTGAACCCCTATCCAGAGTCACCCCCAATTCATCCATGTCTCCTAAATCAAAGCTTGGATTTGTGGGTTAATAATTGGATCTAATGCCTTATGTCAGCCTTGCCTTATAATTCCTCTGTTTCTAGCAGGCCAGCCTGATTAGTTTGGCAATGATGTGCCATTGGGAACCCAATCATGACCCTGCCCTCTATAACCACTTCCCAGATGTGTGACAAGGATCTGTACATATACTTCACCTAGGGACACAGAGGCAGAGTAAGAAACAAGATTCTATCTCTTTCTAAGGGTCTGGAAAGGCCTCAGTGGTCACAAGATCATAAATTTAGAATTGGAAGAGATCTTATAGGACATGTGGTCCGAACCACCTCCCCCCTCCCCTTTTTTTTTTTCCAGATGAAGGAATAGAAGTAGAAAGTTTAAATGACCTGCCTAGGGTCACACAGTAAAGAAGGTTGTCAAGAAGGTCTTCCTGTTCTCTATGTCACCTGTTTGCCCAAATCCTCCTTTGTCTATGTGTTCTGTCTCTCCTGCAAGGGGAGAAATCAGAGGAAAAAGAGGAAGAAGGAAGAAAAGAAGGAAGGAAGGAAGGAAGGAAGGAAGGAAGGAAGGAAGGAAGGAAGGAAGGAAGGAAGGAAGGAAGGAAGGAAGGAAGGAAGGAAAAAAGATTAGATACGAATAATCAGCACAGGTCAGGGGAAGATGCCAAAAGATGCATTAATAGCTGTATGACTTTAAATGCAACCTAAAAAGTGAAACTAAACCCACAAAAGAGTCTGGATATAAAAATGAAGAGCCAATTGTCTCTGAGGTGTTAGGGAACTGAGTTAATATTCCATGGCTCTTTGCTTCAATAATCTTAATATAGAAAAATCACAATAAAGAAAAAATTGAAGACCCCAAGCCAACAGCTCCACATCCTGCCCCAGTATATAAACAGAGACCCCAATGTGGAATTTGCCTAAAGGGGAAGCAGTGCGCATAATGAAATATGCCTTGCATTAGAAGTTAAGGAATCTGGGTTGTTACAAGGAACAAATGAGATCACATATGCAAAATGCTTTGTAAACCTCAAGCAACATATAGATGTAGATAGATGTAATTGTAGACGTAGATATACATGTTGATATAGACATAGACATACATATATACTGGCTTCTATTATTTAACAAACTTTTTTTTAAAGGCTTTTTGAGAGCACCTACTCACAACAGTAGCTGACAATCCCACGATATAGCTGAGCCTTCTTTGCTTGGGTATTTGGACCATAGATTTAGGTCTGGAAGAGACCTTTGCTTGTCCAATCCTCTTATTTTTACAGATGACAGAACTAATGCCTGAAAGGCGAGGGTCATACAAGATCATACATTGTAACTGTCTAAACTGGATTTGGACCCACATTCTTTAATTCCAGTTCTAATATTCTTTCCATGGTGTCCTAACAGTAGGAAGAATGGGACAAGAGAGCATAGAGCTTAGAGGGCAGTGATAGGAAGTGGATGTAGGAGATATTCAGAGAGGAGGAACACCTCTGGTGTGAAGGCTTGCTGAGCTCTTTTCAGGGCTGCTCATGTAACTTTGGTGTCCACCTGCCATCCAACTCTCACCTGTGGCTCCAAGAAGTTGTAGCCTACACAGTGGCCACCCCCCCCCAGTAAAACCATCTTGGCAGACAGACTAAAGGACTTCACACAACTCTGCCTCACTTAAATCCAATTCACATGCCAGCCACGACAGTGATGTCATTGATCCTCTTTGAAAATGAAAAGCAAACAACCACTGGTTAGGAAGCTATTGAAATAAGTTAGGCCAGAGGCAATGACATTGAACTAGGGCAGGCGAAGAGATGAATGAAGAATGGAATGTGGAGATAGAATCAACAAGACATGGCTTGGATGTGGCAGTTGAGAGAGGGGAAGGGAATAAGTATTGATGTAGCATGTTCTATATGATAGGCACTGTACTAAGGACTTTACAAATATTATCTCCTTTGATCCTCACAGTAATCCTGAGAAATAGGTACTATTTTATCCCCGTTTCACTGTTGAGGGAACTGAGGCAAATGGAGATTATGAGACTTGCCCAGGGTCACACAGCTAATCAGAATCTGAAGTCAGATTTGAAGCCAGGTCTTCCTGACTCCAGGTCCAGTGCTCTATTCACTGCCCCATCAGCTGAAGGGAGAAAGAAAAATCAAAGATCATTCTGATGACACTCTGAATAGAAAAAGGGAAGTCAGGAGGAAGGGCAAGTGAGGTAGATTATTAATTTGGTTCTGGACATGTAGAGTTTGAGGTAAAGTCAAAACACCTGGAAGAAGATGTTTGTGAAAATATGGGACTAGGGCTCTGGAGAAAGATTAGGGCTATGTCTGTGGATATGGGTGTCTCCCACACAAAGGTGACTCTTGGAGCCACAGGTATTATCTATTCCACTGTTGGAACATTTGCTGGAATACCTCCTCACAATACCTGTCCCATCATTGCTTTGCTCTCTAAGTCTTGTATATACCATTGACCAAAGCAAAGTTCTCAGATCTGGAAAGGCTTTTGAGCATAGTGCCTTCAGAAAGATCAATAATAGTGAAAGTGAAGGTGGAAGGAAAGACCCATCTATCTAGCTGGATCAGTAGGTAATGGGGGGGAGGGAGTAGGAAGTGTCACATCTTTAGATTTTCATTCTTTTTCACATGTTCTGTGGCTCCCCTTCTATAAGGTGGTCACTAGGATATGAGGTGCCCTGGTCTGGCCCCTTCTCCTTGCATGGCCTGTGACACCCTAATGTCTGTGTCCAAATATACCCCAGCATCCTAGAGAGTTCACAGAAATGAGGGCCAAGAGTCTGATAACCTGCAAATTAATAAGATGTATATTATACGTATCTCTGAGCTTGGAATAATTATGGGGACAATTTCCTTCAGACTTTTCTGCTGAAAAGGCATCAGGACATTTCCATTCCCTCAGGCTCTATGGCATTAATTAAGCACCATCTTTCCTTTTTTAAACCTGCTTTATCTTGTTGGTTTGAGGCTGGGAGATGGAGAAGGAGAAGAATCATCTTGCAAAGGAGCAGAGTTATAAAGTCTTTGCCTACTTTAAGATAAAATATGCTTTTTCCTAAAAGAGCATAACTATTTTAGCTGAAGTCATCAGCTAAGCTGAAAGCTGGAAGTGATGGATACTATAGTTGCTGTGGAGGTATAAGTCCAGCTGTATAGAAGAGCATAATGAATTCAGTGAATCAGAGAAGTCACCCAGTGGATCTACGAATTTGGCTGAGATGTCATGCGAAGCAAATAGTTAATCAAGAACAATTTAGCTTAGAAATAGAAGTATCTGTTCCAAATAGAAGCTATGTGCATCAAGGAACTTTGATGGACAGTTCCTGGGACAGAGAGAGGACACTGAAGTTTGCAGTTACTGAGTTGTGAGTTACCCTCAACACCAGCGTTTTCTTTACTTAGGTGCTTCACTGTCACTTCTCTGTGTGTGTCCACTCTTCCTCACAGATACTGAGTGGATTTGTGTACACACACACACACATACATACATACATACATACATATATATATATATATATATATATATATATATATATATATTCCTGCATTTGCCTTATGTGAGTACCTGTAATATCATTATTGTTGCTGCTTTCACTGTACTGTTAGTAAATGGCTATGTTCAGAATCTAATGTATTATCAATGTGAGGAGATATGTCTTTGTAAAGAGAAGCACATTGGTGAGGGTTCAGCAGCTATAGTGACAAGTAGGAGGAGAGTAGTCTCCAACTACTGTGTTGCCCCTAGGTTCCTAGGAGATTTTGAATGCAGACTCATGGAGATGGACCTTCTCTGAGAACCTAAAACTAAAAGTGTGAGGACAGACTAGGATGAATGTGCCAAACCAGAGAATTAGTGTGATGGTCCCCACCAGAGACATGCCATTTAATTTGCTACATAAATATATGCAGAATAAATATAAAGAGAATACATTTAAATAAGTACAAGGGACCATTAGCATTTGGGGAGATCAAGAAAAGTTTCCTAGAGCAGATGGCATTTGAGCAGCATCAAGGAAGAAAGAGACTCTTTGAGGAGAAAGTGAGTAGGAAAGAATGTATTACAAATAAGAAGGTTTGGCCAGAGCAAAGGTTCAGAGATGGAAGAAGGAGTGCCATGTGTGAAGAGCAGAGAGAAAGCTAGCTTGGTTAGCTAGACCATAGATCTAGTAGCAATCTGAGTAACAGACAGTAGAACAGGGTTGATATGTTTTTCATCCTGTTCCCACATGATATTGATTTCTTCTGCAAGAGCTATGTATTTGGAAAGCTCTTTATTCCTCACAGCTGGGAGAGGATGAACGTATTGTACGGCAACAACTATTAAAAACGTTCTTAAGTTTTGATGAATCAATATTATGCCTGGACAACTGTGGGCAATAGTTCAATCTATGATAATGTTCCATTTCTTGTATGGTTTAGTGGTTGAGTTCTCAAGAATAGTTTGAGCTCTGTGTTTCTATCATAGGGAATTTGTCACCCCTCAGTCCACAAAACATCACGAGTTTCTGAAGCAGAATTGTCATTCGCATGTCACGTCTTGCCAGGCACTCAGTGGGTGCTAAATTTTTACAACATTCAGTGAAGTATTTCAGTTTCTAGCATTTCCTTGCATAATATGTAGTGATCACTGAGTCTGGGCTCCTTTACTATAAACCTTCTGTAATTCCAGTGGTGATGACCTGGTCCTTTATTACCACCATAAACTCCTTCATTTTCATAAACAAATCCAAATGGCAGTTGTTCATTCAATGCTTTGTTGCCTACAAAGTTCATTCAGATTTTGCCCATAAACAACCTTTTGATTTCATTCTTTGTTTTCAGTTACTTTATAGGCTTCATCTGGAGGGAGGTAGCAGTGGACAGAGCAGTGGACCTGGAATCAGGAAGAGCTGAGTACAGCTTCACACTCTCACTAGCTGTGTGGCCCTGGGCAAGTCATTTACTAAGTCTTCTTCAGTTTGCTCATTTATAAAATGAGGATAATAATAGCTCCTGACTCCCACGGTTGTTGTGAGGATAAAATGAGATAACATTTGTAAAGTATTTTGCAAGCCTATGATAATTACTATATAAATAGTAGGTAGGAAAAAAATTAAATACTTTTGGTTCTATTTGACAAAGTCAATGGTGTGTACCTGTTGTTAATTTTTAGTATCACTCAGTAAAATATTTGCTTGTTCAAAATATTTCTAAAGGTTTTTGATGTATTTAACTTGTGTTCTAAGAAAATCTATCAATCACCTTCCTTGTATTTGATGAAGAAATTTAATCTTTCTGTAGCTAGTTCAGGGTGATAGGCCCTGTAGATTTTTGTTCAGATATTTTTCAGATCTATTCTGGTTTCTTTTACAGTTTCCAAAAGGGCACACTGGCTGCTAGTGTGTAAGTGTTAATTGCTTTAAACATGTTGTTTCCTTTAGCTTTGATTTCATGATGCCAGTAAGTCTCTTAACATATTTAGCCACAACTTTACTCTTAACAGTTTTATGTTCAATGCGCCTTACTTGGAAACAACCAAGATATTTGTAAATATCACCTTCATCCATTTGATTAATTCATTTGACCTCCAGATTCAAGAGCAGAGCCTTCAGTCTCTAGCTTTCCTTGATATACATTAAGAATTTTACATTTATGGGTTCCAAATGACATTCTGATCTAACTGGGCAAAGATTCCATGAGATGAAGGAACTGTTTTAATGTGTTTTTCAGTGGAGCCATATAGCTTGATGCCTTCCATGTGCATCAAGAGATTAATAAGATGTTTTGGTTTGTCTCCCTTTTTAATTCTGAAGCCATACTTACTTCTATTTGGGAGGAATGATATTGGATTTAGGCTAGGCAGAACCATAATAGGTTCTAACTGTCTCCCTGAAAAAATGCCACATTTTATATCAATTGTTCTTGACATTATTGTATTGGTGACATGTTTTAAATAGAGAACAATTTTTCATGTGGACATCAAATACTCACATGTTTTCACTATACTTGGGTCTATTTTATATATTTGCATTTAATGAATAAGCCACAAGTGTGGAACTGAATCAAAGGACTTGAGATAACCGATAAAGGGAATATAGGTATTATAACACTTTGAGGCAACTTGTTAGATAGTTAGGAAATCAAGAATAAATTACTCTTGACACCCCTAGAATTTGGGGCACATCTTTTTGCTTCTCAATTAATTATTTTCTTGCATTTATAGATGGTTTTAGAGATAACAAGCTGTGAATGCTTTGTATAAACTACATAAGCACATGATCGCTGTATATTTAGAGGAATCACTGGTGTCCTTATCTTTTGGTGACAGTTATGTGATGCCTTCAGTTAAGAAAGGCTGGATCAGGCTTACATCTGGGGGGAAAAAAAGCTGGTCAAGTGCTTTTCTAGTAATCCATGTGCCACTGTGAAACATTGAGCCAATAATTATGGATCTTACCAGGCCCTTCTGCTTTCCAGTTTTGAAGAGAAGCTAGGAGTATTCTCCCTTGAAACAACCATTCTGCCATTCATTATGTTAACAGCGTACATAATTTTATTTTTTTCATTTATTCCAGCATGAACTTGGACTTCTTGCCACCATATATATAACCAGAAATGTTTCACGTCCTACTTCTTCAGGGATAGTCCCTTCTTTCTGATTTCTTTGCTTCTGAAGCCTTTGTAGAGAATTTTTTTTATTGCTGTTTAAATGTTTATAGTATTCCTTATGCTACATTGACTCTTCTTGTCACCTTAACCCTCTGAATTTTGTTTTTGAATTGCTGATGAAAAGAATTAATATATATACTTGATATACTTTTGCTTTCCAGATTCTACTCTGAATGTTCCTCGCTTGCTGCTGTAGTCAGGTGATATAGCATTCAAATTATCAATGGTGGTTACCAACTGGCCATTATTTTAATATTCTGATGCCTTTCTGTAGATGTTCAATGAGTCTCTCAAGTTGATTCTCACGTGATGGGCTTTGACTCCTATCCCTAGGGATATTCCTAGAAGACACCACCTTTCCTCTTATGGTTCTTGCTGTGGCAATGGCTGCCACATATACTCTGCTTGCAAATCCTGGAATAGTTTGACATCTTCTCTCAAATGTTGTTGGAGAATGTATTCATTCATAATGATCAGGACAAATGCCATCTTGCTGTTTTGGCATAATTTTTCAAGCTAGATCCATTCCATCAAAAGCAAAGTGACATTCCAGTCTAAGGTTGCCTATTTCTTTTCAAAATTATTTGAGATGTTGGTGTTGTTTTTAACATCTGTTTCATTTTTAGATACGACGTCTGGAGTTTTCATCTAATGAAGATTTTCAGTGATCTCGCATTCTTGAACTTTTCCCTCTTGATATTTTAGGAGCTTCCCAAATTCATCTCATTTCATTTTTCTAGGCTTAGGGATGGCTATATTTTACTACTGCCCTAGTCCAGTCTGCAATACTTTATTTTATGAAAGAGATGAGAGTGCCATTGACAAAAAGTAATATAAGGCCCTTTCTTATAATTGGTAAGATCTGTGTCCAATTTTGATATAACCTCTTACTGGTATAATATGAGACTATTGAAGTCTTCAGTTCATTCCATATGCATACATGGTTTGCCTGCTGCAGTGGTCAGTACCTTCCACACTCAAGTATTTCCAAAATGTGAACATGTCAACATTTCTGATTTTTTCCAAAACGTATTACCTTCTTGTGGTACCAGAACATAGAAGAACTGAGGCAGACAAGGCCAGATTCGAACTCAGGAAGATAAGTCTTCCTGAGTTCAGGCTCAGTGCTCTATCCACTGCACCACCAAGCTACCTAGCATGCAATATTCCATTACATTCACATATCACAATTTATTAAGCTATTCCCCAATCTATAGGCATCTACTTTGTCTCCAATTCTTTGCTATCACAAAAAGCTCTACTATAAATATTTTGGCACATATAGATCCTTGACTCTGGAACAGTTTCATAACACTGACTGGAGTACTAAATTCATCAATGATCACTAGAGACTAAAATTTCCTATCATTTCAGGATTCCCTCCAAGCCTTTGCAAATATTCTGATGGTTATAGGGCACACAAAGTCCTCAGTGTGTGTCACTCTGGATGGGACCCTCTTACTTTGCTGCACCTTCCCCTCCCTCACCTGCACCAAACCAATGACATGGATGGCATGTTGGACTTTAAGGAATTTGTGGGTTTTACATTGCTATTATATGATAGTCCTCTATTCCCAAATTTAAAACCTATTACTCAAGGATTTCAATAGATATAGGGAGGGAGGTAAGAGAATAAGCATTTATACAGCAACAGGCACTGTGCTAAGTACTTTACAAATATTATTTCATTTGATCCCAACAATGTAAGAGAGGTCCTGTTATTATTCCCATTTTACAATGGGGGAAATTGAGGCAAAAAGAGATTTAAAAAAAGGATCACAGGTCCAGTGTTCTATCCACTGTACCACCTTGCTGTTTGTAAGACAGTATAGTACAGGACAGTGGAAAAAGTGCTTTATTTGGCATCAGGACATTGGGATTTAAAACCTGCCTCTGCCACTTTGCCTCTCTCAGACTACGTTTCCTCTTCTGTAATAATGAGGTCCTGTCTAACTCTAAGTTGATGCCAAGATTTTACCTGATTTGCTCAATTCTCAGAAATTAATCAGTGACTGAACTAGATAGGAATGCAATCCTAGATTTTCAGCTTTTGGTCTACAATAGCTTTCCCCTAGTAAGTTATTCACAAGGGAAAAGCATGAGGGAGTTTTCAAAAGTTCTAGAGTTATAGAGAGAAATAGTCACCTCTCTATACTGGCTGCATGATTTGGACCATATAATGTCTTAGGGGTTCACAATTGAATGAAGATTTCCCTGTGACACAAATCAGCTCAGCTACTAAAGGATTTTGCTTCTCTTTTTATAGCAGAACATTCCAGTTGTACCTTTGAATGTCTACCCCAGAGTCTGGCCTGGTCTTATCAACATTGTGAAGGAAATAACATTGGAAGTTTGTTTTACTCTTCTTGTTCCATGATTGCTGAGATTCTCTTCTAGGAGGGGTAGTAACTTATAGAAGATGACACAGATGAGAAAGAGAGAGACAGAGAGACAGAGAACATTAAAGGCAGCCAAGAAAAAGTGACAAGGACTCATCTGCCATTAGCTGTTGTTGTTTGTCCTTTGTTTTCTAACAGGACCAATGACATCCTGATGATGTCTTGACTTGTGTGTGAATTGGATTTAAATGAGGCACAGTTGCACAAAGTCTTCAGTCTCACTCTCTCTGAGTCCTCAGAATCCAGTGGCAGGAAAAAAGTCAGGAAAACTGACAGTGGCCTGGAATGCAGTGGATGACCTTGGCATTTTCAATGTCTGACCAAGCTCTTAGTGTACATTGTGCCTGCTTCAGCTACCTTCATTTCCGTTGGAACACATTGTTCTCATCTGCCCATTCTGCTGAGGGAAATCTTCAGCTATGTCACATTCAGAAGTGCACTTAGTGGGGCAGACGCTTTGATAGCTGTTGAGTTTTAGGGATTTAGGGGTCCCAGCACCCCTAAATCACAACTGCAGGTCCTGACTGAGAGAATTTGACCCAAGCCTTCTTTCAGCCAAAGACAAGGTTTATTAGAATATCCATCATATTGGGCAGACTCTTGCAATTGGGGTAAAGTGACTTGCCCAGAGTCACACAGCTGGAAAGTGTCAAGTGTTAGGTCTGAGGCCAGATTTGAACTCAGGTCCCCCTGACTTCAGGGCCGCTGCTCTATCCACTGCGCCACCTAGCTGCCCCTATATTGGGCAGACTCTTAAGGAGTCTGAATGTTAGCGAGCTATTGGCTAGATTTTAAGAATCTGAGCCCATAGCTAGATTATAAGAATCTGAGCAGTGGCTAGATTTTATGAATCTAAGCATCTTAATGGAGAGAAGGTGGACCTTATATACAGAAAGACTATGGGAGGGATCTAGGAGTGGCCAAGTAGTCTATAAAGTAATAGAACTCCAGAAACCTGGACCATGAGGCCAAGGGAGAATGGAGCCTAGATAGGATTAAGGGTGGGAAATGGCTGGGGGCCATAGGAGGTAAGACAATGGAGTGTTAAACTAGGTTAAAGGTAACGGAGAATTGGGAGATTGGGCATAGCCACAATGAAAGGCCAGTTGATGGGGTTATAGTTTCAGGTGAACACCAGAGATTTGGTCATGTGGGAAAGTCTGGGGTTTTTCCTTTCTGGGGTCCAGATCCCAACCCCATCAGTAGCCACTGCTCTAAGGTTGAGCTCACTCTCCCCAGGGATCAAAGGGATGTGGGGGAGAGTGTGTCCCCATGTTAAGAAGAAATGTTCTATAACTTGAGTTCATGCTATATCTTCTCAGTAAATATCCCTTTGAAAAAAAAAATAATTGATGCTCATTGGCCAAATGATAGTGGGGTGCTAATCACTGGAGGATATTAGCGATATAAGGAAAATACAAATTGTAACTGGTGATGGATACTGGCGAATAAAACAGAATGGGGATATGAGTTGATGACTTCATGGAAAGACACTCCCAAAACCCTAAAGTGGAAGAGGGAGAGGCATGGCTTTTATTCTGGGGAACTTGATTCATCAGTTACAGTAGGAATAGAGATAAGGATTCCCAGTGCTACAAAGGCTGCTAATAAAGAATGTAAGAAACAACGTAAGGTCCCTAAGGGCAGAAACCATTTAATTTTTATCTTTGTATTCCCAATGCCTAAAATACTGCAGGCTCTTGATAAATGCCTGCTGCATGATTGGCTGATTGATTGATACATGTATGTAGTTGTTGCTGTTCAGTTGGTTCAGTCAAGTATAACTCTTCATGATCCCATTTTGGAGTTTTCTTGGCCAAGTACTGGAGTGGTTTGCCATTTCCTTCTCAAGGTCATTTTACAGATGAGGACATTGAGGCAAACAGGGTTAAATTATTTGTCCAGGGTCACATAGCTAGGAAGTTTCTGAGGCCAGATTTGAACTAAGGAAACTGAGTCTTTCTGGTTCCAAACCCTGCACTGTCTACAGGGCCACATAGCTGCCCTATGGATGGATAGATGGATGGATGGATGGATAAGCATTTTAGCTGACCTTGCTCCTCTCTCTTTCTTCTATATTCCTGCTGGCTAGCTTCTCAATTTTACCTCTTTTGGTTTCTCATTATCTGGGTCCAAAGGTATCAACATGTTTTATAGGAGAAGCCTTCAGGAGACAATGTTTTTACCTAGGTTTTTTAATCTATTCATGTCTCTAATGATATAGTTTTTAAGCATATAACAGGATATATTTTGGAGGGTAAACTATACTCCTTCAAGTCAAATCATGTTGCCTTTGGATAGGGCCAGGCCTCCATATAATTTGGAATGCTTACCCCTTAAACCAAACTCTCATGAAATGCACGGCCCAAAAGGTTTTATTGTCCAAATAAAAAGCAGAGGAGAAAATAGCAAAAAGATACTCTGGAAAATCAAAGTTTTATATTCTACCCTCACCATATAACCTACTTTAAGCCTCAGAATCTGTAGGAAACTATTTACATATTAACATCCTCTGGCATTTTAAGAGTTATCAAAAATGTCACCAGTCACTGAATGTTTCATTAATTATTGCAAACATCTTTAGAAAATTCCACAGTGGGTTTCTTTCAGAGTGATTTATTTCAGATATAATTTCAGTTTAATTAATAAGGGATTTAGTTGTGACCTGGAGGGTGTGAGAACCAGCAGCGATTCTGCAGTTTGGTTAAAAAAGCTAGAAACCTGCCTGTGCCTGTCTAACTCAGAAGGAAATATAAAAAAGAAAGAAAAAAAACTGGCATTTCCTCAGCTGTTAACATCCAGCCTATTCCCTCATTAAGGACTGCAGTGAAACATTTTCTAAAAGCAAATTAAAAGGGAGTTGTGGTGGAGCAGGGGAATGAAGATGGAGCCAGGTAGATTAGGATAAAAAGAATGTTATTTGACTTACTTAGCTCATCTGAGATAATAATACCATGTCTTTTTAGTTGTTTGGATATATTAGTGACATACTTATGAAAACACAATCCACCAACAGCAGTAGACACCATCCCCCAATATATTTATTAAGCATTCACAAAGAGAAAGACATAACTAGGGTGGGACAGTTGGAGTTTTGCCTAGGGTTCTAAGATATAGATGTTGCAAATATTTTAATTGATGGTTTTTTTAAAGTCATACAATTTAAAAATCTGTTACATTTGTATTTGAATGACACTTTTACTCCTTCAGTAACATAGGAACTAATTAGCAATAATTAGTTAGGCTAGGAAGCTAACAGATGGCATTCTTCCTCTCCCAGAGGTCCCACAGCAGGTAAAATTCCCCAGCCTGGTGCTGTCCTGGTCATCTCTAGGTGCCAGTATTCCCACCAGCAAGCACTGTAGTGCCCCCAGGGTTTCTCTTATCATCTCTCATTCCCCTTGCCCACCCACCCCAGGGTTGATTGGAGGGCAAAGGTAATACTACTTGCCACAGGTGCTATTTTCTCTTTCTTGTCCCAGATGCAATATAAAAATTGCTCATTATTGCTACATGCACACATGGCACAATGGTTGGCGGTGGCCTATGTGAGTTAAAAGACATGGCCCTTGCCCTCGATTGAGATATTTCTTCTTCAAAAGACTCCACTGAACTATGCCCAAAGAGCTATAAATCTGTGCATACCCTTTGATCCAGCAATAACACTGCTAGGTCTATATCCCAAAGATATCCAAAAAAAGGGAAAAGCACCATTTGTACAAAAATATTTATAGCAGCTCTTTATGTGGTGGCTAAGAATTGGAAATCGAAGGGATGTCCATCAATAGGGGAATGGCTAAACAAGCTGTGGTATATGATTGTAATGGAATATTATTGTGCTATAAGAAATGACAAGCAGGATGATTTCAGAAAAAACCTGGAAAGACTTACATGAACTGATGCACAGTGAAGTGAATACCAGGAGAATGTTGTACACAGCAACAGCAATATTGTTTGATGAAGAATGGTGAAGGATTTAGCTATTCTCAGCAATACAATGATCCAAGACAATCTCAAAGGATTAATGATGAAGCATAGTATCTTTCTTCAGAAAAAGAACTGATATTGTTTGAATACAGACTGAAGCATGCAATTTTTCACTTTCTTTATTTCTTTTTTTTATTTTAATCTACTCTTCTCATACAAAATGACTAATATGGAAATGTTTTACATAATTGCACATGTATAACCTACATCTGATTGCTTACCATCTCAGGGAGAGGGGAAGGAAGAGAGGGAGGGAGAAAGGGTAGAATCTGGAACTCAAAACTTTAAATAAAAATGTTGATACAAAAAAAAATAAATCCCTGATGACCTTTAAAAAAAAAACTCCACTGGAACTTCCTACCACATTGGGAAGCCTCAATCTAAATAATAAAAGCTCTTGTGGAGGGGTGGGTTTGGCTAAGGTCTTTTGTTGTTTCCAATTACTAATATGCAAAATGCCTAGTCCATATTTCCCCAAACATTAGGTTATATCAGATTCAATTTTAATATCCTTCAAAAAAAATTAAAAACCCCTAGTATGAAGCAAATACAGCTGCCTAATATTGCTGCTCAAAATGCCACTGCATTAAATAAAATTCCAGGCTGTAAAATTTTGCAAGGTGATAAAACAAAAATGATATAATAAATATAAAACATCTGCATTTTTTTAACAAGACATTTGGAAATCGATTTCATTTATATTTAAACTTGTTTTGAAGTGTTCCCAGTTTTTGAAAAACAGGAGAAAGATTGTAGTGCTGATGCCCAAAGTAAAAGGGGTACAATGAGAGGGGGAAAAAACGCCACTGCTGGATTTTCCAGCACTAGGAGGCTATTTGATTCTTCAAGGACACTAGAGCTGGCTTTCAGTCATAAAAGAAGGGTTACTGTAGGCAATCGGCAGCACAGGAAAATGGATTCACACACAGGCACAAAAATGCATTAAACCAACTTTAACGTCGCAGCAGCCCAGGCACACACCAGGAAACTAAGAGTTTAATAGCGACTCTGACTCTCACCATTGTGCCTAAGTATAGTAGAGGTCATGTAAAACTGTACATACAGTAAGACCACCCACTGCTTCAAGCCCATACAAGCACGTGTGTGTGTGTGTGTGTGTGTGTGTGTGTGTGTGTGTGTGTGTGTGTGTGTTGGGCAAGAAGGGAGGACTTAAGGAGTGAGTTTAACTTCAATAATCAAGCCACATTCTCAGCAGTTTTTTTTTGCTTTTTGGTGAGGCAATTGGGGTTAAGTGATTTGCCCAGGGTCACACAGCTAGTAAGTGTTAAGTGTCTGAGACTGGATTTGAACTCAGGTCCTTCTGACTCCAAGGCCAGAGCTCTATTTGCTGTGACACCCTAGCTGCCCCCGGCTTTTTTTTTTTTAGCAGTTTTCTGACCTGAGTATCTGGGACTAAATGTCCACAGTAGTTGAATGTTCTCAGATTTGTATTAAAGAAACACAATCAAATGTCTTTTAAACTAAAGGCAAAGGGGGAGAATTTGTGTCTCCTCAATACTTGATATTTGCCATAAGATAGATGAGAGAGAGTATAGGCATCTGAAATTAACAGATAATCTAAGAGGGAAAGTCACGGTTTCTATCTGATCACTTCATTGTCCTGGACCAAAAAACCTTGGATCAAAGCTAGCAATCAGTAATAAAATAAGCAATGGGATGCAGATAAGTCATTGTCACCAGATGCACTTGGAATCAAAAGAAATAATCCCATCTTCAATATGTTCATAGGTAAAGCATTCAAACTTGCTAAACCACACTTTGCTCATCTGTAAAATGTGGATAATGTGGACACGTAGGACTTAGCTCACAAGGTTGCTGTGAGGATCAAATATATATAAATGTCAGTAATTATAACACAAATTATGATTAATATTTATAATAAAATCAAGTCTGGAGCTGGAGAAAAGAGAAGTTTAGGAGGACAAAGGAATAGATCCCTAACAAACTATATACTCACCCACTCCCATGATGAAAAACAAGATTATTAAGTAAGGAAAATACATCTTGGATTTTCCAGAAGTGTCTCAATTTCAAGAGGAAAAAGGGTACTTTCAATGAGGCTTTGCAAAGGGAATATCTTTGTTCTAATTTTTGGTTGGAAAATACGGTCACCTTATTATAACATGAGTACAATTTATAGTCCAATTTCAACAATTTGGGCTGACTGAAAAGTGCTATGAATTGGTAAAAAGTTTCATTAAAGGATGTTTTGGAAGAAGTACAATACTTACTTTTTTTTTTTAGTACATACAGGAACTGAAACTTTCTTAATACTTTGCACATAGCAGGCACTTAATAGATACTTATCAAATTGAAAGGTGTTGCCTGCTAGACACTCGAAGTGAATAATGAACAAATAAGAGTGCTTTTTGAAATTAGCACATTGATGGTTTGAGTTCAGATACACATTTCTAGGCTATCTGAAAGCAGCTAATTCTCTTAAGGAGTCCAACCATTCTTCTGGCAGATGTTTAAATTATGAATTTATTTACCATTAATCATAACAACATATGATACTGTTTGGTGCCCAATCTCAGGGTCATGGGCTCATCAAGTTAGAGATGGAAGGGCTGTCCAAGATTATCTAATCCAAACCCCCCATTTCACAGTTAAGAAAATTGAGGCCAAAAGAGGTTACAGGACGTAGGATAATAGGCTCATAGATATAGAGTAGGAAGAGACCTTAGGACTAAGTCCAATCCTCTAATTTTGGAGATAAGAGATTTGAGTCCCAGGGAAGTCACGTGAATAAATGGCAGACTGTTGTTGTTGTTCAGTCCTTTGAGTCACGTCCGACTCTTCCTGACCCCATTTGGGGTTTTCTTGGCAAAGATACTAGAGTGGTTTGCCATCTCCTTCTCCAGCTCATTTTGCAGATGAGGAAACTGAGGCAAACAGGGTGAAGGGATTTGGGCAGGGTCACATAGCTGGTGAGTGATTGAGACTAGATTTGAACTCGAGTCTTCCTGATTTCGGGCCTGGCGCTCTATCCACTGTGTCATCTAGCTGCCCCCAGTAAATGGCAGAGCTAGGATTCAAACCAAGCTCCTCTAACTCCAAAGCCATCCCATTTATCAATATGCCATCTGTTCTTGTCTATTTGAAAATGAGTGGTTCAAAGTAAACATAAGCTTATTTTTAGGAGCCTGAGAAGTGGCATATGAAGAGAGAGTGAGTTGGGTACCTGAGACTTTTTCTCAAAAGCTACGCTAAAAAGACTGGCCAGGTAGGGCTTCCTAGAACCTCCTCTTTTCCAGTCATTGAGATAGCTGAGGAAGCTAACCACAATAATAACATCACTCCTTCCCAAACATCTTAGAAACTCAGCCAAGTCAAGGAAGTGAAAAAATAAGGGCAGTTCTCAAGGTCTGTGCCTGCCTAACCTAGGACCCATCTAACTGCTCATTGATCAGCAAGGTCTGAAAGCAGTAAATTAACTGGGCATCAGTGGGCCAGATTCAAACCAACAAAGAATTCAGTCCAATTGAACAAGAATTCATTAAGTGCCTACTATGTGCAAGGCACTGTGCTAGGTGCTGGAGATAGATAGAAAGATAGTTACAACACAAATGATGCTCTCAAAGAGTTTGCAAATCGATGACAGAAAAGACACAAACACAAGTAATAGAGAGTGCACTGGGGGAGCAGAAGAAACACCAATAGAAGGCTGTAACAATAGTCTCATGGAGACGAAATAATGGGACTCTGATAGGAAAATTAGAGCAGGAGCTGAAAGGAGGGGATAGGTGCAAATAACATTGCACAGCTAGAATCAAAAGGATTTAGACACTGGCTGCAAGGAAGGAGGATAGGGAAGAATCACCAATGATTCTAAAGATCGTGAGTTTTAATCACTGAGATGATGGTGGTGCCATGAAAAGAAATCATGAAGTTGAAGGAGGATTTGGGAGGTATGTGCCTTTAGTTTTAGAAATGTTGAATTTGAGCACCCATATGATATTCCTAGGAGCAGCCAAGGAGTGCAATGGATAGAGCGCTGCCGGGCCTGAAGTCAGAATGACTCATTTCCCTGAGTTCAAATCTGGCCTCAGACACTTACTAGCTCTGTCCCCCTGGGTAAGTCACTTAACTTTATTTGCCTCAGTTTCCTTATATGTAAAATGAGCTGGAGAAGGAAATGGCAAACCACTCTAATATCCCTGCTAGGAAAATTCCACTTGGGGTCATGAAAAGCTGGACATGACTGAAATGAATGAACAACATGACATCCCTATAAAGCTATCTGGGAGATGTAAGGCAATGTAACAGAATTCAACAAGTATCTGTTAAACATCTGTTTATCCTATCAGACTTTGGGGATACAAAGACAAAAATGAAACAGCCCCTGCCCTCAGTTGGCTTCAACATTCTACCAGGAGGATATAACATTCACAAAGAAAAGCGCACACAAGGTAATTTGAGAAGAGAAAAAGCGTTGACACCTGGGAAAATCAGGCAAGGTATAATCGAAATGCAAGGCAGATGAAAATATGGGACTAGGGGTCTTGGAAGAGGTTATAAATAGAGATATAGATTTAGGAATCATCTGTAGAAATGAGTAAGAACACTAGACAAATGGATGAAGTCATGAAGGGAGAGAACTTGGAGAGTGCTTTAGTAATAATAGCTAGCATTTATATCATACCAGAACTGTGCTGACTGCTTTTTACAAAAATTTCATTTGATCCTCACAAAAACCCTGCAAAGTACATGCTATTTTTATCTCCATTTTGCAGTTAATGAAACTGAGGCAAACAGAGGTTAAGTGACTTGCCCAGGGTCACAAAACTGGTGTCTTTTAAACTCAGGTCTTTCTGACTGGAAGCCCAGTGCTCTATTCCACTGTCACGAGCTCCACCTACATAGCAGCATAGGATGGAGGAAACAAAATGAGATTATCCATCCCTCTGCCTCCATATAGTACTACAATTAATTCAATTGTCTCAGAAAGAGAGCAGTCTAATATTTGCTAAAGAAATATCCAGAATAAAGCTTCATGACCTACCTTATTCATGTTCAATGTTCAGCAGGTTTTGAGTCATTTTTTTTCTGAAATTCTCAAATGTCCCAATATCATCATAAGCAAAGTATGAAAGAAAAACAAAAGAAGTAAGAAAATATTTAACATCATTAGCTATGTTCCCTAATTATAACTAAGGTTATCAATAGGATGTTAATATAAATTAAAGGATGGGGGCAGGCAGAAAAGCAACCAACCCTTGTTTTCTCCCCTTTATGGGCTGAAAAAAAACCACTACTCTGATGACTTTCCCTCTTCTCTCCCCTCAAAAAATGGGTTTGACACAAATTTTCAATGAATTGACTGATCTTTTCACTATAGTGACCAATCTAATTGACTATAAAGACCAATAAACACCCAGTTATTTGAGTGTGATGTAGATAGTTGTAGGTACAAATGTACCATCTGACTAAAGTACACACACACCCATACACACACACACACACACACACACACACACACACACACACTTTTTTTGCTACATGACATTTTTTTCTTTTTTTAAATTTTATTAATTTATTTTGATTTATCAACAATCACTTCCATATGCTTTTGAGTTGAAAATTTTTCTACCCCTTTCTCTCCCCCACCCTCCCCAAGATGGCGCACAATCTGATATAGGCTTTACATTTACATTCCCATTAAACATATTTTCACATTAGTGAAGTTGTAAGTAAAAATTAAAACCAATAGGAGGAACCATCAGAAAGAGGAAACAAAACTCAACAGAAGGTAAAAATAAGTGATAGCGATTCGACTTCCATAGTTTGTTCTTTGGATGTGGACAACATTTTACATCCAGAGGCCTCTGGAGATGTCTTAGATCCTTGTAATGCTGAGAAGGGTTCAGTTTAACAGTATTAGTCATCGCATAAAGTGGCTGTTATTGTGTACAAAGTCTTCTTGTTTCTGCTCACTTCACTCAGCATCAGACCATATAAGTCTCTCCAGGTTTTTCTGAAGTCAGCCTGTTCATCATTTCTTATAGCACAGTAGTATTCCATTACATTCATATACCACAACTTGCTCAGCCATTCCCCAGTTGATGGGGATCCTTTCAATTTCCAATTCTTTGCCACCACAAAAAGAGCTGCTATGAATATTTTTGTACATGTGGGTCCTTTTCCCATTTGTTTGATCTCTTTGGGATATAGCCCTAGAAGACACACACAACAACTTTTAAGGTTGGAGCATCTATCACCCTTTGAAATAGGCAGTACAACAGATAGGCTAGACAGTATTTGGTGGGGTTTTATCTGATGCCCTATCATTCAAAAATAGTTGTCAAGCTCAACTACAATTTCTCTTTAGCTGCTGGTGCTCAAACTACTCAGCTCTGTGCTATCTGACTCCTGCCTCAATGACTGAGGGGCTGATTTTTCAGTTTGTACTTTCTCCAGGTGTCTTCCCTTTTCTTCTGGGTTCCTCAAATTCTGACTATTTCACAGCTCATTAGCAGCTCCAGGAAAGGCTAGAGCTGGTGAGGGAAACAGAAGACAAACGTCCACTGTGTGTCTTGTGAGTAACTAGTTCGAAGAGCAGGGAAGGAAGGAAATGTAAGAAAACCATTCAATTAATAAATAACACTAGAAGTTAGTTTTATGGGAAAAAAAACCAAAATAAACCATTGGTTAACATGATCAAAAAAAAGAGAGAAGAAAACCAAATTACTGGTATCAAAAATGAAAAGGGTAGATATATCATTAATGAAGAAGAAATTAAAACAATTATTAGGAGTTATTTTGCCCAGTTATATGCCAATAAATTTAATAATTTAAGTGAAATGAAAAAAATTTACAAAAATATAAACTGCTTAGATTAACAGAAAAGGAAATAGAATAACTAAATAAGCCTACTTTAGAAAAAGAATTTGAATAGGCTACTAGTAAGTTTCCTAAGAAAAAAGCATCAGGACCAGATGGATTTACAAGTGAATCCTACCAAACATTTAAAGATCAACTAATTCCAATATTAAATAAATGTTTTGTAATCATAGGCAAAGAAAGAGTCCTACCAAACTTCTTTTATGAAACAAATATGGTGTTGATAACTAAACCAGGAAGAGTAAAAACAGAGAAAGAAAATTATAGGCCAATTTCATTAACGAATATGAATGAAACAATTCTAAATAAAATACTAGCCAGAAGACAATAGTATATATCACAAAGCTTATACATGGTGACCTAGTGGGATTTATACTAGGAATATAGAGATGGTTTAACACAAGGAAAACCATTAACATAATTTATTATGTCAATAAGAAAAGTAAGAAAGCTAATATGACTATATCAATAGATGAAGAAAAAGCTTTTGACAAAATACAACATTCTTTCTGAGTAAAAACACTCATACATATAAATGTATTTATACAGTGGAATAAATGGATTTTTCCTTAAAATGATAAGAGGCATCTACCTAAAACCATCATTAAGCATTGTTTGTAATGGAGATAAGCTAGAAGCTTTCCCAGTAAGATCAAAAGTAAAACAAGGATGCCCATTATCACCAATATTATTCAATATTATGTTAGAAATGCTAGCAATAGCAATAAGAGAAGAAAAAGAAATTAAAGGAATCGGAATGGGCAATGAGGTAATAAAACTATCTGTCTTTACAGACAATATGATGATATACTTGGAAAATCCTAGAGATTCAACTAAAAAGTTTAAGCTAAAAAGTTGAAAAAATAATTCTAGCAAAGAATCAGAATATAAAATAAATTTACATACATCATCAACATTTTTATATACCACCAACAAAACCTTTCAAGAAAAGATAGTAAGAGATACTCCATTTAAAATAACTGTAGACTATATAAAATACCTGGAAGCATATCTGCCAAGACAAACCTAGGAACTACATGAACAGAATTATAAAATACTTTTTATACAAATAAAGTCAGAGTTAAATAATTGGAGAAATATTAATTGTTCATGGGTGGGCAGAGCCAATATAACAAAAATGACAATTCTATATAAACTAATCTTATTCAATGCCATCCCAATAATCTACCAAAAATATTTCATTTAACTGAAAAGATAATAATAAAATTCACTTGGAAGAATAGAAGATCAAGAACATTAAAGGAATTAGCGAAAAAAAATGTAAAGGAAGGAGGTTTAGCAGTACCAAATCTTAAACTATATTACAAGGCAGTAATTAGCAAAACTATCTGGTACTGGCTACAAAATAGAAAGATGGATCAGTGGAGAAGAGTAGACATACAATATGCAGTAATAAATGATTATAGTAATCTCGTATTTGACAAATGTAAAGATTTAAGTTTTGGGGATAAGAAAACAATATTGGGAAAATTGTTGGGAAAACTGGAAATCAGTCTAGCAGAAATTGGGTATAAATCAATCTTATACCATTTACCAAGAGGAGTCAAAATAGATATATGACCCAGACATAAAGGGAGAGATCATAAGAAAATTAGAACATGGTACATATTACCTATCAGACTTATGGATAGGAGAAGAATTTATGAATAAATGAGAGATAGAGAGCATTATAAGATGTAAAATTAATACTTTTGACTACATTAAATTAAAAAGGTTTCTTACAAGTAAAACCAGTGTAGCCAAGATTAGAAGGAAAGCAGAAAATTGGGAGGAAATTTTTATACACAGTTTCTCAGATGAAGGTCTCAAATCTCAAATGTATAGAGACTGTCAACTTCATCAGAATATGAGTCATTCTCCAATTGATAAATGTTCAAAGGATATGAGCAGGCAGTTTTTTCATGAAGAAATCAAAACTATACATAGTCATATAAAAGTGCTTTAAATCATTTTTATTAGATAAATGCACATTAAAACAACCATGAAATATCACCTCTCATATATCAGATGGGCTAAAATGATAGAAGAGGAAAATGACAAAATGTTGGAGGAAGTATGGGAAAATTGGGACATTACTACATTGTTGGTGGAATTGTGAACCAATCAAACTATTTTGGAGAGCAATCTGGAGCAAAGAGTTAGAAAAACCCTTTGACCCAGCAATAGCACTATTAGGTTGGTTTCCTAAGGCAATTAGGGAAAAAGGAAAAAGATCTATATGTTCTAAAATATTTATAGCAGCTCTTTGTCATGGCAAAGAAATTAAAGGAATGTCCATCAATTAGGGAATAGCTAAACAAGTTGTGGTGTATGATTGTGATGGAATACTACTGTGGCTGTAAGAAATGATGAGCTGTTTGATTTTAGAAAAACATGAAAAGACTTGCATGAAATAATGAAAAGTGAAGTGAGTAGAACCAGGAGAATGTTGTTTACAGTAACAGCAATATTGTTCAAAGAATAATTGTGAACAACCAAGTTATTCTGAGTACTATAAATACTTAAATCCTTCATTCTCGAAGAGGACTTATGACATCAGGAAGGTGATATCTTGACTTGCAAGCCTCACTCTCTCCTCCAGAGTCATCTGGATCCAGTGGCCAGATATAGATCAGGATGACTGAAGATGGCCCTGGATGCAGTGGGAGACCTTGGCCTTTTTGAGCTAAAGTCTTTCTCAGGCCTCAGTTTGTCTGAGGCAAAAACCATTCAGTGATTAAGGCTAGGTAAGAAATGAGGCAAAACACCAAAGGCCTATTAAACTGTGAATACCTTTTGACCCAGCAATACTACTTCTACGTCTGTATCCCAAAGAGATCATAAAAATGAGAAAAAGATCCACATGTACAAAAATATTTATAGCAGATCTTTTTGTGGTGGCCAAGAATTGGAAATCGAGGGGATGCCCATCAATTGGGGAATGGCTGAAGAAGTGGTGGTGTATGAAGGTAATGGCATATTATTGTGTCATAAGAAATGATGAGCAGATGGACTTCAGAAAACCTGGAAAGACTTATGTGAACTGATGTTGAGTGAAATAAGCAGAACAGGAGAACATTGTACACAGTCACAGCAACATTGTGCGAAAACTAACTTTGATAGACTTAGCTCTTCTCAGATCTAAGACAACTCCAAAAGACTCATGAAGGAAAATGCTATCCACATCCAGAGAAAAAAACTAGGGAGTCTGAATGCAGATTGAAGCATACTATTTGCTCTCTTTTTTCAGTTTCATTTTGTTTCTTTTTTCTCATGGTTCCTCCCATTGGTCGTAATTCTTCTTTACAACATGACTAATGTGAAAAATATGTTTAATATGAATGTATATGTAGAGTTTTATATCAAATTGCACACCGTCTTGGGGAGGGGAAAGGAGAGGGAAGTGGAGAAAAGTAAAAACTCAAAATTTTGTGGAAGTGAACATTGAAAACTAAAAAGAAATAAATTTTATAAAAGAAATGAGGCCAAAAAAACCCGTGTTATTTTGAATACTATAAATTGTCAAATCAACTATAAAGGACCTATGAAGGAAGATGCTATACACCTCCAGAGAAAGAACTGATAAATAGAAGTATGCATAGTATGGTTTTATATATATTTATAAATCTGTATCAAATGATGGCCTTCTCTAGTGCAGGGTGGGGAGGGATGGAAGGAGACAATTCAGAACCTAAACTATAACAAAAAATTTAAATTAATTTTTTTTAAAAAGGAAGGAGGGAGCAAAAGAGGAGAAAAGAGAAGTGAGGAGAGGAAGGGAAGGGAAGGGAGGGGAAATTTATAGGATATGGAATCTATTACCTGTGTGGATTATCTACTGATTTCAACTATCCATGCCGTTTTGTAAGTAATTGGGAGTTTACTGGGTGTGGAGATAGTTCTGTGGACTTCAATTGTCCACAGAATTGAATCACCTAAATGTCCAAAAGTTATACTACGCGTTGTCTCCTCTTAACATGATTGCCACCACTATTACAGGAAATGAGAAGTGCATGCCTTAGGGACATCTACTTTTTACTTGAAGATCCTTCATGCTGGAACCCAGGGAGTTGTGTTTTGATGCAGAGAACTGTACTGGGTGGTTCATCAGCATCCTTGCTTTTCTTCAAGGTTTAATGTTAAGCAAAAACAGGCCCAAAGGAAAAAAGGGGAAAACCCATGGAAGGTTTGTAAAATTGCTTCTCAGAACTCCAGAAGGGTTTTAGGCTGTGAATGAACTGCTCTTTGAAAAATTCTGAGGGACTGAAAACTGACAGCTTTGAAAACATTCCCCCACAAAAGGGGCTTATTTTAACTTTTTTTTAAAAAATATTTTTGTTTCTTCAAATATTCCTCTAGCCCTTTTTTAAAGTCATTTCAATTTGGGAAAACATTGTGACAATATGCTACTTCATGCCAAAGAAAGCTTTTCATTGGACTCTACCATGTTTCTGGCTTTCTTTTTCCAGCTGTTATATCAGATATAATCATCTGAAACTGCAGTTTGTCATCTCCATCAAATTTGGGTAATAATTCTTAATGTTGCAGTTCATAGAAATACATTTATGGATTAAAATGCAGGGGAAATAAAGATTTCACAAATTAGGGACCAGGCTAATATTTCCCAAAATGTTAGATTACCAACAGACCTGGGGAAGTATATTTATCCCACATGTTAGATGTTCAGAATTTCACTAAATTATTTTATTGAAATGTGTTGGAATAGAGACAAAGATTTTCTATACAACTAAAACCAAAGACTGTCTATACAGTGCCAAAACAACTAGGCCATTTGGTGTTTCGGGTTGAGAATCTGGCCAGTTGAATGGAGAAAAAAATAAATTCATCAAACCTGCTATTTGACTGACCTGACTGCTCATAACCATCAATTCGCTATTACGAACTCAACAATTATAGACACTTTATACTACTTGTAAGAGCAAACAGCGAATACTGTGACTTTGGAGTAAAATACTCAACACAGTTTGGTATTATTTTCAATGGCATAATATTTTCTGTTTCATGGATCATCATACTCAAAAAAATCTGCCACCCATTTTCTAACCCTCTACCAGTGATGCTAGATGACTATGAATCATGAAACACTATGATCTTAAAAAATCAAAATTGCTAACAGTGAATGATTCTACTAATGAGTACAAAGACATGACTGCTGATTATTGGGGAGATTTGTGGGAGGGCAAGGGAAAGGGAAGAAAAATAGAGGAGACCAGAAGGGAAAAAAGGAGGGAAAAATTCAGACTCTGAATGGCAAATAGTTTCCAAGCTTCCTCTCCCTCTTCCAACCTCCTTCTTCTTGTCTTCTCCTCACCCCCTATTTGTCTCCCAGACAACCAAGAGTCATATCTCCCTACACTTTTGCAGATTCTCAAAGCTGTCCATCAGGGACCACCAAACCCACTTGGGGGTGGAACTGCATCTATAAATTAATTTAGCTATTAGCATTCTGAGTATGGGAACCTTATGCAATAACCAAGCAGACATACTACAGAGGAGCTAAATCACATCACTATTGACATTCTCGCTAAAACAAAGGAATAAGATAAAATGATGTTGCAGGTAATGGCAGGATAGCTTAGGGGTTGTCTTCGAAGAGACAAATGAATTAATTGGTGAAGATGGTTTTATGGTTATTCCAGAAGGCAACAAACAACATCATTCATGGGACAGTTGGTCATCATGTATTGCATCATGATGCTCAAAATAAGTACTTTTAAAAATACTTTAAAAAATAGTTTCTTTAAAGAAACTACCATTAAAATAATTGTATATTAAGTACCAATATCTATTGCAGAGAATAAAAAGGTAGGAGAATTTGATAAAGACCATGACAAGCCACACAAAAAAAATTAAATCAACATATGCCTTGAAATTTGGTTGTGTCAAAGCAATGGTGAGCGTAAGTGAAGATGCTGGGAGTTTTTATTATTGGAAAATGCCATTCATAAGTAAAGAACAAGAGAGGTGAAAGGCTTGTAGACCATTAGTTATTTGTTGAGTCAACTCAGTTGTGTCCAACTCTGTGTGACCCAATTTTGGGGGTTTTCTTGGCAAAGGTACTGGAGTGGTTTGCCATTTCCTTCTCCAGCTCACTCTACAGACAAGGAACTGAGGCAAACAGGGTTAAGTGATTTGCCCAGGCCCAGCTAATAAGTGTCTGAGGCCAGATTTGAACTCACTAAGATGAGTCAGTCTGCCTGACTCTAAGGCCAGTACTCTATCCCCTGTACCACCTAGCTACCTCATAGAAAATACAAAAGTTCCATATCTTATACATTATGAATATTTCCTTCAAGAAAAGAACTACAATGTGCTGAACATGGTGAGCACCAAATAACATTTTTTAATTAAAATTAATATATTTGAATAGACAGGAAGTGACCTGCTACTAATGTGAGTTATTCCTCAATCAGACATCGGTATATAGTCAGATCACCAACTTCTGAGAGCAGAAATGAAAATGCACACAAAACTAGGAGAATAAAAATGAAACAAAAAATTTAGTGTGCAATTTAAACAATTCTAACCTGACCTACTCAAAAGAATTATTGATGCTGAAAATAAGTAATAGATGGAGGAAAGGACATCAACACCAATTATAACAATTTCATACAAAAGTTTAACCAAAGTAAATAAAATCCCTAATAAGGAGAACAAAATAATCTAAATACAGTCTCCACTAGCACGCTCTGCATCTGTTTCCCAAGCAATGAGTTGTGACAGCCAACTGCAGCTTAGAGTATAAGCTTATTTTTAAAATCTTATGGAAGAAGGTTATGAGTAGTACTACCTCGTAAATTGTATGATACAGATATATAAATATTATTGCATATCTGTGTGTGTATATATATATATACATAGGCATGTAAGTATATAGTATATGTGCATACATATACTACATATTTATGTGTGCACATATACATGTACATACATCTGTTTTGTTTAAATATGGACAATGAGTTAAACCCTTAATTGAACCAAGGGAAGAGAAATTATTGGATTGCCTTTGGGAAATTGTTTAGTACCTTGAATTATCCCAATCTTCTTCCTGAAACAAGCCCATTTTTAAAATACCAATATTCTTCCAGTGATACTGTATGTCTATGAATCATGGAAGGCTGGTGCCTATGCAAAACTGAAGTTAAGGATTACAGAGGACAATGAAGAGTCCCATAGTAAATATCAGCAGGTCACAACACATTACTAACTAGGATCTATGAAGAAGGGGTATAAAGGATGACATCAAAGAATCTTATCATTAAAGAAGAAAACGGGCTTTCCTGTAGCACAAGAGGATAGTAGCTGATATACTTTTGTGACCACTGCCCTGATTCGTTCCCACAGTCAGACAAAAGTACTGATGCACCCTGAGAGGACTGAATTTAGACACAATAATAATCCTGGGAATTGAACTCCAGAATGAAAGTAAAATAGTAATTAATAACATGGTTTAAGTCATCCTTTGCATAGGAATATGGAAGAACAATTGAATATTTTTGGAGCCATCTTTGACTTTTCTTGTTCCCTCACTTCTTGTCAAGTCTCGTCAATGCCAACTCCAAAACATCTTATTCTCATTCCCTTCAGTCCACCCAGAAAGCATCACCATAGATCATCACACCTCATCACACTTCACTTATACTACTATTATCATTTCCTAATTGATCTACCCACTCCCAATTTCTCCTATCTCCAATCCATCTTCTACACAATTGCCAAAATTGTCTTCCTCGGGGGCTGGTAGCATGTCTTTCCTGCTCAAAAACTTTGATAGCTTTCTTTGTCTCAAGGATAGACTGTCATGTGAGGTCCACCACAATCTTTTTTCTACCTAAATTTCTAGTGATAGTTCATAACACTTTTCTTCATGAACTCTGTGTCCCAGTCGCGCTGGACCAAAAACTATCTTCTGCCCTGATTCATTCCCAAAAGTGCCTGCCTGAAGTACATTCCTTTTTGTCTCTTCTCAGAATCCCCTTCCTTCCTAGCTCAACAGAGATGATATCACCTTCTCCATGAAGGCCCTGGTCCTCCCCAGTTGTTGGAGCTTTCCCTCTCCTTAGTCTTCCTTTTATTATATTTAGTTGTATACATTATACATCCTCTCCTCCCTTTACCAGGTAAAATATAATCTTTTTGAGAGCAGAGACAGTTTCATTTTTGTCTGTGTATTTCCAATGCAGGGGAAGATGATAAGCCTTGTGAATACTCACTTGCCCAGTAAAGCATACTTTATATGAAAGAGTAGTAAATAATTATATTCCGGTTAAAGATATTTTGTTGTTTTGAGCTCATTCACAAGCCTGGAATAACACATGAAAAGAGATCACCAACAAGCATTTGTTAAGTGCCTACTATGTGCCTGGCATTGTACTAAATGTATCTACTGTATGCTCAGCACTATGCTAGGCACTATGAGAAATATAATAGATAGATAGATAGATAGATAGATAGGTAGATAGATAGATAGATAGATAGATGATAGATAGATAGATATAGATATAGATATAGATATAGATATAGATATAGATATAGATATAGATATAGATATAGATATAGATATAGATATAGATATAGATATAGATAGATATAGATATAGATATAGATAAAAAAACCTAAGATTCCAAGTCCATCAGGCAAGGATCATATATAGCTTTAAGAACTCTCTTCTAAACCAGGAATTCTTATCTTTTTTGGTGTCATGGATGCCTTTGTCAATTTGGTGAAGCCTATGGCCCCCTCTCAGAAAAATATTTTTAAATGTATAAAATAAAATACCTAGGATGCAAAGGAAACCAATTATAATGGAATGTAGTGATCAAATTATATAATTTTTACAAGTTCATGGATCCCACGTTAAGAATTCTCATTCTAAATCAAACACTTTATTTTTCAGATGAAGAAACTGAAGCCCAGAAAAATTATATGACTTGCCAAAGTCACACAGCCCAATCAATAGCAGACAAACTGAGAATCATCCTTTAGTCTTCTGGTTCCAACAGTAGTATGCTCTTACCTCTATATCATACTGTCTTCTGGGTTCAGTGGGTAAAAGAACTCTCAGGTTCCATACCCTGACCAAAGGGCTTCAGGCAAATGTTGCCTCTTCATCACCTCTATCCTCCCATCAAAACTGCATTAAATGCCAGAAATAGTTCAGTTTCACCTGGAACCAGACTTCTAGAAAAGAAAAATGGTTCACTGTTCTCCAGGCTAACATAGCTTTCCCTTCCCTCAGTTTCTACTAATAATTACTCAAAGTCAGGGAAGATGGGTGATGATAGCCTGAGCTTTAGCTTTATGAACAGGGGATATTATGCCATTGAAGGAAAAAAGGTGGAAGCGGGGGAAGAGACCCAATGGGAAATGCCCCTAAGTCAGTCTGCCTGTACTGCTTGCTGCATAACAAATACAAATGGAAACATCTGCATGCCAGCTGTGTGAGTGACACAGCTGATCCATCTATAGACATCAGACATACAATTTCTCTCAACTTGGTGTACTAAGGGAATGAAATGGAGGGAGGAGGAACAGGGAGGGTTTGGGTATTCCCCAGACTCTAGAAGCTCAGTCCATGGGCCCAATATGGCCCACAGAGTTTGAATATAACCCACAGCTGTCTCTGAACCCTCCCCAACCACACCCCTCCCCCATCCTTGCAGGGTGAGGACAAAAGCTGATGAAATACAGCTTTTTTTTTTTGCTTTTTTTTTTTGCCACTGGTGAATGCAACCAAATGAAAGATTTATATTCAACCAAGATGACAGCAATGATATTACTTTGTGCTTTCTTTGTTTGGTTTGCTTTAGTAAAGGGGAAAAAATTCAAGTGGGGATGTAAATTTACTTGGACATGAGAAATAGGCTGGAAGTTTCTTATACATGTAAAGGAGGAAGCGGATGCCAGCCCAACCCCTTCTCTGTCTCTGGGAAAAGGGATGGGAGACCTCAAGTAGAGTTTGCCTTGTTAACACACAGATTTGGATGTGGGCTAAATCAAGTGAATGACCTGAAATGTGACAGGGAAGGTCTGATGTCATGTGACATCCCTAAGCAAGTGCTCCTTCTATCTTTGGCTTCATGGGTAGGCATTGCAGATAGCAGAGCTCATTCAGTCCCCACAGCTGCCTGCTCATCCCTTGTCTCCTCCCCTCCTCCAGTAGGAAAAAACTCTAGATTTGGAATCAGGCCCTTGGTTCAAATCTCACCTCTGCTTTGAACGGCAGCTGGGCTACTTGCAACCTGTGCGACCTTGGGCACCCTGTACCTTTCCAGCCTTTGTTTTCTCATCTGTACAATGAGGGTATGGACTAGGTGGTCTCTGAGATCCTTGCCGGTACTAAACCTATGATCTTATAACCCCAGGATGCCTACTGAAGACAGTGCTGATAACACTGATAACAAAAGAACCTGATGTGCTTCAGCCAGCCCTACTATGTTCTCTTCTTTAGTCAACTAAGTGCAATGCTCTTTTAATCTTCTCTTCTTTTCCTCTTTTTATAAATTTTTTTAACTATTTTCCCCTTCTACTCCCCACCCATGTTCCCTAGTGCCTGATGCATTTCTTCTTCACTCACAATAGAAACAGCAAAAGCTACATTTTTATAGAACCTTAAAATTCACAAAGTACCTTATAGATGTTCATTCTTTTGATCCCTATAATAGCTCAGGGGATAGGTGCTATTATTATTCCCATTTTACAGATGGAACTCCCCATTTTACTGTCCCTGCTAACAGGAGTGCGACAGTCTGGTTGAGAAAGAAAACTCATACAGAAGAACCAATAATAAAGTTATTATTTCTCTTATTGTATATGATGTGTTAATATTTGTGGTGGCCGCAATATAGGGAAAAGCAGTAGATGTGGAGTCAGAGGGTCCTGTGTTTAAGTTCCACATCCACCACTTGCTGGTTGTCACCTAAGCTTTCTGAAACTCTGTTGCATCATTTGTAAAATAGGGATGATAACACTCGTACTACTTACGTCATTGGGTTTTCACAAGGATCAAAAAAAAAAGAGCAAATGGAAAGTGATGTGTAAAACAGCTTGTAAATGTTAGGGTTTTTTATGTGCCTTATACATTACATTTTCTGCTCAAGATATTGTTTGTAATGTGTGGCAGCCTTGAAACTACATTCTTCTTGCCCCTGCCCTTTGGGTTACCTATAATTCTGATTCTTCTGAGGTTCCACAAATTAAAGCCATGCATCAATACTGGGCAAATACCAATATTGAAAATGGTTTTGGAGATGAAGATTATTTTTGCATCATTGAATATACTTCACAGTCTCCAAAATATAATCTATCTCACTCTTCTCCCTCTAATTAATTCTGGACTCAACTCATGGTCAATCTGCAAAGCCTATCCAGTCTACAGGTACTAATGGAGTAACTCAGTGGACTGCCCATCCCACTGTGGGTCATAGAATTTGGGTCATGTGTATCCTTCATCCACTTTTTTTTCCCCCTCTGTGGATTACTGGGCTGATCTCTTTTGAATGGGTATGGATTTCATTGAAAAGGACCCTGTTCCAGGGCTTGATGGAATTAGCATAATGTCATTCACAAATGGGGTGTCTGGAGAGCCTCACCATCTATAAGGAATCCATTTTCCATTTTGATTTGGTATAGAACATCTTCCATAATACTGGTGAACTCACCTTTATTGAGCATATGGATTTTATGCCTTGCTTAGTATTAATAAACACAAGATACTGAACAAAGTTATCTTTGTGGTTACATCCATTAAGCAACCTTGTACAACCTTCATATGTGCGAGAAACAAAGAAATGTTTTCCTCCACTAAGTCGAATGGATAGCAGAGGGGCATATGCTGGTAGTAGCTAAGGCGCACAGTTGATAAAACCCTGGGTCTGTAGTTAGAAGTCCCGAGTTCAAATCCAGACTTAGACTAACTGTGTAACTCTAGGCAAATCACTTTACTTGTACCTGACTTAGTTTCCTTAATTATAAAATAGATAATATAATAGCACCGACTTCTCAGCGTTGATGTGAGAGTCAAATGAGATAATATTTTGCAAAGTGCTTAGCACAGTGCCTGGAACATAATAAGTGCCTACAAATGCTTATTTCCTTCCCTCCTTAAAAGAATATCTTAAAAAACTCTCAAAGGAAGGCACAGATTTTTTTACATTTCAAATCTTTATTGTTTTAAAATTCTTCATGCGTTTTATAATACAATAATTTGTTACTTAAATGACTTTTATGTGGTTAATGTATAATGAGTGTTTTTTTTAAATTCAACCATGAATTATAATTTCATCAATATGATGGGGGGGCTAGGCAATGGGGTTAAGTGACTTGCCCAGGGACACACAGCTGTTGAGTGTTATGTATCTGAGGCCAGAGTTGAACTCATATCCTCCTGACTCCAGGACCTACACTCTATTCACTGTACCACCTAGCTGCCCCAATATGATTTTTCTAAATAGATTAATATAAGACTTCTGTCTTGTTGGGAAGGTCCATGCACTTATCTTTAAAACTGTCAATAGTACTAATTATTCTCTTCAGAATCTATATGATCAATCCATTGAAAGTACTTTGTACATTGTATGCTGGATAGATCTTCCATGGAGGATGTATAGAAGGACATTAGTACAAAAGAGTCAGGATAAGAAGTAGATGTAATCTGCCCTGATATCCCCTCTGATGAGATGATGAGTCCATCAAACTCTTATTATCTCAACATCCACCAGCATTCTAGTTCAATGTTTAATCACAGTGAACTGTGCCTAGGTATTCAAAAAGTGTTAGTAGCATGTTATAAGCTAAGCTTGAATGCTTCTAATATGGGCCCAGCCATAGACTTCCATATGAGGACCAGTCTAGAGGAGTTCATAAGTGCCAACCAAAGAGAGTTAACAAGTGATGTTGTTTTGGCCATAGCAATTCAAGAAACTATCCGCTCAAGTATGAAGTAATTACAATCTGCATCAGTGTAGGGGAAAACACAACCAAAGTATTAAAGTTCTTATTGCATTCTACAAATGTAGAAAAGACCAGTGAAGGCTAGAAAAGTCAGGATAGGGATTATACAAGAGATGGCCCTTGAGCAATACTTTGAAGAATAAATAAAAAGAAAAGTAAAAAAAGAAAAATGTGAGGACCCATTCCTTCACGAAAGGCCCTCCAAGATGCCATGGAAATTGAATCAATCTCAATGGCCCCTCCTAAAAATATTTCCTGTGAGGAAACCTGAATGTTTAACAGTTAAAAAAAAAATTCTGCCCACTACAGGAAAAAAAAAAAACATGGAAAAACTCGTAGGAAAGCCAGATAACTCAGTCTTGTCAAGCATTGTAAATAGAAGTGCCATACTATTATTGAGAAAAGGTGTAGTGCCCATGCAAACTATATATTTGATTAGGATCTGAACTCTTTGCTGAACCATGAATCCAAAATAATTTAGGTGATACATATAAATTTAATTTCCTTGTTCAGAACTCCACATATGAAATGATGCCCTGCAAATGTGTGGCTCTGACTGGTCTACAAAATGAGTCTCCCCCTAACTCATCTATACTGTGTGGAGATAATCTTCAAGGAAAGGAATAAACCTATTTTAAAAACAGCTGAGTCCTTTAGATCATATACCCTAACCAATTTATGGAGATAAATGGAATTCAGTATTAAAGAAATATTTTTTCATTCCTCCAGAAAATGTAAATGCCTGCTACGAAATGGAAAGAAAGAAAAAGACAAAAGAGTTATTGCAAGAATACCAGAGAATGGAAGACAGACAATAAGTCTCTGAAGCAATCAGGTAACCTTGGTACTCTCATTTTTGTACTGAGTATCTGTAGGGGTGTCATACAGCCAAGAGGGCCCTGAGGACAACCTTTGGGAAGCAATAGAATTCAGGGTCATTGTAAAAAAACAGAGAAGGCGAAGGTCATTGAAGAAAGAAATCACCAGTTTCAGAATAGAGAGTCATCAACAACTAGATATCCCTTTAAATCAACTGCTATGAATCTTGCATTAACTTTGGGACTAATGGCCAGGATAAATGAGGGGAAAAGCAGCAGAGAAAGGGCCAAGAAAAAGACAAAAAGAAAACAAAATAGCTTTATGAATGGATACTTGTGTCCTATTAATATAAATGAATATAAAATACTTTACAAAAATACATTAGGCAGATATTGGCTTATGATGAGGTCAATATCACAATTTATTTAACCCCAGGGAAAATAAATCTTGATATTGACTGAAAACATAAGTCAATATGTGTACTGTTGTGTGCATTCTATTATAAAAATGAGGTTTTTAACTTTAATGGCCAATTGTACAAAGAGAAAAACACTTCTTAAGAGGTCCTCCTTTCCCACTCCCCACAAACACTTGCTGAAAGCAGCCCAGCTCCTGGCAATTCAGTCTTTCACATTGGGCAAGGAAATGAACACTGTTAATGGGCCTCACCTGGAAATCATTGGGCTATTGTAGCTAAAGCACTAGATTTGCAATCAAAGGACCTGGCTCTGAGTCCAGTTTCTGTCACTAACTAGCTAGGGGCCTTGGACGAGTCACCAACCTTGCTAAACTTCATAAAATTTTAGAGTTGGAAGAAGCCTCAATGGCCATGTAGTACAGGCTAACAGAACACTAAGGAGCTGTATACTTAATTATTTTGGTGGGGAGTAGAAGGAGCAAAGAGCTGGAAATAATTGGATAGCCCTAATGAATGTCTCTTCCAAGAGATGTTGAGTGATATTACAAATCTTTTAGAAGGGTCAGAGAGCTCACCCTAGGAAGCTGTAGGTCTCTCTTATTGTCATCTTCATGAACACAAACTTGAGTCAGATAACATTATAGTCTCTGATGAATCCCCTCTTCCCTCTCACCCCCACTGACTTTGCAACATGTTCAAATAATAGCACACGAGAATTTGGTTCAAAGGAAGCTCATAACTGCCAGGCATCTTAAATTCAGAAGCTGACACTCATAAGTAGTTCCTGGCCCACCAATCTGGAACAGGTCTAGACTTTTGCAAGGTTGAAATCTTAATGTTCTTGAAATACAGTCAATTTTCAACATCCACACGTTTAACTTTCCCAACTTTAAGCACTCCCATGATTTTATTAGTAACCTCCTTTTCACCTCCACCTTGGCAACCAGGCTTTATGTTCAGTAGAGAAAAAAATGAGAGGCATGATGTGTTCAAGTGTGTAGAGTGGCTGGTATCCCAAAATATGTCCCCTGTGCAACATTGCATGTTTTCATTGTTTGCCTTTAAAACTCAAGTTTTGTGTTGCAATCAGGCCCTCAGAGCATAATGTAAGTCCTTTGGGCTCTAAGCCCAAGTGTAGAAAGTCAGCGATGGGGCTTAGTGAGAGAATAAAAGTGTTAGATAAACTTCGTGCCAAAATCTCTGCAGTCACTACCTGCCTTGAGTTTGGTGTTAGCAAATAGACTCACCTCTGCTATGCTCCCATACTCCCAGACCCTCAAGAATCTCAGATGGTGTATGAAGCAGATGTCACACTAACAGATTATTACAATCTGGGTCATCCTTCACAACCTCCAACACCATCCACCAGTCATAAAAGACAAGGTGTTAGAGGTGATGTCTAGACCTTGCCAGTTTCTGAATCTTCTGACACCATGGACTGAAGGCCCAGAAAGCCCTCTCTTGGTTTGCAGAGGGTAGCCAAGATAGAGAGGTTTAGGGGCAACTAGGTGGCACAGAAGGTAGAGTACCAGCCCAGAAGTCAGGAGGACCTGAGTTCAAATCTGGCCTCAGACTAAACACTTGACACTTACTAGCTGTGTGACCCTGGGTAAATCACTTAACCCCAGTTGCCTAAAGTAAATAAATAAACATTAAATAAATAAACACATAAATAAATAAAAAGAGAGGTTCATAGCAGTAGAGTATACAGCACAGCACTCATACTGCCATCTGAAACAGTGAAAGGTAAGGAAGACAAGGAGAAGAAGGAGAAGAAAAAGGAAAAGGAAGAAGAATTAGAAGAAGTCAACCAGAGGGCAGCTACTACTACTCTCAAATAACATGGTCAAGACAGTTAATACCAACCTTCTCCTAAGAACCTAGTTCACTTCTTCCCACAACTACACACAGCATCCATTGAAGGAGCAGACTTAAACTTAGACCATAGTTGGGAGGGTAAAGAAAGGCATTTCTAATAATGGCGATTACCCTAAGTCAACACCATGTCATGACAATGAACCAGCCTTCTCCCTCTCTCATCTTCAGGCAAAGCAAATGTGAACGCAGAAACCTGGATACTAGAGATCATGGCTATGAATGAAAGAATTAAGAAATGAAAAAAACATTTGTTAAGTCTTTACTAGGTCCCAAACACTGCAGATTAAAAAAAAAAGTGAAAATAGCTGCTGTCTCAAAAAGTTTACATTCTAATACTAGCAGATGAGAGAGATTGGGTCTAGAAATGTTAAGTATGCTATCTCTTAAAGGCCCTTTTCATAAGGAGCAGTTAATAATGAAAAGGATAGAAGAAAGTGGTTTGTGTAAAGGAAGAAATTTATATTAATTGTCAAAGGGTATGGGATATTGCCACTATTATGAATAAACATGTGGATGCCTTATACAAGTAGAAAAAGACATTTGTTTTTATATCTGCAAGGAAGGAAGGAAAGAACAGTTACATAGCACCTACTATGTGGCAGGCACTGTGCTAAGTACTATTACAAATATTATCTTATTTGATCCTCAAAACAATCCTTTGAGATAGGTGCTATTATTATTCCCAGTTTACATTTGAGGAAACTGAGGTAAACAGGCTACATGACTTGCCTAGAGTCATTCAGCTAATAAGTATCTGAAGCTAGATTTGAACTCAAGTCTTCCTAACTCTAAACAGACCCTGTGCTCCACCCACTGCACCATCTGATGCTTCTACACTAGTAAAACGTTTATGAAAACAGCTTTCAGATGGTATTTAGACAGTTTTGGAAAGAAAATGATCTGTGGTATGGATTTGAGAACTACTAGAGAGAGATGCCTCACTGGTGGGGGAACACTTTACTGTTAAAAAGAAAGGTCCTTTATTAAAAACTTTTTAAAATATGATTGTAAAGAAAGGCAGATTAGGGTTACCAAAGAGACACATGACCTTATTGGAGACTCCAGAGGTAAAGCATAATGGATACCTTCCCTAATTTACATATGCACAATTTATGACTAAAGCATGTAAATTCAAGATAATGGAATATCATCGATTTTTGGAGACTGGGGATTGTCAAATTGATAGAAGAAATGTGGGGAGTTGTGATTTTTTTTTTAATAAGAGCGGATCTCTGAGAGTTAAGAGCTCTTCTTTAAGTCATTAAGCAGAAGACCAAGAAGCAGCTCACGAGGAAGCTTGAATACAGAAGGAGGAACCTGAGAAGAGCTGAGGGGGGACGATGGGTTTGGAGGGAGGGCTGATAAGCTGCTCTCTTGGAACTGTTGGCCGTTCGAGAAAGCAGCTGAGCAAGTCCTTTTTGCTCAGAGGGAAAGAAATTATTTAATTGGCCAAGAGTTCCAGTGACGGCCATTGCCCTCCAAGGTTGGAGAAAGGGGTTATTCATCCTTCATTTTCGAAGAGGACCAATGACATCATGGGGTGAGGACTTGTGCAGGAGAAAAGGGAAGCTTTTCACAAGGGCTTCTTGCTCTCTGCTGCCACCTCTGGCTTGTAAAGGAAAAGCATCTGGTTCAAAGAGAACCTGAACTGTGGCTGCTGTGAGTTCTGTCCTGATTGGGTGGCTTAGCATCTGGTCTGTATAGACCAGAGACAGCCAGTTTCATGAATTTGGAAGTTGTCTCACTTAAGGAGAAATGCTGATCACATTAAAAGCTAACACTTAAAAAAAAAAAAAGAGCTAACACTTTCAAAATGCCCTTGTAAGAGTGATAGCTAATTGAAAGAGCTCTTCTAAGAGCTACATTTGAATAGAGAATGAAAGAGAATTTCCCCAGCCAAAGAGGAGGATCAACCCCTCTGTCAAAATCTCTCCTGACTCCCCCTACCTTTCCATTTTCTAGCTTTCTCATCTGTGACTAGAGAGTCCCTTACCAGGATCACCGTTTCAGTACGTGCCCAGGCCATCCATGCTCACTTCTCTCCTTCCATCACTATTGACCTTCAGTGCTTTGGGTACCCACCCTTCCCAACACACTTTTCAGCTCCCTTTTGTGTTATCTTCCCCCATTCAAATGTAAATTCCTTGAGGGCAAGGACTGCCTCTTTTCCTTATATTTATATTCCCAGCACCTAGCACAATGCTTGGCACAGAGTAGCACTTAACAGATGCTCTATCCATTTATAAATCGTCAAGCAATGAACAGAGAAAAGCAGTTTCATGTGTGCAGATATTGCTGAATGGACCAATGATATTGAAGCCTGCAGCCTAGAGTTGAGTTACTGCTAGCTCATGAACTTTTCTCCCTCTTATGCTTTCATTCCAGGTCCCTATAAGTATATGGCCACTTCTCATCCTGGCTATTTAGTGCCTCGATGGAAGAGTGTGATCTAGCTTTGTATACATGTTTTGACATTTTTTATTTATGCCTTTGCTTTAATATGTCAGTATCTATATTTTTGCCTTATTGTGAAGCAGATGGTTATGTTTAAAGCCTAAAAGGTTATTATAAATGGCAGGATGTGTAAATAACATTCACTCTACTGCTATGTTACCTTTGTGAACGGTCATTTGCGTAGACAGAAAACACATTGGATGGCCTCTCAAAAGTAAAAGTGGGGAGTAGGGGAAGCATATTTCCTTCTAATAGGGCTACCCCTGGGACCGTAAGAGAGTATGAGTATAACTGTATGGCAGTGATCTATCTCTGGGAACTTAGATCAGCTAGTGTAAAGAGCAGGTTGTAGTGAGACAGCCAAACCCAGAAAGAAGTGGATTGTCTCACAGGTCTAGGAAAGAAACTAAGTCACTGGTGATATAGACATTAAAACCTCATTAGATGGGGCCCCACCTGGAGAACATATAAAAAGTATTACATATTGGGGAGCAGGGGAAGATCTTAACTGTATTACCTATTATATATTTACAGAAAGACAAGGATGGTGAATGGAGCCAAGGGTCAGTCAGTCAATAAGCATTCAGTGTGAGGCATGATGCTAGGCATTGATGATAGAAAGGCAAAAACATGTTCTCTGACCCCAAGGAGCTCACAGTCCAATGGGGGAAGATAACATGAAATCAACTATGTAAGTATAAGATAATATTCAGGGTTAAATTAGAGTTAATCTCAGAGTGAAAGCACTAGCAATGGGGGTGGAAGGGAGGAGTTTGGAGGGCATGGGGAAAAGTGTCTTGTTGAAGGTGAGATTTGAGCTGAGTCTTAAAGGAAGCCAAGGATGTGAAAGCCAGGAAGGAGAACACTCCAGGTAGGGTGAGAGTTAGTGAAAAGGTCCAAACATAGGAGATTGTATAGTGTTCAAGGAACAACTGGAAGACTGTCTCTGAAACTTGGATAGTAGAGCATGTAGAGGGGAGGAAAATGAGGCAGCTAGAAGGCATAGCAACTAGAGTACTACACCTGGGGTCAGGGAGGGCTGAGTTCAAACTCAGCCCCAGATACTCCCTAGCTGTGTGACCCTGGGAAAGTCATTTCACCTCTATCTGTTTCCATTTCCTCATCTATAAAAGCAGCATAATGATAGCATCTACCTAACAGGGTTGTTGTGAGGATCAAGTGGGGTATTTGTAAAGAACTAACTAAAACTTAAAGTGATAAATAAATAAATAGCTATTACTTAATAGCTATTAGTTATTATTGGGAAGCTAGGTGGTGCAGTGGATAGAGTGCCGGGCCTGGAGTCAAGAAGACTCATCTTCATGAGTTCAAGTCCAGCCTCAGACACTTTCTAGCTACTTAACCCTGTTTGCCTCAGTTTCCACATCTGTAAAATGAGCTGGAGAAGGAAATGGCAGACCATTCCAGTATCTTTGCCCAGAAAACCCCAAATGAGGTCACAAGGAATTGGACATAACTGAAACAACTGAACAGCAACAACATTAATTGTTATTATAAATAGCCGTTATGTAACTATATAAATGCTAGCAATTAATTAATATCCATTAATTAATATCTAAAATTAATGCTAATTTATTAAAGTGTAAGAAAAATGAAAAGTTAGGCAGGAGCCAGATTTTAAAGGACTTTAAAAGCCGAACAAAATAATAGGGAGCCACTGTAGTTTACTGAGTGGGAGAGTAACATGGACACAGAGGAATAGATTGCCATACCCTTTTCATTATCAGGAACAATAATGATGTGATTGTGGTTCCAGAACTGGAAAAGTGAATGGAACGCACGAGTGAGACAGCTGGTAAAAAGACAGGAATGAAGTGAAGTAGAGCTGGAGCAGTCCACCTGATATACTAGGCCCCACATGAGGCAGTGAAGAACTCAGCAGTCAGAACCTCTGGGCCCCAGGAAGGAAGTTCTAATCAATCAGTCCCCAGGGGGAAGAATGAAGCTTCCTGATACTTCAGGTAGTAGTTGGCAAACTTGACTGCTTGATTCACAAAGGTAGTCAGCCTTGAGCCTGCCCTCTCCTTCGGTCTCTATTTCTGCCCTTCTTCTAGATCCAATATAAGATTCTAGGTGCAAAGGCAGAACCTTGTACAACTATAAGGGCTGAATTAATGCCTTTTTAAAATTCTATAAAGTGAAGAATTCCTTGTCCCAGCTAACATCCCCTTTATTTCTACTAGCACTCCACCTGAAATACATGCATTCTATATCAGGGCTTTCCAACCTTCAACCTATGGCATAGTTTAACTAGTCCATAAAATATTTACTACCAATTCTCCTTATGTAATAAAATTTATAAACATTAAAAACTGACTCTTGAAGGTCAAAGAAAATAATGTCATCCACCCATGTGGTCAAGAACAACTCAAATTTATAAAACACCTGATGGTTACCAGAGCGCTTAATCATTACAACCCCAATGTGAACAGGGCTCTGTTGCTCACTTAACTTCTTAGGGAAAAAGCCAACTGCACACCCAGGATTGAACAGTTAGTTACTATTTCTGAGGATGTGCCAAGGCCCTGTTTCCAATCAGTTACCAACCAGAAAGCAATATGCTAGGTTAATTTTTTTAATGTCAACATATAGTTATTTTAATTATTACAGTTATGTTTTAAAATTGTGTATTATTTTCATCAATATAAATACTACTGAAATATGGTGATTTTAAAATGCATGGGAGCTGTTTGGCTGCTCACTCTTGGTTTAAGCCTCCTAATAGAGCATCTAGTGTGACCCAGTGTTAGAAAAGGAGAGGCCTTGGGACTTCTCCTGCTCAAGTCCATGTGACTTTGTGGAAAGGGGCCCTTAGCCTCTGCATTTGTTCTTTCTTACTTTAGGGGAGGGGATTAGAGCCTCTAACCTAGTTTCAAAAGGTCAAAAGAGCTAGCCTCCAGCAGTCTAGGCTTTCAGATGTCTATAGAACATCTCAGCACATCCCAGAATTTCCAGGGGTCCCACCTTCTGGGTTTTGAAGCCAGCTCAAAATTGATACCCTGAGAAGCAAGGAGGGAACTTCAGGATCCGACTCGGGCCAATGGTGGGTGAAGAAAGGAAGGATTCATCTGACGGCCGTGTTGAATTTGGATATGAACTTGGTGGGACTAATCTGACGTTTTGCCACTGGCTTTGGATGAGACTGGAAGAAAGAGTGAGACTGACCACTTTGTGCAACTCTGCCTCATTTCAATTCACCCAAGACATTACTTTTAATGTCATTGGTCTTCTTTGGAAAATGAAGGATGAATGAACAACAAGAAGGTAGAAGCAGTGCTGAGTTTGAGCCTTTTCTTCCCAGAGACAGAAGAGGAGGCCTCTGAGGTGTCGGGGAAAATGTTTGTACTTTCCTTTGTAAAAACTGAACAAAAAATAAAATAAAACTAAATTAAATGTGTGGGAAAAAATATAAGGGATGTTGCTTTAACCATAGACCTTAAAGAAGGGAATTTAAAGATCATCTAGATCAATACTTTATGTTACAGGTGAGGAAATTGAGGCCCAGAGAAATTAAATGGCTTGCCCCAAAGTCTTGTAGGTAACGACTGGTAGAGTCAGGATTCAAACCGGGGTCCCTTAATTCCAAGTCCAACATTTTTGCCATAGCCCACTCAGTTTTGTTGGGAGGATGGGGTGTGGCATGGGTAGGAGAGAAGAAACAATGAATTAAAATCAAATTTTAAAACTGAACTGTAACTAATAAAAAAAAAATTAGCCAAACAATTGAATGCCTGAAAAAAAAGAATTAAAAAATGAAGCTATAATGTAAAATATATTTTATAATATCAAATATTATTATGGCATTAATAATACTAAACATAATAATAAAATATAAAATGGACCTATAATGTCAAATTATCTTGAAATCATGTTCATGGTTTCTCCTGGCTCTAGAAGGTTTCTCTAACAGGCCACTTAAGGAGATCTTTTGTCAAATGAAAGCATGAAGCCAGCAAAGTCTTCTCAACATGTGAAAACAAAACATACAAAACTAGAAAATAAACTAAATGATTTTCTTTCTATTGAAATTTTTAGAAATAAAATCCCAAAGAAGTGTCAAATACCTTTAAAAAGATATTTATTAGTTGATGAATTGCTTAAGAATCTTTCATCTTTAAAACTTTTTTGAATCACTGTCAGCTGGTCCTTATCTATAGTTTGCAACCACATTTTCTCCAAGGAACAGAAGAATTAATGAGTAAGAAAGAATAGCAATCACACTGGTTTTCTTCATTTTCCAGCCAGTCAGCAAATATTCATTAAGTGCCTTCTATGTGCTAAACATTGTGCCAAGTAGTAGGGATTCTAGGGGCAGCTAGGTGGCGCAGTGGATAGAGCACTGGCCCTGAAGTCAGGAGGACCTGAGTTCAAATCTGACCTCAGACCAAACACTTGACACTTGCTAGCTGTGTGACCCTGGGCAAGTCACTTAACCTCAACTGCCTAAAAAAAAAAAAGTAGGGATTCAAAGAAAGGTAAAAGATAATCTCTGCTCTTAAGGAATTCACAGTATAATGAGAGAGATAAAATGCAAACAGCCATGTTTATTGTTGTTGAGTCATTTTTCAGTTATATCTGACTCTTTGGGACCCCATCTTGAGATTCCCTTGGCAAACTACGGGGATGAGTTGCCATTTCCTTCTCCAGCTCATTTTATGGATAAGGCAACTAAGGCAAATGAGTTAAGTGACTTGCCCAGGATCACACAGCTAGGAAGTGTCTGAGGCTGATTTGAGCTCAGGAAGAGTCTTCCTGATTCCAGGCCAGGCACTGCATCCGATTTGGTGCCATCTAGCTGCCCCAAACAGCTACTTACTAACAAGATATATGCAAGACAAATTGGGAACAGTTTCAGAGAGAAGGCATTGAGATTGGGGAGGACTAGAAAAGGCTTCTTGCAGAAAGTAGGTCTTAGCTGAAGCCAGGGTGCAGAGAGCAGGAGGGAGAGAATTCCAAGTGTATATGCGACAGCCAGTGAAAAAGGCCCAGAGTAGAAGACAAAGTGCTGTTCTGCTGTTGAGGGACAGCAAGAAGGTGTGGCTGGATTGCAGAGTACATGGAGAGGAATAAAGCATAAGAAGACCAGAAAGGTAGGAAAGGTCCAGGTCACGAAGGGCCTTGAAAGCCAAAGGGTTTCCTATTTGATGCCAGAGGCAATAAAGATCCACTAGAGTCTATTGAATAGGAGAGTGACATAATGAGACCTATGCTCAAGGAAATTTGACAGCTAAGCAAATTAATGGACTGCAGTGGAGAAAGACGATGCAGAAGGAACACCCAAAAGACTCTAGCAATAGGGCAGCTAGGGGGAACAGTGGATTGAGTACTCAGCCTGGAGTCAGGAAGCCTCATCTTCCTGAGTTCAAATCTGGCCTTGGATACTTACCAGCTGTGTGACCCTGGGCAAGTCACTTAACCCTGTGTGCCTCAGTTCCTCATGTGTAAAATGAGGTGAAGAAGGAAATGGCCAACCACTTGAGTATCTTTGCCAAGATGGGGTCATGAAGAGTTGGACACAACTGAACAGCCACAACCTCTCACTTGAGAGTCACTGCTCTTGCCAACATTTTGTACTCTGCCTATTGTAACATAACAGAACCCCTAAGGGTAGTAGAAGGTAGAAACTGTATTTTTTTCCAAATCCCCTCCCACAAAAAATGAGGCTTGGAGCTGTCTTTCTTCTCTTCTGCCATGTCTCTTGTGACTGACAACAAGTGCCAGGTGTCTGGTAGATAGTAAGAGTTTACTAAATGCTTGGTGACCAACAAGTTCAAGATATTAGGAAAATTATAAGATTCTTTTCCCATCAATAAAAAGGAAGATATAAAAATGAAAGACAAGGGCACATTCATTTCCTGCAGCTGCACATGGGGTCTCTGAGATTGGGAGGCCAGAAAATACAGGACTTTAGGACTTTGGAAATTCAGGCTGCCTGGAGATTGGGAGAAAGTCCATTCTGCCTGGAGCAAAGGGGTTGGGATGGATGACTTCTTGAGCCTCTTTCCTGCCCTGTCATCCTTGCCTCAAGGCAGGAGCATCGGGACCAAAAGATCAAAATAAAATCCCAGTCTCCTACTGCATCCAGGGCCATCATCAGCTGTCCCGACCTATATCTTGCAGCTGGAGTTCAGTGACTCTGGAGGAGAGTGTGGGGCTGATGACTTTGCACAGTTCTGCCTCACTTAAATACAGTTCACCTGCAAGTCAAGACATCGCCCTCCTAATGTCATTGGTCCTCTCTGAGAATGACAGATGAACTACAATCTATGTATGTTTTACAATTTCACTTTTTATCAAGCACCAATAAAAATGGGACATACTAGGCATAAAAAAAGAAGGTAACATTTCTTTTCTCAGTGTGGTTTATAAATGAAAATAGTGTTTGGGTTTTCTTAATGCAAAAACAAAAGACAACAAAATAATAAAGCAGCAGGCGACTGATGTCAGTGAGTAAGCTGCAAAAAAAAATGTAGCCTATTAGGTGTTTGCTTCCTAAAAATTTGTTCATTGGGGGGGGGCGAGGTTGTTTTCTTAAGTTCACATTTTATCAACTGCCAGGCAGCCTCTGCTAGCACAGTGCTGGGTTTGGAGTCAGAAAGACCTGGATTCAAATCTTGCCTCTTTCTCTGTGGGACCACCAGCAAATCATTTAACCTCAATATAACTCAGGCAATTCCCTAGGTAACATTTATTTATGGCTTATTATATGCCAGGCACTGTGCTAAGTGCTTTATAATTCTTGTCTCATTTGGTCCTTACAACAATCCTGGGAGGTAGGTGTTATTATTATATCCATTTTACTGATGGCAAAACTAAGGCAAACAGAGGTTAAGAGACTTGCTCAGGGTCACACAGCTACTAAGTGTCTGTTGCTACATTTGCACTCAGATCTTCCTGCTCTATCTACTGTGCCACCTAGCTGCCCCAAATCAATAAGCACTTATTAATAGCCTACTCTGTGCCAGCACTCACTGTGCTGGGATGTGGATAAAGCCAAAAATGAAACATCCCTGACCTCTTTCATTCCATTGGAGGAGGGGGGGGGTGGGGAGTCAGGGGGTTAGAAACATGCACATATATCTATATGCAAAATAAATACAAGGTAATTTGGGGAGCAGCATTAGCAGCTGCAGAGACCAGGAAAGGCCTCATGTGGGAGGCAGTATTGGAGGTGAACTGAGCTGCACACAGAAAGAAATGAGGATTCTGAGAAGCTGAGGAGATGCATTCCCAGGCATTTGAGGCGGCCCAGGCAAAGGAACAGAGATGGGAAATAAAATGTCATGTGTAAGGAACAGCCACAAGGCCAGTCTGGCTGCACAGTACAATCATAGACGGTCTGAGATCTGCCTCACTCGAAGGAGTCCACACACACCAGGAATTCCTAATTCTGATGCGGATAAAATAACAAGTTGGGGGGAGAAGAATGAGGTGCTGTGTGTGTGTTTTAATGTAACATTTCTGCTACTGCCTCAAATTCAACTACTAAATGCACAGCCTTCAGTCAACACTAAGCCCAAAGAGTATAGCGGGTTTCTTAAAACAAAAGCAATGACCTCTCCCCCAAAAAAAGTACAGAAACACCACACTTTGAAAAGTAATTTCAAATTAATGGAGGTGTAAGGGGTTTTAAAAATAGTACCAAAAAGTGCCCATTATGATTCTCTGTCTTTTTCACAACTGACACTTCCCCAACACCCTTAACTTACACTGTCTTACTAAAATGAATAGTTAAAGAGGTTCTAAAGCCAAGGATTTCATTGCTTGGGGCACCTTGTGAGCCAGCAGCTGCAAAGCTAAGAAGGAAAGGCAGGGGGCCATTGCCCTATTTATTCCCTTTGCCATTCATCATCACCATCATCACACACACACACACACACACACAAAATACGGGAGAGGGAGGAAATTATGGAGAAACGTTGAAAAACAAGTCTCTCTTTCCTTTTCTTTCTTTCCTTCCCTTTTTCTCTCCTTTCATTTTCTGTCCTATTTTCTTTTCTTTCCTGCTTTCTCTCCTTTCTTTCTTTCTCTTCCCCTTTCTCTCCTTTCTTTCTTTCCTCTTTTTCTTTCCTTTTTCCTTCTTTCTTCCTTTCTCTTTTCCTCCTTTCTCTTTTCTTTCTCTCTCCCTGTCTCTCTCTCTTTCTTTCTCTCCCTGATACCTTTAAAGACTTTTCCTCCACACTGAAATGGGACTCATCTCGCTGATTCATTTGCATGTCGATAGGCAGGCAGTGTAGCAGCCCTCAGATTAGGGACATTCCGCTGCACACTAAAAGGCACAAAGACCCAAAGTGAATTTCAATCTGGCCCTTCTTTTCCAGTCAGTGCATTCCCAGCCCATGTCTATTGATGAGCGGTTGGAACAATACCAAAATGCAGTGTAAGATCAATCCCGCTGTTTACTTCGCTGAGCTGAAGGAACAAAGAACAGAAGAAAGGATTTAAACCCAGCTATAGTCGAGGAGCAGGATGAAGGATGAAAAATGTGCTGATGGGCAGTTGCACAGAGTAAACTCATTTGGAGAATAGGCAGCTCCAGCTGAGATAAAACCAATGATGATTTGTATTTGGTACTGTATCTTCAGGGGATAAAAAGCACTTCTATCAGATCTCATTGGAGGCAAACTTGAAACACTGCAGTAAAGTGCAATGTTTCCTACCAGGGAGAGAATAAAAATTCCCATAATTGCTAAGGAGTGTTAAATATCTGATTGGGCATGCCTCTCCCCTCCCATGGTGAGATTACTCAGCCAGGTCCTCCTTTTAACTCCCCAGGCTCAGGCGAACCCAACCTTCGGTGGGGGCCCCCGCCGCTGTAAACAAAGCGCCGCGTCCTGTGTTTTCGTTGGGTAAATACCAGCGATTGTAATTGGGAGGATTATTTGTCTTTAAGCCTTTTTAAAGCTATTTCAAATGAGAAGGCGGTAACTTCACGGCAGCCTGAACGGGAGGCGGGGAAGAGGTGAGGTTCTCGTTCAAATGCAAATATCTTGAGAAACTTAACCCCAAAACGCTGCAAGAGACCTCATAACCCAAGGGCGAAGGGTGCGCTTTGCTCATTCTGAAAGACGAGCGCCCCTATGCTGGTAGCGATGGCTTTCCAGGTCTGAAGCTACCCACTCCCTTCCCCTGCTCCACCCCACATGCTTGCCAGAGGGGTACCAAGTATCCACAGGTAACGCTAGGTAGGTATTCTGGAAGGGGGTGGGAGGCCCCAAAGATGGAACAAGCACTTGAGACTGAGGGGGAGATGATCCGGGACAGTAGTACTTCGCACCCATCCCCACCACACACGCACTTGATCCTAGTCATCCTAGGACAGGGGTGGGGAACCTGCAGTCTCGAGGCCACTTGTTCTGTGAAGTTGGGATTCAAAGGGCCACACTTGAGGACCTAGAGGGCCACAGGTGGCCTCGAGGCCGCAGGTTCTCCACCCCTGTGCTAGGAGGACTCCATATTGTCCTCAGGCATTTATTAATCACTTCCGGTGTGCCAGGCACTGGATTAAGGGCGGGAATACAACGAAAGACAAAAATAAGGTCCCTGCCCTCGAGGAGCTTACCTTGTGATGCGAGGTACGCCATGTAAATCAGGCAGGCAGCAAGCAGTTACTGAGTAGACTATATGCCAGGCACTGTATTAAGCTAGAGATAGACCCACGCGTTCTTGGACCATCCCAAATGAGCTCTTCCACTTCCACATTCATATGGCATTACTGGCTTTCCTAATCACTTGGCACTAAACACATACTTCTTGCACAGTCCCCTACAGACAGCAGGTAACCCAGTGGTTCTGGGATATCATGGGGTGGATAGTCATTGCAGTCTGCTCATCACTGCCCATTCTGTGCCACTCTTGTCCGTGCTGTCCCATAAGTTCTCTGCAGGGAGTCGACCCCTTTTTCTCCTTCTCTTGATATTATGTGGATAATAACGGAATACATACTCTGTCCATGGGCCATCCCTTACTCTGATGCTATAACTGCTCCATCTTTTTTTTATTCCTGTCACACATTTCTCTGATGACATTCTTTAGGTTGCACTAAGTAAATCATTGTTTATTTTATTTGCATTATATTAGCATATGTGTCTATAAAAAGCACTGACTTTATAGTCAAAAGACCTGGCTTGATTTCAATTTCCTACTCTGCTCTTATGAGACTGGGGAAGAGGGGGGGAAATCACTTCATCTCTCCAGATCTCAGTTTCCTCATCTGTAAAATGAGGAGTAGATTAAGTAATTTCAAAGGTCTGTTCTAGTTCTAGTTCTAGATTCTATGACACTATGATTATAAGCTCCTTCAATCAAAAAGCATTAAGCACTTCCTATGGGCCAGTCACTATGCTAGGCTCCAGGGAACCAAGGCAAAAATGAAACAGTCCCTGCCCTCAAGAAGCTCACAGTCTATAAAGGAGATAACACATACAATGAAAGTGTATACAAAATACACATAAGATGGGGGTAGGGAGCACTAGCAGCTGGGAAAAATCAAGGAGTGCCACATATGGCATTTTGAGTTGAACTTTGAAGGCAATTAGGTATTCCAAGAGTTGAAGATAAGGAAAGAGTGCATTTTAAACATGGAGGACAAGTGAGTATAGACATGGAGATGGGAGATGGCTTCTTATGTGTTCAGACAGTAAGAAGACCAGTTGATCTGTGGGTCTCAATCCCATGTGGGTACCTAGCACAGTACTTTGCACAAAGCAGGTGCTAAGTTAACATTTGGTGACTTGATCTGGGAAATGGGTCCCCAGCTATTGTTCATGAGTTTTAAATAAAATAGTTGTGAATGAGTTGTCTCCTAGGAGGAAAGTCTTCTATTCATCACAATCTGGTTATCACACAGAAGGACTGTGTGAGGGAAATTCTGCTTATTAAACTAGATAACTCTAAAAGGATCTGGGCAAGGTGAAAGTCAGTGGAGGGAGGAGTATTAGTTTTCTGAATTTTTTTTTGAGTTAGACTAGTGTAAGGGAAAAAAAATTAAAGGAGTTTCAAGACCTGAATTCTCACTCTCTCCCTAATCATTTTGTCCCTCCATGCCTCAGTTTCCTGTTTATAAAATGGCTCACCAAGGGATGAGTGAATTTTGACATTAATCTACCATACTGGCAATGTACTGCAGAGACCACCTTCGTGAGCACAGAAAAAGGCAAGTGTAATATCAGAGAATACCAGTGTGGCCTAGAGGAGATAGATATCTGTCACTACCCTAAAGAAATGTTATATGACAAAATCAGATCATGAGTTCTTTGGGGGAAAAAACATTGAATAAACTCAATCTGTTGTCACCTGTGAATTTACAAAGGGGCAAGTGTGTATTTTTAACTCTACTTTTAAGCTTTTTTTTCATTTTCTTCAACAAAGGAAGGAAAAAATGACTATGTAAGAAACAAGACTAGAAACAGAAAGCTCGTATAGAAGAAAAGAAGTTTGAGTACCTACAGAAATTAGCCACTGAAAGCAGTTCTGTGCTAAGGCTGTCAATACCAGGTTTAATCTACTAGATAATGTGCAATAGGCACCAATTTCATCTGCCTAAACAATTGCAAGTTCAAAATCAGAAAACAAGGTCAAAGTCCTCGTGTTTCCTGATGCCTGTCTGGTGGAGTGTACAGTGTGCTTGACAAAGAAGATCAAGAGATTTGGGTAAAAATTCTGACTGACATTTATTGACTAGATGATACAATGGGTGAATAACTAAATTCTTCAGAGCCTCAGTTTCCCCATCCCTAAAATGGGGATCAGAATATTTACATTTTCTTCTTCACGGGGCTATTGTGAGGAAAGAGATTTGTAAACCTTAAAGTACTATACAAATGAGTCACTATCATCTGTGAGTTCTGTTACTGTTTTCAAATCAATAAACATTTATTAATTTCAAAACATTGTGCTAGACATTGGTGACACAGAGCCCAAAATTAAACAGTCCCTGCCCTCAAGGAGCTTATATTTACAGGGGAAGGTAGGAAAGCAGGAGATAACTTAGGGAACAAAATAGGAAGTATATATAATTTCAAGAGAGAAAGAACACTACAATTAATGCAAAAATTCAGCAAATCATGCAGATGTTCATAAGCATCTGAATGCTGAAATTTTTTTCACTTTTTTACAGAACATGCAGATGTTCTGGAAGCATGTAGAAACAGACTAAAAGTTGCAACTTTCTGAAGTTGGTTTCTTTGAACGTAGAATTGATATTAGCAATAAACATGTCAAAAATCTACACTGTTCCTTAATGTATGTTATCTGAGCCTTGAACACCATACAAAACATCAAGTGAACTCAATTTCAATTGAGTGGGCTCATAATATAAATTAGACAAACACAATCTAAATTAAATAGATACAATCTAAATTAGATAAACACAATCAGCAGAGTCCTTGCTTTTCCCCAGCAGGGACTGTGGAAGAGGTGATTTTCCCTTGCCTCTGTGTTACACACAAAAGGCTGGCATCTTTCATTTCTCTCAGGTCAGTTGATTAGTTAGTCAATCAACCTTCCTTGTGTACCTACTATGTGCAAAGTCCTATCCTTAGTATTTTTCTGAATGAGTCCAAAGTGTTGTTGTTTTTAATCTGCAGCATGAGGGAGGACAGAAAAGAGATTTTAAGGAATGATGCTTCCTGAATTGGTGTTTCTTGGAGAAAATGTTCTTAATTTTATGAATGGGGAAAAATAAGAATTTCCACTTAAATTGAGTTTAAGAAACCATCTTCAGCTTAGCCCCAGCAAGTAAACAATTTCTATTTGTCAAAAAGAGTCCTCTTCCTAGAAACAGGATAATATGACTAGCTAAGATGTGTTGACATGGTGTCAGAAAGACAATTATACTGCATCGTATGTCTGTCCTGATTTAGGGAGGACATTTTTAGAACTCTTTCATATTTCATTCCATCCTCATGACTAACATATAAGACACAGGCATCATGATCTTCATTTTGTTAATGGAAAAACTGAGGCCCAGAAAAGTTAAGGGATTTTCCCCAGGTCACATAGAAGGTGAATGTCCAAGCCAAGAGTAGATCTCCTGACTTCAGGTCCAGAGATTCTTCCACTATCCCATATGGAAAGTGTTCCTTCAGCCTTGTGGGATGCTGCCATCCCAAGAGGGATTGGTGCCATTTCTTCCCTAAGCATCATGGGGCAGATATATAACAAGGGAACAGTCAGAACTAGGATTTCCAAACACTCATATGGATCACATGTGGTCCAATAGCACCCCTTGTTTAATGAAATTTTGCCTCATCACATTCCCTAGGACTAGAAGATGGTTACACTGTCTTTGAGTGGCACAAAAAAAAAAAGAAAAAAGAGCAGGAGGAAACTCCAGAAAATCTTTAATTCCCCCTTGTCAACCTAAACCATGATATAACAACAGTCAGTTTGAAAGAGATGTGAAATTTCTTCCTCTTCCTCTCATGGCACCGTAATAACATACATTATATCTATAACTGTGGAGGAGAAACTTCCTCATCAAACAAAGAAATATTTACCAGCATGAGGTGGAAGCCATTTTACTCTTCTTAGATCCTCTTTCTTGAAAAGTAAGCCTGCCAGGGCTTTGGTGATGAGGATAATTATGAGGGGATTTGCTGTTAGGAAAAGGGGAAAGAGCAGTGAGCTGGAGACAGGAGCAAGAATCCATGTAGCTTTTTCAAGTCAATGACTTATCTTCATGTTAAAAAAATGAGCAATGCCTGCAAGTCTCCAGAGTGAAAAAAAAAAAGTCTTCTTGGTAGTGAAGAGATACTTTAAAGGAGAAAAAACCCCATTGTTCCCACAATTTGAAATGCGGAATGACCTGGGAGATTTTCAAACTCTATCCCGCCAGGATAAAGGCTTGCCAAACAGACACATCACCAACCCAGCCATCTTCACTTCACTTCTCGGACAGGCCGATGAACTTGAAATCAATTCTAAATACCAGTTTCACAGGAGGCCAAGGTCATCCAATCCTTTTTAAAGTGACAGCTAGTGAAGTAATGCAAATAAAAAGCATGCAGTTTCAACAGCCTAAGCTAACTTAAAGCTTGTCCTGCTCAACTTTCAGGACCACATGCCCCATTTTGTGGGCAAAACATTAGAAAGAAGAAAAGATACAAAGGGAAATAAGATAGGCAGCTAATCCTTGAAATAATACTTAGAAGTGAGTGGATCTATATTAAAGGTTGGATTCTAGATCAGTGTTCTGAGCTTGAACGCAGGAAGCAGAGTGTCATTTTGTAAAACAGTTTATTCGAAGCCATCCCAGTCCATCACCCATATTGTTACCCATAGTAATAGGATATGCTCCTCTCAAGGAAGGATGTGGGAAACTTCTCTCTACCATATCATAGCCTGGGTCTTGGCAGCCCTTCAATAGATGCATGTAAAAATTAAATAATAAGAATATTTTTCTAATTATCACCTTGTATATATAAGGCACTTCATGCTTTTCAAAATGCTTTGAGAACTTTCTCAGGCTGGAAGTGAATGGCTTGTCCATAAGTGGGTTTACTTCACTTCTCCTAACTCACCATATAACCAAGTGAGCGGGTCCTATTGAAGTTCTTTCTTTCAAAACAGAGAAGGAACCCAGGCTTAGGGCAATAGATCATAGAATCCACCCGAAGACTGCTGTGGCCTTCAAGAAATTGGTTGACTGGGGAAATTCAGGAGGGCTGAGGCCTAAGAAGATAGCCTGGTGTCATGGAAAGAGTGTTAGCCTGGGCATCAAGGGACTTAGGGTCAAGGCCTGGCACCAGAGTTTGCAGTCTGTGTGATCTTGGCCATATCAATTAACCTAAAGAGTGAGTTAGACTAGGTGATTTCCCTTCCAATTCTAAATGTGTGATACTCTCTCTCTGATCTTCAATCTCTCCCTCTCTACTGCTGGCTCTTTTATTCATGCATACAATCATAGTCATTCTTCCCCATCCTTAAAAAACACTCACTTGTTCCAACCAAGAACTATCACCTTATATCTCTCTCCACCTTCTCATTTCTTTCTTTTCTTAACTTTGTAATCTGGCTTTTGCCCTTCTTGTTCAACTGAAACTCCTTTCTCCAAAGTTACCAATGATGTCTTAATTACCAGATATAAGGGCCTTTCCTCAAGCCTCATTCTTTCTGATCTCTCTGCAACATTTGAGATTTTTAATCACCTTCTCCTCCTGGATGCCCTCCCCTTTTCGAGATTTTCATGGGTCTTCTGGGTCTTCCAATACCTATCTGACTGCTCCCTCTCAATCTCCTTTGCTAGATCATCTATGCCATATTCATTACCCATGGATGCCCTCAAGACTTTGTCCTGGACTCTCTTCTACTTCCCTCTGGAACTATCACTCTTGGTTATTTCATCAGCTCCCACGGGTATAATTATCATTCCTATAAAGATGATTTCCAGATCAATATATCCAGCCCTAGTCACTCTCCAGTCCTGCATCAGCAACTGCCTGTTGGATATTTCAAATAATATTCAACTATTTCAAAATAAATATCTTAAACTCAACACTTAAAACAGAACTCTTTATGTTTTCTTCCAAACCTTCCCTTCTTCCCAACTTTCCAGTCATTGTCCAGTATGCCACCATTAAGTCACCCGGTCTTGCAATCTTGGTCTCATCCTCAACTCATCATTTACATTTACCCCATGTATCCGATCAATTGTTAAAAGTTATCATTTCTTCCTGAACAACATTTCTCATATATGTCCTCTCCACTCATACAGCCTAACTCTAGTTCAAGCCTTCATCACCTATCCCCTGGACCATTTCTGTAAGTTTCTAACTGGTCTCCCTGACTCAGATCTCTCCTTATTCCACTAAGCTGCTAAGGTGATTTTCCTAAATTGTAGGTCTGACCATGTCGCCCTCTTACTCAACAAATTCCATTGGCTCTCTTTTGCTTCCAAGGTCAAATATAAAGTCCTCTGTTGGACACTTAAAGCTCTGTATTACCTTCACAGTCTTCTTCCTACCTTTGCAGTCTTCTTATACTTTACTTGGCTCTACCCACTCCACAATCCCAGCCACACTCACCTTCTTATTTCTTGCACATGACACACCATCTTGTCTTTGCACTGGCTGTCCCCCATGGCTAGAATGCTCTCCCTCCCCACCTCTACCTCTAGTCTCCTTGGCTTTTTAAAGACTCAGTTCAAATCCCATTTGCTGTAAGCCGCCTTTCCCGGTTCCCGTTCTGCTATGGCCAATGTTACCTTCTACTTACTTTGTAAATTGTAGATGTACTATTTTTAATTTTTAGGCTTACTTCCCCATTAGAATGTGAGATCAATGAACATAAGAACTGGTTTTTTACCTTTATTTATGTCCCTAGCACTTAGCATGGGCAGCTAGGTGGCACAGTGGATAGAGTGCTAGGACTGGAATCAGGAAGACACATCTTCCTGACTTCATATCTGGCCTCAGATACTTACTAGCTGTGTGACCCTGGGAAAATTACTTAATCCTATCTGCCTCTGTTTTCCTCATCTGTAAAATGAGCTGGAGAAGAAACTGGCAAACCACTCCAGTTTCTTTGCCAAGATAACCCCAAATGGGGTCATGAAGAGTTGGACGTGACCAAAGCAACTCAGCAACAGCACTTAGCATAGTACCTGGACAATAGTAGACTCTTTTTTTTTGGGGGGGGGGGTTGGCTAGGCAATAGGGTTAAGTAACTTGCCCAGGGTCACACAGCAAGTAAGTGTTATGTGTCTGAGGCCAGATTTGAACTCAGGTCCTTCTGAATTCCGGGCCTAATAGACTCTTAATAAATGTTTGTTGACTGACTTATATGTTATCTACCCCATTAGAATGTAAGCTTCTTGAGGAAAATGACTGTTTTTTGCTTTTCTTTTTCCTTTTTAAATGGGGTGGGGGCTGCTAGGATTGGACAATAAGAGCCTAATCCTTACAAGCACGTACAGTATGTTCCTCCCCCACCACACTCTTTGGTACCCAATTTCCTGTCACTTTCCAATTTCAACTTGAGCACAGAACCCAGGACTAGAATAATACTTAAGAATACTCTGTTTGTCTATACAGCTTAATCTATTTATTCTCCTAGCTCCTTTCCCTCAGTTTCTGAATTCACCATCCTACCAAGACCCATAAGGTCTTCCCCAGCTGCCTACCCTAAGGGGAAGTAATTCACATGTGTGGGAGTTTCCTCCACTAAGTTGGGTCTCTCCCAAGGAAGTAAGGATCTCCCCATATGTTAAATCCCAGCCCCACTACTCACTAATCAGGACAGTTGTGGCCCAGATGGGTCATGGTAAGCACATGCCCTGGATCAAAGGTACTATTAATAATTGTACTATAAAACAGGTCATGGCAAGCTGAGGTTAATCTAGCAACATAGATGCTTATCCTATAGACGTAAGCAGTACATAGGCCATTTGGAATTCTTTAACTTACTTGCATGAATTTATTTCTCCAAATCTCCACTTTGCTCCCTGTAGTATCATTCAGCACAATAGGATTTTCTCTGCCGTACCACCTTCACTTTAAAAGAACCAAAAAATACTAACTTAGCTCCTGACTCCAGCATCAAGCATTTTTATTTGACAAAAGGCCCTGGGATACAAAGCCTAATCTCTTTGTCTTTTTTCTAGATACATATGGAAAACCACAGCATTTTTATTGTAAATGACAGGAAATTATACTAGGCTAACTTTGATTTATTGTGTATGGTGTGTGTACATGCATATGTGTATATAGATATAGATATATATAGATATAGATATAGATATATGCATGTATGTATGTATATCTTCATATATGGAGGGGAGAGGGAGAGACACACAGAGAAACAGAGACAGAGACAGAAAGAGAGAAAGAAAGAGAGAGAAAGACAAAGAGAGAGAGAGAGATTAACACAGGTAAGCATACACGCACTTGCCTTGGTTAAACAGAGCTGAGGAATAATGAATGCTCCAGCTCATTAAAGCTCAAATTTGAGTTTCAGGTGGGTGCTGGTTCTAAACAAGTGTGAGATCAGTGATAAGATCACAGCCTTGTAATCATGACAATAATAATTCCTTTATATACCATATAGCTCCTACAACAACCATAAGGCATATTATTATCCCCAATTAATGGATAAAGAAACTGAGAGCCAAAGAGTTTTAAATAGCTTACTTAAGGTCATACAACTAACACATAGTACAGCTTAGATTTGAACCCGGGTCTTCTGGCTCTAAGTCTGGGATTCATTCCCCTGTAGCACTCACCCACAGAGGTAGCACTGCTTAGTGATGCTTTCAAATCTTGAGTAGCTGGAGACAGAGCACATGTTGTCCACCTCTATGATATCAGTGGGAAGATTCAGTGCAGACTATCCGAACACTATCAAAGCCTTGATGTTTTTAGGTTGCTGCTATACCCATCTAAGAATAGATGACTGGGACCAAACCTTATCCATCAGCCATGCTTCCACAATTTTTTTTTTTTGCTTTTTGGTGAGGCAATCGGGGTTAAGTGACTTGCCCAGGGTCACACAGATAGTAAGTGTCAAGTGTCTGAGCCCAGATTTGAACTCAGGTCCTCCTGACTCCAAGGCCAGAGCTATATCCACTGCACCACTATATCTACAAATGTGACTCATGGACTTCCATCATTCCCTTCCATGGGACCATGGCTCCCATAAGATATGTACAGATGTCAGCATACCTTGCATCCCAAAGGGCATCCACTGTGATTATAAAACTGTTCACCATTACCAAGATGGGCTATACACCCAAGGCTGCCATGTTCCCCATATACAGTAGCAGCATCAAGCCTAATGCTTCAAATCTTCCCTCTGTGAACATGGCCCCTGGCTTCTTTGAGGCATAAGTTTTAGTTCAAGTCAGACATGAAGTAGATAGGACCACATGCACAGAGCAATGGATGTCAAAGAAAGTGAATCTTTTAAAACTGAAGTAGGTTTGGTCCATACAGTGCCAAGCATCTGCATATACAGAAATTGGATTGACTTTTTCACTTTCCTTCTGGGTATTTGGGGTTATTTAGATATCATCAAATGCTGTGTGAAGAGAAAAGGGGCAGAGGAGAAAAAAACCCCAAATCTTAAAAATAGCCATATTGCTTCTTAGGTAGCATAGTGTTGAATGTCCTGAGTTCTGCACTGGGCTCTCTTCTCTTCTTCCTCTCTACTATTTCATCAGCCCCCATGGACTTAATTACTATCTCTGTGTTGATAATTCTCAAATCTACCTATCCCAGTCTCTTTGATTACCTCCAGTCTCACATTTCCAATTGCCTTTCAGACATCTCAAACTGGAAGTCTACTAGACATCTGAAACTCAATATCGCCAAAGCAGACCTCATTTTCTTTCTCCCAAACTCCTTCCCCCTTCCAAACTTCCTTATTATTGTCAAGGGCATCACCACTCTCCCAGTCCCTCAGGCTCACAACCTAGGAGTCACTCTAGACTCCTCATTATATCTTACCCCCATATCTTAGCTGCTGCCAAGGCCCATAAATTTCATCTGTGCAACATCTCTTGAATATTCCCCCTTTTCTTCTCTGACACTGCCAGCACTCTAATGCAGGCCCTTATCACCTCATGCCTAGATTATTACAATATCCCTCTGGTGGATACACCTGCTTCAAGTCTCTCCCCACTTCATTCTATCCTCTGTTCAGCCCCCAAAGCGATTTTTCCTAAAGCACAATCCCACTCAATAAACTTCAGTGACTTCCTGTGACTGCCAAGATCCAATACAAGAAATTCTCTGTTTGGCATTCAAACCCTTCATAAACTACCTCCCCACTGCCTTTCAAGTTTTCTTATAGTTTACTTCTGGCCATGTACTCTTTGATCCAGGGACATTGGCCCCCTTGCTGTTCTACAAATAAGACACTCCATTTCTCAGCTCAGGCATCCTCATTGTCTATCCCCATGCCTGGAATGCTCTCCCTCCTCATGTCTGCCCCTTGTTTTTCTTGACCTCCTTTAAGTCCCAGCTAAAACCCTACCTTCTTCAGGAAGCCTTTCCCAACTCCTCTTAATTCTAGTGTCTTCCCTTTTCAAATTATTTCATACATACATATATATATATATACATATATATATATATATATATGTATATATATATATGTATACACACACACACATATATATAAGCATTATACATATATATGTGTGTATAGAGAGATATATAGATATAGAGATATGCATAGCTTGTTGGTACATATTTTCTTGCTTATTTTCTCCCCCATTAAATTGTGATCTTTTTGCCTCTTTGTATCCTCAGTGCTTGGCACAGTGCCTGGAACATAGTTGGCCCTTAAAATTGCTTATTGACTGACAATGCGCATAATATCCCCAAGTCCTAGCGGAACTTTGGAACTTTACCCTATAGAGTAACTCTGGGAAGGAACTGAACTTTTCTCATTAGAAATTACCTTAGAGTAAAAAGTTCTTTCAATCACACTCTAGCATGATCTTGTTTGTCCATTCTCTCTCCCCAAAACAAAGGAGTTCAATATTTCCACACTAAAACCCATCACTGCAATTCAGGAAGCATCCCTTCCTGTGGAATAAGACATTGAAGCTCTCATGTGGAATGCAAATGGCTGGAATGATTTTGATTTTTTTAAGAAAATGTTTTTTTAAACATTTCCCACAAAAAATAATATCAATCCATGGCTTAGGGGGGCGGGAGAAATTCATGTTATTCCTTTTAGGCATTTCTTTCAGCTCAGGTAGACTATTAGTTGTAAAAAAGCCATGTGTCTGTCTTGAGCAATGGACATCAAGAAAAATTTCATACCAGAAACTACTAAAAATAGAGACTGTAAAACCAGAAGGGATCTTTGGGATCCCTTAGTCATTCCAACCCTCATCTGATGGATGAGGAGACTTGCCCAAGGTTCCAGAAAGCTGGCCAGCAACAGAAGTAGGATTACAATTCAGATCTTGAGATGGTCAGCCCACTTCTCTCTCCCCTCCACTAACTCAAATATTAAGGAGAGAACTAGATTTAGCTTTTCAAACCTTAACAAGAAGCAAATTTCCTTAGACAGGAAGCACAAATTACCAAATGACTCCTTTTAGGGCATTTGGTTTGCATGCCTGCCAGAAAGAGGCCATGAGATGAACTCAGAGTCTAAGAATATACACACGGAGTAACTACCAATTATCCTAACACAAACTAAGAAATAATGTTAAGGCAATTGGCAAATAATTAGGTCTACATAAAATCTAAATCTAACCAATAGTGACAGCAATGAATATCAGTGTGAGATAGTGGAAACAGCATGAAGCTGGAGTCCGAGGAACTTGCCTTCAAAATGTGACTCTGATTATTTCTACCTATGTGACCTTTGCAAGTCACTTAAACCCCAGTCTTCATTTTCTCTCTGGGTAAACTGCAGTGCTTGGGGTCTATAGCCTCTGGGATCACTTTCAAGCCCTAAATCTATGATCAAAGGCATACTACTGGCTTTAAAGATTTTGCATAGAAGTTTCAAACAAACAAAAAAAAAATAGAACCCCAACATCAGTACTAACTCATTACAAAAACCCAAGGCCAAGGATGAGAATGACAAGTTATGATAAAGACTCTTTACGGCAAAACCTGAGCTGATGAAATGTGTCTTAGTTGAAGCTTAAGGAATCCCCCTCCCCAAGGAGAAAAAAGAGTGGGACACTGTCAACAGGTCTCTGACTTGTACTAATTAGTGTTTCTGTGTGTTCCCTGGGGAAGACAGACCTTCTGGCCAAACTTATAGAGGTAAAGAGAGACATCCTGAATTGTCAGGCTAATAACAAGGATACAAAGGGAGGAGAGGAAGCTCCCTTTAGCTTTTTAGTCATTCATCCATGGCCAGAGTCACATGTGGAAGTCCTGAAAACATCTGCCCCATGAAAAACTGTGATGTGATCTAGATGCTAGCAGTCAATCCACAAGTATTCATGGAGCACCTATTTGCCTAGCTCTTTGAGGGATAAGAGAAAAGCATAAGATGTGGTCCACACCCTATAGGATCCCATGAGGCAAAATAAGGGCATGTGAAAAAATTAGAAAATACAACAGGATATAATAAATACAGTGTATAATACAGACAATATATAATAGAGATAGTATATATAATAAGCTAAGTAGTTCAGTGAATAAGAGTGCTGGGCCTGGAGTCAGAAAGACTCATCTTCCTGACTTCAAACATGGCCTTAGACCCTTAACTAGCTGTGTGACCCTGGGCAAGACATTTAACCCCATTCGCCTCAGTTCCCCACCTGTAAAATGAGCCGGAAAAGGAAACGGCAGATCACTCCAATAACTTTGCCAAGAAACCCCCAGAGTTGGACACAACTGAAATGACTGAACAACAACAATATAATAAAGTAGTACGCTGTCTAGACAAAGTCTAGTTCAGAAACGGGCTAGCTAGATAAATGAGAGTTGGCGCCGGCCTGTAAAACTTCATGGAGGACTCTCATGTTGGACGTTGAAGCCAAGTCTTCATAGGTGCGGACACACTTGACAAAGCCATTCTCACTGGGACTGTTGGCAAAAGTTAGGTCATGCCAGCAGTGAGATTTCATGTTACTGCTTCCCCTTCCCAGTACAGACCTGTTTCTCACTTGAGTAAGGAGGTGGGTCCCATTTAACACTTTTGCACTGGGAGAATCTTCTCATGAAAGACCAATGTGGCTGGCATGGCAATGGCATTGATGACTAACACCACCCGCCCCCACCTCAGTCAACATTCAAATGACATGATTAAGCACCTGAGCTATACCAGCCACCGAGCTTGGTAAATAAATAAACAAAGAAATAACAACACAGTTCATGCCTCAGGGAGCTATTGGATCAACAAGGGGGATCAGGAAAGAATATCTTCAATCAATCAACCACCAAGTACTTATTAAACACCTACTACATACAAGACACTGGGAATATAGCACGACAAATTAAACAATCTCTACTTGGCAAGGAACTTACAGTCTAACAAGGAAGACAACAAATTTATAAATAAATACATGCAATAAACATGTAAAGTGAATAAATATAAGCAAGTACAAAGTAATTAAATACAAGGTAATCTGGACCTTAGCTGGTGTGCAGGTGTCAGGAAATGTATTATGTAGGAAATAGTGCTTGGTTTATACCTTAAAAGAAGAGAGGGACTCTATGAGGGAATGCATCCCATGAATGGGCAAAGGCACAGAGATATGAAATGAAGTGTGAGGGACAGAGTCAAGATGAGTTTGGTGGGATTGTAGAATGCAGAAGGGGGAGAATATCCAATGAAGTTGGAAAGGGAGATCGAGGTCAGGTTGTCTACTCCAGGGCTAAACAGATGAGCTTATATTTTATCCTAGAGGAAAAAAGAAGCCACTAGAGTTAGCTAAGTAATGGACTCATTTGTAGGATCGTGAATAAATCTAAAATAACTCTGGGGAGACAGAATTGAAATTTGGTTAGGGCACCAGAATGGCAGTCATAATTATAGAAGTGAGAAGGATTTTGACCGTGCTTCATAGTATCCCTCCCAATAAAATAGGATTTGAAGTGTGATTTAATGGAAAGGGCACTGGACCAAGAGTCAGGAGGCTTGGGTTTAATTCCTACCTCAGACATTTGCTTTCTTTGTGACCACAAGAAAGTCCTTTTATTCCTCAGAACTTCAGTTTCTTCATCTGTAAAATAAAGATAATACTTTAATTACCAACCTCACAGGGCTATGCTGAAGAAAGTGCTTGTAAACATTAAAGCATTTATTGAAACATAAACTATTATTATTATCTTAGGGTACTGACTATCTGAAGAAGTCGGCCTCCTGCCAATCCATAGTCCTGTTTCCTCTCTGACTAATTCCCACAACACAATCCAAAAAACAGTCATCAGGTAACTGACGTGTGCCTGGCCTAGTGAAATGAAGACAATGTGAAAAAGCAATCCTTGGCCTCGAGGTTCTTATATTCTACTGGAAGCATAGGATCATAGATTTAGAGCTGCCAGGGACTTTGGAAGCCATCTGTTTCTATCACCCTCATTTTAAAATTAAATATTTAATTTTTAATATCAAAATGTCCATTTTAATATTAAAAATTAATATCAAATGAGATAACATTTGTAAAGCACTTAACACAATACCTGACACATAATAGGTGCTTAATAAATGCTTGTTCCCTCACCCTCTTTCCTTAAAGATAAGCAGTTATAGCCCTGAGAAGTCATAAGACCTATCTAAGGTGATACAGCTAGTAAGTAATGGAGCCAGACTTTGAACTGAGGTCTTCTGACTCCAAAATGCAGCATACTTTCCACATACTGTGAAGATACATGCATCTGAGAAAGAACACACCAACAACCTGATGGATCAGGAAAAGCTATAGGAAGTTCTGAATGAGCTGAGTTTGGAGAACGTAATTTGGGGATTCTATGAGGTGAGAGGTGTGGAAGGGATGCGTACAGTTGGTACAACGACCCAGAGGTGGAGGATGGAACAGATTGTGCTCATCATTTTGTGTTCCTCTCTGCCAATGGAGTCCAAAGTTTACTACTAAGAGCTTAGGGGTAGTTTTAGTGCATCATTACCCAAAGCCTCCAGTAACGAGGGAGCCCACTAAGACTGAAATGTAGCCTAGAGTCAAAGTCATGAAGAAAATTCTCCTGTTACACATCATACGTGAGCCCCAATAATAAGAGAGGGTACAGCCTCTCCTCAAAACTCAGACTAATGCAACCAGTAATACCTCTGAACTGCCAAGTTCCCATACATACATTGTTCTTGCCCAATATCTCCTTAAGGATGCCCTACATAAATAAAGGAATTCTACCAAAGAATCCAAGGGTTACTTCAGAGTCCTTTTTGACTAGGAATTAGCTGGCTTTATCTGTAATCATCCAGAAGAGGCTCCCAGTATCTCTTACTATCATACCAATGGCCACTGATCTATCTGACATGCTGAGACATCTGAAAGTGGACGTGAAAGCTGGATGCCTTTATACAGGCATATTTTCAGAACACTAATAAGCTTATCAACCCTGTTCTGCTATTTCTGGCAATCACTGTATTTGCTTCACAGTGATTAACTGCTTTGTATTTTGCCCAAAGACATGACTACGTCCTGAGTGTTTCCAGGACCCATGCCCAGTACACGCTGTTGGAGAATCACCAAAGTGGAGGAATGGCTATGGGTGCTGGTGCTCAGAGAGCTGTTTTTTCCACTAAACATGTCTGTGCAATTGCAGAATATTGGGGAAAGCAAAAAAAGGAGAGAGAGAAAAACATCACCCCAAAAAAAACTGCTTCAGAAGCCTCATGCTAATTCCTGAAAATTGAAAGTATTTTAGTTGTAATTTAATTGGAATTACTTTAAACTTTGAGGCCACTATAAACTACTTTCTACCCAACTGACCCTTTGAGACCTGGTTTCTCCAGCCAGGAGTGTGAAACAATAGTAAAGGATTAATTATCTGGAGATGATGAGTAAGAGGAGGGATAGAAAAAAGAGAACTGACTTTTTAAAAATTAAATACCCACTATATGCAAGGCATGTAATATTTGCCCTTTTTATTAATCTGTACCTCCCCCTACCTTCCAACTGAGCAATTTTTTTTAAAATGATAAATAAAGCCCTCAATAAATATGTGAAGTCAGCAAAACAAATTCCCACATTATCCAAATTTAAAAACATATGTCTCTTCCTGAATGTTAAGCTCCTCATCTCTCTGTCAGGCAGCAAGAGGCATGTTTCATCTTCATTATTTTGGATTCATAAATTATCATTGTGTTGACCAGAATTCTAACATCTTTCCAAGTTTTTCTCTATAATGTTGTTACCATTATGTAAATTTTTCTTCTATTCCTACTCGATTCTACATCAGTTCCTAGCGGTCTTCCCAGTTTCCTCTGAAACTGTCATTTGTTAAGGCCTAATAACATCTCTTTTTTTAACTTCTATTTCTTTCTTTCTTTTTAATTATGGAATAAAACAAGCATTTCCATAATATAGTATAATAAAAAAGATGATTGCACATGAAACTGCAAATCTATGATATAGAATTTTCTATTCCTTTTAAATATATAATAATTATGCAAATTTCTTTTTTCCCTCCCCTTCCCCCACCCTAGAGACAGCTACCATTAGACACAAATAGGTGTATATGTATATGTATATGTATATATATATATACATATATACTATATATATATACTATATATAATAAATATGTAAAATTATTCTGCACGTACTTCTATTTATCAGCTCTTTCTCTGGATGCAGATAGTGTTTTTCTTCATATGTCCTTTACAGTTAGTTTGGGTATTTATAATAGTCAAAATGTCTTATTCGCTCAAAGTCATTCTTAAAACAATATGTTGTTACTGTTATTGTTCTTAAGGCCTAATAATATTTCATTACGTTCAAATACTGTCATTTGTTTAGTCATTCTCCAGTGTGAGGATACTCTCTTAGTTTCCAATTTTTGGCTGCCACAAAAAAGAGCTACTTTAAAGTTTTTGTACATGTAGGTCTTTTTTCTCTTTCTTTGATTTCTTTAGGGTATGAGCCTAGTAGTGGTATAGCTGAGTCAAAAGGGATACAATTTAGTAACTTTCTGGGCATGGATAACTAACATTTAACTAGTGTTTTCAAATTTGCCAAGGGCTTTACCAACATCATCCGTTGGAGCCTCACGACAACTCTGTGAGGTAGGTATTACAGTATTATCATCTCTTTACAGATGGGGAGACTAAAGCTCAGTCAGATCAAGTGATTATCCCAACTCTACCATTGACTATGTGGCAGAAGGTGGAGGAGGAAAGGTAAGGTAGACTGAAATTCCTATCCTAAGTTTCTGTGATGCCAGCTAGTAATCTAAATGCCATTACCAGGCTGTTATTCCAGAGTTGGGTACAAGGAAGTGATACTAACTGTAAAGGTCCCAGGCTCAGGTTCACTTCAACTTCATTCCTTCTCTACATATTTTGCATTCACAGTGAGGACCTCATTTTGTCTTTAGTTGACTTTTTTAATTGCATTCAAAATTAGTAAAAACAATCCCCATGTTGTTCCAGGAAGAGTAATTGGCCCATTTGGTAGTTCTGATTGTGTGGTGACACTCTTCCCCCCCAACCCCTTGTCATCACACAAGAGCCTCACACACATTATGCTTCCAGGTAGATGATGTATAAGAAACCCAGAGAGCTCATCTAGTCCATCATTAACCTCATTTTGAGACAGCCCCAGAGGCAGTTCTTTAGCCACCGGCACAGCCAGCTGTCAATTGTGTCAAACCAGTAACATATTAGTTAGCAGGGGAGCAATCCAAGGAGCTAGCCATAGATCCACATGCCTAAAAGATATTTTAGAATGTGGTAATTATGTCCTGCAGCTGCCAAGAATGTCCTCTGTGAGTTTGCAGATATTGGTTGTACCACAGAAGGGAGAGGACAGATAATAAGTTCCGGACTCTTATTAACAAACAACAGTACTTGGTTCTAACTTATCGATTCAATTTTCAAAACTTTGTGGCACTGTTGGTCTTCAAGTTAGCCTAATGTTCCCCAAAACATTTTAGAGATTCTAAATCAGAGGCCATGCCCTTGTGTAACTGGCAAAGGGTTATAAGATTTTGAAGGTAGTAAAAGATGATAGTAAAAAAATAGAGGAATGAAAAGGCAGCCTCATTGATCAGAATCAGACTTGACCATATGAGGCATTACGTGAACATTTATTAATTCCATTCCCTACATCCCTGTAAAATAACTTTTTTCATAGTTGGTTGGTTTTTCCATCAATGGAGATGACAAAGTTATCTAATAACTCAAGGGCACACAACCAGTCAATGAGATCTGGAAGAATGGAACCCTTACTCTGTATTGTTCCCAATCTAACACATCTTTATGCCCTCCCTTAACAATAGAACATCAGATCCCTTAACAAAAGCCAATACCAATGAGGTTTATTTCTCAAGAAACTAGAGAATAGAAAACCATGGGAAATTTGAACACATTAGTTGAAATCCTAAGTTGAAACCCACATATATGTAGGCCTTCTCCTCTTCAAACAGATCGAAATAGAGATCATATTTCAGAGGTATATGATGTATTCAAGTACTATGATCTACATGTACCATAATCCTTATTCTCACAGAAAAGTCAAAGTCAAAACATAAGGGCTCATGATTACATATATGTATGTATATGTGTATATATATATATATATATATATATATATGGAGAGAGAGAGAGGGGGGGGAGAGAGAGAGAGGGGGGGGAGAGAGAGAGAGAGGGGGGGAGAGAGAGAGAGAGAGAGAGAGAAGAGAGAGTCATTCTAGGTTATATTTATGCTTATTTAATATATAAATTTTATTTCTACACTGATATATATATAACTGTTATGTGTTATTAAAATATATTAAATTTATCCATATTATAAATTTAAATTAATATACATTTTTACAACTATTTCAGTATGATTGGTTTCATTTGTAATACCATGTACTTCATCTTATGAATCTGAAAGCACTGTTCTGAGAAAGGCTCCATAGGGTTTCACAGGCTGTCACCAAAGGAGTTCATGACATTAAAAAAAAAACTTAACCCTTGGTCTAAGGGAACCTGCAGCTTTGAGGCCACATGTGGCCCTTTAGGTCCTCAAGTGTGGCCCTTTGACTGAATCCAAATTCACAGAACAAATCCCCTCAATAGAAGGATTTGTTCTGTAAAACTTAGACTCAGTCAAAAGGCCACACCCAAGGACCTAGAAAGCCACATATGGCCTTGAGGCCTGGGGTTCCTCACCCTTGCTCTAGAGCCTCACTTCAATCACGAGTTCTCAAGCAAAACAGCAGAACAACTTCAAGAACTATTCCCCCACAACTCAGTCACATTCATCAACGTGTGGCCCACTGACACGGTAAGACAATCCAGATAACTAAGACTCCATATCTTGAACAATTATACCATTGGATGAATGGACCACTCTAATTCACACAAAGACTAAATGACCATTGTCAGATCTATTGCAGGGGGGATTCTTGCTCACATATGGGTTGGATTCAATGACCTCTGATATACTTTCCAATTCTGGCAGTCAGTCAATAAGGATTCATTAAGGGCCCATTAGGTTCCAGGCACAGTGCTAAACACTGGGGATACAAAGAAACGCAAAATCAGTCTTTATCTTTAAGGATCTCTCAGTCCAATGGAGGAGATAATATGCAAACAACTGTATATAAACATTATACATACATCTAAAGAAATATACAGAATAAAATGGAGATAATCAATAGAGGGAAGGCACAAGCATTAAGGAGGATCAGGAAAAGCTTCTTATAAAAAGTCGGACTTTATCTGGGACTTGAAAGAAGCCAGGGAAGCCAGGAGGCAGAGATGAGGAGGAGGAGAGTTCCAGGTATGGGGATACCCAAGGAAAATGCCCAAAGTCAGGAGATGGAGTGTCTTCTAGCTTTGAGATTTTGTGATTCTGAATGAGTTTGATGAAAAGGTACAGAGAGAATACTTAACTGAATTACTCCTGCAATCACCTAGGATTTGCTCTTAAGAAAGTGGAATTCATTTCCTTTCCAGAGAGAGTATCCTGTTTCATTTTGTGTGTTCCTACTTGGTTATTTGAGGCTTTTTTATCATTATTATTTTACCTTGCAGGGTTAGAAAACTAACTTATAACAGAGCTTATAACTATAACTAACTTACAGCAGAGGTATCAGGGACGTCACAAAGCCCTGGTGAAACAGAGCCTTGAAAAGCACACAGAAAGAAGCCAGTTATTAACACATAAGGCCCACAGTAGCCGACTCTTAAGAATTCAATCATTCTTTTGCTTAGGTTTATTACTGTTGATCCTCACAACACTCCTGTGATATAGATACTGTTATTATTCCCTTTTTAAAGTTAAGGAAACTGAGGCAGATAAATGTTAAATGACTTGCCCATAGTTGCATAGCTACTAAGTGTCTGAAGTCAAATTTAAACTCATGTATTCCTGACATTAGAATATCCTAAAGAGGGGCAGCTAGGTGGAGCAGTGAATAGAGCACTGGCCCTGGATTCAGGAGGCCCTGAGTTCAAATCCAGCCTCAGACACATAACACTTACTAGCTGTGTGACCCTGGGCAAGTCACTTAACCCCATGGCCTAGCCAAAAAAAAAAAAAAAAAGAATATCCCAAAGGGGAGGCAGCTAGGTGGTGCAATGGACAGAGTTGCTGGTCCTGGAATCAGGAAGACTTATCTTAGTAGCTGTGTGACCCTGGGAGAGTCCCTTAACCCTGTTTGCCTCAGTTCCCTCATCTATAAAATGAGATAGAGAAGGAAATGGCAAACCACTCCAGTATCTTTGCCAAAGAAAACCTCAAATGGGGTCATGAGATGTTGGACATAACCAAAAACAACTGAACAACAACAAAATGGGGAGGCAACATAAAACATATACAGTGCAAATATCAAATTGATAAATAGAATATATACAAAGTTGTGAAATACAGATAGTTTGGTAAGAAGGGCACTATTAGTTAGAAGAATCAGGAAAGATTGTGTGACCCTGGAAAAGTCTCTTAACCTCTCAGTGACTCAGGCAACTCTTGAATGAATGAATGAATGAATGAATGAATGAATGAATGAATGAATGAAAAGGCATTTGTTAAGTGCTTAGGAAGTGCAAAGCGCTATCCTGGTTGTTAAAAGTCAAACAGAAAAGCAAGATAGTCTCTGTTCTCAAGGAGCTCACATTCTAGGAGAAGGTGATAAATTCATGAGGTATTCCAGCTACAAGTTCAATAGAAATTCCTAAGACCATCAATGGCAAAGAAGGAGTTGACCTATTGGTCAGCATACATATTGGTATTACAAAGTGGTAAAGAAATTTCCAACGTACCAAGAGCTACCTATATCAAAGAAATCATAGTCACCAAAAAAGTGCACATTACAACATACCTCCATTACTATTGCCTGAATCTGTTATTTATAGATTTTGTGATAGAAAGGAACATTGTTGTTCAAATTGATGAAATTCTGTATTTTAGAAATCTGCTTTAAATCAGCTTCATTATTATTCAGACCCCTTTTATATTACTCTAGAACTAACTAAGGGAGAGAGATTTTTTTCTTGATATAAGGAAGAATTTTCCAAAAACAATTAGAAGTTTCTAACAACTGGCTTTGGGAAGTAGTGAGCTACCCTGTGAGTTATTACTATTCAAATGTTGAAGTGGAGACTAGATTTGTCAGGAAAATTATAAATGGGATTTCTATGCTGGGTAAGAAATTTTACCAACAAGTCCCTTCCAATCAATGCTCTCATTCTCATTTTTGAATGGAAAGTATACAATGAGATATCTTCCTCAGTAAAAGAGAAAGGATAAAGGATGAATGCCTTCTTGAATTAGAATGTTCACCTACCTTGCTCTACATTAAGCAATAATTATTGACCAACTTTCTTGCAGGATATATATATATATATATATATATATATATATATATATATATATATACACACACATATATGTGTGTGTGTGTGTGTGTGTGTGTGTGTGTGTGTGTATATATATATATATATACACACACACATATGTGTGTGTGTGTGTGTGTGTGTGTGTGTGTGTGTGTGTGTATATATATATATCTTATTGGAGGTTAGCTTGAAAGACATTTCCAAATGCCCTACACCTTTGTCAAACAAGGACACATGGACTGTTTTCCCTAACCAGTATTTTCTTAGCAACATCCCAAGAGTCCAGCCCTTAAACCACTTAAAATAGTATGAAAATTCCATTTGCTTAAAACTCAAGCCTCAGCGAAGCCCTTTAATTCCTATGAAGCCAGCCATTGTTAGACTGTTGAGTTTAAGGACAGAAAAAAAGTCCCATTCTATCTGCCATAAATCTACATCCCCCCCCCAATAAAATATAATACTACTGCTTTCCTCTAGCAGTCAGATAATCATCTTGTTTTATGGGAAATGATTTAGAAGAGAAAAGAATTGGACTGACAGTCTCATAAGTTTTAGAAAGTGCTTGTCCTGACAGTCCCTTTCTTCTTTTTTCCTATTTCTTCTCATTCATATAAATACACATATGCACATGCACACACACACACATACACAGATTCACATATATTGAAATTCAGGCCACTTCCACTTTAGACATTAGAATAGTAGTCATTAACAGCTTATATTGAATATAGCTCTTATTTCATTGAATTATTCACTGGCTCCTCTCTATCAGGTGAATATTTTTCCTGCCCTTATTCTCCAAGCCCAGGTAGGAAACTTCCTTAGGTAGAATGCAGCCCTCCAATCCTGACCAAGGAGATAGAGATATCTGAAACACAGGGGACTTTTATTGCTTCATCCTGCCCTTTTTTTTCCTCTCTCTAATCCTGATATTTAGGAGGGATTCAGTGTTCCATTCCTTACTCTGCTGGCTCTGTACCTTTGTTCACAAAGTTCCTCATGTGCACTGCTCAACTCTCAGCCCTAGATTATCTACCTAAACAGGTATTTTAAAATTAGACAAATTCTGCCATCTTTAATGCCTAGTTGGCATTCCCTTAAACACATGTTGCTAGTTAGGGGCATGTATTGTGTGACTCCTCGCACCACCCCACCCCAAAACACACACACACACACACACACACACACACACACACACACACACACCCCTTCCATCACCACCCCTTCCCCCAAGCAGAAACTATTTTTCCTTCCTCAGATCTTTCACAGTATTTAGCCTTATGACTTGGACTTATGGCATTCTTAGAAGCATAACTAATAATATTGGTTCTTGCAGCAAATAGCAAACAACAGAGAACCTGGGACAAAAATTCCATTGAGAGGAGATGAGTCCTTGTTGGGGAGACTGCAAAGGGGAAGCAAGTCACAGCTGAGGACACCCTTCCAGGGGTGGGGAACCTGTGGCCTTCTAGGTCCTCAAGTGCAGCCCTTTGACTGAATACAAACTTCACAGAACAAATCCTAACCTGCTCTAGCCTAAGATTCAACACCAGGAAAGGAAACCGAACATCAGGTAGTTTCTCATTTTAACTTTCTTGTTTATAAACCATAGAAGGAGCAGGGATACTATTATAACACCTTCTAAATTTTGATGCCCAGGGACAAAGGTCCAGCTGCCCCACCCTGGTTAACACTCGATGTTCTATTTGTGTTATGATTGTCTCTGTTTCCATCTTATTTCCCCAGATAGTTTTTAAGCTCCTTATTGTCAAGGCCTGCATCTTGTATTGATTTCTTTCTTCCACTGGCCCCAGCAGAGAATGTTAGATATAGGAATCACTTGATAATTGTTGATTTGGTTGAATTTAAACATCAGAGAGGACAAATGCCAAATCTCTGCTCCCATCCCTTCCCTTTATAATGCTTCCCTAGAGGACTACATACTCATGTCCACCACCAACCCAGCTCATATAGCCTCTTTCTAAGGAGAAGCCATCACTTCCTTAAACACTCACACACAATCCTCATTCAGATAGTGCAAAATAGTGTTCACCTTGAGACACTAGAAGATGACACCGTGTAGGTGAAAGGAAACATGACAGAGGCCACCGCTACTCATCATTTCCCTCAGATGGAAAAGGCCTCAGGGTACTCAGTAGAATGAGAAACTTTTTTTCTCTACCACTGATGTTTATTGATTTGTCCAGTTCATAGGGAGCATCCCTTAATGTTCCGCTTTCATGTTTCTGCTTTGTTGCATGGGTGCAGAAAAGAATATTGCAAATTGATCTGTCTTCCCAGCCTTTGTTGGGAATGAACTCCTATTACGTTGGTTTTTCCAGCCTGTCATCACATGCTCTCTTTTGCAGGGTATAATCAGCATGGCTAAACACTGAGGGCTGAGCTGATTAATTTCTAATGTTCTTTGCTGAATCCGTTGATGGGATTCCTGCTTGATGATCTATGCAATAGATGGGCCACTTTTGATTGTTTGACCTTTGCCCTTCAACCCCAAGCTGTCTATTCTAGTACCTGTTTAAGCTGGCCGTACAACTAGCGTGTTTATATTGCAGTTTAAAAGATATCATGGTATCTTGTTTCTGTCTGGAAATATTTCATACGGTTTATATTTATATAGCACTTTAAAGTTGGCAAATCTTATGAGATACAGTAGTGAAGGCATTATTATACCTATTTTTCAGATGAAGAAGCTTAAGCTCAGAGGGTGACTTACCCCAAATCACCCAACCAGTAAATACCAGAATCAAAACTAAAACTCCAATCTTTTGTCTTTAAATTCAGTGCTCTTTCTCCCTAATAATAGCTAGCATTTATATAATATTTTAAGGCTTGCAAAATACTTTACAAATTCTGTCATTTGATCCAAATGACTTTGGGAGGTTGAGCTATTATTATCCACATTTTACAGATGAAGAAACTGAGGCAGATAAGTTCAGTCACTTGTCCAACATCACACAGCTAGTAAGTGTCTGAGGCAAGATTTGAACTCCAATATGCCTGACTCCAAATCCAGCACTCTATCTTCTGTGTGTCTTAGCTGCCTCTACCTCTATACCAAAGCTGCCTTCTCTACGAATCTTGTCAATGGAGCACCCCAAGAATATCGAAACAGGAGTCAAGTCAACAAATATTTATTGAGCCCACTATGTGCAAGGCATTATACCAAGCCCTGAGGATACAAAGTAAGACAAAAGTCCACGCCCTCAAGAAATTCACAATTTAATGGAGGAAACAACACGCAAAAACTAAGCGCAAACAAGATACATGCAGGACAAATTGGAAACGACCAATAGTAGAAGACACTAACATTAAAGGGGCTCGGAAAGGCCTTCTCATAGAAGGATTTTAGCTGGGATTCGAAGAGAGCCAGGGAAGCCAGAAGGTAGAAATAAGGAAGAGAATTCCAGGCATGGGGGACAACCAGTGAAAATTAATGGAGATGGCAGGTGGAATGTAGTGTACCGGGACATGGCTTTAAAGCTCTTGTTCCAAACATTTCCCAGAATTCTTGTGTTTTAACGATTTAACATGCCACCTAGTAATTCTAATAGGCTAGCAATAAGTTCATCAGCATAAAAATAAATTTAACCGTTACGGGCTGCTCCTAATATTAGGATAAGGCAGGTTAAAATAAATAAACTCAGAGAAGCATTCCTAGTAATTCCAAAAAGATACTTCACTTGCCCTAAAGTTGTATGATATGATTCTATTTATAGAGCTAAGTTCTCAAACATGCTCATAATTTGTATTCCAACTCACAAAGAACCAAGGATCCAGACGTCTAATACAGGTGCACTTAGCAGTCATTTTTTTTAAAAGACGCAAAAGCTTGGTCAGCCCTGAAGAAGTATAAAAGTAATATGTACATTGTAGGCACCTGGGGCAAAGCACGCATTCCTCAGGTTTAATCCTTATAACCCATCCAATAGCTTAAGAATAAACTGGAAATTTAGCTCTTCGGTGGGGGTCTTAAAATCCAATAAATAGTAGGCTGAATTTGACAGTAATAGGAGTCTTAGGATGGGAAGAAAAGTAGAGTAAATGTTGATCATGCTATTAGTAAAATGGATGGATATTGCAAAGAGATAAATTTAATGTAAGGAAAAATTTTCCTAGGAATTGAAGCAATCCCTAGGCGGGATGGGCTGTTTTCACATTCTCCCTTATTGGCGGAAAATAAGCAAATGCTTGATGAACACAAGATGGGTATATTTTAGAGAAGATTCTTGTTCAGGTAGATCTGGATTAGCCGGCCTCTTGAGTCTCTTACAATGCTGGGGTTCTGTGATTCTGTGTGATTCTGCAGGAGATATCATTGCACAGCAAGGCACACATTTAGAAAAAGGGCAGATGACCAAGCAACATACTATGCCTTCTTGGCAATTAGAGCCATCACAGCCCAGAATTCCACAGCCTAAAACAATCATATAATCCCATAATGTCATTTTTATTGATTTATCTTGTTTTTTTTTTAAATCATCAAAAATTTTCCCAGTATTTCTCTCTTCCTCCACATAGAGAATCATTTCATATGACAAATGATATTTTTAAGGAGAAAAGAAAAGAAAAAAATCAGTAAAATGAATACATTGAAAAAGTTTGAAAATACATGCAATGTGCCATACTTGTGGACCTCTGACTTCTGCAATAAGAGTATCTTTTTATATCTCTTTTTTGAAGCCATGTTCATTCTTTGTAATTTTGCAAAAATTATTTTTTTATTTTTTTGTGATTTTTTTCACATTGTTGCAGTCATTGCATACACTGTTTTCTTCACTGTATCAGTTCATATAGATCTATGTTCATATAAATTCTATGTTTCTTATATTCATAATTTCTTACAGCAGAATAAAACCCCATTACTTTGATGCACCCAAATTTATTTAGCTATTTCCCAATAAGTGTGTATCTTCTTTGTTTTTAATTCTTTGCTATCACTAACGGTATTGTTATAAATATTTTCTGTATATGGGAACTTTTTATCAACCGCCTTCTTCTACCATCTCATTTTTACAAGTGATAAAACTGAGTCACAGAGAGTTTCAGTGACTAGCCTATGGTTATACAATCCATTAGTAGCATAATTTGGCCTAGAACCCAATCTAGTGCTCATTCCACTAAAAGATATGCTCAGTCTTTCTCTAAATAAGGCACTAGAAGAGCCAACTATGCTATCAGCTAATGACTAAGATTGCATGCAAAGACTGGGGATGGAAGCATGCTTTATCATCTGTCTTCCAACACCTGGGCTAGGTATTGTATTTAGTCGGAGTTCAGCTACCTTTTAAATGTTGTTTATGTTTATGTTACTATTGCCATTGTGTATTTTGTTCTTTTGTTTTTGCTTTCTTCCATCTGTATCAGTTCATATGTCTCCCCATATTTTTCTGAATTTTGTATTTTTGTTTCTTGAGAGTAATAATATCCCATTGCATCCTTATACTTCAATTTCTATTAATTAGGTACCCAGTTAATTTGGTAGTTTCCCAATAAAAGGCATCTATACTGCTTCCAAAAGAAAAAAAAGAACACATACAAAGCTCCTCCTAAAATATTAAGAAACAAGTGGTAAATGAGATTCCTGAATCAAGTTTAATAATGCCTTGATATTAGAGTTTATATGGAGATTCATAGGATCTTGGATATAAAAAGGACTCTGAAGTGTACGTAATCCAATCTTCTCGTTATGTAGATTGGAAATTGAGGTTGTGTGAGTCATTCACAGCTAGTAGGTAACATAAGTGGATCTCCTAACTCCTTAGCACAATAAATTACACTTTAATGGTAGTATATATTTTATTGATATATGATGAGTACATGGTTACCACTACCTGATAGCACCAATAATTTGATCTTTTGTTAACATCCTAAAAGCTTATGATGAAGAGAAAGCACATCCATAATCAGTTGTACCAAGGAGCTGGGATTTCATCCATGCCAGTACTATGTTTAATAAGCCTTCTATGATTTTTATAGATGATCTTAGAAAGAACTGGCTAAAAAATTCATCACTTTGTGGTCAATTTGGTGATGAGCCTCTTCAAACTTAGCTAGTCTGATCCTTGGGTGACCAGGGTCCACAGACAGGTTCATATCCAAAGTCTTTCTATCTTTTTAGGACCTTCCAGAGTTTGACAACTTCTTGTCTAGACCTTCAAGAAACCAGGATGACCTCAATGCTATGATGTCATCAGAGGAGGATCTTTGAGGAGAGGTGAATTGTTTCAAATATTCATATTTATCCATGTGAATTTTGGTGGGTGGTTTGTTCTGGAATCACTTGGCATTTAATTAACAGCAAAGTTTTATAGACAACTAGATTAAATATTATTTCTGACATAGCTTCAAAAGGTGTTCTAATTTCTTCTATCAATGGCAACACTTTGATATTCTGAAACATAAATGGTAATTGAGATACCAAAGACATATGCAAATATTGCAATCACTAATATAATACATACTGTTGTTGTTTTGTCACATCAGTCGTGAGCCATTCTTCATAACCCCATGGACCATACTGTCCAAGGAGTTTTCTTGGCAGATACTGGAGTGGTTTGACATTTCCTTCTCCAGTGAATTAAGGCAAATGGCTTTAGTGACTTGCCCAAAGTCACACAGCTAATAAGCGCCTGAAGCCAGATTTAAACTTAGGTCTTCCTGACTCCAGCACTCTATCCACTGAGCCACCTAGCTGCCCATAGTGTTCACTTATACCTTGGTGAGTTTTATCTATTGCACTATATTGATATTTTTAATGCTCCCTAATGAAAAAGGCTCCCAAATAAGAGGAATACAGAATGTCTAAAGAGCAGGTGATGTAGCACTCTTCCTGCCTCTCAGTAGAGAGGTAAGGGACAGCAGGGGTGGAATGTTGTATATACTGTCAATTGTCACTTAGTCAGTTTTGTGTAACTGTTTTCCTTCGTTACCAGGAAAGGTTCAATGTTAGAAGGAGAGAAACAGAGAGACAAGGACAGAGATACAGAGAGAGACAAAGAGACTGAGACGGAGAAAGACAGACACAGAGACACAGAGGGAGACAGAGAGAGAGGGAGGGAGGAAGGGGGAGAGAGAGAGACAGACAGACAGAGAGAGACAAGAGACTGAGAGAGAGACAGAGAGAGAGAGAGACAGAGAGAGAGAGAGACAGAGAGGGAAATGACTGGTGTTTTTTTAAAGCATGAATAAAACACTTTTTAAAGTAATTCAGGTTTTAAAATAGAAATGTAGAATATTTCTGACTTCAGTTGATCAAAAATTTAAACAAAAATGGTTCCATGTTGCTCATAATATCAGGGATAAAATAAAAGGGGAATCTTTGGGATCACAATTGCTCTAGATAAGAAAACAGTTTTTATATAAAAACCCAAACAAAGGACAACAAAATTTCACTACTTGATTAACTGCTGCTGGATTGTGCCTCCCCCCTCAAAGAAGGGGGCAAAGGTAGACTTGCTCCCCCACATGCGTTCAACTTAGGAAGCTAGGTTTTACATTAGATAGAGCACTGGTCCTGGAGTCAGGAAAACCTGAGTTCAAATACTGCTTCAAACACTAGCTAGGTGACCCTATACAAGTCACTTAAACTCAATCTGCCTCAGTTCCCTCATCTATACAATGGAGATAATAACAGTACCTATCTCCCAAGGGCCCTATGAGGATAAAATGAAGTCATATTTGTAAAGCACTTTGCAAACATTAAATAAATGTAATTATTGCTCATGATAAAGCTACATGGCTCCTTTCTAAGTCTTCCTTCTTCAGGGAATAATTCATTGGTTCTTCTGGTATGGTGTCATATCCAGACCTAAAATAGAGATTATTTTTGTCTTTTATTTGCAAAGTGAATCAAGATTCTATAATGCAAGAACTCTTCAATCCAACAAGCACCTACTAAGCACTTATTATGTCCTTAAGACTGTAGCATCACCAAAAAATAACCTGTTAAGAATATGGTGTCTGAGGAGATGGGAGAGGGGGAACAGATTTATGGAACACTCATTAAAATATATGAGTAGGCTCCCAACCAGGGGTAGAATTCACCAAACAAGAGCTGGTCAGACTATGGGGTGATTCCTCACCCCAAAAACAGAGCACTAAAAAAAATTTCAAATATGCAGAAGATAGAAAGATACAGACAAACAGGCCAGTTTGGGAAATACAATGTCAATTTTATCATATATATATATATATATATATATATAAAACCCCCACTCTACATTATAAAGATTCACAGTTTCATGTACAGCTCTTTTTCTGTTCATCCCAGTATATAGAAATTATCATATTTGAAGATGTTTATTAAGTTTAAAAACCAAAAAGAAAAAGTTTTAAATAAATAAATTTTAAAGAATATAATTACCTGAAATTTTGAAAAATCTAATCAAAAGAACTTTAAACTGAAAAATACAAGAGATAGAAAAAGCTGCCTCCATATATTTACCAAGAACATATACCATAGAAAGTAACTCCAAAATGAATAGTTACAAAAGTCCAGAATTTCTAAGGAGGCAAAACCCTAGAAAGGAGCCAGCAATAAAGACCATGGTCTTAGATGTCTACATAAAAAGCACAAAGTATGGACAACTAGCAAGACAAATTAGACTGGTAAAAGGTATAGGAATGAGTAAAATGTTATTTTGAGTATATATATATTCCTCTGAGGAGATCCAGGAATTCAGAGGTGGAACCATGGTGGAGAACATTTGGGTGAAGATTGACACCACCAGAAACAACAGAAAAATTATCAATTATATTGTAAACAACCTAAGCAGAAAGAGGAAATAGATACTGAATTTTGGAAACAGATCACAAGCCTGTACAGAAGCGTGATATAATAATAACGGGGGAATGTCATTTACTTGGACATCCATTTATTTGGAGCTCTCTCTCTCTCTCTCTCTCTCTCTCTCTCTCTCTCTCTCTCTCTCTCTCTCTCTCTCTCTCTCTGTGTGTGTGTGTGTTTCTCTTTCTCTCTTCTGCCTGTCTCCCTCAGATCAACTAATAATTTCCTGATTTGTCTTAATCATAAATTGCTCTTTCAAAAGATGAAAGGAATGCTGACAATTTAACCCTTCCATCTGGTATGGGAGGATACAGAAACAAATATGAAATACTCCCCACCCTCTAGATGTTTACATTCTACTGGGAGAAACAACATCTACACAGATAAGTAAACATAAATCATGCAAAATAAATACAAAGTAATTGGGAGAGAGGGAGTCCTAATACCTAGGCAAACCAGGCAATACCTCTTGTAGGAGGGAGAGCTTAAGCTTAACTTAAAAGGAAGTGAAGGTTCCAAGAGGTATGGGTAAGAGGGGGCAAAAAGAATATTCCAGGTATGGGGGTAGCCCATGCCAAAACACAGAGGCTGAAAATGGAATGTCATCTCCAGTCATTTTGGCTTGAATATAAAGTGTGAGAAGGGGAGTAATATGTAATCAACCTGGAAAGAACAGTTGCAGTCTGATTGTGAAAGGCTTGTTTGTATTTTATACCAGAGGCAAAGGGGAAACCACTAAATCTTCTTGAGCGGGGGATTAACCTAGTCAGACCTGTTCTTCAGCAATATCAAGTTGGTAGTTATGTATGAGATGGATCATAAAGGGGAGAGACAGGATCCAGAGAGTAATTAGTGACCATAGTCCAGACAGAAGCTCATGAGCATGTGAACTATAATGGTGACCCATGTGAATAGAGACAAGGGGACAAATGCAAAAAATGCTATGAAATCACGATTAACAAGACTTGGCAACTGATGGGGTGTGGGGGTGAGAGTCAAAAGTCAAGGATGACTCCTGGATGAATGGAAGAATGTTTGCGGGCCAACTAGAAACCAGGAAGTTAGGGGGAGAAGGTTAGGAGGAAAGATCATGACTTCCATTACTGGTGTGTTGGGTTTGAGATGCCTAAAGAGCATCCATACGAAGCTAACCACCAAACAGTTGGTGCCCCGAGTCTGGAAGTGACTACTCTACGTAGAATTGTTGTGTCGTGGAAAGACCGAAAAGCTAGGGACAGTCTGCCGTGCCTTTTCTTCCTAGTAACTTCTCCGAAAGGTACTTCATGTAGTGTACAGGGAATTAGACTCAGAGTGAGGGAGATCTGGGTTCAAGTTCTACTTCGCATATATACTGGGTGCCCTGTGACTCTGGGAAATCCCTTAATCTCTTCATGCCCCGTAGAACTCTCTAAAAATCTCAGCTGAAGGAGGGTTGGTGATCTGTACTGAAGAAAGGTGATTTTCTCAGTAGGAAATTTCATTTGAACCAATTCCACTGAAATCATAGAGTTTAGCCATTTAGAAACTCTTCCAAATTCCTTTCTCTATCTCTTTCTGTTTCTTTCTGTCTCTGTCTGTCTGTCTCTCTCTGTGTTTCTGTCTATGTCTGTCTGTCTGTCTGTCTGTCTGTCTGTCTCTCTCTCTCTCTCTCTCTCTCTCTCTCTCTCTCTCTCTCTCTCTCTCTCTCTCTGTTTTTCTCCAGAGATTTTGGGATACCATATTCCAAAGGATTGAGGGAAAGAATAGGCAGGATTCTATAGACTAAACTTCTACAGGGAAGTCATTCCAAGGAAGGATGGCAAGCTGTAAATCAAAATCTTAACACAGAAAGAAAAACAATTCCATCAAGGAGAATAAAGAGAAGTGGACTGAAGATGAACTCACCAGCCAACTCAGGGTTTTTGTTTGTTTGTTTTTTAAGCTATGCACCAAAGATGAAAGCAAGGGGAGGTAATGGAGGATTAATGCAAAAGCTTGGCACTTTCAGGAGTGCTAAAGCTCAAATATTTCTATTTACAGATAACATTCTGCCTGATGTTTTTCCAGTCCCAGAGTACTACAGGACCTGCTCAGGGAAATCCATGGTCATTCAAGAGAGATCAACCTAAAAAGCCACAAAAGAAAAACCAGGTGGATAAAGAATGCATATTTCCTAGAAATATAAAAGACAGTTAGATGGACATCCTATTGAATCAGTCCATCAGTACATGTATACTGGACAGGCATTGCAACAATTATCTGGGCCCATAATTGAATACAAGAGGAGGAAGAAAATGAGCTGGATTACATTTTAGAAATCACAAAACAATTTCCAATTTTTCCAAACTTCCACTTGTAACAAATGCCTATCTTTTCAATATTTGTATTACCCCATGAATACCATGATCAAAGAAAAAGAAGAAGAGCTAGCATTTACATAGTTCTGTAAAATTTGCAAAGTGCTTTAGGTACATTATCTCATTTGACCCTCACAACCACCCTAGGAGGTAGGTGCTATTATCATCCCCATTTGACAGGTGAGGAAACTGAGGCAAACAGAGGTTAGATGACTTGCCCAGGGTCACACAGCTAGTGTCTGAGACAAGATTACCAATGACGGCTTGCTTGTAAAAAATGAGGTCAAAGATATTATCAAGGATATAAAATCAATTTAATTCATTTCAATACTTATGTATCAAGTGCCTACCATGTGTCAGGCACTAAGGAGATCAGTGTGTCATGGAGCAAGAATGAAGAATAAGAGATAGACAGCCCAAGGTCTCTAGTGGTAGGTAGTTCAGAAATATTAAAGGCATAGAACAGAAGTCTTCATCTTTTTGGTGCTGTGGAACCCCTGGGTATTCCAGTGAAGGCTATGGATTCCTTCTCAAAATCATGTTTTTAAATGTATAAAATAAAATATATTGGATTATGAAGGAAACCAGAAGTTAATGAAAATAAAGATCTTTTTTTCCCATCCAAGTTCACCTCTGAAATCCAACCAGAGATCCCTTGGGGTTTGTCAACCAAAGGTTAAGAACACCTGGCCTAAAGGAAAGCCTCCAAGGCAATGGCTCAATCTGCTATGGAGGACTTGTGGAATGATGTGAGTAAGAATCCCCATGGCCTAATACAGCACAGGAAACCAAGGTCTGGAGAAATGAAGAGGCTTGGCCAAGATCACACAGGTAGGAAGGGACAAGGGCAGGATTTGAATCCAAATCCTCCCATTCCAAATACACTTTTTTGTTCCATTGTATCATGTTACTTCCAAGGAACGAATCATAAGTACTAGATTAATTAGGGAAGGTTTGGTGAAGGAAGAATTGCATCAGGCCTTGAAGGAAGGGTATGATTTGGAATCAAGGGGGAGGGATATTCTAGGACTAAGTATAAATGGTCGTGTGATCACAGATTTAGAGCTAGGAGAGAGCTTAGAGGTTATCTTATCCAACCTCCCCATTTTACAGATGAGGAAAACTGGGGCACATAGAGGTTGTGAGTTGCGCAGAGCCAATATCTAGCAGGTGAAGTGAGGTCTGCCTGACTCCAAGTCCAGTGCTCTCTGCCCATGTGGCCTACCTTGCCATCAATGTCTTCTTCTAATTTGGGGATCACGGACACAATGCCCTTCCACTGGACAGCTGGTCAAGAATCAATCAACAAGCATTTATTAAGCACATAGAATGTGCCCAGCACTGTGCAGATACAAAGATAGGCAAAAACAGTCCCTGTCCTCGAGGGACATACATTCTAACACAGGTGACAAATGTATGTAATTAGGAACATACACGACACAGAAAGTCATAGATATGTGTGTGTATATAATAATATATATATATATATATATATATATATATATATATATATATATAATATTTATGGGGTGGGGGATCTGTTCTCGGCTCTGCCTCTTATTATCCCTGGGGGCTTGAATAAGTTACTTTCTTGGATTCAATTTCCTCTTCTGTAAAATGAAAAGGGGGCCACTAGGTGGTGTGGTGGATAGAGAACTAGGCCAGGAGTCAGAAAGACTCATCTTCCTGAGTTCAAATCTGGCCTCAGATACTTCCTAGCTGTGTGACCCTGAGTAATTCACTTAACCAAGTTTACCTCAGTTTCCGCGTCTGTAAAATGAGCTGGAGGAGGAAATGGCAAACCACTCTAGTATCTCTGCTAAGAAAACTCCAAATGCGGTCATGAAGGGTCAGACATGACTGAAAAAAACAACTAAACAACAAACAAAATGAGAAGATTGAACTAGCCTACCTCTGAGATATCTTCTAACTCAAACCTCCTATGACTGGAATTCATTGCCTGTGAACTGCTTGGGTTAACCACCTCCTTAGCCATGGGCCCTGTCTAAAACCAGATCAGAATACACAGTGAGGAGCTTCAGAGACATTTGCCTCCAGGCAAAAGGAAACTTTCCCCTCCTTCAAAAGGTTTCCCCCTGGTAAAAATGAAAAAGAGAGGAAAAAAGACAGCAATCCCCAGAGTTCAAGGGAGAAGTAAAAAATGGGATCCCAGGGGGCCAACAATAGAAGACAAATAAGAGCAGAATGCAAGTTCAAACAAGTTGGTGGCTTGCTTCTAATCTCTGGTTCTTGTGTCTCTCAATGGAGAACTCCATCCGAAAAGAAATGGCATTCTAGATTGACAACTGATTAATATACAAGGCTGATTATATGCAAATCATCACTTTCTATTGACTTAATTGTGATCTGATGTAACATGTATAATTAACACGTGTATTTAAAATAAATGTATATTTAATTGACATGCATACTTATAAAATGAATATTTACATCTATATTTTGTCTACTTTATCTACCTGATTTTCTTAAAACAAGGGTAAATCTAATCCTCACCAAAGTCAGGAACTCATTCATTCCAGCAGGGCTGAAAGTAAATAAAAAGGAAAGCAATCTGGCCTTCCACTAGGCTAACATAATCATGTAGAAAGAGCTGCAAATCAAAAGAAACCAAGGTTTTGGTCCCTGTTCTACCACTTAACAGCTATATGACCTTGGGCAAGTCATTGAACCACTTTGGACCCATTTCTTTAACCTTTGAATGAAGGATTGAACCAAATGACCTTTCACAATTTTTCCATCTGTAAGAGTCTATGATAACCTCAAGATCTACCTGTGACTGTATAGGAATAATAATGATAATAATAATAGTAATAATAGCTAACATGTATCTACTACTTACTATGTGCCAGGCACTGTGCTAAATACTTTATCGTTATTATCTTATTTGATCCTAGGGGGTAGGTGCTGTTATTATCTGCATTTTACAGATGAGGAAACTGAAGCAAAAAAGGATAAGTGACTTGTCCAGAGTCACAAAGCTAATGAATGCCTGAGGTCAAATTTGAACTCAGCTCTTCCTGACTCCAGGCCCAGCACTCTTATGCACTGTGATGGATAGATAGACAGATAGACAGACACACATATGTATGTATGTATATGTATATGTAAATATAGGCAGGTAGGTGGGACACATATGTGATATATGTATAATGTGTGTATATAGGTGCACTATGGTACCATGAAATTCAAAGCAATTCAATGAAAATGTATTGAATACCTACTGTACGCAGAACATAGCACTAGGCACTAACCATACAAATGTTAACAAGATACAAACCCTCTTCTCAAGCAACTTACAATCAAGTAGATCTGTCTTTTTAATTTTTTAGTTCCCATAGTCACATGCTGCAGTGATTTCTAGTCTTTTTTCATTACATATAGCAAGTGCTTAATAAATGTTTAATGACTAAACAAACAAGGTCCATCATGATGAAAGTTCATTCATTTCTTGCCTGTAGATGCCCAAACAAAAGATAGCCTCCGAGTTTATTTAGAAGCAAGCCCACACATGGCAACAGGAACACCCGAGTACTATTCAGACTACAACTTCCCGTCAAAATGAGAAAATTCAAACCATTTATTTACTCAACAATACAACTGAAACAACTGATATTTCTGCCTCTTTCCAGTCTGCTGTTTATACAGATCATGACTAATCAGTCCTACTTAGGGTTATGGTCAGAAACATTCTAAGTGTTCTGGAATCCCCAAATCTGTCCCTTGTCCATTTAGTGCCACTCAAGGTCTGGACACTGAGGAGGTGGAAACCAAGACAGTAGAACCTGAGGTATGCCAAAAGTCCTTCCAGCCCCAAAGTACCATTCCCACTGGATGACACATTTAAAGGTAGAAGGAATCTCAGAGATCATCCAGTCTGACCTGCTCATTTTACAGATGAACAAACAAGGACAGGAGAGGATAAGTGAAATTTGCCCAAGGTCACGCAGGTACTAAGCATAAAAGCTAGCATTTGAACCCAGGTCTTCTGACATCAAATCCAGCATCCTTTCCACTATAATGGTCTGCTTCTTAAAGGGGAAGTGGTTTATCCAAGTTCACCTAAATAGTAAAAGACAACATCAGATTTGGAATAGAAACAATGTGGAGTATTGGCAAGAGCAGAGAATTTGGAGTCAGAAGTCCTGCCTCTGTTCCTGCCACTCATGTGACTTTAGTACGATTAGATTACCTCTATAAGTCTTGGTTTCCTCCTATGGAAGTTAAAGAAGTTGATTAAGATGATTTCCAACATCTCTTTCAGCTCTAAATCCTAGGATGCTAAAAGCATGGATGTTTTGACACCAAAGCCAATGTTCTTCCTTGGTCTGTCCTGGTACTTGAAATGCTCATGTTACAGACTCCTTGAGATTTAGGGATCTTGTATCCTGAAAGCCACTACAAAATTTGGAATACTTTACCCTTGCAAGAGAATTAATAATAATAATAACTAGCATTTACATACTGCTCTAAGTTTTACAAACTACTTTTACAAATATTATCTCACTTGAACCTCACAACCCTAGGAGGTAGCTGCTATTATTCCCATTTTACAGAAGAAACTGAGATAGAGAGGTTAAGTGACTTTCTCAATGTCACACAGCTAGTATAATGCCTGATTAGTCCTAACTAACCCTTAATCCAGATTAGTTTATCAAAAGATAGAAGAGGCTAGAGATACATAGGAGAGAGAAATTTGAAATTGAAAGAGCCCTGTATTTAATCATAAAACCTGAGTTGGAATACGGACTAGCTGTGTCACCTTGGGCATGCTACATAACCTTTCTGCTGCTTAGCTTCTTCATCTGTAAAATGGAGTTAATAATACCTACAGGGCTGTGGTGAGGTTCAAATGAGCCTCTGGATTATGAAAAGCACCCTATGAATGTCAGGAGTTATCATTATTTTGAGACGGCAAGTAGATCAGGTGAAATATGAGGTAGTGCCAGAGATCTTCCCCTGTTTTCTCTCCAAAGTGAGAGGCCTCGGGCAGGCCAGTCCAAAGATTAAAATGCAGTGGACACACTTGGGACTCAGTGAAATTCCATTTGGTATAGAGAATTACCCAGAGAAACTGCCTTATTTCCTTCAGAGGTGATGTACCTCAGTCTTTCAGATGTAACATGATTGAGCATGAAAATCAGGGAGGTAGGCTGAAAGAATGGCACACAGGAAAAACCTTTCACAGTGAAGAAGGTCCTGTTATTTCTGGGCTCTTAAAGAGACCATCTCTTTGGAAGATCTCTTTTGAAAATTATCACTTCACAGTTATCAAGACCAGCCATGGCATCAATAACTTTGACAGATAGTGAATGATCACATTCTGTGCATATGTATATGGGAGGGTGGAGAGGAGCAGAGAAAGGGTGAAAAGGAGGGAAGGAGGAGGAGAAGACAGAGAGACAGAGACAGAAATAGAGACAGAGACAGACAAACAGAAAGATAGAGACAGACAGAGAGACAGAGACAGAGATAAACAGAGAGAGGGAGAGAGGAGGAGGGAGGGGAGGGAGGAGGAGAGAGGGGAGAGAGGAGAGGGAGAGAGACAGAGAGACAAAGACAGAGAGAGAGACAGAGAGAGAGACAGAGAGACAGAGAGACAGAGAGAGACAGAGAGAGACAGAGACAGAGAGACAGAGAGAGAGAGAGATCAAGGCTATGGCACAAGGGGAGGTTTTCAATTTTTCTAACTGACCCACTGCTCATTTTGAACTTTTACTGCTTACTGAATATCAGCCTACTCCTTTATGGAAACTGAATACTTGGGTACCAATTTCGTGAAAGCCTTCTCTTTTACCTCTCCCCTCACCATCTAAATCAGTCCATTTCTCCTTCCCTAGGTCATGGGAAAGCATCTGTTTCTTTACTTGGTTTTTCCATTCCTTTCTCTCTTCTTCCTTCTTCTAACTGAAATGCAACAATTCCATTTATTACTTATCTAAGAGTCAGTTTTGTGACCATAGTTATGTGACCATGGTTTTGTGACCATTACAAAAGAAGGGTGGTTTTGATTAGTCAACTAGGCCAAGCCCCATTGGATAGGCTAGTATCTCTACCTTGAAGTCATAACATGCCCCTGTTGTGTTTAAGGCAGTCAGTCTACCAACAAATTGAAAAGACATTGAATGCAATCTGCTTGCTCAGATGAGTTCTACCCATTACTAATGGGAAGGGGACTCAAGAAAGAAAAAGCTCTTTCTCCCCTGATGTCTCCTCACTGAATACACTATGGTCACCTTTTATCCAGCTAACAATGCCTTTCCCAAGTAGATTGGGATGTGGGGAGGAGGGGCCAAAGAGAAAAGAAAATTTTAAAAGATCGAATCCTATTGCTCCACTAAGCAACTTAAACAGAATCAAAACCCCCAGAGGGAGGAAAAAACAAAGCAAGCTCTCTGAGGTTTCATGACTACCCCATCAGACAATCAGTAGTGTCCCTGGCAATATTTATAAAAAATACTAACATTTGAGCAACTCGAGTTTACTTGTTTATATGCATCCCAATAGATTCTCCCCCAACGTCTACAAAGGCTTCAAAGGCTCCATCATGAGACCCATCAGGATGTGTGTGTCTGAGGCAGTATGGGAAGGGAGGGGGAAGAGGGGAGACACTGCTTGAGCTGTTAGGAGACCCAACCCTGGCTTGTGGTTTTCAGAAGGCGTCCAGTTATCCCAGACTGACACATAGCCTGGTATTTGAGATAGTTTAATTAATTCTGATAATACCACATCACAGGTGCTGGAGGAAGTATGTTAATTTAAGACCACATCTTACCAATTCCCTCATGTTTCATTCTAACCTAATAAATGAAATTTTCTCCACTGTGAGAGCCTCACTTACTTAATTAGATTGGGGCTATATGCATGCAGTGTAGCAGAATACCTTTGAAATCACACCTAAGAACCCATTCATGGGATTTTTTTCAAGGTTTTAAAAGTAAGCAAACCAAACCAAACTGAACTAAGGACAACTGAACTAATGGGGAATACTAATAGTGTATTACAGTGAAAAGAGCCCTTAAGATCAGGGGATCTGGGTTTATTCCTGGCTCTGCCACATATTACTTGTGTGACCTTGGCAAAGTCATAACTAAGGTGGAAAAGTCAGAGATTTGGCCCAGGTTACTGAATTTAAAAGGTATTGGCAACACTTGCAGTTTAATAGAATCATGTTAAACATAAACAATAAAGCTCAGCCTTTGGCTAGGAAGAGTAATAATTTAAATATGTGCATATATTTCATTGGTTTATGTATTTTCTATATCTAATTTCTATATACATAGAAATATATATGTATACGTAAAACTAGCCTTATTTTACAATATATTTTATTATATATTATGCCATAATATGTGTTGTAATATGTTTTTTCTAAATATATTTCTAAATAAATTACAATCTTAGAAAGTTGCCTAAGATGCTGGAAAGTTAAGTGATTTGCCCATGGTCATAGAGACAGTATGCATCAGAAGCAGGACTTCAACCCTTATTTTACTGAATCCAAATCTAGCCTTCTATCCACTGCAACATGTTGCTTCTTGAGCAATATTAATAATTGGCATTTCTACATAGCATAAGCTTTAAAGTTTTTGAAGTGTTTGTATTCATCATCTCATTTGAGCTTCACAATAATCCTCTGGGTGGAAGGAAGGGGAAAAGATGAAGATATCATCTCCACTTTACAGATGAGGAAATTGAGGCTCAGAGAAGTTAAGTGGCTGTCTAGCATCACACAACTAGTCTGTATCAGAAGCAGGACTTGAACCCAAGTCGTCTGGCTTCTAGGTATAGCACAATGGCCACAGCTAAGTGGCATCACGAATAGATCACTGGGCCTAGAGTCAGGAAGACCCGACTTCAGACATTTACGAGAAGTGGGAAAAATAAAATAAAAATAAAAATAAAACAGATAAAAAACTAAAACTAAAAAAGGGGGCAGTGAGGTTGCACAATGGATAGAGTACCAGCCCTGGAGTCAGGAGGACCTGAGTTCAAATGCAACCTCAGACACTTGACACTTACTGGCTGTGTGACCTTGGGCAAGTCACTTATACCCGATTGCCTCACCAGGAAAAAAAAAAGGAAGTGGGACCCTGGGCAAGTCATTTAAACTCTGTTTGCCTTAGTTTCTTCAACTATAAACTGAGAATAATAATAGTACTTACTTCCCAGGTTTCTTGTAAAGGATCAAATGAGATAATATTTTCAAAGCACTTAGCACAGTTCCTAGCATATAATAGGCATTTAATAAATGTTTGTTCCCTTATTCTTCCCTTGTAGCCCCTATACTATGTTGACTTCCAAAATAAGCAAGCCCAGATTCCCATTGAACTTCTAGTTCTTTAGGCAACTGACAACTTACACAAATATCAACAATTATTGTCATTATTTTTATTTTTATTGGAGGCATAGATTAGTAATTTGTTATAAAGAAGAGAGAAGAAAGAAGGAAGGAAAGAGAGAGAGAGAGAGAGAGAGAGAGAGAGAGAGAGAGAGAGAAAGGAAATAAGGAAGGAAGAGAAAGGAAGAATGAAAGAGAGGCAGAGAGGCAGAAATTAAAGGTATCAGCCCCAGAACTATTTAATTCCCACCAAATTCTGGATCCGAAGAAACTTCCAGCCCAGATATTGTTTGATCTCCATTTTGATTCCTTCCCTGCCTTCCCCTCGAATTCAGAATGCTCATAGAAGCCCCAAAGATTTTATTACCCATAAAATTAAAGTGTTGATAGAGTTTTCAATACTTTGTGATTCAAATATGCTTTTTTAAACCAAAGCCTCAGAATCCCCGTAGTCTATATTAGAATTGTCAGAATTCCCAGAATTTAGCCTGGCGTCCTACTGGTCCTAGCATGGCAGGAACATCTGACTTATGAGTCTTTTTTTTTTCTTTACCACAATCATGACACCCACTCGAGTTGAGCAAATTGGAACAGCTTAGAAATGGCATATTTTCTGTGGCTTAGGGGCCCCATGTCATGGGCAGAGAATAGGGGAAGAGAAGGGAACAGTGTTAATGTAGCAAATAGGGGTAAAGAAATGAGACTGGTAGGATGAGGATTTACTGTATATATACCAGCTCAACAAATGGAGATTATGTGAAGGGAAATAATAGAAAATAAAACTGGAAAGGCAAGGAGAAGTCAGATTATGTGAGACTTTAAGTGCATGGTTTAGGATTTTCTATTTTATTCCATACAGGCAACAGGGAGCTATTAAAGATTATTGATTAGAGTAGTGACATATTTATACCCATGTTTTTGGAATATTTCCACAATTTTGACAAGGCCACAATTTGGCCACTCTGTGGCGAAGTGCATTAGACAGAGAAGAAACTAGAGACCAATTAGAAGGCAATTGCAATACTCCAAATGAGACATTATGAGGGCCTGGACTATCGTGGTAACCATGTCAGGGGACAGACAGAACAGATATTCATAGAGATGGGATCAGGAAGATTTGATAACTCATTAGATGTTTGGAGGGTGGGGTTGAGGCAAAGGGGAGATGTGCAGAAGAGCTGCAGATGGCTTCCAGTTTATGAACCTAAATAACTGGAAAGATGCTGGTGCCATTGATAGAAACAAGGAAGTTTAAAGGGAGGAAATCTAATGAGTTGTTCTGGCGGTATCAGGCTTGAGAGTCCATTAAGACATCCCAGTGGAAATGTCCAGCAGGTAGCTGAGAATATGGGACTGAAGTTCAGGGGAGAGATTATTAGTGTTAGATATCCAGATTTGAAAGGCACCAGCATAGAGATGGGAGCTGATGAGATCAACAAAGGAGAGAGTGTAGAGCCATAAGGAGAAGGCGGCCCAGGACAGAGACTTGGGTAATGTCCATACTTAGTGGGAGGAGGAAAATGATATCAGAAGAGACTAATAAGTAATAGACAAAGAGCCAAGAGAGAGCCATGTCTCAGGAGCCAAAATAGAAAAGAGGCTCTAGTAGGAAAGACTGATTGGTGGCATCAAACTCTGCAGAGAAGGCAAGCAAGACGAAGATGGAGAGATCCAGAAAATATTAATCTTTGAAATGTTTAGACCTCCATTGTACATGAACCAGAAGTTAAGAATTAGCCCCATTCGTGTTTCCTCTTACCATCAGTGTATGGGGGCAAGGAAGAGGTTACAGATGACAGCCTCAAGGTAGAACATGAGAAACACTTCTCATAATGCTCTGGACCTCAAGGATAGGTCTGATTTAAGTTCCTAGAACTTCAATTCCCATTATATTGAGTACCTGGGCACATGGGAAGATGATAGGAAGAACACTCTGGGAAGATGAGGAGAAGCTGGTGAATAGGATTACAGTGATGACCACTTGAAACTACATTCAAGAACCCAGGAACCCTGATGTATTCCTAGAACACCAGAGGAAGAAGAGTCAGAAGCTAAGAGTGGAGAGCAACATAATATGGGTAGATATCATCATTTTTATTTTTTTATTTATTTTGAACTTAAATACATAAAAAAAAGAACATTTTGGGGGCAGCTAGGTGGTACAGTAGATAGAGCTCTGGCCTTGGAGTCAGGAGGACCTGAGTTCAAGTCCGGCCTCAGCCACATGACACTTACTAGCTGTGTGACCCTGGGCAAGTTACTTAACCCTGATTGCCTCACCAAAAAGCAAAAAGAAGAAGAAGAAAAGAAGAAGAAGAAGAAGAAAGAAGAAGAAGAAGAAGAAGAAGAAGAAGAAGAAGAAGAAGAAGAAGAAGAAGAAGAAGAAGAAGAAGAGAAGAAGAGGAGGAGGAGGAGGAGAGAGGAGGAGGAGAGAAGAAGAAGAAGAAGAAGGAGAAGAAGAAGGAGGAGAGAGAAGAAGAAGAAGAAGAAGAAGAGGAGGAAGAGAAAGAAGAGAAGAGAGAAGAAGAGGAGGAGGAGGAGAAGAAGAAGAAGAAGAAGAAGGAGGAGGAGAGAAAGAAGAAGAAGGAGAAGGAGAAGGAGAAGGAGAAGGAGAAGGAGAAGGAGAAGGAGAAGGAGAAGGAGAAGGAGAAGGAGAAGGAGAGAAGAGGAGAAGGAGAAGGAGAAGGAGGAGAAGGAGAAGGAGAAGGAGAAGGAGAAGGAGAAGGAGAAGGAGAAGGAGAAGGAGAAGGAGAAGGAGAAGGAGAAGGAGAAGGAGATTTCTATGTACACAGCACAACGTAAAAAGAGGACTCACTATGAAAGCATGAATTTACATTTTACACTGTTAACTTTTTTTTTAAACTATATAAGAACTACTGTTGTTTTCATAGATATTGTCTTAAAGCAGTGCTGCCACAAATGTCTACACTGAAGGCTTCTACTTATATCATTCTAGTTTCAGAAAAAAGATCCTTCTGCTTGGAATTTAAAGTGCTTCACAATCTGACTCCATGTTATCTCTGTAAGTTGATGGTGCATCATTTCCATCATCACCTCTGTGAATTCTACATTCTAACCAATCGAGCCCACCTGGTTTTCCCAGGAGACACACTTCCGTCTCCCAGCTTGATGCTTTTGCGTAGACTGTCCTCTATGTCAGGAAAGTTCTTCCTCCTCCTCCCCACCTGGCTGGAATCTCAAGCTTCTTTCAAGTCTCAATTCAAGTACTTCTTCCTTTAAGAAGCCTTTCTTGGTTAACCCAGTGATGTGTGCTCTACCTATAAAAACAAAAAACCTTTGTTTTTATTTCATATTTACTTATCTAAGAATGTTGTCTTTTCCTCACTCCCAACAAAATATAAACCTCTCAAGGAAGACATCTGCATAATCCTGGTCTTTACACCCCCAGCCCCTAACAGTGCCTGGCATTTAAGAGACAGTAAATACTTGTCAAATTATTAAATTGAATGGAATTAACAAAGGATCTTTCCCCATTTCAAAGACATGAGTCTTGGAAAAGCTTATTTTCTGAGGCTAGGAACTGATGATAGACTCTTCTCATTTAGGAATAAATATTGAAACATGTTTTCCCTGTGCTTTGCTTTGCAATTCTGTCCCAAAGAAATATTGTACTGTTTTAATGTGTAGTTCCTGCACAGCATTAGTAAGGCATAAGGTGAATGTAGACCTTTAGAAGGTCCAAGGAAACTGGGTTGGGGGCTCTAATCAGGTGGAATCATCACAAGAATTCCCACATTGAATCCATAGTCTTTTCAAAACCAGAATTGAATGGAAACTGGAAATGGATTACATGTGAAATTAATAAACCACAGAATGTCTGGGTCACAACTCGTTTTCACAACAAGGCATTTGCTAGCCTTTTTGGTCTAAGACACTACTTAAGAGCTCAATGTTTATTGCTGACAGTGACTTAAAGAGAAGATTTTATTGGTCACTTTTTTGACTGCCTAGTTTAATAAGAATCTGATCTATATTTCTACTTGGTTAGAAATATGTGTATATTTAATTTTCTAATTATTTCTCTAAATTAAAATTTTAATGTTTAATTTATTTTTTTAAATTTTGGAGATTCCATAAATATAGATATTCCAAATGACAGAACTATCCAAAAGTATCCCCCAGTATCTACATAGAATATTAGCTATGTATAGCATTGTACATTATATATCATATATATTATTATATGTTATATATTGTATATTAGTTATATATAGCAAACAGGATATTGAGCACAGAGATGATCAAAAATTATTTAAATGGTAGGCTATGATGATCCAGTGTATAGAAAGTGCATCCATTGTCAAATGAAAGTTGGATCTTTCTAAGATGGTGAGCCATACAGGAAGCTTTGTCTCAAAGGGGAGCTAAGGATGGAGACAGATATTCGACCTAATTCCATCAAGGGCTATGCAAAATGAAGGTGATGTATATGTGAAAAAGTCATTCAAGTGGGGTTCAAGGAACTTGACTGAGAGCAATCTAGAAATCAGGAAAGCAAAAGCCAAGCCCAAATGTCAAATACAGAGGAGCCACGGCAGAGTTCTGGCTATGGGTTCTGGAATGGAAAGTTATATCCAGTTTGCAATAATTCAATGGGAAAAGTTCTGAATTTTGAGTCTAAAAACCTGGCCTCAAACCCTGGCTCCAAATCCTGGCTCTGAAACTGCGTGTGTAATTTAGAGAAAATCAGCTCTACTTGTCTGGATCTCATTTTCTTTATCTATAAAATGAAGAGTTGAACTAGAGGACTTTTGGAGTCCCTTTCAGCTCTAAATTTATTGTCACATGAGCATCAACTATTTTGGCTGTCCTGAGGAATTTGTGTCACTCCACCAGCACCTTCACAATTGCTACACCTTGCTATGGTGGGGCCCAAATAGGAATCTTGAGCAAAACACCTAGTTTCAACTCTGATATATTCCCCCATAAAGAAGAAATAGGCTCATGTTCTTCCACATTTGAGTCTAGATAACATCCCATCCTCTTACCACAATCCATGATCCCAGAATTTCCCTGTTATCTAAAGCCATTGTGGGTAGGTCAGATGCCATTGCATCTGCCCAAAAGATGTGCCATTATAACCCAATGGAAATGTGGAAGAGACACTTTAAGATGAGCTCATTAAATTGTGAGCATCTTGAGGATAGGGACTGTCCTTTGCCTCTTTTTGTATCCCTATCTCAGCCTACTATGTTCCAGGTACTTAATAAATGTTAATTGGTTGATTGCTTGATTAAGATCAATGCTCTCCTCCATACATTTATGCCTGACAGGGTGGTTAACCCTGACATAGTTGGAGCAACCTATATAATTTATATAATCCATTTATCCAGTCCATATGATCTTGTATTGGTATCTTCCAATGCCACAACTACCTAAACCTGTCTGGTCCTTGATTTCTCCAGGGTGCTCCTCTATTGGAAACAGGACTTTATTTCTTGTTATGAATCATTGTCTCACTTACAGAGGTCCACCACATGCCAATACCCATTCCTACCATATAACACCAGCTCTTCCTCCCAGTAGTTGTTAACCATCCTACAAAATTATCTGCTAAACTAACCCTTAACTAATGAATAAATATGTTAAAATGTGTTCCCTCCCCTGCGGGACCAAATGTCTCTTCCTCTTTATCAAAAATGCAATAAATAACAATTTTAGAGAGCTCTGGAAAGTAAACAGGACCAGCTGAATGTTCTCTTCTTACTAATATAAGAGATTGCATTAGCAAATGTCTGTGCTCTGAGAATTTCTAAGGAGATTTTGCCCCCAGAGTATTTCTTTGATCATGATGGGTTGTAGTATGTCAAAGAGGTTCTGTGCTATTAGACCATCAACCCTCCAAAGGCAGGTGTAATCTGCAGCTTAATCAGGCAGAGAAAAAACCCTTGTCTTTTTTTTTACACAATCCTAAGGAAGGAGAACAGAGAATCTAAATCCTAAAGGTCTTGCATTCAGTCCAATGAGCAGCCCAGATAAAGGGTCCCTGGGTCCCCATAACCACTTTTAAGCTATCAGATCAGTTTCTTAGCTATAGTAAAAACTGGTTTATCTAGCATTCTATAAATTAGAACTCTCTTTTTTCTGATACTTCCACACATTTGAACAATCATAATTGCTGTTCATGGCTATGACCCTGAAGTATAAAAAAATGGAATCATCAGAGAAAGATTAGATTAGATTCAGTATAGTGTTTATGTTATGTGTGTTTTATTGTACTCTCATTCTTTGACAATTAATAATTCAGGGAATGTATATATGGTCACTTTCAATTAACCAAAAGAATCCATTAACCGCAACACTCCACTCACCAGAAAAGAATATTCTTTTTTTAAAATAGATTTGCTAGCCTCTCTTTTTTCTTTTTTATCAATAACTTTTGGTTTTTTGCATCACCTACACTTCTAAATATATCCCTCCCCTTCTTTCCAGAAAGTGATCCTTTATAACAATAAGTAAAAAAAGAAACAGGAGGGAAAATCAGGTTTGGTATTGAAGATACAAACCAATTAATTAATTCAAAGATATAGGTATAGATATATAAGATTAATCACCAGACTTCAATAGCTAAATGGTCAACGACGTTAACAATTCTCAAAAGAATTGCAAAGTATTCACAACTACATGAAACAATGCTCCAAATTACTAATAAGAAGGGAAATGAAAATCAAAACAATCCTGAGGTTTCACCTCACACCTTCAAAATCAACAAAGATGACCAAAAAATGGCAATAGACAATAGCGGAGAGGTTGTAGAATAACAGGAACATGAAGACATTATCAATAAAGCTGTGAAATGGGGGGAAATGTTTTGGATAGCAATTTGGAATTATTCAAATAAAGTGATGAAAATACCCATAACCTTTGAACTAGAGACTCCATTTTGGGGCTAATACACCAAGGAAGCCATAGATAAGAAGAAATCCCCATATGTACCAATATATTTATAACAGCACTTTTTATGATAGCAAAGAATTAGAAATAGCAGGTGCTGATGGACTGGGAAATGACTAAGCAAGTTGTGGCATATGAATGTAATGGAAAATCACTGTGATATAAGAAATGATGTATGTAATGAATACAGAGAACGATGCAAAGAGCTACACAAGCTGATGCAGGGTGAAGTGAAAAGAGCCAAGGAAATAATATACACAATAACTATGACAACATAAATGGAAAGAACCACCAGATACAAAAAATCAAAAGTAAATGTAACGAGGAAATATGAAATGATGCCCCCAACCTACCTTTTCATGAAGGGGGAGGTCCATAAGTGTTATTCATTGCACATGTTTTCTTACTTTTTCAATATATCAATCAGCTGTGCTGATTTTTTTTCCTCTTTAAAAAATACTATTTATTATATGAGAATATACTGTGATAAAGTATCTGAGGATAACTATAATAATGTAAGAAACAGAAGACATCAATAAAAATGTTTTTAAGTATGCTGTATATGGATTTGGAGTTTTTAGAGAGCCAGTTATAAAATAATTACCAGCATATCCCTGCTCATAGTCCTTTACCTCTGTAAAAAAAGGAAGGGAAGTGCTTTTTTTTCTTCTCTCTAGACTGGAGCCAAGCTTGGTTATTATTAATTACATAGCATTCAGTTTCAATTTTTCGTTCTTTCCGTTTACATCGTTGTAGTCATTTTATGCATTATTTTCTACATTCCACTTACATTGTTCTATACATCACATCACATAAATCTTCCCATGCTTTTCTGAATTCTTCATAATCATCATTTTTAAGGTACAATACTATTCTACTACATTAATGTAGCACAATTTGTTTGGCCAATCCCCAATTGATGGGCAATTCCTTTTCCCCCAAGTTCTTTGCTACTACAATGAGTGCTGCTATGAATATTTTGGTGTATGTGAGACATTGGTTTCTATCCCTGGTTTCTATCTAGCTGTGGAATATTTGGGTCAAAGGACATGCATATTTTAATCACTTTCTGAGCATAATTTCAAATTATTTTCTAGTGTGATAGAATTCACAGCTCCATCAGTGATGTATTAGTGTGCCTATCTTTCTACAGCCCCTCCAGCATTTGCTAGTCACATTTTTATGACCTTTGTCAATTTGCTGTATGAGTGAAACTTTAGAGTCATTTTGGTTTGTATCTCTTGTTTTCAGGGATTTAGAACAATTTTTCATGTGGTTATTAAGATGTTAAAATCCTTCCTTTGAGAACTGTTCATTCGTAGCTTTTGTTCATTTACCCACTAGGAAATGGTCCTTATTCCACATGAATTTTCTGTAGCTAGAATTACACTGCCTGCCTTATCTAGACAAGATGGTCCTTTTGTAGAATAAATGCAGAGCTCCTATCCCTTTCATGCTCCTCTATGTAATTCGGTTTCATCTCTAAAATGCTTTCCACAGAATCCAAAGATGAACAAATTTGCACTAAGAGCAAACTCTGCTGCTAAGCCTATACTAGGTACCAACATGCATAGTTCATATTTGCATAGCCCTATACTTCAGGAAGTGCTTTTACATATGCCATTGACATACCTCTTAATTCATTTGGGGATGGCAAAGATCTCAAGATACCTAGAGATCAGTATCAGGGATGCTGCAGAGGATTGGAGCAAGGCAGGGGTGGGGTGAGAAGAAGTGAGAAAACCACTTCCTATTTTAACTAGTGATTCTTACTATATATAGATGATAAACTCATTTATTGCTATGCTCTTGAAAAACTAAAAGTGTTTTCAGTACTCCTAAGTTTCAGCACCCTGGAACAAACCCGTGGTTACCCTTACCTAGTTATAACTCTAGGAGTTCTTTGTATATTTCCAATTCTATAACCTATGTCATGTCTTTATAACCTCACCTCCACTCTCCAAAAAGCGTTTTCTTCTACCATCCAAATCCTTTTTGTCACTTAAAGCTTTGCTTGATTCCTACTTTTCATTGGGTCTTTGCCAAACCAAACCACAGAGATTTTTCAATCCTCTGAAAAAATACTTATTGTTTACACTATCCATTTGGCCCTTAGCGTATAACATCTTGGGATGCCTTTGGGATTGTTTTCATAATGAGGATGAGTCCCTGGGACTTACAGGGTTCTACCAGTATAGTGCTGAATCATTTTAAGCCCATGGAGTTCACTAGGTCCAGCAGAAGACAGTCACAGCAAGCTGGGGAGGCAAAGGATAAGCTCACCATTCATGGGATGCACAGAACATCAGGAGAAGTATAGAAGTCCACAACCAAAAGTGATACATCTGACATCCATCCATCTCAAGAAAGGAACATGGGGAGCAAAATGCCAAGTCAGCAGGATGGGCAAGATCACAGCAGGAGGTTGGCCTGGGGTTGAAGACCTAAGTAGATGAATTGAGGGTAGAATCAACAAGGCCAAGGGGTAGAAGTAAAAACAATTAGCAACCAAATAGTAAGCCTGGCAATTGTCAGACGATGAAATCAAAGCTATATATAGTCATGAAAAAAGCTCTAAATCGCTACTGATTAGATAAATTCAGATTAAAACAACTCTGAGATATCACCTCACATCGATCAGATTGGCTAATATGACAAAATAGGAAAATGATAAATGTTGGAGAGAATGTGAGAAAAGTGGGACACTAATGTACTGTTGGTAGAGTTGTGAACTTATCCAACCATTCTGGAGAGCAATCTGGAACTATGCCCAAGGGGAAACCAAATTGTGCATTCCTTTCGATCCAGCAATACCACTACTAGGTCTGTATCCTAAAGGTATAAAAAAAGATAAAGGACCTATTTGTACAACAATATTTATGGCAGCTCTTTTTGTGGTGGCAAAGAAGTAGAAATTGAGGGGATGCCCATCCTCTGGAGAATGGCTGGAAAACTTGTGGTATATGATTATGATGGAATATTAATTTGCTATAAGAAATGACAAGTAGGATGATTTCAGAAAAAATCCTGGAAATACTCACATGAATTGACGCAAAGTAAAGTGAACAGAACCAGGAGAACATCGTACACAGTAACAGCAAAACTGTATGATGAAGAACTGTGAATGACTTATCTATTCTCAGCAATACCATGATCTAAGACAATCCCAAAGGATTCATGACAAAGCATGCTATTTGCCCCCCTAGAGAAAGAACTGATTTTATCTGAATGCAGACTGAAGCATACTGGTTTTCACTTTTTATTTTTCTTTCTCTCTCTTTTTTTTTTGTTTGAGTCTTCTTGTACAAAATAATGGAAATGTGGAAAAATATGGAAATGTTATACATGATTTCACATGCATAACCTATATCAGATTACTTACCATCTCAGGGAAGGGGGATGGGAGGGAGGATGAATGAAGGGATGGAATCTGGAGCTCAAAACTTTTTTTTAAAATGTTAAAAAAAATTGTTTTAACATGTAATAGGGGAAAAATGTTATTTAAAAATAGCAGGCCTGGGTAGAGACAGCATAGAGCTAGTAAATACAAAAGGGCAGACTGATATCCACCCATCCACAACATCCTGTATATTCTTTTGGGGAGCTGGTCCCTTTTAACAGACCTCAACAGCCTAGTAGCCTCATTGTCCCTAGCAAGCCAGTGCCTCAGTAGACACAAGATTTGATGATTCTTGTGCTGTTTTTGGACTCACAAAATGTAATTAAATATTTAACATATACCTTGTGTCCCCAACTAGATTATAAGGACACAGGCTATACATGGTAGATTTTTTTCTAGTGTGTTCCACTACACCAGCTGAATAAGTGGGGTCCAGGAACTGATCAGCCTATTTTAAGCTCACATCATTTCTACTGAAATACTGGCTTTCCTCTGATCGAGTGAAACCAAAAGAGAATGGGGACTAATGCACTAGGGAGGTACCTTGACCAGTTGTCTTCCAACTCCAAGCGCAAGACTCTGTCCCCTCCTGCGTGGCCTCTTTCTGGAAAGGCCAATTAAACATTCTTCCAAATAGGTACCTGACCATTGGGAGTACAAACATCCACATGTCCAGAGGCAGGTGGTGGTGCAATTAAAGATAAAAATGCTTTTTTTTTTTACTCTACTGCTTGGTTTCTACTTTACTGGCTGTCTGGGTATATATACTTCTATCTGATGACCCACCCCAGCAACAAAGCACTAAAGCCACAATTGACGAGTTCTTTTCATTCAGCCAGCTTCCAGAATGCCACAAAATTACTATACAGCATTAGAGAAAATGATGCCGGAGAAGGTTGAACAAGATACAACCTTTCACCCTCTAACTCTATTACCTGTGGGGTGAAACCTTTGTTAAATCCAGATTTATCACCGTTCTCCATTCATATTGCTTACTCGTCCTGTGAGCACTGAGCCTGCATTTGTCACCAGCCATGAAAAAAATTGCTCAGTGAATTCTCTTGGTCCTTATCTCCTTCCTCTTGAGGATTGTTAGAAAATAGAACATTGACTTCATCTCTTTCTTTCTTTCTTTCCCCCCTCAGAGCCTCTTGCCATATAACAAGATTGTTAAAGACAAATTGTTAACTGTCCGTCTCACACACAAACCTCATTAAATTGGTTGCACAATTTCCCTTTCATTCTTTCTCCAGGGTTGCTTTAGGAATATGACCATTTATAATAGTGGCTGCTGTGGTGTATAACGATGGGGCCCAGGTAAGAGCATGTCTCAGCTTTCAGAATGCTCTTAGGACGAAGTCATTTAGCTCTGTTTTCTTGGCTAAGTGATTAGAGGACATGAGGGGATCGAGTCAGATAGAGTTTGGTTTGACTTTCAATGAATTCAGCTGATGCATTGGGCAACAAGATGGGTGTCTTCTGAGTGAGGGCTTCGTGACAAAGCATTTTCACTATTGTAGTTGCCCTTAATTTTATCATTGAGAAGTCAGTGTTGAATGTAAATGAAGAATGACTAAAAGGAAGTCTGTCTCTGAGTAACTGAAAAACCAATAGTAGTTAGGGAAAATAGATAATGAAACAAACCTTCCTCCTCTCGAGAGGTGGGGGACTGCCAGGCCAGCTGTAGCGTGTGGTACCATCAGCTGTGGTCACTGGAGCAGGTGTTTTTCCTTAACTGTTTTTCTTTGTTATGAAGGAGGGTTCATTTTGGAGGGGCATGGAGATAAGATTTTTCCGAAATGACTATGACATAAAAACAAACATAAGAAAATTTATTTTTAAAAGAAAACCTAGTGTCCAGGGCATAAATTTATCTCTCTTCTCTACTCCCACCAAACAAAGCCCATTAGAATCATGAACTGCAACAAATAAAATCACAAATAATAACCATACAAAGAGATATGCTATAACAGAAAAGGGACTGGCCTAGAACTTGGGAGATCTGGGTTCAAATCTCAGTTTTGTCACCTGCTTGCTATATGAGCTCAGGTAAGTGACTTGACTTGCTTCTACCTCATTTCCTCCAATTGTAAAAAGGGCAAGAGAGACAACATGGTGTAGTGAATAGTGGCCCAGTCTTAAAGTCGGGAAGATTTGCAAGTCCTGATTCTGACATATGAGATCATGGGATGCTGGGCAAGTCAGTTAAATTCTTGGGGCCCCAGACAATTCTCAAAGACTTTATGTTGCTAGAGAATTGCCAATCTGTGTTAGTTGAGATGCAGAGAGGAGGGGGGTGAATTTTCACACCAAGTATTTCTTACATTAATGAAATCATAGGTTTCTATACACACACAACATGAAGATAGTAACATCCATTCTACTTTACTTCACAGAACTTCTATGGAAACAAAACAAAACGTTAGAGGTGAAAGCTCTTTGAAAAATATAGAGTGCTACATGAGTATGAGAAGTTATTATGAAGGCATTAATTAATGTGGTCTAAAAGCAGGTGGCAATCAACACTTTGTGTGTATTATTCAAGAGTTTTCACCCAGGGGTCAAAATAAACCTGGAAAGAACAGAAATACACCAAAATTCATGGGCAGTAGAGGCAACAACATATCAGCAACTCGCCCCAGGGGTCCTAGATTTGCTTGGTGAGGTCAGCTTAGCTCTGAGCAAAACATCCCATCATATTTATGAAGTACCTCTGAGGAGCTCAAATCTCATTGGGTAGCTCAGACTATCAATCTCACGACATTCCTGGAAGGTCATGAAACTGAAAATATTAACCCCAGTATATGGGAAGAAAGAAAAAAATCTTAAAACCCAGGCTAATTAATGCAGCAGTGAGAAACAATTGAGTAGTATACAAAGCAGGAAGAGAACGTGGGCCAATCCTACAGATCATCTCTCATAACATGCTATCAGTTCTATTTTCAGATGCTAGCCAAGAATGTGGAATTTACTACAGAAGATCTGACATTTGTGTATACATTTTGGATTAGTAGGGGGATAGGGAGGGAGGTTTGAAATCCCCAATCTATGAATTTAAAGTCACAGATTGAGATAAGAATATTCTTTAAGATTCAGGGACAGCTCTATATATGTGATTAGAGTTAAAAATACCCTTAACATCTAAGGGGTGACAATAAGAAACATTTATTAAAGGTCTTCTCTATTCAGAGAATTGTAGACATACAAAGTTTAGTTAAGACACAGCCCCTGCTTTCATGAAGCTTCCAGTCTAATAAGGGGATATGGCCATCTGAATATTTTCTGAACATGTCCCTTCCTTTCCATTTCCACTATCCACGTTCTGTAATCACAGAATGTTAGATGTACAAGAAACCATAAAAATCAGCAAATTTAAGCCCCTCATTTTATGGCAGTCCAGAGAGATAAAGTTAACTATTGTAACTGACTTTGGTTGCTTGCTTTAGTATAGTAACCTGATAAGCACTCTCTGCTTCCCTGATCCCCTCCTTTACACACCACTGAACAAATCTTAAAATGTCATTTCATCGTATTACTCTCCTGCTCACACATCTCCAGTGACTCCCTGTTGCCTAAAAAAACCAAGTCCAAACCCCTCAGCCTGCTTTTTAAAGACCTGTACGGTCTGGCCCCAACATACCCTTTCATCCTATTTCCAACTCATCACTAATCTTCTGTTACAAGTTTTCTCTTCCTAACCTTGGAGTTTTTGCTCATACCCACTATGCTCGCCCCCCCACCTTGCTTTGTCCATCTACCCAAATTCTACCCATTATCAAGACACACTGATTTATTGCCCCAACTTTAGACTCCCTGATCTCAAACCTTTCTCTGCTTTTGAACTCTGGTTGCAATTATTCTCTCCACTATTTTTTTTTAACAATTAATCATTCAATTCTATTTAACCAAGTCAGTAATTCAACATACATTTATTAAGAGCTTACTACACGCTAAACACTGTAAGCAATGGCAATACGAAGAAAGGCAAAAACATATGTTAGGTCTCTGTCCTTAAGGAGTTCACATTCTAATAGGAGAAATACAACCGAGTACAAGCATTTATTAAGCACCTATTATATGCGAAGCAAAGTTCGAGGCACTATAATAGAAAAATAAAAATGAACTTGTTCCTTCTTTCAGGGAGATCAAATCTATCCTCACACATTTAGTAATTGAGCAAGTCACCTAACTGCTGTCTGCCTCCATTTCCTCATCTGTAAAATGAGGATAATCGTACTTATCTCCCAAGATAAAGATAAAGTGAGATAATATTTTTCAAAGCCCTTCACAGCATGACACCCTCCTGTTTTTCTAGTCTTTTTAAACATTACTCTCCAACTCCATACTACCCCAAACTCTGCCAACCAGAGACACTGACCTTTTTACTGTTACTTGAGCAAAATACTTTATCTTGAGACTGAGTGTTTTCCCTGGCTGTTCCCTCATACCTAGAATGCTCTTCCCCCTGGCTTCCCTGGCTTCCTTCAAGTCCCATTTAAAGCTCCATCTCATATGAGAAGCTTTTTCTTATCCCCCCTTAATGCTAGTGCCTTCCTTCTATTGATTATCTCCAATTTATCCTGTATATATCCTACTTATACATAGTTGTTTTCATCTTGTTTCTCCCCCACTAGACTGTGAGGTCCTTAAAAGCAGGGGCTGTCTTTTGCCTTTCTTTTTATCCCCAGTGTTTAACACAGTACCTGAAACATAATAGTTATTTAATAGATGCTTCTTGACTGAATCATTTTGCAAACCTTAAAGCACTCTATACATGCTAGCTATTTTTATAGGGTAAATACAATGGGATACATAGCTAATAGAAAGTTATTTCAGGATGGAGTGATCACTAATAGCTGAGGTGACCAGGAAAGTTTTCTCACAGGAGGCAGCCCTTGACTGGAGCCTTGGGGGAAATTCTAAGAGTTGGATGTGAGGAAGAAGCACATTCTGGGAATAGACTCCTTTGTATTAATGTTTTTACCTATTATTTATATTGCTTGTTGTTATTTAACTTTTCACGCGTTATTTTCCCAAAGAGATGGTAAGCCTCTGTAGGTCTGAGACTGCATCTATACTTCCTTTTAGGCCTGACAATGCCTTATAGATTGTTGTTCATAAGTCATTTTTCAGTCATGTCCAACTCTCCATGATCCCATTTGGGGTTTTCTTGGCAGAGATACTGGAGTGGTTTGCCATTTCCTTCTCCAGCTCATTTTACAGATGAGGAACTGAGGTGATTAGAGTAAAGTGACTTACCCAGGGTCACACAGCTAGTAAGATTCATAGGCCAGATTTGAACTCACAAAGAGGAGTATTCTGGACTCCTGGCCCAGTGCCCTATGCACTGCAGCACCTATTTGCTGATCATTTGATCAATTGTAACAACTGTGTGATACTTACCTTAAATTCTTCCTTCTTTCCATTCCTAAAAACATAACACTAAGGTAGAGAGGCTGGTGGAATCTAAGAAAGTTTGATGTTGGTAGATTTGATTCAGTCTTCTAGATTTGTACTGTCTGGAAAGAGGTTTAGCTCATAAGAAAAAATATGTATATGCACTGCTAAATTTATTATGTTTATTTACTAGGCTGCATTAGCTCATAATGTTTTCCCTTAATTTGTTACTTTCATATTTTGGTTCCTCCTTTTGAGTTCAGGGTCAGATGTTGTAGCTGGTGATACTGAAGAGTATCTAATCCCTTTAACTCAACAATAGGAGCTCATCACAAAACACCACTGCCGTCCCCTTCTGTTCCATTGTCCTCGCTCCCCAAAACAGTGCTTGCTCATTTTTAATACAGAAAATGTTGCCATAGCCCCATTTGAAACCGATTTATTAAAATCAACGCATCATCTGATTCTTTTCCATAAAGACGACGATCTTAGTCCTCTTAGTACAAGCTTTCTTCAAGAAACCTGCAATAGTAAATGCCTGCCTAGAACACCATCAATTTAAATGATTGAAAAAAACAACACATAATAAGTGACAGATTTTTCAAATCAGATAAAGATGGGAACCAGATTATCTGTCTGGGGGTGATAGATTGCAGCAATAATAAATTCACTTTAAGACACTGGATCAATTTTTAATCAAGCCAAGAATTATTATTGCAGAAAGATAAAATGACCCATGAGAAGATGCCTTAATTTTCCACCAATCAAATTATAGCCTTTCTAAATAAGATGTAATGAGATCCATGGAATATCCAGGTTACACATCCTACCTAATTACCCGTGTTCCCTGTCATGTAGTGATATAGTAGTGGTAAACTGACCTCTGAATTTGCCCAGATGAAAAGGTAATTAGTTTTTCCACTAGGCTGTAGTGAAAATAACAGCAGTGACACATGTCATCTCCTTCCACCAAGTCACCGTCTCTGAGGTGTTTGTTCTTAAAATATACAGGATATGACCTACTGGGTAATAAACTACACAGTCATTAAGGGAAGCATGTGTCTGACAGAAAAACAGCCACCATCTCCAAGTGGAGAAAAAAAGGCCCTGGAGGTAAAGCAAATCAGTCTACACTTGACATTAAACTTTATCAGCAGGTGCTCTCCCCCCTCTCCACCACCCCCAGGAGTCACCAAGCTGGCAAAATAACTAATAATTATTGAATATGCTATGGAGCTACCCAGAGAGCCTACAGGGAGTGGAGATTTTTACGATTAGCACTACCTCCTACCCTCCCATACTTTCTTTCAGACGTAAGGGCAATGATCCCGAAGTTGGGATCTCTCCCATTTCAGCTGTTTTTTAATCTGAATTCCACAGATATGACTTAACACCTGCCTATTCTATGTAATTGCTCTTTGTGCTACTCTTCACCATGCCCCGGCAGTATCCCTCACCTTCTGCCTCCCACCCCTGCCATGACTTGGCATGGACCATGTCATATGCCTACCACAGCTTCCCCGATAAGTTATACTAACCCTATCTGCCCATTCACCTTCATTCAGCCTACTCTCACTCCTCCACCCCTTATGTATATATTAAAACATTAAAACAGGTACTATTAATGTATATAAAGAGACTTTTGGCAAATGAAAGAATTAGGGAAAAAATTTAAAAAATTACAATTAAATTAAAAAAAGAATTAGGGTCATGTTTACTTTTTCACTGTCAACTCAAATCATTTCTTACTTTGAACTTTGGTCTCCTTATTTTATTCTAGTCATTACTATCTGTTGCTTGATTTTCACAAATATGTCTATTGTTATTACTGCTGTTATCATTCATTTATATCTCACTTGCTTCCAAAAAGGATTTGAAACAGTTTACTGATGAACCTGTGATTTCAAGGAAGATGATATATCCTCCACCAATGAAGACCAGGACCTTTGCAATCTCTTCATGCCCACTCATTCTTTGTTACTCTTGTCCACATATTACCGCAAATCCTCCACAGGGGAATCATACATACAACATGATGGGAAGGTGGTGGAGAAAAGGCATGCCCTCTCTTGGAATCTCTTGGCATTTCACATGTACCAAAAAGAACATGTGTGCCATCCTTTCTTTCCATCATCCTTTCTTTCATCACCTAACCATCCCAACTTTTTTTCCAATCCTACATTTCTCTGATATCTTTTACACCTATTCTCCCTATAATTTTTCAGCAATCATGTGTTTCAACTTTCTCACAGCCACCTTGTGCCTCCTCATTGCCCTTGGCTCTCAACTTTATGCTTTGACTTTGAGTCATGGTCATAGAGAATTCATGAGAATACTATTTTTAAAAGGTAGGCTTTTGATTCAGAAAGAAACTTGGAGCCACTAAAAGTACTCCATAGGACTGTGTTTTAAAATAAGTATGAAGGAGAACAATTAAAAATAAAAGCAAAACAAAAATCAGTTGCCATTGCACTATGAGCATTTAGGAATTTGACATACATTTTTATCCAGATGGAGGCAACCCAATTGGCCCAATAGATAGAGTGCTGGAATTGGAGTCAGGAGGAACTGAGTTCAAATTTTGTCCCAGATATTTAGCTGTATGACCCTGGGCAAGTTGCTTGACTCTTTTAGCCTTAGTTTCTTCATTTGTAAAGTGAGGTTAATAATAGCACCTAGCTTGCAAGGTTGTTGTAAGGACTAAATATCTGTAAAGAACTTTGCAAACCTTAAAGTGCTATGTAAATTCTAGCTATTATTAGTATCTTCACAAAGTTGGACCAAAAATCATGGAACAGTCACAAGAAGGTGATTGTAGAGAACTCACAGCATCTGTGTGAATTACATATATCTTGCATTTTCTTGCAGCCTCTTAGTCTCATGGAATCAAAATCTTAATACTAGATTTTATTATCTATTTCATGAAGAAAATGTATACAAACTACAATGTTATTGCATTTTCCTTTGGAGTCATACAAAGCTGATGTGGAAATAAAAATCTTAATGGGAAATGAGACACATGTTATATTTGGTGATTTTCCTTGAGCTTAAACTTCAAGATATGGGTAAAATATGAGCCAACTGTGGGGGGAAATGATATAATATTGCCTATGGATAATTTTATATTTTTAAAGTACTAGACCAGGTTTTTTTTAACCTGGGGTGGGGGATCCTATGGATTTTTTTTAAATGTTTTGATAACTATATTTCAATTTAATTGGTTTCCTATATAATCCTGTGGCTTTATTTCATGCATTAAAAATTTTATTCTTAGAAGGGTTTCTTCAGCTTCACCAGATTGCCAAGAGGTCTATGACAGACGCAGAAAGGTTAAGGATCCCCTCAAAGACCAACCTGAGAGAAAGCTGGACAAAGATAGGTGCTTCTACATTAGTGTTATCTGGAGAAACAATGTCTAAACTAATCTCTCTTTATTTGGAGAACTAAACTATCCCTCCTTTGGAACAACCAACCCCCCACCCCGGCCTATGCTAGATATGTGGGCTTATCTTGGGACTCTTGTAGAGGGGGCACTCTCTCTTACCTACCTTTATATAAACAGATTGAAACCCTTATTAAACTAGCAAGTGGCAAGGTGAGATTTGAAACCAAGTTCTCTGACTCCCAATCCATACCAGGGGTGTGCTGGAGCCAGCTCTAACTGGCATAGGAAAACCTTTGTTAAATTTTCAGTATGAACTTTTACATCTCAGAAATTCTCTCCAAATCAGGTCTTGATTATTGTTTAGTTGATTGTCTAAACTTAAGAAAGTATTAATAATAATGTAGATTAAGCTTAAAGGTATATTACATGACTTCCTCCTCCACCCCCAGCCTAGTTATTAAACATTTACCATCACGCCCCCTGGGTGGCTCTATGAACACTGCTTGAGCTCAGGAGGAGTATGGTGGAAGGCTCAGAGAATGAAGTTATCACTAGACTGGAGGATTGGTGACTAAGCTATTAATGATTATGATGATGATGATAATGATGATTATAACTGGCATTTATATAGTACTTTTAAAAGATTTGCAAAGTGATTTATGTAAATTATTTTATTTGAGCTTCACAACGCTCCTGATTACACACGGCTTTATTTTACTGAATCAGAAATTAAAGCTGAGAGAATTGAAATTACTTGTCCAGGGTCACGGTGCTACTAAGTAGCAAATCTAGTATGATAGAGTCTTCAAAAATCTGAAGAGTTTAGCTATCATGTGGAATAAGGCTAATATCTTGTTCTTCTTGACACTAAAGAATACAGCTGGGAGCGATGGATGGAAGCTGTAGAATAAAGAAGTAAAGAAAAAATCAGAACTTCCCAAAGTGGAATGGACTGTCTTAGAAAGGAGTCAGCAGCCTTTCCCTAGAGGTTTTTAAACAAAGGCTAGATGACTGTTTTTCAGATATGTTACTAAGGTATGGATTAGGCTCATTGGCCTCTGAAATCCCCTCCAACCCTGAGACTCTGGTAGCTTCTACACTCTGATAGGATGTAAGAGGATGATTGTAAAGAAATGAGAAACAAACAGCAGCAAAAAGTCCAGTGAGGTGAGTTAGGAGCCAGTGAACATGGTCAGTCAACCAAAGAGAGGGACAGTTTGGCTCTCACCCCCATGGGAGTTGAGGGAAAGATGGTTCTGAGAGAAGGATGTTAAATTGATGGGAATCTTGAGGGGGCCTAGGGAGATCAGATGACAACACAAGGGGAAAGGACAGCAATCTACTGAAAGAGAGCTTCTCCAAGAGAAGAAACATACCCCTCCATGTCAGCAACCTGAAATGAAGCTCTTCTGGCTCCTTGCTGGTCTTGCATATGTGTGTAATAGAAACTGTCAGAAAGATCTTACTTATGACCAATATTCAAAATAGAACTAAACATGAGAGCTTAATTAATGAAAATTCTGAGTGCTTACCCTTTAGCTGACATCTGTTCCTGTTCTTTAACCTCATAAACAAAAGTGCCTTATAAATGGATTGTTATATAGGTATATATGATATTTTATATATTTGTGTGCATATAATAATAGTGTTTATACATGCATAAAGTACATACATTTGTGTATTAAAGTCTCCTACCTAGGATAAGGCACACATATTAAGTGTACAATAATTATCCAATGCCAACGATGATCACTTCAGCACCACACCACTTCTCATTTGTTTTCCAGGCATAGTTTTCAGTCTCAACAATTCTCATGCTTTCAGAATGGAAAGAAAATGTGATCACAGAGAGTCTGGGTGAATCAAATTCTTCAGTGACCCTTTAACTTGGATTGTGCTTTCTGTCCAAAACACACTAGTATGGAACATGATTGGTGATTTTTTTTCCCTCCGTATTCTATTCTCTTGGCTTGAAATGTCACTGTTTCTTATGAATATGCTATCTTTGAAATAATTGGATTAAACAGAGTCATCCTCAAGTTAATGAACTCCAACAATTCATCCTTCTGCTACTGCTTTCCTGCTAATTTATTAATAACAATTATGTCCAAATTGGCATAAAGTATAAATTCTTATATCTCTTCTTGGCCTTAAAATACAGTTCTGAGCAGTCTTAAAAAGTGATGCTTTATATTATTTCAATAAGAGTTATAGTTTATTACCAGGAACTTGGCAATAGCCAACTGACCATAAAAGCCAACTATTTTGAAGTAACTTAAAATGCCAATTGTCCTGAATTAGATTTCTGATTGAACATATGACCTTAAAGGATTCATATTTCATTAATCATTTTGGATTATTAAAACTGATCAAGCTATGCTGAGCCATGCATCATATAATTCACCAAAATTTAAACAAGAGTTGACTCTGTGAACCACCCGTGTGGGAAGTCCACATGTAATTAATAAATGTTTGCTTATTGTGTATTAGGTATTGTTGTTCAGTTGTTTCAGTCATGCCTGACTCTTTGTAATCTCATTTGGGGTTTTCTTGGCAAAGACACTAGAACAATTTGCTATTTCCTTCTCCAGCTCATTTTATAGGTAAAGAAACTAAGGCATACAGGGTTAAGTGACTTTCCCAGGGTCACACAGCTAATAGGCATCTGAGACCAGATTTGAACTCAGGTCTTCCTGAGTACTCTATCCACTGTGCCATTTAGCTATTGTTGGGGTAGAAACAGTATCAGGAAATTGTGTCAAGGGAGGGCATGGGGCTGCTCTTGGAAAGCATCATTTAGTCAACTATAACTAACCAAAGGTTATTTAGTGCAGGGATACAAGTGATCTTGTTGTTGACAGGAATGCGTAAGAAGGAAAGGAATGTAGAGCAAGAAACCTGTCAATTTCCACTTCTGCTCTCAAGTTGATCTGCATGACAACCCATGGTGCAATGGGACTGGAAGGAAGCCTTTAACTCGCCAGCTCCCATGCAGTTTTGCTAACTATTGCTAGATGTTTTGAAGAGAACTCAGTCTAGCGTCCCAAGAATATAAGAGTTAAAAGGAATTTCTGGCCCCAAGAGCCTAGATGGAGTTACCCTGAGAAAGAGCAAAAGAAAAGCAATTCAAAGCACATATTTAAAGATGTCTTAAGGCTTTTCTAGGTAGCTGCCTAGAGTTTGCATGATAGAGATGATAAAGATAATCCCTGGGGCTCTCAAGCTAAACAACTAACAGACCCTACCTGCCATGAAGGAAGAATAGCTGAAGACAAGCAGATTGTAGCTTAGAAAACAGTAGTCAGCCTGCAGAGGCTGCATGGCCAAAGACCAGGTGACAGCAGCAAGGAGCAACTCATTGGAGACATCCAACAGCAACAAAGGCTCAGTCAACCAAGAGGACCTCTTTTGCCGTTTCCTTCTCCAATGTATCCCCATTTTACAGATGTCATTTTATTGCAGTTTTATCCAACTCTTTGTGATCCCATTTGGGGCTTTCTTGGAAAACATACTGGAGTGGTTTGCCATTTCCTTCTCCAGCTCATTTTACAGATGAGGAAACTGAGGCTCACAGGATTAATTGACTTGCCCACCATCGTAGGGCTAATAAATGTCTAAGGCCAGGTTTGAACTAAGAAAGATGAGTCATCCTGACTCCACCGCACCACCTAGCTGCTCTGCTTTACAAATGGCAAAACTAAGGCAAACAGAGGTTAAGTGACTTACCCAGGGTCACACAGCTAGCAAATATCTGACGCTGGATTTGAACTTAGATCTTCCTGACTCCAGGTCCAGTGGTCTATCCACTGCATGACCTAGTTGCCTGATACCTAGTACTCAATAAATGCTTGTTGACTGATTGACTCATTGGAATATCTGTATTTCCTGCCAGGCATATTACATACAACAGCTCTGTTTGGTACCCAACCCAGAGTAGGGGAAAGGATCAATTCACCAGGAAAGTAAGCTTATGTTAACAGTAATTCAAATGATGGCTAAGATGTTTAACTATGAAAGTAATCTGAGACTCTACCTTATTTTTCTTTTTTTCTTTTTTCTTTTTTTTTCTTTTTGGCGAGGCAATTGGGGTTAAGTGACTTGCCCAAGGTCACACAACTAGTAAGTGTTAAGTGTCTGAGGTCGGATTTGAACTCAGGTCCTCCTGAATTCAGGGCCGGTGCTCTATCCGCTGTGCCACCTAACTGCTCCCACTCTACGTCATTTTTCTAAGGAAAGGTTTGAGATCCCTAAAAGGTAGAAATTTTCAAATACAACCAAAACATCAATGCATGACCAACATTTCCTTTCCAAAAAGTGCATGTGTCTATAACTTTTGCCCATCTGTAAACCCCAGCATTTAAAATAGTAGTTCGGAGTGTCCTTCTAATGTTTTCCTCACTCACCCTATTTAGAATTCCCTCCCTTCCACTTTTAAATGCAGCATAAAAGCATACAGTACTATTCTGTCTTCAGTATTTGCTGAAGGCATACAGTACCTGTTTTAAGTATTGATCACTCTCACAAAATGTCAAAAGAGTTCCGTTTGTTGAAGACATTGCTGCCATTTTCATAGTCTATCACCTCATATTAAATATGGGATAAAGGAACAATGGATAAAGTACTGCACTTCGAGTCAGGAGGACATGAGTTCCAATCCTGCTTCAGACACAACCAGGTGTAATGCTGGCCAAGTTCTTTAACCTGTCAGCCTCAATTTCCTCATCTGTAAAATAACATCTGACTCCCAGGATTGTGAAGATAAAATGAGATAATATAGGTAAAGTGCTGTTTGAATCTTATGGCATTCTATAAATGTTAGCTATTGTTATTATATCTAACCTTCAAATGTCATGCTATTAAGAATGTGCATATGTGTGTGCAGATATATTTGTGTTGCTAATATGAAATGATTTCCAGGCCATCAGACCTCTCAGCCATCTCCATCAATAAAAAGGAACAGAGATAATAATTGCCCCCCACCCCGCCCCATGGGAGTTAGATACTTTTAAGCTAAAATATAAGGAGAGCAATGAAAAGATAGAGGAATTTGTTCAACCTTGTTCCACATTTGCCTGAATTCAGTCTAAGGTTAGAAATTTTGACAGCTAAAACATTATCTTTTTCCCACAAATCTTTCTTGATTGAGAACAGAGAAAATAAGAAATAAGCTATATCCTCAAATTTAGATTTTATCTAGCAGGAATCAAGAACTAGGACAATAGAGTTCAGAGTTGGGACCTCAGAGGTCTAGCTCAACCTGTATCCTGAAATATCCCCAAAAAGGGTTCCTCAGCTCTCCACTTGAAGATTTCTAGTGATGGGGAACTCACTACCTCCAGAGACAGGTGACTCCACTTTAAAGCAGTTCTCATTTTTTAGAAGTTATTTTCCTTATACGGAGGCTAAATCTACCTATTAATTCCTCCTGGGGCCAAGCAGAAGGAGTGTAATCCTTCTTTTCTGTGTTAACTGCCTCTAATCTCCCAGATTAAGGGAAAACAGTTTAATTGAGTGAATTAACAATAAATGCCTAAGGAAGAGCACCAACAAGGAGTTTCAAGGGAAGGCTTAGGTCCTTAGCAGTGAGCTGCAAGTAAAAAAAAAAAAAAAAAAAAAAAAGGACACACCCTGAACTGTAATGGGTCTGCAAATCTACCGGGTAGACCAGGTTCTCTCCACCCATCCCCACTAAAAGGCAGTTTGAATTTCTAATTGCTTTCTGATGAAAAGGTGCCAGCCACAGGGTGTGGATCTTCCACCACCACCATCCCTCCCAAAAAAAGCATTCCTAGTGGAAAAGGTAGGACGCTGGATTAAGGAACAGCTCAAATACCAGGAGAATGAGCTTGGATTGATTTCAGTGGACAAAGAACAAGTCATTGAAGAGTTCTTAAGAGTGTTGAGAGGGGCAGCTAGGTGATGTAGTGGATAGCGTACTGGCCCTAAAGTCAGGAGGACCTGAGTTCAAATCCAGCCCCAGGCCAAACACTTGACATGGGCAAGTCACTTAACCCCAACTGCCTAAAAATAAATAATATTTTTTTAAAAGAGTGTTGAGAAATACAACGAAACTTGTGCATGACAGAGCCTCTGCCAACTGCATGATGTCTAGATGAGAGGGGAAAAAACTAAAATCAGAAAAATAATTTAGGAGGCTGTTAACATTAAGCAATGATAATGAGGACCTGCACTAGGGTACTGGCTGCACTCCTTAGGGTTTCTCTATGCTCCTGGGACCCTCCTCATCCTACAAGATCTCATTAGTCCTGGGATTCACAGCTCATAAGTAATCTTCTGCTCCTGGGGCCTCTCTAGGACTGGAAGGTGGGAATGGATAGCTCCTCCCAGAACCTCCATTTAAGGGGGGCACCCAGGCCAGTCATCTCTTAATTTCTTACCCAGCTACATTCCTTTGGACTTCTCCATTACATCCGCCTATTCCACACCCCTGTCCTTCTCTGTATTGGCTTCCCCCTAGATTGTAAGCTCCTTGAGGACAGGGACTATCTTTTCTTTTCCTATTTGTTTCCCCAATGCTTTGCACATAGTAGGCACAAAATAAATGTTTATTGAATGACTGGCTGAAATTGAAGGGAGGAGACAAAGGCAAGAAGAATTAGCAAAACTCAGAAACTGGTTCTAAGTGAGAAGATAGGAATAAAACTAAACTACTGCTAGTATTTTGAATATGGTAGTTTGAGAGTACTGTGGGACCTTAGATAGGAAATCAGAAATAAGAACAAGTTTTTAGAGAAAGATAATAAGTATGGTTTAGGACAGTGTGAGTTTGAGGTCCTAGCAGAACTCTAAGTGGGATTTCTAATGGGGAGTTAGAAACATGGGTCTGGAGATTGGGAGAAAAGTCATCTATATATATGCATCATCTACACATATATGTGTACATATGCATACATATATACATATATTAGCTGAAGCCAAGAGAGTCAATTAATCACTAAGCATTTATTAAGTACTTGCCAAGTTCCAGGCACTATGCTCAACAAAGACAATAATGAAACATTCTTTGCCTTTGAGAAGTTTACTTTCAATTGAGTGATGCAGCATATATATAAATAAGTATATATCAAATATATGCAGAATAAATACTTGATTATTTAGAAACAGAGGGACCTAGGAGCTAGGAGGACTCCAATAGAATATGTGTAGAAGTATTGAACTGAATCTTAAGGAAAATTCAGTATTCTAAGAAATGAGAGTGAAAAAGGAATATGTTCTAGGCAGGGACAAAAACCTGGGAAAAGAAATAGAGAGGGGAGATGGAGTGCTGTTGAAGACCTACATGGCTGAAATGGAAAGTTTAGGAAGAGAAGTCATTTAAAATGAAGCTAAAAAGGTTGGTTGGGACCAAACTGTAAAGTTTTTTGGTTTTTTTTAATGACTAATAGAGGGATTTGTATTTTATCCTAGAAACAATGGGAAGCCATTGGAGTTTATTGAGTAAGGGAGAAACATAGTCAGATCCAAGCTACAGGAAAGTCACTTAGACATGTGTGTGGAAGATGAATTAAAGAGGGAAAATGTTTGATGCCAGCAGACCAATTAGGAGTCTATTACAATATTCCAGGTAATAGGAGATGTGAAACTGACTTATGTGAATGAAAAGAACAGGACAAATACAAGAGGTGTAATGAAAGGCAAAATTACATGATTTGTCGACTCAGTGGACATGGAGGGAGAAAGGAGCTAAGGATGATGCTTACTCGTACAGGAGATACAAAAGGTACACAAGTAAAATGTAAATGTCTGCAAATGTAATTTCAAGAGGAAGAGAGTGTTAATATCTGTGAAGATTAGGAAAGGACTTGTGTAGGAAATGCACTTGAGCTTTTCTTTGATGAGAGTTCATATACAAGGAACAGCTAGAAGGACAGCCTGCCTAGAAAGGAAAGTTAGTGAAGGATAGTAATAGGAAAAGGCAGCTATGTGAATAGAAAGAACAGGACAGATACAAGAAGTGTAGCAGAAGTCAAAATTACATGATTTGGCAACTCAGTGAATATAGACAGGGAGAGAGAGGGGGAAGTTAAAGATAATGCCAAGGTTGCAAACCTGGAAAGCTGGGAGCATGGTGGACCCAAAACAGAAATAGAGAAGTTCAAAAGAAAGGTCAGTATAGGGAAGAAGAAATAACAAAAGACATTGACAGAGACATATTAGTGAGGTAGTATAAACAATATCATAAAAACTGCCAAGACCTCAAAAAGGATGAACACTGGGAAAAGCATCTTTGGGAGGTCTGATGTCCCTCAGGGAAATACAAGGAACTATCCTTGGTCCTGCAACATATTTTTCATCCTTCCTCTCACCTCTGCCTTTAACTGTATTGACCACCCCCACGTCCACCTGCTATTTTGTGATTGTGGTTGTTCATTCATTTATTTAGTAAACATTTAAGTGCCTATTATATGCAAGGAACCCTGTGAGATTCTGGAGACAGAATAAAATAAGGTAACTCTTGCTATCAAGAAACTTCAATTCATCCAGATGACTAAGATCAAGTGACTTGGTTAGGTTAAGTGATTTTCCCAAGGTTACACAGAGAATAACTGTCTGGGGCAAGATTTGAACTCAGGCTTTCCTGACTCCTAGTCCAGCACATTAACTACAACATCACCTAGATGCTTAGATACAAATTTTAATTTTCCAAATTTTAATATGACTTTGAAGACAGTCATAGCAGAGAATTGGATTTGAAATTCTGGAAAATGGTTTAAATTATAGCAATGAGATTAGAGAAATGCAAGTTAAAACAACTCTGAAGTATCACCTCACAACTATCAGATTAGCTAATATGACATAAAAGGAAAATAATGAAGGTTGGTAAGGATGTGGGAAAATTGGGACACTAATAATACATTGTGGATGGAGTCATGAACTGATCCAACCATTCTGAATAGCAATTTGAAACTATACTTAAAGAGCAATCACTGTTCATACCCTTTGATCCAGCAATACCACTACTAGGTTTGTAACCCAAAGAGATCATAAAAAAGGCAAAAGGACCTACATGTACAAAAATATTTATAGCAGCTCTTTTTGTGGTAGCAAAAAAATTGGAAACTGAGGAAATGTCCATCACTTGGAGAATGACTGAACAAGTTGTGGTATATGATTGTGATGGCATATTATTGTGCTACAAGAAATGATGAGCAGGCTGGTTACAGAAAAACATGGACCTACGTGAACTGATGCTGAGTAAAATGAGCAGAACCAGGAGAACATTGAATACAGTAACAGCAACATTGTGTGATGATCAACTATGATTGATTTAGCTCTTCTGAGAAATATAATGATGCAAGACATGTCCAAAAGACTTGTGACGGAAAATGCTATCTGCATCCAGAGAAAGAACTGAAGAAATCTGAATGCAGATTGAAGCATACTATTTTCACTTTATTTTTTCATGCTTTCTTCCTTTTGTTCTGTTTCTTCTTTCACAATATACTAATATGGAAATGTGTTTTATATAATTATACACATATAACCTATATTAAATTGCTCACCATCTTAGGGAGGGGGAGGGGAGGGAGGGGAAAAAATTTGGAATTCAAAATTGTATATAGAAAATGAATGTTAAAATTGTCTTTACATGTAATTGGAAAAATACTATTTAAAAGAAAAAAGAATGAAAGGAAGGAAGGAAGAAGGAAAGAGAAAGAATGGAAGGAAGGAGAGAAGGAAGGAAGAAAAGATTAAGAGCTTGCTATGTGCCATTCACTGTGCTAAGTGCTAAGTCCATCCAACTAAGATAGAGACTGTTACAATGAATTTCCATTAAAATTTTCTTCAAAGGCAAAAAATAATAAAACATAACCTGGCAATGAAAAAATCAAATAGTGTACCTCACACATATCTCTCTGGATTCTTGCAATTCTAATCAAAAGGGCTTTAACTGAAAAGAAAGGCGTTAGAGAAAAAGATGTCTACATATATCCACTAAAGGAGCTAACATAGTTACAATGTAGGGAGAGGGGCAGTAGAGTCACTGGGGAAATTCACAAGATACAAAATCCAAGGAAGAAGCCAGTAATAACAATTATCTTACTATCTATTCACAAATGCACAAATAACGGGTAACAAGTGAGGATAATTAGACATTCTAATGTAAGCTAGCAAATTTAACCTCAAAGGTTTTGCTGAGTTATAGTAAAATAGATAATTGGTATATGTTTCTAGAAAGATTGCATCTGTTCCTCCATGACATACATTTGGTCATATCTATGACCATATAATCACAGAAAGTCAGAGTTATAATTTACATTAGTGATTTCCTCCTGGAGCCTCCATCTTGCAGAGAGGCCCAGAGTGGCCTTCATTCCCCTCCTGGCCCTCTTCCTGGTTTCCAAACTTCAAAACCATGTCCCCATGACAGGTACCTTCCCCTGACTTTCTGAGTCTTTTGTGTGTGGCCTTCCTCCATTAGAATGTAAACTGAGAACCATCTTTGTTTTTGTTCATATTTGCACCCTCAGTGCTTAGCCCAATGCCCAGCACATAGTATGTACTTCTTTCCTTCCTTCCTTACATGGAATTTCAGAAGCCATTTAGTCCAAAGAATTTCTCTTTGTATCTGTGATCCAGCTTTTACTAAAAGCTCTCAAGTAAGGAACAATCATTTTGAATAGGTCAAATAGCTATACTGCAATAGTTCAATTTCCTTACCTCAAGCCTAAATTTGCCTCTCAGAAATTTCCTGTCATTCTTCCTAACTCTGATCTTTGGGGCTAAACAGACCTGGTACAGAATCTTTTTCACATGCCAGACCTTTAAATACTTGAAAACACCCATCATGTTCCTCCTCAACCTAACTCCACCCCAACAAGTCTTCTCTTCTCCAGGTTAAACACATTCCTTCAACCAAACATCATACTACATGAACTCAACCCTTTATTTTGTTGTTACTTTCCTCTGGACACTCTTTGGTTTATCAACATCCTTCCTAAAATGTAGTGCCCGGAAAAGAACACAACAATACAATCATGGTCTAACAGCCTGACAAAAACTGACAACAGTGAAAAGGCAGAGTTCAGCAAGCCTTACTTTGTTTCTGCTTTTTCTGCCAAGGAAAATGACCTTTACATTGGAAATCACAGAATAAAAATAATTAACAAGGAGTTAAGCAAGAGGTAAGTAAGGTAAGTTAGAGAGCCTCTAGTTGTGCTTGATGAATTCATGTTCCTAGATCAGAAGAAGTACAACCTCAGATACTAAAAGACTTGTCAAATGTGACTGCTGCACCATTGCCTCCATATATTGAAGATCCTGCAGAATGGGAAGGTTGCCTACCATAACACCAGAAAACACAAACTTTTTTAACCAGTTTGCAAAAAAAAATTTAATTAAAAAGATGGGGAAATATAGTAGCATCTGCAAACTATAGACCATTGATCTTGGTTTCAATTTCTGGAAAAATTCTGTAGGAGATGGTTAAAGAATGAAAGTGGTAAATGAGGAAAAATATTTCTATATCAAATATCTCTGATAATGGTCTGATGGATATCAGAAGACATCCTGGACCTGTGATTTCATTGATATAGAGACCCTCCATATAAGAGTATGACCTTATCAATGAAGGTAAGCTTTTTTTGTCTGAAATCGAATGTTGCAAATTAAAAACAAAAAGTGCAAGCAAAATCATTAAAATAGCCATGCCCTTTGATCCAGATATTTCACTGGTAGTCTCACATGCCAAGGAAGTCAGTGAGGGGAAAAAAAATCTATATGCACTAAAAATTTTAAAGCGGTACCTTTTGTGGTAGCAAAGAATTGAAAACAAAGTAGATGGCCAGCAGCTGAAGAATGGTATGTGAATGTAATGGAATATTATTGTTCTATAAGAAGTGATAAATATATATGATATGTAAACATAATGAATTATATATATGTATTGAATATATAATATCTAAATATAATGAATACAGAGAAACATGAGAATATATATATGAACTTACGAAAAATGAAGTGAGGCAAAACCAGGAAAACAGCATAGAGAATGACTACAATAGTGTAAATGGAAAGAACAACAAAATAATTGAAATAAATACTGCAAAGTTATATTAGTTTGGCCCCAAAGTATATATAAGAGAAGGTACTGCATTGCAGAAGTGGAGAACTATGGGTGTGAAACATGGCACATGTCAGTCTTTTTTCCATAAGTTGATTAGTTTGCTGAATTAATTTCCCTTTCTTTTTTTATAACTCTCTCTCTCTCTCTCTCTCTCTCTCTCTCTCTCTCTCTCTCTCTCTCTCTCTCATAGGGAGAAGAAGGGATACTTTGGAAAATGCATATAACGTAAAAACAAAAGATAAAAAAATTTTAAATGAAGAGATGTGAAAATCTACAAAAGGAAGCAGCGATCACTAGGAACCATCCTAGCTTCATCAAGAGAAAATTATGACAGACTAACTTTATTTCTCTTTTTTTAAAGAAGTTACTAAACTGTAAATAAGAGCTACACTATCAACATGGTTTATTTATATACTAACACATCATCTAACAAAATAACATGGTATTCTTGAGGAAAAGATAGAAATAAATAAGCTGCTAGATAATCATACAATTAGATGCATTTGGAACTGATTGAATGGTCTGACTCAAATACTAGTTGCCAATGCTTCAATATCAACTTGGCAAGCACTCTTCAGTGGACTGGATTTGGGTTTGGCTCTGTGCTGTTTAACATTTTTGTCAACAATTTGGATAAAGGCATTAGATAACCATGCTTATCAAATTGGAATATTACATAAAGGAAGGGAGTAGCTAACATACATGATAGACTTTGACAAGCTAGAACAGTGGGCTGATCTAATAAGATGAAATGCAATAGGGGAAATGTAAAGCATTACACTTGGATTCAAAAAAGTGACTAAAAATGACTTCCCAAATACAAATTTGAGGAAGTTGAACTGCAATATGCTCAAAAAGATGGGAGGATTGAAGAAGAGAGTGAATAATGAGCTTAATCTGAGTCAGTAATATAATACGGCAGTTAAAAAAAATTAATGCAGTCTTGGGCTGCATGAAGCCAGGAATAGCCTCCAGGAAAATCGAGAAAGACAGTGGTCCTAATGTTCTGCTTTGGTCATGCTACGTCTGGACAATGGTGTTCAGTCTGGGCATAAGAACTTAGGAAAGATCAAAAAGTTCAAGAGTGTCCAGAGGATACAACCGGGATGATGAAGGGTCTTGAGACCGTATATGGAGCAGTTGAAAGAATTGTGGATGCTTAGTTTAGGGAAGAGAAGCCTGGTAGACTAGGAGAAAGAGGAAGAGGACACATATAATAACTATCTTCAGGTACCTGAAAGGCCTTTATGTGGAAAAAGGATAAGATTTATGCTGTTGGCCCCAGAGGAGAGAATAAGAAAAAATGGGTGAAAGTTTGGAAAATGTAAATATAGGCTTAATGTGGGGGAAGCCTGAAGGGGGGATACTTCCTAGCAACTAGTATGATCCATAAGATTACCGGAATGCTTTGGGATTTAGTAGGTTCCCCACTCAATGGAAGTCTTCAAGTCAATTCTGAATGAACATATGCTATGCTATGTTGCAGGGGAAATTCTTTTCATGCTGTGGTAGGGATTATTTTCAGATCTGGGTTGGACTACATTATCAACAAGGCCCCTTCCTAAAATCCTGTAATTCTGTGATTCTGTGATTCTATGATTCTATGACCAGGGCAGAACACAAAGGGACTATCACCTCTTTATTCTTAGATACATTGCCCCTCTTAATGAAGCCTGAGATTACATTAACATTCTCAGCTTCCATATCACACTGTGGACTCCAATGTGCCCTGAAGCCTCCAAACTCCCAAATTCAAACCAGAGCTTCCTGACTCTATGCTCTCATTTCATATTCTCTATTTGATAAAATGTTCATATTATATTGTAGTAGTCTTTCCTTAAATAATTTTTCCCTCATCTCAGCAGGTCAGACCCATCTAATGAGAACCCCTAAAGAATGCTATTTGAAAATACTTCAAGTATATTGCACGGATGACTTAAGAACCCAATCATTTATCTCCATTTGAAAATGTTCCTATCATTAACTTAAAAGATTTTTTATTTTGTTTTATTTGGCAAATAAAAGAAGTAGGAATTCTAGATATCTGTAAAGGGTGAGCTACCTGAGAACATGTGTTATAGAGCCTGCAAAGGATTCCTGGAGAATATCCAGTTGACTTAGACATTTGAAATATTAGCTCATGTAACAGGATTAGGGCCTGAAATCACATAAACTCATATATAACTGGGTCCTCTGAGAGATAAATACCCCTAGGCTGGCAGGTAATAGTACTCGCAGCTGGACTCTAGACTAGGGCAGTTCTTCAAGCCAGATGTGCAGAGCTTGGTCTGCTACAGAGAGGCAGAGAATGCCAGACAGTTTGATTCAGAATGCAGCTGCAAATGCTGTTATCCCTTACTGCCTGGAGTATTTCTTTACACTTTCACCAACTCCAAGCCTACCAATTGCAGTTATGCTGAAACTTTTGCCCAACAGAGTCTCTGAATGCTTCTTAAATTTAAACAGGGAACCATTCCTTATTAGATAAGTCGTAAAAGGATATGAACAAAATTCTCAAAAGAAAATCTATAAACAATTAACCATATTAAAGAATGATCCAAATCACTAATAATGAGAAATGAAGATCAAAACAGTCCTGTGGTTTCACTTCATACCCTTCAAATTGGCAAAGATGACAAAAGGCAAAGATAATAAATATCGGAGGAATTATGGGGAAATAGGCACACTGGCACATTGTTGGTACAGCAGTAATCAATACAACCAATTCCTTTGGAAAGCAATTTGGAATTATACGGATAAAGTGGCTAAAATGTCTCTACCCTTCACCCAGAGATTGCCTGTTAGACTTAGACCCCAAAGAGCTCTTTAATAAGAAGAAAGTTCCCATATGCACTAAGACATTTAGAGTAGCATTTTTTTGTGGTACCAAAGGATTGGAACCAAAGCAGATATATATATCTAGTGAGGAAATGACTGAACAAATTGTGGTACATGAATTTAATGGCATAATACTGTGCTGTAAGAAGTGATGACTGTGATGCATGCTGAGAAGCATGACAAAATCTACATGACCCAATGCAGAGGGAAGCTAGTAAAGCCAAGAAAACAATACACACATGACTACAATAATGTAAATAGACAGAACAACCACAAAACAACCGAAAACAAATGATCTAAAATTACAAAGAACAAGTATGGCAAGAAGAAGAAATATGAGATGTTCCCCCTCCTCCTTTGCAGAGGTGGAAGGTCCACAGATGGGGTGTATCACACATATGTCCATACTTTTTTTCCTCCTAGTGCTCAATTGTATGATTTTTTTTCTTTAAAAATATTATTTGTTGGGACAGCTAGGTGGCACAGTGGATAGACCTCTGGCCTTGTAGTCAGGAGGACCTGAGTTCAAATGTGATCTCAGACAAATGTCTGACATTTGCCAGCTGTGTGGCCCTGGGCACTTAACCCCAATTGCCTCACCAAAAAAAACCCTACATATATATATATATACACACATATGTATATTATATATAAAATTTGTTTTATGGGATGGCTCTCTGGTTAGGTGATATTAAAAAAATCAATAAAAATTTAATTTAAAAATTTTAAATAAGATCATTTTATCTGCCCCAATTGTGATCTGCTTCTTTCTTCTTTTATCTACCACTAGGAAAAGTCTATGAACCTCTGGAATAAATCTAGGGGCTGACAGATGACAGGAAGAATGGTCTGTCAAAAACAAAGACCAAATCAGGGACTGTTATTCATCCTGTAGAGCAGGACACAACATAGGAAGTTCCTATTGCTTCAGCCTTATCTCAGCCTTGTCCTGGGTAAGAGTGGGTGTTATACTACAAAAGGACATTGTTATATTTCTCATCCACATGACAATGAGCTGGTGGACAGATCTTTCCCAATGCTGAAGCATGTTCTGCCTTAGAAACAGAGTGATCTAGGTGAAGACTTCGGACTCAGTTTCATGAGAGAGCTTGGAGTTAGAAGATCAAGGTTAAAATCTTGCCTCTGACATTGAATAGTTGTGTGACTTTGGGCAAAGGGCTTCATTTTCCTTACCTGTAACACAAAAGGATTGGATGAAGATTTTTCTGGCTCTGATATTCTATAACCTGGATTGAATTGCTGACCTTGGGAAGTCACTTCTTTCTCAGCTTAAGAGTATATTTTTTTCTTACTCATTTTGCTTGGGTCTTTCCTTTGCCCTTATTATACTCTTATTTTTGTCTTAGTAACCCCTACTGTGTATCCTACTTAGTATCCTTCTTATCCTACTATTATGCCATAGTAGTCATTAATAAATGTTTCTTAAATTTTCTTAAATTAATTACATCTTAATTTCCTTCTCTGTAAAATTGGGCATGGGAAACAATACTTGTTCTACAGGAAGCCTTTCCTCTTAATTCCAGCACCTTTCCTATGTTCATTACTTCAACTTATCCTGTTTATAGCTTGTTCTGTCTCTGTCTCTGTCTCCCTCTCCATCTCTCTGTGTATCTCTGTGTGTCTCTATATATGTATGTATAAATATATACATATATACATAGACATATAAATATATACATATATACATAGACATGTATATGTATATATTTATATACATAGACATATAAATATATACATATATACATAGACATGTATATGTATATCCCCTAACCTGAGCAAGAATTCCCTTTACAAATATCCCAAACAAGTGGTCGTCTGTGGGACATTTGAGAATACAAATCTACCACTTATCAGTCTTAGCTGCCATTGTTTTTAACTAAACAGAATCCATAAATCTAGTATTTGTATGAACTACAAAACATTCTAGTAGGACAACTTTCCTTTCTCCCAAACCCCTACAACAAATTCTATGTGTCCTGTATGCCTTTTTAATTAAATTGAATTAAAATTAATTTAGTTTTGATAATTTTCTCACACTAAGATAATTGGAGACATCCTGATGGAAAGGGAAGGAGAGGAGTGAAAAGGAGCTAACAAAGTCGTGACTGGAAGTCATAGGTCTAGCTATAGTCCTTAGATAAGGCTCTGTTACTGTTAGTGCTTTCTCTCTGAGATTACTTCCAATTTATCCTGTATGTATCTTATTTGGACATAGTTGTTGGCATGTTATCTCCCCTATTTGATTATAAGCTCTTTGAGGGCAGAGGCAAAATGTTTTGCCTTTATTTGTATACTCAGTGCTTAGCAAAATGATTGGCACATAACAGGCACTTTAAAAATGTTTGTGGGTTAACTAAGGAGCACACACATACACACCCTCAACACCACACCACTCCACAACACATCATCATCGTGGCACCTTGGTATTTTCACTTCAGTAGCACATGGGAACATAGATAGGCAAAGAAATGAAAATGGAAAGGAAAAATATTTTTAACTTTAAAAACCATGTTGTATTGGGAAATATATACATATACATATTCATATACATGTACATATATATATATACACATATATATGTGTGTGTGTGTGTGTGTGTGTATTTGTTTTCCAAGCCCTAATCCTCTTGGTAACAGATGTCCTAATGTTCCTCAGTTTCTCCCATTCTCATTTGTTTCCTGCAAGTTTTCATCAGGGTATTGAAATGTCTTCTTTCCCCTCCCTTGAATATTACAACATCTCTAGACTAATTGCTATCATACAAAATGTATCTTTCTTCAGATAGTGCTGAAAACATATTACCTCTCTTGGCTAAAAATGTATTGCTTTCATCATCTCCAGGCAATCCATCCCAGGGAAGAATGGCAGAGCAAATTATGCTGTAGATAAAGATGGAATGCAAAGGAAGAATTTAACTGGATTTCCACATCCAATTGTGTATATGCTTTGGGGTTATAGAGTATAACTCCAGGCTGGTGTAGGCATTTGCTTGATACCTAAGGAATGATCATATTCATAGATCCCAGCACAGAACAGTTATTCCTGAGGAACGGAAACATTTCCCTCTCAAATTCCCCAGCACAGCATGACAATGAAACAATAATCTGTCTCCACATTTAGGCCAACAGAACTTTAGTACTTTCTGAAAGGCAGCCCTCTGTGGTATCCAGACTTTGAAACAAAAAATAAAACATTTAAAATGGAGGATAAATGCAACAGAAGAAATGGAAGTAGAGACAGGCTCAATAACATTTTTCCACTTAGAGTGCCAAAAATAATAGTATACCATTCAGTGCAATTTATGGTCTACTTACGGTCTGGTCTGGTTCTCACTTTAACTGACCCAACACATTCATCTTCACTAACTCTCCCACCTCATACTAGCACTGGCCAGACTAAAACCCAGATATTTTATAAGTTTAAAATGCAATACGCTGTTGTTGATGGCACACATTTTCCTGTATCTGCGCTAAATTCAAACCATTCTTCACTGTCTTGTTCACCAGAAGTATACTTGGACCCAATGAGTGTCCTGTGATTATATTTTTAGAATATGAAAAAAGAAGTTCAGTTACACACACACACACACACACACATACACACACACATCAGTAACTAAATACAACCACTTAAAATAGAACAGCACTATCCTTTCACTTTAAGCTAAGGGAAGTCTTGATATTGTTGGAGACAACAGAGTGGGAAGAACATTGGCCCCAGTGTCAGAAAATCTGGGGTTCAAATGCCACCTGTGCTACCCTGGGCAAGTCACGTAACCTCCAGGTTAAGTTGGAGACATTCCATAAAATGACTGGACAGATTCTTGGTCCCTTCCTACTTGAGATCTATGGCCATAAGGTATTATGGATTGTTTTAAGAATCTTGAGCTGCAGGCGCAGCTAAATAGTGCAGTGAATGGAGCACCAGCCCTGAAGTCAGGAGGACCTGAGTTCAAATCTGAACGCAGACCAAACGCTTGATGCTTACTAGCTGTGTGACCCTGGGCAAGTCACTTAACCCCAATTGCCTAAAAAAAAAACCTTAAAAAAAAGAATCTTGAGTTGCTTTGGAAGTTCACAAATGATAGAAAGCAACACTAAAACCTGCTAAGCACAGTAATTTAACACACACAAATAGTGGGCCCAGAGAGTCTTAACTGAGGGAGAACCAAGTTTGTACTTGATTGCTATATGCTTTTCCCTCCTTAAATTCCAGCTTTGTCCTCTAAAGCCCAAACTTCTTCCATTTCCATTACATTGTTATCTTTAGATATTTAATTAATTTGCACCAAAGTCCCCAGAACTCTCATTCCTGAACTTCCATCCGAGGCCGCCCCAGAGTAAAGAATACATATTCACACTCTTAGAAGCTAGCGCTCTTACCATATTTAACAAGAAGCAACTCTGACAGTAATTGGAGTTTCGTATCAAGGTAAATAAATGGTAAGATCATAAGAACATACTCTAGTGGCCCTGTGCATCCTGGAAACGCTAACATCAGAGAGCAAATTTAACATAAGGCCTCGGTGGAAATGAATTTTCTATAAACAAACAACCTGAAGAAAGCCTCACTTTTGTCATGTGTTATTCCCATTGAAGAAAAATGAATATTCTGTTTCATATGTTTGTTACCAGCAGCTCCAGCTTCATTTATTTACTAGAAGCCTTTTCTTTTCCTTGCCATGTGGACCCAACTATCATCTCTGCACTGAGGGAGGAATAGCAGCCATTAGCCAGGAGTGGCATTTAATGCAAATTGTCCAAATTATTAAATGTGCTGGAATGATCACATTCCAAGTGGATGAATTTAAAGAAGGCTTATCTTTTTCTCTTCCCTGTGGCTTGATGAAATAGCCACCTGTCTAGTCTGTCATAAGGCCCAGGCTGATTTATAATAAAAAAAAATGTTCACCATTGACACATACCAAAAAATACGTTTTGCAGGTGACTCATGTTAGAGCTTTTGACCCAGAGATATTTACAGGATTCCAAGGCTGCCCATGGAACCTTTGAAGCAGAATGGAAGGGGAACAAGTGGGGGAGGAGCAGGGCAGCATCAAACTTGGCCTAAGAAACAAGGCCAGAGTTTGTTACCTTTTTTTGAAAAAAAAAATGAACAATCTCTCTTGCTGCCACCTGAAAGTTTCCATTGCTGAAGAGAAGGGGAGCCTGAAAACGCTTGCATTTTTATTTTGGGTCAGGTTAAGATTTAAACAGTTCAGAATTATTAGCAAGAAAGACATCTGGGTAGCTAGGTGGTGCAGTGGACAGAGCACCGGCCCTGGGTTCAGGAGGACCTGCGTTCAAATTTGAACTCAGACACTTACTAGCTGTGTGATTGCAGGCAAATCGTTTAACTCACAATTGCCTCCAAAAACAAACAAAGGCAACTTTTTTTTTGGCGGGGGGGAACTTAGCACACAAAGCATTGCATTTAGAGGCAATGTAGACTATCAGATAGAGTTTAGGCCATAAGTTAAAAAGACTAGGATTCAAATTCTGTCTCTGAGGCTTATCAGCCATGTGATTCTGAGAATACCTCTTAACCTCTCTGAGCTTCAGTTTCTCCATCTATAAAATGGGCACACTAATATTTATACTACCTACATCGGGGTAGGAAGCTGTGAGGCTCAGATATGAGATATGCATGTAAAGAGCCTTGCGAAGAGTAGTATGTAAACGTCAGTTAAGGTTATTACTGCAGTACAATTGGCTAGAGCTCAGTAAATATTTGTCGAATGATTAAATGAAGCAATAGAAGCAATCATACAAAGTGCCAAAAAAACAATTCTGACACAGGTGAAGCTACCCAAGCCCTGATCCAGGGCTGTCTTCCACCCTCTACCACCAGTTCATCAATCTCACTGATTCATCCTAAGTCAAAAATCAGGCTTCCAAAACAGAACTTAAGCCACTAAACCAGGGGTCCTTAAACCAGAGTCTGTGAACTTCTCTGCTTTTTTTTTTTTAACAACTGATAACCCAGTTTCAATATAATAATTACCTTCACAGTGCTAGGTATTTAATCTTAAGCATCTAAAAATATGATTCTAGGGGGCAGCTAGGTGGCCAAGTGGATAGAGTACCAGCCCTGAAGTCAGGAGGACCTCAGTTCAAATCCTACCTCAGACCAAACACTTAACACTTAGTAGCTGTGTGACCCTGGGCAAGTCACTTAATCCCAATTGCCTAAAAATAAAAAAATAAAAAATAAATAAAAACATGATTCTAAGGAAGACTCCATAGGCCTCACCAGATTGCAAAGGGACACAGAACACAAAAAATGTTATGAATTCCTATATTATGCTATTTTAATCAATCTCATGAGGCTGCTCTTCTATGGACTTCTCTGCCATGCCCCCCAAAATTTTTCATTGAAGAAGATCACTTCGGTCTTGGAACTCACACTGTGGAAGTATCCTCTCTGGCTCTGGGGCTATTCCTTTTGATTAGACAGCTGCCACCACAACTTCATTTTAAGGATGGCCAGGCCAGCCATCTCTTCATTTCCCACTCTGCTGCTCTCTTCTGGATTCCTCCATCATGGTTACATTCCCGGTCCCCTTTTTAGCTTTGGCTATGTTTATGTGCTGTCTTCCTCATTAGAATGTAAGTTCCTGGAGGGCAGGGACTATCTTTGTTTTGACTTGTCTTTGTATTCCCAGCATTTTGCACAGTGGCTGGCACATAATAAGGGATTAATAAATGCTTGCCTGCTGACTGAATCAAAATAGCAACCATTTACTTATAATTAAAGACATTTCCAGTGAATAGGGGAACAGTCAAATGAATGAGAAAAATAAACATAGTGAAATATTCCTGTGGTGTAAGGAATGATGAATACTAAACATAGAAAAGAGAAACATAGGAAGACATAACTTTATGCAAGTTGAAGTAAGCAGAAGCAGGAACAATATAAAAAAACTAAAACAACGTAAATGGAGAAACAAAAAAAGACAAAAAAAACCCTGAATATTGTCTAATTATAATAGGCTAGCCTGACACCAAGAAGGATTGAGGACAGTTATCCCTGCCACATAGTGGTTTAAATATATGGCAAGTCGGCATAAGAAATTAAGTGGGAATTTTGGGAGAGTTTTGCAGGCCACAGACAACAAAGGAAGGCCAGCAGATAACACAGAAAAAGAAATGCATAAAACTTATGTATAGGGCTATATTACATCAATATATTTTATCTTTTAATACCATAATAATTCGGACTTCTTTGCTACAAAGGGAGAACCAAAAAATTTCACATGGATTTTCCAGATTTTGGAGGTGCTGAGTCCCTAACCCCCACAATGTGGAAGGGATATCTGTACTTCCTTATCTTTTCTTCAGAAGGGGAGGACTATGGTTATGGAACATTACATACAATATCAGATTTCGTTGATGTGTTAAAACTTAGCACGATATTAAACACAACAGTAGGTGCTTAATAAATGCTAGTTGACAGAGTTTGGATGACTCCATTTTTTTCTTTATTTTTTTTTCTGTGTTACAAGGCTTGGCTCTCTGGGGAGAAGATTGAAAGGATATTTTTAAAATGAAGATAATCTAAAAACAAAAGTTATCAATACATTTTCTTTCTCAGTGTCAAAGGCATCTTCTTTAATAACCTGCACAATACATCACCCATACCTATCTTTGGGCATAAGACTTTCAGAAATGGGATATGACCTTCCCATCATAGGAAAATGGAGGGAGGAAGCCCAGAAGGAATTCCTTCCCCCATGTGTCCCACGACACTGAAACATCCATAACTTTGCAGCCGTCTTCTCTGTATCACGTTTTCCTTTGGCTTGAATTATCATTTGCTAAATACATACTAATACGTGATTTACCTCCATCCCCAGCCTGGGGCCTCTGTGTAGTTTGCTTCTCCACCCTTCCTTCCCCCTCTCCCCAAGTCCCCCACCCGCCATTTGCCTCTAGGAATTCCACAAATAAATCACTGATTAGCATTTACAACCCCTAGTTATCCCCTTCTTGTGGACAGGCTTCCATGCATTTATTAGTCCTGCCACTGCTTATTTATATCGGAGCATTACCCATCATTATGGGTCCTCCTCATTAAAGCATTATTCACTGTATGAATTGCAAATTGGAGCCTGTCTGATGTTGCCTTTAAAAATCTACTCTCCTGAGAACCTTTTTCTTTTTGTTGGAGGGAAACCTCCTTCTTATCAGCATGGGACTGCCAAGGTGAGTCAGATTCCCAGCTGACACCTTCTATTGTCCTCATGCGGATCTCCATACAAAGGTTGAAAGTGAAGCCAAAAAAAAAAAAGACACAGTTACAATCATATCCAAGACACTGAAAAAGAATCATCCTTGAGTCAAGTCAACTCTGCATAGCTGCAGGGGATTTTTAGCCTTCCTATGCTCTGATATTTGGCTCAGTTCACTCCAAACCTAAGGAACAGGGACAATATAGCCTTTTTCTTCCTGGAGTCAATATCAGAAATTTTTCCTCATGTCGTCTCAGTTTTCCTAACTTTTTTTCCTATTCTTCCATTCCATTTCCATTCCATTCTCTCTATGAGAACAAGAGGCAGATTCAGGATAAAGAATAGTCTTGATATCACAGGCCTAAGTCAAAGGATTTAGAATCAGAAGAGATCTTGCATCTTCTTGTTAGTATAGAAAGGATATATAACTTCAGGGTTTTTTTGTTGTTGCCCATGCTGACTGAGCCAAGAAAAATAGATGGTAGTTATATAATTATTGGTATGATGGAGCTGTTAATTGTATTATCTGACACTGAGTAAAAGAAAGAGCTGAAACTACTCCCAATATTTAGTCAATAATTAATGAAGAAGAAAGATGATTTCACATCTATTGTTTCTGGGTATAAAGGTCCCTTCCCAAAATCACTTGCAACAGCTTGAAAACAAATATGTACCAAGCACTGGGGTTTTTTCCCAACTCACAACAGGACCATTGCCCAGGAATAAGTTTTTCTTTAGGGATCAAATTGTAGAGTAGGAAAAAAATATTTTTAGGGATGTAGAGATACAGAGAAATTTGCAGGGGGGAGAGAGGGTTAGATATCATTTGCCTTCAAATGATGTAAAAGTTCTGCTAACAAGGCCCTGAGTGGTCTCTGCCTAGGTCAACGACAGTAACAGGAGCAGGTGAGGGAGAGAAAGGCTTCAAATGGCTTATGTGCTTTTCTAAGGGAAGATATTCAAGGATCCATTAAAAATGGATTGTGTGTGTGTGTGTGTTTCCATTCCAAAAGAAAGAAAAAAAAAATGAGAAAGAATAGAGTGAGTTAGGTACTTGCTATTCAGTAAGTCACAATAAATTGTTTATTGTTTTTCTTTGTGAATACCAAAAAGGCTTCATAAAAACTCCTCATGGGGACACTTGACTAGGTTCAGAGAATTCAAACACAGCAAATTCAGTGCAAAGGAAGGGTACAAATCACCTGTTATTAGGGTTCAATTTTAGGTAATTATTACATTAAGAAAAAGATGGTGAGTGAAAGGAAAGGGAAAAAAACAAAAAAAAAGGAATGAAGGGGAAAAGAAAGGGAAGAAGGAAGGAAGGAAAGGAAGAAGGAAAGGAAGGAGGGAGGAAGAAAGGAAAGAAGATAGGAGAGAGGGAGGGAGAAAAGGAGAGAGGGAGGGAAGGAGAGAGGGGAAAGGAAAAACGACCCCCAAAACATTGTTATGAGTATACTTAACCCAAAAATGGGTTGGGAAAAAGAAAGTTTCCATTACAGAGAATATTTTGAGTCTGGAGCCACTCGTGTCCCCATCACTGTATTGGCCACTGTTAGTTTCATGTGTTACTCTCCAACTGATGCTGCCATCACAGCGGGTTCTTTCCCATTGGTGGGACAAAGAGGAAGTACTGCTGCATTGGGAATTCTACCTCTCAGTAATTCTACCTAAATGTGTTCTCCAATCCAGGCAAGCAGGGCATGTGAAGTTTGTGTGAAGAGCATAGTGAGAGTCCATCCAGTCCATCCATGTGCCAGTAGAACAGATGAAATCATACACATGCTCAGTTACCAAGTACTCTGAGTTCTCTCATCTAAACCAAAAGCAATGGCCTCTCAAATGGACCCATTATTTTTTAGCAAGTAGCTACGCCACGCAAATATGCCAAGCTTATGGGCAGCATAGCCATTTCTCATTTAGTCCCTGGTCAGTCAGGTGAGCTTTGCTAAGTGGGATGAAAGGACTTCTACCACAAATCCCCCTGCCTACACAATCAACATGGAAAACTCCTTCAGTGACATAACGTGATTTGTCTTCTGTAGGCACTTCTCTTCCCTCTTCAGGGAGAGTTTGATGGGCTCAGAAGGAGTAGGTCACAACTTTTTGTTGTTGTTTAGTCATTTTCAGTCATGCCTGACTCTTCATGACCCCTTAACAGGTTTTCTTGGCAGAGATACTGGAGTGGTTTGCCTTTTCCTTCTCCAACTCCTTTTACAGATGAGGAAACTGAGGCAAACAGGGTTAAATGACTTGCCCAGAGTCACATAACTAGTAAGTGTCTGAGAAATTTAGAGACTAGCTAGTCATAGAAGCTGGAAGAGACTTTTTGAAATCACCTTAGTCAGGATCACAGATTTAGAGTTTAAAAAGATCTAAGAGGTCATCTGGTCCAACCGTTCATTTTACAGATGAGATGGTTAAGTGGCAGAGCTGGGATTCAAACTTAGGTCTTCTGATGCTAAATCTCAGCAGCTGGATGGTGCAGTGACTGGAATGTTGGACTTGGAAGACATGAGTTCAAATCTTGACTAACACATTTCCTAAGCTACATGACTCCAGATAAGTCTCTTAACCTCTCTTAGCCTGTTTCTTCCTCCATAAAATAGAGATAATAACAGCACCCTAACTCAGAGGATTGTTGTGAGGCTCAAGTAAGATAATATGTGTAACATGGTTTTTAAACCTTAAAGCACCTTATAAAGGCTAATTATTGTTATCCTTCTACAGATGAGAAAACTGAGACCCAAAACCTACTAAGAGGCACAACTGGTATTTGAACCCAGGTCCTTGATAATTTTCAGTAAATCATCAAGCTATGAGACTTCCTAGGTTATTAATGAAGTGCTTCTGATTATACCAGACTAGAACACAATTGACACCATCTTCATTCAGTTAGGCTCTAAGCTTCTTGGTTCTCAGAAGGCAGTCAGAGGAGCACCCCCTCCGTTCATAGCAGCTATCCACAGCTCAAACACCCCTGAAGCTTTTAAGATTTCTAATGCATAACCATTAGCCACATGGTTCTGATTGGGAACCATCACAACAGAACTGACAACCACAATACTTCCAAATGAAAACCACGTGAATGGGACACAGACTATAGGGTGTGCTATTTTTGCAATTCCTTGGTGATGGTCTGGGATTTCAAAGCAAAAGGATTTCAGGCCCATGGAAGGGGAGGGGGAGGGGTTGGATCACATTATCCCAACCCCTCAAGTTTGAGAAGGGGTTTAGCTTGTTCCCTGTGGTGATCTGAAAAATACCCAAACCTATAGGGAACCCATCAATACAATTAGTCCAGATAAAAATTCAGCCTCTAAAACTATGATCCGTGGCATCCAGGTTAATGGACTGATATAATAAAGTGATAGGTTACTATAGAAATTTCAACACAATTAAAACCATAAAGCTAATGATGATCTGTTTCAAATGAAGCTCTAGATGAAAATAAAGCATTAAAAAGTGCTTATTCATTAAAGAATTTGTGTTCCACTTAACAGAAGTTCACAGAGGGCGTTAGTCACCTAAACTGTAAAATGCCCCAGAAATAGGTACCTAAGTAAAGCATATAATCTCTTACTTAGTTTACTAACATTTTCCTCTCTAAGGCAGTGGACAACTCTCCACATGTGTGTAACGCAATCTTTAATTTCCAGCCCCATGAAAAACTAAGCAGTTTATCAATCCCAATCTTTCCAAGGTATCCATTCCTTCCTGATTGTACAGTAAGTTGGGCACCTTAAGGAATATGGTTGCCATATTAAGGTCCCATATTAAAACATGGCAGAAATTTCATGATGGCTAGAAAGAGCTATTGTGCCACCAAAATGATGTGTGTTACACTGGGAAAATCTAGCTCTTTAATGTAAGGATTTAGGATTTTTAAAGCCCCCTCCAAATTGTATCCATCCTTCCCATCCTGTTCCAAAGCTACTCCTCTGATGATTAAAACATATAGGAGTAGAGGCAGGCAGGTAGTACAACGAATAGAGCACAGGCCCTGGCATCAGGAGGACTTGAATTCAAATCCAGCTCAGACACTTACTAGCTGTGTGACCACAGGCAAATCATTTACCCCCTATTGCCTCCAAAAAGAAAAAGAAAAGAAAAAATAGGGGTGAGTAGTAGGTGTGAGGAACATTCCAAGCAACCTACAAGAAATTTCAGAGTTGCTGTCAAAGTGAGCAAGAGTTTCAAGGTCAAAGATCCTTAAGAAAGCTTCCTGAAGATGCTGCTGCTAAGAGAAGACAGTATGCTCTGTAGTCTTAAAGCAGCATTTGATGCTTTAACCAAATTTAACCAAATTCTGTGTGGGACTTACAACAATGTAAATTCCCTGAGGACTTAAGGTTCCATGCACACTTCTATTTTGGAAGGTTGCTCTGTGATCTCTCTCTCTCTCTCTCTCTCTCTCTCTCTCTCTCTCTCTCTCTCTCTCTCTCTCTCTCTCTCTCTCTCTCTTTCTTTCTCTCTCTCTCTCTCCCTCTCCCTCCCTCCCTCCCTCCCCAAATATTGTTGACCTAGAATATTACACTCTGGCAAAACTTCAAAGATAACTTCATACTACTCTCCTTCTCTTTCTCATTCCCTCCCCCACTTTCACTAAATTCCCTTTACAAGTTGTGATTCCAAGACATAGTTCTCTGGACAGAGAGATTCTCCAATGCCTCATTCAAAGATTTCTGCAACTGATTTGGGAGTAAGAATTTTCCAAGGGAGCAAAAGCAAACCCTGAGGCAGGACCAAACTGCCTAGCACTTTACATTTCATCAGGAGAATCTGTCACTGACATATCTAAGAACATAGAATTAATAAATCAAAACGCAGGACGCTTTTATACAACACAAATGCACAAGTGATAAATACACTGGATTATAAACAAATCTAATAGGCAGCATTTCAAGTTTAAATAACTGATAAAGCAAGAGATTGATTCACAAACTCAAGGGATTTTTATTTTAAGAGGCGCTCATATTTTACATAGTACCACCTACTGGCAAAATAGGATATTACAACCTCCCTCTATAGGCAATGAAAATATTCACAGAAAGGACAACATAATGGAACTGAAAGTGTAGGTTTAGTGGATCCCTACGCATGAGAGAAAATCCTGAGACGAAAGAAAATTTTCAGGGCCATGAAAAATAAATGAAGTGGGGTGGGGTGGGGGGGTGGAAGATGGGCTGTTAAGTTAAATTTGAGGATCCAATAGGAAAATGCATTCATCAACTATAATGTCTTTCCCACATAGCAGAGACTTTGCCATAATCTTAAACTCCTCTCTTGCCAAAATTTTTCAACTCAATCTGTTAGGGAATTTTTTTTTTTTGCACATCGAGACTACACCTCAGATTTTACAATGGATTTCAACGGAGGAAAATGGAATTAATTTTACAGCTAATTTTGCCAAGACTGTATAGTTCATGAAAAGTGTATTGGTACTTATGTCATGGAACATTCTTCTCTGTGTTTACAAAAGGGTAAGATTTTGTTAAGTAAGCAGAACCTACCACCTTATTTTTCCTTTAACATATGTGGCTATCAACTTGGGACCTCTAACCTGGAAAGGAAACATGGGAAAGAGTTTCCTTGAGGGTTTTTTATTTCTTTGGGGTTTTTGTTTTAAGTTCGTGTATGTATATGGAGAGTTTTCAAATGAAAAAGAAAAAAATCCCATCCAAATTTCTCAGTTACCACAGTGAAATAACTGTGCCAAACCACAGTGATGTAACCATCAAACAATGGTGCTATTTTATGTACTCGTGAAGTTTCATAGTCATAGAAATACTCAATTCAAACTGTGGTGAAAATTTCACCATGACTGAATGCAACCAGTGAGGTCAAAGAGGTGAATTGAGCACCAGACTTCAAGTCAGGAACACCCAGGTTCAAATCTTCCCTCATCTACTCACTAGCTATGTGACCTTAGGCAATCTCTCTAGGGTTCAATTTCTTCATCTGTAAATTAAGGGGACTAGGCTTAGTAACCCCTAAGGTTCATTTCAGCTTTAAATCTGTGATCTTTTGTGATTCATGTACTTAAATCTTCTTCCAAGAAAAATAGAGGCTGAAAATTTAAATCCCTCAGATTGGACCATAGAGGACTCCAAAATCAATGATGCCTACTATGTATCCAAAATTGTAGACGATATTAAGAAATTTAGAATTCCCAGTCTCCAGAGTCTTACCAAATATTGTGAGACAGGATGCTATGATACAGTCCTAGGGCAACTTGAGTTAACTCCTCCCACCCCCTACTCCTGGAACTGCTATGTACAAGGACACCATAGATGCAGGATAATTTGAGTTAACTTTGTACCCAGTTGAATATACCTGAAACTCAGTCATAAGCATTTGGGGCAAAAGTACACAAGAATGCTATATAGCAACAGGTCTCAAACTTTTATCTCACGACCACTTTACACTCTAAATTATTAAGGATTACTGAGGATACACCTAAAAGGCTTTTGTTTATATGAGTTATGTCTATTTCTACTTACCATACTAGAAATTAAAATAGCCTAGTATTATTATGAAAATAGGTTTGACTTTGTACAATCCATGAAAGGGTTTGGGGAATCACCAGGGATCCCTAGATCACATTTTGAGGGCTGCTGCTCCATCTATTAAATAGAAGGGTCCAAAGACCCAAAAAAAGTTCCAACAAACCGTTTTTACATGAAGGAATGGGGGCAAGAAGTCAAGAAACATATTTTTGTAAAAGGGTCGTTTGTTTGAACTGTCAGATTCCAAGTGTTCCATTGTTTCAGATGTGGAACCCCACCCAAGTTCTTCTGATATCTGGAAAAAGCATTGAAAGGCTCCAAGTACATTGAATAGACTCTTAGTGGCAAATTTATAGAAAGACATGGATGAAAGTAGCACAGGATGGGCGCTATAGTCTCTGCCTCACCAATTTCGCAAATTAGGAAAATGAGGATTAGTCAGTCAGTCAACATGCATCAACTGTGTGCCAGGCTGTACTAAGTGCTGGGGATACAAGGAAAAGCAAAAACTATCCTCAAAGAGCTTACAGTGTAATATGGGAGCCAATATATAAACAACTGTATAGAGACAGGAAAAATTGGAAATAATCAACAAAGGGAAGGACCTAGCAAGAGAAGGACTGGGGAAGGCTTTTCACAGAAGGTAGCATTTTAGCTAAGACTTCAATAAAGAAAAAGAGGTGACTGTGAGAAGGGAGATCACTCCAGGCATCAGTTCAGTGACTAACCAGGGTGACCCAGCCAGTATCTGAGGAAGGATTCAAGCCTGTCTTTCATACTCTAAGTCCAGCACCCTGTCCACTAGGATAAGTATGTGGGAGATGGGTTGGAGAGAGGAGAGACTGGAAGCGGGAAAACCATTAGGGGTCATTGCAATTATTCATGGGGTCATATATCTGGAGCTAGAATGGTCCTCAGAGGCCATCTACTCTAACCTCTTCATTTTTGAAGGAGAACATTGAAGCCCACAGAAGTAAAATGATTTGCTCAAGGATACAAAGATTCTAAGTGGCAGATCCAGGATTCACACTCAGTGCTCAGTTTCCCAACCCAGTGCTGTTTCCACTCTACCAAAATAATTACAGTCAGAGTAGGGTAGATGATACATGAGGAGAGGAAACAAATGCTAGAGAAGTTATGAAAGTGAACCCAACTAAATGACTAAATAATAGTACGGGGGAATCTTCTGGTTCTCAGATTGAGTGTATTCACATCTTCTAACTCCCTGGTGCCACCCCAGCCTCAACAATACATGTCACCTTTTCTAAGCTGTGATTCCTGTGGCCTGTGGACTGCCTTGGGTTCCAGGATACTCCACCTTATTAACTATAAAATGTAATCTCCTAGAGGGTAGGGATTATTTCATTTTTGTCTTCATACTTCTAGTGTCTTGTGTATAGTAGGGCTTTAATAAGTATTTGTTAAATTGAGTTAAATTGAAAAAAGAGTGATCAATGGGTATTAAAGGAGAGTCTTAAAGACTATTAGCTCCTAATTAAGGCTTTCTGACCTATTTAAATCAAAAGAATTGAAAGAGTATTGAAATGTATTGCCTTGAAATACAGCCCCCTATCTGAAGTATTTCGTTAATAGCAAAGGCAGAATTGGCAATTTGTAAGAATCAGTGTAATATGTCCCTATGTATAGAGAATATAGCAATTTCTTACCTGTAGAAATAACAATAAAAATCACTGATTTTTATAGAGAGCTTTAAAGTTTGCCAAACACTCTATAAGCTGTTGTTCCATTTAAACCCTGCAATTCTAAGGTTAGATAGATACACACACATATACATATATGTGCATATGTGTATATATATGTATTTGTATGTGTATGTATATACATACATGTGTATAAATGTGTATATGTGCATATATATAATTATAATCATTTGAAAAGTAAGGAAATTGAAGCTCAGAGAGGTTGTTACTTGTTCATGGTTATTAAGTCAGTCAGTCTTTCTGGGCTTCCATTTTCTCATCTGTAAAATCAGGTTGAACAAGATGGCCTCTAAGTTCCCTTCCAGCTCTAAATCTATAATCCTTTGACTTGACCACTGTCACATAGCTAATAAGTAACAAAGGATTTGAACCCAGAACTTCCTGCTCAAAGTCCAGCACTCTATTAACTATTCCCTGATGCCTGTCACTATGGCATTTGTATCTCGTCAAAGTTCATCTCTTCAACACACTAAGAACCCCCAAATCATTCTGCCCTATAGAAATGTTAAGAGAGCCTTGTATTCTTTTTGAAATTTTCTTCATTTTTCCTTTTATTTTTAGGATTCTCTCTATTGATTTATCTCCTCGGATGCTGGGTGTTTATTGAGGATTTGTTCTCGATATACTTGGTGTTTCAATCTTTTTCTTGTCTTCCTTATAACTCATTTTCTGCCTCCTTTCGCTCCACTGGTGAGATTGGATTACAAGGCTGCTTCAACCTCCTTAGATTTGGGGATATAGCATTTGCTGGGCTAGGTCCCTATTTTGAGTAACCTCTTAGGGGATAAAAATGACCCCAGATGATTTCTAGTTTCCTTCCCTTCAGGTCTGGCACAGCTTCCTGTACTGATGCCCCGATTCCTACCTCTACTCCCCTCCTTCCCTTTATGTGGCTAGATAGAATCAGCATTTGCCACTTCTTTCAGGATACAGGGGAAAGTGTTCTGGCAGAGCCACTATAATAACAGAAGATCCCAAGACAGAACTCAGACAAAAACCTGCGATTTTCTTGCCCTCACTTCCTTGGTAGTATTGGGGCTGGTGGGAGACTGTATTCTAAGTATTAAAGTTCTCTCCATAAAGGAATTAATGATGTCAAGGGTTCTGTCCTCTTCTGTGCATTTAATAATAATAATTTCATTTCTGGTACATAATTTCTTTGGGAGGTGATATGGAAAAGGTTTGTAAGAAAGTAACCAATCTGCCATCTTGCTAAAGTCATGTGCTCAACTGTATCATAGAATTGCAAAAATGACCATCCTTGTTCTTCTCCCCTTCCAAGATAACTCTGGACTCATCCTTACAAAGTGCTCTATAATAAGTAGAAGCTACCTATGCCTGGAAGAAACATGAGGCATGTGTTCTGAGCTGTGATCTGGCCCACCATCAACCATCTTGCACATCATGACATCAGTAAGCTGGCCATCAGGCACTTACTGGTCACATTTTGGACGAAGTAGTGGATATGGAGCTCAGTTGGGCATTATGGGGAATTTCAAAGATACAGAAAACATGGTACCTGCCCTCAAGGATCTTATAAGTTTCACTGCGGAAGTAATACATATCCTCCAAGAAAACGTAAGAATGGAAAAAAAACCAGAAGCAAGCCTGTAATGCCTCCAAATAGCAAACCTGCAATTAATTCTGTTATATTCTGGATTCCAGTTGAAGAATGATGGCCTTTTAAATCCAATCTCCCAAATATTACATAGAGGGTGGTATTACTTGGTGTTCTCCTCAAGATGCCACTGATCAAATCCAGAAGATAGTCACTGCCGATTATCATGCAACAGCCATTCCTCTTGGAATTCCTAGTAGGGCTCAGAAACTTAAGGAATCATAAAATCTCAGAGTTGGGAGGATTCTCAGAAGCCATTTAGTCCAATCCATAATTGAAAAGGAATTTCTCCTGCAACAAATTCTACAGGTAGCCACCCAAACTTTGGCTGAAGACCTCCAGTGACAGGGAACCCACAACTTTCAAAAGCAGCCCATTTTAATTTTTAAACAGATCTATTAGGAAGTTTTTCTTTAAAGCAAGACTAAATTTATCTCTTTCCAGCCTCCAAAGACCATTCCCAGGAGGAGCTAAGCCACTCTGCCCTGAACTCTCTGATGCCATGCCTTCATTGTGATGGTCGCTCCATCCCTACCTTTCTACCCCTTGCTCTGAGAATTGTAATCAAATCAATACTGCCTTTGCCTCTGGAAAGGGCATTTCAGTGGACCTCCTCATTGGTCCACTCACCATCCCTGTAACTTCCCAGACTAAAATACTCTTCCTTGACTACCCCTCTCTTATATTTTGGTCTCCCCTTGTTTTTTGTCATTCAGTCATTTCTGTCCTATCTGAATCTGTGACCCCATTTGGGTTTTTTTTGGCAAAGGTACTGGAGTGGTTTGCCATTTCCTTCACCAACTCATTTTACAGATCAGGAAATTGAAGCAAATCAAGTTAAGTGACTTACCCAGGGTCACACAGCTAGTAAATGTCTGAGGCCAGATTTGAACTCAGGTCTTCCTAACTACAGGCCTGGCACCCTACTGTGCCACCTAGCTACCACCCAGTTATGCCCCTTATTACACAAGTTCTTAACCTGGATCTTATGTACTCATCTTAAGTAACTATTTCAATATAATTGGCTTTCTTTATAAAAGTATGTATTCTATTTTATGTATTTAAAAAAATTATTCTGAGAAGGCATTTACAAGCTTCACCAGATAGCCATAAAAATGGTTAAGAATCCATGCCCTGTTAGAATATAAACTCCATGAGGTCAGAGATTATCTTTTATATTTGCATCCCCAGCTATAGACAGTATTTGGCATATAGTAAGGACTTAAATTTTTTTTTAGCCATTCTTCCAACAATTGCTTCTAATTCTGCCTTCTAAGACGAGGGCCCAAATAGAACCAGTTTCATCCCTCTTGTATATCATAGCTCTTTTGATACTTAAAGGTAGCTATAATTTCCCACATAAGTCTTCTTTTCTCCAAGTAAACAGCCTGTCCTTTTGACTAATCTATATAAAACATTAACTTCAAGTTATTCACGATTTGGGTTGCCCTCCTCTAGTTGGTTTCCAGTCTATCGATGCCATTCCTAAAATGTGGGACCCACAACCAAACATGGCACTCCAGATGTGGTCTGATGAGGGCAGAGAACAGTTGGCTCAGTACTTCCTTATTCCTGGAAGCTATGTCTCCTTTAACCCAGCCCAAGATTGCATTTTTGTTTGTAGCCTGGCTTGCTTATATTTGCTTCTCTATTTTGTCCTCCTTTTGTGGTTGAGAAAACTAAGGAGAAGTGACTTACTGAGGTCACCCAGAGAGTGACCTTACAGGGACTTCTGAGACCAGTACTTGAGCTGCCTGACGCTTCCCCCAGCGAGTACTCTTTCCATTATGCCCGTCTGCACATGAGATGTCATGTGATCAAGTTCAATGGAACATCCAGGTGATAACACAGAAAATGTGTGAATCTTGGCAGAAAAGAGATGTCTGATCTGCTGCCAGCTGCCTCAAACTAATCTGCAAAAATGTAAGCACGGTGTTGCTTTAGAACTGGTCAGCAGCTCTGCGGGAAGGAAAAATAAAATAAAACCCAAGGAGCTTGGAATAATAAGAAAATAAATGCAACATAACCAACTGCAATATTTAGAAAAGGGATCTAGTCCAACATCTATCACTGGAGCTGCAGGCCCCTTTACGGGGAAAGCCCAGACTTATTGATTGGTGTACTCATTCATTCATTCATTCTGATGTTTATCAAGAATTTCCTCTGCTTCCCCCCCCCAAGACTGTAATACTAATGATGACAAATCACAGTTAGATACCTCTTGAAGGTTTACAAAGCTTTCCTTACAATGACTCTAGGAAGCAGAAAGAACATGTATTAGTAACTGTTTTACAGATCAAGAAACTGAGGTTCATTGTACTAGGCACTATGATTTGGCATGATTTAATGGAGCTATACTCTCTGACTCAAGGAATATATAACCTAATAAATAGCCAGAACGGATCAGCACATATCGAATAACTAGATTGACTAAGATAATTCACACCCAGTGTAGAATGCGATAAGTATAAATCTACATATAAACCCCAAAGTGGACCTGACAGCTGAAGGCCAAATGCACAGTCTCAGATATTGGCATCTATTTGGATTTGTGAGTATCTCTGGGCTTCAGAAGTTGATCCACACTTGATCTAATTAACATAAATATGTTTGCTATTTCTGTCCTTATTATCATCCTTGTGCTTGTTAAGAATGGCACAGTTGTTTCCTATTTGTCAGAGTTTTACTTTGATTAACGTCCAAAACAGTGCAGTCTTTAATTATCATAGTGGATAACTTGAGCACTAGAATTTCATAAAATTTTAGGGTTGGGAAGAGCCCTCAAGATTCAATTAAACAACCACTTACTGAGTACTTACCATATGCCAGGTGCTAGGAATACAGACAAAAATTAAATAATCCCTGCCTGCTCACTTACATTCCACTAAAGGAAAGCACAGGTTCACAGATAAGTTCATAACCACCCATTTTATCAGAGACAGGTAGAAGGCACACTGGACTGGACCTGGAGTCAGGAGGTCATGAGTTCAAATTTGGCCTCAGACACTTATTAGCTGTATGACCCTGAGCAAGTCACTTAACTTCATCTGCCTCAGTTTCCTCATCCATAAAATGCCGATAGTAATAGTGCCTACCTCTCAGGGTTGTTGTGAGATTAAATAATAGTTGTAAAGTGCTTGGAAAACCTTAAAGGATTATGTAAATGCTAGGTAGCAAACAAGTAATAATGGTGGTGGCAGTAATGGCGGTGGTAGTAGTAGTAACAGGAATAGTAGTAGTAGTTGTAGTTGTAGTAGTGCAGTAGTGGTGGTGGTAGTGGTGATAGTGGTGGTAGTGATGGTAGTAGAAGTAATTCTGTACTTAAACACATTTCCATATATACATGTATATGTACATATATATATATATAAACATATATATACATATATATAAATATATGTGTATATATACATATATATGAATATATAAATGTATATATTATATATATATATGTATAAAATAGAACACAAAATAAGGAACTATACATACACCTGGGTTTTGGGGTTTTTTGGGGGTTTGGGGTTTTTGGGGTTTTTTGGCAAGGCAATTGGGGTTAAGTGACTTGCCCAGAGTCACACATATGTCTGAGGTCAGATCTGAACTCAGATCCTCTTAACTGTAAGACTAGTGCTCTATCCACTGCACCACCTAGCTGCCCCACACACCTATTTTTATAGAGGAAACTGAGGCCCAGAGGGATTAAATGAATTAGGTAAGATCACATAGTCAATGGCAAAGCCAACACAAGAAACCAGATTTCCTGATTCCCGTTTGTAGCCATATAGCTGTCCTTCCCAAGGAGGGAAATCTGTAACTAACCAAGGCTGACTTAGGCTTTCCATTCATCAGGACTCTAAAAGCTAAAGCAATAAACAAGGAGTTATTAAATGCCTACTATGTGCCAGGCACTATGTTAAATGCTGGAGATACAAAGATACAAACACAAGTCTTACTTGCAAGGATTTTACATTCAAATATACACAATTGATACAAAATGCATCCAAGTAGTTTAGAGAGAAAGAATTCACTAACAGTTGGAAGAAGCTGGGTGAAAGGAGTAAAAAAGGCATAGAAGATGGCAATTAAACTGAGTCTTAAAAGAAAAAAAATTTATTCCAAAGAGACAGAAGTGAGAAAAATCAGTTTAGATACAAGAAACGCCAGCACAGAGGCCCAGAGATGTATTCCTACAGTAAAAAGGCCAGTGTGGTTGGATGGCAGAGTATGGAAGGAAGAATCATTGAATAAGCCTGGACAAGTAGGAGGAGACTGGGTTCTGAAGAGCTTTCAGTGCTCAATCAGAGCAGTTTCTATTTGGTCGCATATGTAGCAGAGAGTCGCTTGAGTTTTTGAAAAGGTTGGAGGTGGGAGAGACAGTGCTATGATCGGTCCTGTGCTTTAAGAAAAGTGCTCTCGTAGCTTTGTGAAGGATAGATTGGAGTTGGGAGAGATAAAGCAGAGAGATCAACTGGAAAGCTACTGCAATAGTTCAGGGAACAGGTGATGAGGTCTAGATCTAGGGCGGTAGTTTTGTTCTGGAGGAGGAGGGAACATATCTATCTCTACAAGACAGATATTACAAATTTTGTCCGCCTGACAACATCATTTCGATTCAACTCAACAACTGCTCAGTAAGGTGCTGAGGATACAAAGCCAAAATGGTCAAGTCCTTGCCCTCACAGAGCCTTCATTCCACTGTATTGGGGGACAGAGGGCGTGAATAAAATAATATATAGAGAAAGATGTGAGGATAGGAACAAGAAAAAGAGCTCAAAATGCTTCGGGGATGGAATGCAAAACATGTGAAAGGGAAAAGTAGAAAGAAATCAGGAGAGGTATATGGGACTTTGTGGAAAGCCTTAATGTTGGGATAAGGAGTTTATATTTTATACTAGGAGCACTTGGAGCCACCAAATATTTTTGAACAATCAATCAATAAACATTTATTAAGCACCTACTATGTGCCAAGCACTGTACTAAATACAAGGGATACAAAAAGAAGCAAAAGACAATCCCTGCTCTCAAAGAGCTTACAATCTAATTGGGGAGACAACATGCAGACAAATATATACAAAGCAAATATATACAGAATTAATAGGAAATAATCAACAAGGAGAAATCTCTGGAATTTAGAGCAGTTGGAGAAGGTTTCCTGTAGAAGGGAATATTTAAATTGGGACGAAAAGGAAAACAGGGAGGTTAGTAGTCAGAGCAGAGGAGGAAGAGCATTCCAAGGATGGGAGGTAGCTGGAGAGAATGCCTAGAGCCCAGAGACGGAGTGACTTATTTGTGGAACAGCAAGGAGGCCATTGTTGCTGGATCAAGAAATAGGATTTTGGGAATAATGCCTAAGAAGACAGAATGATAGGGGGCGGCTAGATTATAAATAGGTTCAATGCCAAACAGAGCATTTTGTATTTGCTCCTGGAGGCAACAGAAAGCCACTGAGTTTATTGAACAGGGCGATGATGAGATCAGACCCATATTGTTGGTTTTTTTTTTCATTCTGAACTTAAGAAATAAAACAAGTATTTCCATAACAGTAGAATGGGGGGGGGGGGGAAGATGATTGTCCATGAAACTGCAAAGCTATTATATGTTTTTAAAAAATCATTTTAGTGGCTGAATGGAGAATGGATTGGGGAAGGGAGAGTGTAGAAGGAGGCAGCTATCTGCACCAGCACGCTATCACAATAATCCAGGCATGAGATGATAAGGGCCTACATCAGAGTGGTGGTAGTGTCAGAAGAGAGAAGGGGGTATATTCAAGAGATGTGGCAAAGTGAAATTGACAGTCCTTAGTAACAGAGTGGACATGAGAGGTGAGAGATAACGAAGAATCCAGAATGACTGCTAAGTTGAGAGTGAGCCTGAGGGACCAGGAATGTGGTGTTGCCCTCTTCAGTAATGGGGAACATAAGCTGGGGAAAGAATTTGGGGGGAAAGACAATGAGTTACATTTTGGATATACTGAGTTTAAGAGGTCTGCTGCTGGATATTCAGTTTGTGATATCTGAAAGGTAGTTTGAGATGCGAGATTAGAGGTCACCAGAGAAACTAAGGCAAGAAAGGTAGATTTGAAAATCATCAGCATAGAGATAGTAATTAAATCCACCAGAGCTGACAAAGTCACCGAATGAAATGGTACAAAGGAAGAAGAGAAGAGGGTCCAGGACACAACCTAAGGAACACCCATAGTTAAAAGGCATGATCTGGAGGAAGATACAGCAAAGGAGACAGAGAAAAGAGTAGTCAGATAGGGAGGAGAAGAACCAGGAGAGAGTGATGTCCCGAAAACCTAGAGAGAAGACAGTGTTAAGGAAGAGCACGTGACCAACAGTATCAAAGGCTGAAGAGAGGTTAAGGAGAATAGGGGTTGTGAGAGATAGGATCAAGCCCATGCTTTTGGAAGATGATTGTGGCAGGTGAGGGAAGGGTGGATTGGAAGAGGGAAGAGATTGGAAGTGAGGTAAACAAGAGGATGTTCATTCAGTAAGGTAGCAGAGGTGTCAAACTCCCCAGCCACAAAACTCCAGTGCCCGCCAAAACAGATTCAAATGTAGTTGGGAAATGTTTAACAAAATAAATAAAAATACAACACAACATAGATCCTGTTAATTTGTGGTTTTCTGGTAGTCCTCAAGGATCCATTTTCATTTAAGTCTGACACCACTGCATTACACTAGACTTCCTCCAAAAGTGGGGTACACTGAAGCAGATTATTAAATTTTCCAGTATGAGCATTTATACCTCAGAAATCAGTAAATGCTACAAATCAGGGCTTGATATATTGTTTTGTTAATTGTCTGAACCAGAAGTGTTCAATATGAAGCCAGAAATACTCCTAAATGCTAGAAGCAGATTAAAAATGTTATTGGGAAATGTTAAACAAAATAAATAAAAATACTATACAGCATAGATAATGTTAATTTGTAGGTTTCTAAATCACTATGCAGTCCACAGGGATCTGTTTCTGTTTGAGTTTGACACCTGTAATTTAGACAACATGCAAAAAGAGCCTGAAGTTCAGTGGTGGAGATGTGAGTAGAGAGAAGAGGGTGGATACAAGTCTTATTATAGAGATAGGATAAACAGGACTCTGCAATTTATTGGATAGAAGGGATCAGGAGGAGAAAGGAGTTAAAGATGACCCAAAAGCAGAATTTCAAGTCTGGGTGACTTGCTAGATGAGTTGATGCTATCGCCATGAACAGAACTGTTGTTCATCCCTCAATCTTGAAGAAGACAAATGACATAAAGAGGGTGATGTCTTGACTTGCATGTGAGCTGGATTTATTGAGGGAGAGCTGTGCAAAGTCATCAACCTCACTCTCTCCTCCACAGTCTTTGGAGTCTAGTGGCAAGACATAGGTCAGGATGACTGGTGATGGCCCCACATGCAGTGTGGCCTTTTAAAGCAAATGTATTTCTCAGGTCCCAGTTTGTCTGAGGCAATACCCTTCCAGTAGCTAAAGGCTAGGGAAGAATTGAGGCAAAAGATGGCCTTCACAAAAGAATCGATCTGGGAGGCGAAGACTCTCAGAATTTCTCACCATGAACAGAAAAGGGAAAGTAGAGAGGAGGAGCGGTTTTAGGGAGGAAGATGAGGTGTCTATTTGGGGATGTGTTGAGTGCAAGGTGCCAGAGAGATGTCCAAAGTGAGTCTTGTCTAATGCTGAGAAGTTTTTTTTGTGGGGAGACCCTGTGTCAAATCCCTCACTCATGATCCTTATGGCTCTGGAATCAGAGGTTGAGAGGAAGGTCTCTATTGTTTCTGACCCTTCCAAGTCAACAGGTCAGTACCAGTTTCTTGGAATTAGTTTTCCTTACTGGAATCGAGAGGCTAGGTGGCTCAGTGGATAGAGTGCTGGACCTGAAATCATCTTTCTGAGTTCAAATCTATCCTGAAACATTTACTATTTGTTTAACCCTGGGCAAGTCGCTTCTTGTGTTGTGGACCCTTTAGTCTGATGGGAGTGAAAATCCTGTGGACCCTTTTTCAGAATAATGGTTTGTTGCCTACATTCCTAATCTAAGAAAATGCTAAATTTCAAGTAAATAATAGTAAAAATAAAGACATAATTTTTCCCACCCAGGTTCACAGACCCCCCTAAAATCTAGGAAATCTTTGGACTCCCGGGTAAGAATCCTTGTCTAGAAGAATTTAGAATATAGAAATTTATTTAATGTATAGTTCATATTCGGCTAAAGGCATCTGCTCCAATTAAATGCCTAATGTTGCCATATTAATTCATATACTTTCCTCACCCAGACTTGCCTAGAAGCCCTCCATCTACCTGAAGCTTCCCTGGCATCCAGGGAAACCTGAAATCCTAAGAGGCATCCCAGAGTAGCATGAAGGCACAAGGCATGTTGGACTTCACAGTTGCAAACTTTTTCAGAGGCTGTATTTAATTATCACTACTTGTTCCTCTGTCCCTTTTAGATCTGCAAAATGGGGTCACGATGACTTTGTTTTTATTGGTCTGCCACATATTGAAACCATTTCTACATATTGATACTGAATATCATGGCCAAATTCTCGTGAAAATCACTCTGTGTGCCATACAACTGAGCCACTTTCTAATGTTAAACGTCTTGGGATATTTTATCTTTTCAAATACATACCAAAAGCAATTAAATTCAAACTATGGACTACAGCCTTTGCCAGTTTCCATTCTTCAGATCACATATGTGTGGGAGGGTTTATAAGTTCAAAGACTTCTTAACAGATCAAATCTCTCTCTTTAATTTTGTCTCTATGAGAGAAAAACAACTTTCCTTATGGCATCTGCTTGGAATACTGAAGGCTGAGAGGGGTTATTCACCTCAAAGTAGTTCTAACTTCATTTATTGTATGCAAAAGCAAGATCTGTCTCATTCTCTTCTGGGGTGGTTTTAATTGGCCATCACAATTTGTTGAAAAGAAGAAAACTGAGGTGAGCAACCCAGAGCAAGTGGTGAGTTTAGCCCTGGTCTTTAAGTCGGGCAGAAGGTAGCCCTGGACACATCACATAAATTTGACAAGGAAAGCAGAAACCACACTTTTGTGAGTAGCCTTCTCCCAAACAGTGTAGCTATGATGTAATAGAAACAACCTGACATTTTTCTTCTATTAAATTGACCAAATCAGCTGCATATTTCAACCTTTTCCTTCTCTTTCTTCCTTCCCATTCCCTTCATCCTTGTTTGTTGCTAAGACTTAGTTTCCTTAGTTACTAAAGACCACTCTCCAGACCTTTCCACCCACAGCTTCCTGGGATTCTGAGGAAGCATTTGGGGATTCTTATTGTTCGTCTGACCTCTGTGAATACCACATTTCCTTTGTAGGCTGAAGAGGTCCTTTTTCCCTCCAAAGAGAATTCCCACGTCACTGGACATGTGGTTGAGTTATGCTTATTGACCTTTCTGGAAAATCCCAGAAACACTTAAAAACTTTGTAGATCTTTTCTCAAATTTATCTTTAAGCACTGGTTTTCAAAAGAAATGCAATGGTTGCAGTACCAAATAGAAGTACTTAATACAATTCATTAGGTGCTAAAAAGCAGTCTCCCTCAGAAATGCATATTTGATCCATTCAGAAATAATTATTTTTTTCCTTGATGTGGTTGGAACTTCTTCCTGAAGTTAACTAAATGATGTTAACCAAATAAGGAGAGAGCTGACTGCCTTCCTTCAAAATTATTCAAGTCTCACCTGTTTCAAGAAGCCCTAGAGACTAGTTTCATATTGTTTCAGCCCTTCTAGTAATTCCCTCCCTTTTCCCATCTTTTACCCTTCCCATCAGGCCATTCTTTAGCACTTATGTTGGTTATGTAGATATACTGAGTGACACATTTTCATTAGTTCTATTTCCCCCAGGTTTCTACTTCCTTTGTAAGTCTAAGAGAGATTACTGCCAAATGGAAATGCTGAATTATCACTACTTTCACTGAAGTTATTGTTCCTTACTCAATTATGCACTAGGTACCCTCTTTAATTTCCTTTAACTCCAAAGTAGTTGCTTTGTCTCTTCCCTCACCACCATCCCACACAGCTACCTGATGTCCTGGGACAAATCTACCCTGAGGCCAAATAAGAACCTGCCTAAACTCATTGTCCCCCTCACCACAAGGGCTTTTCTAAACCCCTTCATCTCTCCTCAAATGTCCCATGGTTCTCTCTCTTTACCCAGTCTCTGAGAACTTTGGTTCATATTTCACTGGAAAAAAATGTGGCCATTCATTGAGAGCTTCTGCTTCTCCTTCCCTTATCCTCATTCCACACCATTCGGAAGCCCTTCACTAGCACCTCCTTCTTCACCCCTGTCTCACATGGAGAAGTGGCCCTTCTTCTAACCAAGAAAACCCCTATATATGCATAAATCATCCCATTTCATCCCATCATCTCCAGCAGATTGCTCCTTCTATCATCCCCTCTTTCTTACTTATCTTCAGTCTCTCTCTGTCTACTAGCTCCTTCCCTACTACATAAAAAACATGGCTTGTCTCTCATCCTCCTTCATTTGGTCCATACTTCCCTGCTAGTGAATATTCAATAACTCTCCTCCTTTTCATGGATAAACTTCTTGAGAAGGCCGTGTACAATTAACTCATCTACTGTCTTTCCTTGAACCCTCTTCTTAATTCTCTGCAGTCTGACTTCTGACCTCATTATTCACTAAAAAGTGCTCTCTCCAAAGTCACCAATCATATCTTCATGGCCAAAGCCAATGGCCTTTTCTCAGTCCTCATGCTTCTTGACTCCTTTGTATCCATCTGCACTGTATATCACCCTCTCTTCCCTGATAGGCTCTTCTAGCTAGGTTTTAGTGACACTACTCTCTCTTGCCTTTCTTACGTGTCTGACCATTCCTTCTATTTCCTTTGCTGGATATTTATCTATGTAATCATCAGAGTCCCTCAAGACTCTATGCTGAGTCCTCTTCTCTTTTCCCTCGAAACTCCAACAACTCCTTAACAAATACCTCCAGGTTTAAATTCAAAATCCTCTATTTAGTTTTTAAAGCCCTTTATAACCAAGCCCCTTCTAACCTTTCCAGTCTTCTAATACTTTACTTCCTTTCAAGTGCTCTGTAGTCCAGTGATGCTGGCTTCTTTTATTATCCTCACACCAGACCATCTCTTAGGCATTTTCCCTGGCTGTCCCTCTTGCATGAAACTCTATCTCTCTCTCTCTCTTCATCTCTATCTCCTGATTTCCATTAGGTCTCAGCTAAAGTCCTACCTTCTGCAAGAAGCTTTCCCCTAACTTCCTTGATATTAATGCCCTTCCCTCTGAAATTACCTCCAATTCATCTTGTTTATCTTTTTTTGTACATAGTTACTTGCTTGTTATCTCCCTCATTAAATTCTGAGTTCTTAAAGAGCAGAGACTATTTCTTGCCTTTTTTCGTATTCCACAATGCCTGAAATCTAGTAGGGGCTTAATAAATGCTTGTTGATTTGAATTACTCTGATATTATCAGTAATTTCATCATACCTCAGAGGATAAGAATATTCCAGAGACCATGGGACATACATTGTGCTAGGACCACGATAGGACATGCCATTGACAACAACAACGATGATGATGATGATAACTATCACACTTACCATATGCCAAGTACAATACTTAGCACATTGCATTATTTCATTTGATCCTCACAGCAATCCTGGATGGTAAGTGGTAGATTATTATACTCATTTTCAGATGAGAAAACTGAGATAAACAGAGATTAAATGACTTGCCCAAAGTCACAGAGCTAGTAAGGGTCTGGGGATGGATTTGAACTGATGTCTTTATGACTCCAGGCCCAGTGCTCTATGCACTATGCCACCTAGTGGCCTCAAAAATGAAACAGTCCATGCCTGCCCTCAAGGAGCTTATAGTCTACTAGGGATATACAATACATCCACATGTAAGTAAATAAAAAGTATATATAAAGCTATCCAAGGCTATGTAGGAAAGGACTTATGTAGCCATCCTGAAGTATGCTTTGAGGAAAATCAGTGATACTGCTAGGTAGAGGTAAGAAGTGATAACATTCCAGATATAAGTAACTCCAATTTGCACAGTGATTTTAATAATCCCAAACTTCTTTTTGGGGAAAAAAGACTTACGTTTTTAATACTAATATACTAGACTGTAAGTCATAGAACACTATTGTTTCCGAAGAATTGAAAATGAACATTACCCAAATGATATTATTGATGAAGATAGTAGTAGTAGTAGTAGTAGTAGTAGTAGTAGTAGTAGTGGTAGTAGTAGTAAACAACTATTTATATAACACTTTAAAGCTTTCAAAGCACTTTAAATATATTATTTCTTTTGCTCTTAACAACCTCATAAGGTAGGTGCTCTCATTATCTTTATTTTACAGATGGGGAAACTGAGGTTCAAGGTAATTTACTGACTTTCCCAAGGTCACACAGCTAGTAAGTGTCTGAGCCAGAATTCAATCGCAGGTCTTACTGATTCCAAATCCAACACTCTATCTACTACATCACCTAGCTTTACGACAATAGCACGATGGTGCTTGTGAAAAGGCAGCAACACATTACAAATGAGGGATTGTGAAAAACTAGACATCATCAAAGAAATGTATGAATAAAAAGAGAAGATGGGTTGGTATGCTACTGGTAACCTCACAACTTCAAAAGAAGGCAAGGCAGTCTCTCGGTATGTTGAATGGACCTTTTGTAGCAAATGTGGGAGAACATACAGAAAATATAGCACATCATACGTAGCCATGAAAGGGTTATAATCTGCCTCTTTACAGAGATGACCCACATCAAATTCTCCTTTTATCTATTGGAGTTGAACTGAGTCATAGGTGAGTAGTTTTTTTTCTTTTCTCTTCAAATTTAATGTCCCATAGCCTCGAGGTCTCTAAGCAACATAGTATGGTGGAGACAAAGAATGCTAAATGGATACTTAGGAATACCTTGGTTCAAGCTATCCCTCTAAAAGTTACTATGTGGTCATGAGCAAGTTACTGGACCTCTCTGTGCCTCAGACAACTCTCGAAGAACATAAATTCTCAATTTCCACAAGCTGCTTCAGTGAATAGAAGTCATGCACCAATGAAACCACAAGACCTTGACATATTAGAGTGTAGACTTTAAGCATACCAGATCAACATTAACATTAACAAGCCTTATGTGATACTGAGTGTTTCACTTGCCCATAAAACAAAGACCTGTGTTTCTTCAGACACTGTTTCAGGAGGCATTTTCTGAGCTGGTGGTATCTATAGAACATTTTTGTCCAGACAGGTTGATTTAAAATTTCTCAGGTTGACCTCAGGTGTCAGTAGGATTGAAAACCTGCAAAATATCCTTGCTTTATATATGCTATTTCACCAAAATGTTCTGTGCAGAAACAAATTTTCCTGAATTTCTATTGTTTTTCACAAATGAACTAAAAGTCTCTTTAAAACACATTGAGATAGTTCCCTGAGCCCCTGCTTTAGGTAAAACTTTTCAAAACATCCCCAAAACAGCGTCTGATATTCTAATTACAGCTGTGTCTTCTTAGTACACAAACATATGTTCAATGTAACCAAACTCACCAATAAACAATTCGATCTTATCTTCTGAAAATTTTGTCTACTTGGGACCCAATAAGCAGATTAGTTGCATTATTCTCATCTAACTAAAATTTTAGTTGAATTCAATGGATATGTAGTTGTTAGATCAATCTGCCAAATTTTGTGTGTGTGGTTCACACATGTGACAATATAGGAGACTCCCAGTGTGGAAACTCCCTCTAATTATGCACATCAGCAAATCATCCAAAAACTTATAGATTTGCTCATGATCCTGCAACCACTAAGTGTCAGAGGTAGGACTTGAGATCTGGTCTTTCTGACTCCATGACCAATTTTCTAACCATTGCATCATGCTACCTCTGAAATCTTTCATCACTAGATTTGGAATATACAAATAACACCACATATGACTTTGATTATCCAGAAATAAATCACATTAAATTAGCCCTTCATTGATGGATCAATATTGGGAAAACAATCAATAACAATTATCATATCAAAAACCAAAAACATCTAAAACTACATGACGGGATACAGAAAAAGCTTTTGAAAAAGTACTTTCTATAAAAAAAAGTATGTTCTATAAAAAAATCTATAAAATATAAGTACAGATTTTAATATGACAAAAACTATCTAAAACAAAAAAGCATTATATGCTAGATGGATATACTAGGAATGTTCCCAACAAATACTAAAGTAAAGTAAGGATGTCCTTTTCCCCACTATTATTAGATATCATTCCAGAAGTGCTATCAAAAAGAGCAACAGAAGAGAAATTCAAGACAGAGAGACAGGCAAAGAGAAAACTATCCCTATTTGCTAAGGACATCAACACTTACTTTAAAATTCTTAGGGAGGGCAACTAGGTGGCGCAGTGGATAGAGCACCAGCCCTCGAGTCAGGAAGACCTGAGTTCAAATCCGCCCTCAGATACTTGACACTTACTAGCTGTGTGACCCTGGGCAAGTCACTTAACCCCAACTGCCTCACCCCCAAAAAAAAAATTTTAGAGAATAAGCAAAAAAACTATAATCAATCCTCAGCTTTCATGGAGGTTGTTGTTACTACTGTGACTTGCAAGTGAATTGCCTTTAAGTCAGGGAGGGGAAAGAAGAAGGGGAAAAAGGAGAAGAGGGAGGTGAGGAGAAATAGAAGGGGAAGTAGAAATGGGAGGGGAGGGAAGGAAGGAAGGAAGGAAGGAAAGAAGGAAGGAAGGAAGGAAGGAAGGAAGGAAGGAAGGAAGGAAGGAAGGAAGGAAGGAAGGAAGGAAGGAAGGAAGGAAGGAAGGAAGGAGTTATGTTGCCCAACTGGAATTGCCCCAGTGGGGCAGCTCCAACTACTCACAGGTTGTTCATCCTTTGTTCTCAAAGAAGACCGCGACATCAGAAAGGTGATACCACGATTGGCAAGTGAATTGGTTTTAAATGAGGGAGGTTTGTGCAAAGTCGCTAACCTTACTTTCTCCTCCAGAGCCATCTGGGTCTAATGACAAGATATAGATTGAGATGACTGGAAATGGCCCTGCTCATGGAGGTAACATTCCTAGAAAACAGCATAAAAGTCAAAAACATGGATATAGGTACAGTGAACCTATGGGAAATAATGGGGTCACATTCCTGTGATCACCAAAAACTGTAATCTTTTGCTGGAGATTGCTGAAAAGACATTTTTCTGCACATAATTTTTATAAGAAAACATTAAATCTGATAATATACATATTTCCTAGCACAGTAACCATGAAATAACCCATAAAATGCAGTACACAAAATAAAATTGGTAACATGCAAAACATTTTTCTCACTAATGATTCCCTAGAATTCTGTGACCTTTTGTGCTAACATCTAAAAAAAAACCCATTGATTTCAGACAATACTCACTTTCATAACACATTAAATCTACAGTACCATAAATACTGTACAGGAAAAAAAATTCTTAAAACTAAAGCATTTTTTAACCTGAATCTTAGGTTCCATTGTGCCACATGGTGGTGTGAGGGCATTATACTATATATTATACTGCTGTAAACTTCTGTACATCAGCCATCCTCCAAAAACTAAGGTTGCTGGGATTTTCGTCACTGCTGTCAGAGGATGATCCTGGCAAGGTCTGGACCTCACCTCTGACACTCTGTTTTTCGTGGCTGATGGATGGCATTGGAGATTATGAAGGATGCACGAGCTTGAAATAATCCATCAGCAGCATCTGCTTCATGTGCTGTTTGAGATCCTTAAAGGACTTGGAGTATGGGAGCAAAGCATAGGTGAGTTAACATTTAACCGTGAGGCTGCAATCAATGATGGGATCCGCAGCCTCAGTGTCTCTAGTCAGATGGTCAATTATGCCAAGTCACCCCTCAAGCTTAGAAACTGTGAGTGGCACAATCATATTTTTCTCTACTGCACATAGCCATGAATGTACCTAGTTGCCAATGTAAAAGTGAAAATGAGGTTACTAATAAAATCACAGGAATGCTTGAAGGTGAGAAAATTAAATGAGGGAATGTTAAGGATTGATTGTAATTGAAATAATCAGCAGGACACAAAATAAATCCACACACATCAACAGCATTTCTATACTAAAATCCAGACTGCATGATAGAAAGATAAATCCCTCTGAAAACAGCCACAAAAAGTATAAAATATTTGATAATCGATATACCAAAGAAGACTCAATATTTTTGTGGATTCAATTATAAAATGCTCTTTAAAAATATCAAGAATACCTTATATAGCTGGAGAAATATTCAGTACTCATGGCTAGGCCATGCCAATATAATAAATGACAGTACTACCAAAGTTAATTTACAAATTTAGTACTTTGCCAAGAAAACTGTCAAGGGGCTACTTCACAGACCTAGATAAAATAATAAACAAAATTCCTTTGGAGGAACTTGAGAGCTAGAATATCAAGGGAAGTAATGGAAAAAAAATAGCAATAAAGAGGGATAGCGCTTTCAGCCCTCAAACTATATTATAAAGCAACAATTATCAAAACCATTTGGTACTGCTTTTAAAAAAAAATAGAAAAGCAATAGAAATAGATGAAAAAGATTCAGAAATAATGGAACTCAATAACTCTGCATTTGATAAACTACACAACATAATTTACCTAGAAAAAAAATCTACCTATTTGATAAGAACTACTATAAAATCTGGACAGCAGTCTGTCAGAAATTAGGCTTACATCAACACCATGTACTTTATACCATATTCTATAATAAATTTAAAATAGGTATATTACATGATTATTAAATATTATTCTATTTAAAAATTATTTTAAAATGGATGAAATGTCTTTTATAACTTTGGGTAATGGAAGAATTTTTAACCAAGTAATAGAGGCAATTACAAATGATAAAATAATTTTGATTAAATGACATTGAAAAGCTTTTGTACAAACCAAATTAATTTATCTAGGATAAGAAGTGATCAACTAACAAAAAATCTTTATATAAAATATCTCTGATAATGGCTCAATATCTAAAATATATAAGTAACTAATAGAAATATGTAGGACCAAAAGACATTCTTCTATCAGTAAATGCTCAAAAGACGTAAATAGACAGTTCTCTAAAAAATTGCAAATTATTAGCAATCCTGTTAAAGAAATCACTAATAATAAGAAATGCACATCAAAACAACTCTAAGGTTTTACCTCACACCCTGTATTTTGGCAAATATAAAGGATTAATCAATGTTGGAAAGGTTATGGGAGAATAGACAAACTAATGTATGGCTGGTAGAACTGTGAATTGTTATGACCATTCTGCAAAGTAATTTGGAATTATGCAAAGTGACTCAAATATCCACACCCTTTGACCCAGAGATTCCTCTGGTCAGTATACATTCAAGGAAGTCATTGATAAAAAAAAGTCAGGTTCCATACACACCAAAATATTTACAGCAGTACTTTTTGTGGTAGCAAAGAACCAGAAACAAATTAGTTGCTCATTGATTGGGAAATGACTAAATAAATTGTAGTACAGGAATATAATGGAATATAAACTGTTCTGTAAGAAATTATAAATATGGGGAATACAAAGCATCTGTTGTAAATGAAGGGAAAAAATCTACAGTGAATCCAACAATGTAAATGGAAAGAGCAACCACAAAACCATCAAAACTTAACATTGCAAAGTCATTAGGAACAAACTTGGGTCTAAAGAAGACATATTAGAGGATGCCTCGCCCCTTACAGAGGTAATGATTCGCAGGTATAAAAGACTGCTTATCACATCGGACCTTTTTTTTCTTGATGTATAAATAGTTTTAATGATTTTTTCTCTATTTAAAAAAGCATTTTTGTAAGAGATGGTTTTTGGGGGTGGGAAAAAAGAAATATGGGGAAAGCTAGATGATGCAAAAATAAAAGATATCAATAAAGAAATCTATTTTAAAATTACCCCTTCACATTAGCTACTTCATCAGTTGAAAATCCTACGTGATTTTTCATTGAGATACATTTGATCTGAGAAAATCTACAGCTGCTTTCAAACATATTTTTTCTAATACTTATCTTAGAGTTTGCCATACATATCAGATATTTCTGCAAAACCTGTAACATGTCTTAGTATAATTAAATAAACATCAGCTATCCATTTATTGTGATGAGTGTCCATCTGAATTAAAAATATGCCAGCCTTCTGTACATCAGCATGACCAGGATTCCTAATTAAACTAATTACTGTCATTTAGGAAATCATCATTTGGGAGTACTTCTTTCATGTTTTGAAATTTGCTCCAAATCTGTTCCCAAATTCATCCTACTTTCCTAAGTAAACAAGAATTTGAGAAACACCACCTTGCATCCCCCTTCATAGTTCAAATTTACTACTGTTGGATTTCCCCTCCCTCCGACCCAACTTTGTCTCCCTTTGCCAGCAGCCTTAATTCCACCCATCACTAAAGCAGAAATGTTGTTCTTCAACTTGTCCTGTCCTCACTAGCTCCTGATTATGAAATGGAAGACTGGTGATGTGACCAAGAGTATTCAAAACATGGAGCCTTACATTCCAAAAGCATCGATCACATATTTCATGCACTTTGATGTGAGTGTATATATGCCTCTATTGCATCACACTCCAAATCTTCAAAAGATCTATGATTTTATCAATGCAGAAACTCCCTCCATCTATTCAGATTTCAATACCTTCATGGGTTAGTCGACAGTCTTTATGAGCTGCAGTCACCAAAATAATTCATCACTTGTTGGCCAAACCTCCAGCAATGAACCTCCCAGATCTTATCTTGACCTGGGCTTTGGACAATAAGCACACAACTCATGGCCAGGCATGTATCTGAAGTCCAACAAACTTGGTAAAAATTCTCAAAGCTCACACTCCTGACATGGTCTTTGAGAACTCAAAGGCATTTTCCCACTGTGATAAGGAATAGGAAGAGTGTTTTAAAGGAGGCCCATGTATACAAGCCTGAAATACATTTGCTACAACTCATACTTTCATTGGACTTTGTAATCCAAGTCCCACTCCTTCAGAGAATAAGTACCATGAATATTCCATTCCATTCTCTTGCTTGAAGGAGACAAAAATTGACATAGCAGCTCAGTCTCTTCTCTTCTATGGCCATCATGAGTAGCACTAAAGTCAAAATGAAGTTTAAACCCTTTGTGACATCTGATTGAAACAAGAACTGCTGGAGATATTTCAGTGCCTTTCCCACATAAAGAGGAAGATTACATTTTCTCTTTTTAAGATTTTGAGACAGAAATCCAATGTCTGTTCCATTCCCATCTGAAAAAATGATAAATTCCAGGTTGTTTAAAAGACCCAAAGCCTAGCAATTTAGCAAAGTCGTTCAGATTTATAATAAGAAATATATTGTCTACATTCAACAGGTAAAGCATAAGAAGGCTAATGGTACAACCTTCTATGTGATCATTCAGCCCAGCAAGGAAGTTGTCACAAGGCTAAAACTGAATGAAGATCCCCAAAAAGCCCTTTCAATGAAAAGTCAAATCTCATCAATTAGGAAAGGGCAAATATAAGGAAGAAACTATTGAGAAAATGAAGGAGTAAAAATTACATGGATATAAATTAAACTAGTAGAGTGTTTGGGGGGAGGGGGTTGATTGGTTGATTGGTTTTGGTTTTTGCCTTTCTTTATATTCAGAGGGGCTTAGCGCAGTGCCTGGCACATACCAGTTACTTACTTACTAGATGCTCGTTGACTTAACTGGAGTGTGTCAACTGTGTGTCAAATGAAAATTTGCCAATAAATACATAGCCCTTCCAAAACTTCAACAGGAATTGATTTGTTTATGTGAGATCATAAGATCATAGATCAAATCAACAAGGTAATATAATCTAACCCCCTCATTTTAAGGTGAGGAAATGGAGCCTGGAAAGACTGTGATTCACCCAAAGTCTAGGCAGAGTTGGGATTCAAGCTCATTCCCTTTGACTACAAGTCAGTTCAGCGCTTCCTTCACTGCACCATGCTTCCTGGAATCCTCAAAAAAAAAATGACTAGATATTTTCTAGATCTATTGTATTTTTCTCAGAAAGGTTTTTATGAGCCTCGAATATTTTGTCCTTAGATAATCACATAGTGTCCACTCTAAATTTAGTCTCCCTTCTCTAAACTCTTTCTTACAAAATATTTTTCAGTTTATAAGATTTAGAGTATGAAATGGCCTTTGAAATCCTTTCATCCAAGCTCCTTATTTTATTTCTGAGGAAACTGAGGACTTGAAAGGTTAAATTGCTTATTTAAGATTATACAGTCAGAAGAACCAGGTCTTGGCCCATGTCTTCTCATTCTAAATCCAGGGCTCTTTCCTGATTTATACTGAGCTTTTCAGCAGGTCCTCTTCATACTAATGGCTTTCTAACCATCTCCCCTTCTCCCTTATAGCTGATATTTAGAATCTAAACGTAATTGTCTATGGCCTATTGAAGATGCTTTTATGCCTTCTAGTGCATTCTCAGTAAGTGTGTTATACTAACTTATATTTTGCCAATTTGCTTATTGATCTGGCCTATTCAAGTCAAGTCAATATGCATTAATTAAGCACTTACTTTGTGCCAAGCACTGTGCTAATCTCTATTGCCCTTCTTCCCCTGTTACTTAGAACTTTCTCAGATCCTCCACCTGGAAGAGGTTTCTCCTTCATCTGTGATTAGGCCCTCTCAAGGCCTCCATTTTCTCCTCTGTAAAATGAGAGGGTTGGGCAAGATGATCTCAAAGGTCCCTTCCAACTCTAATTCTCACAATACCATGATCTTGTTGTTTATCTTGGTAATTGACTTCTATAGCCCCACCTCCCTATAGATCCCGAATGTTTTCTGTGGTGCTGACTTTGACCCAGCTTTTCCTTCAGACGCTGCTCACTGCTTCTGTCCCTCCAACGGTATAATCTGGATTCACAAAATCACAGGGTCATAGATTAAAGGCTGGAAAGGGCCTCGGAGGCCATCAAGTCCAAACCTCTCATTTTACAGATGAACAAATCAAGGCTCAAAGTGAGAGACTGACTTGCCTAGGGTCACACAGCGAATAAATGTCTGGTCTGAAGTAGGCTTTGAACTCAGGTCTTCCTAACTGCAAATCTAGTGTCCTGTATACTATACCACGCTGATTCTTGGATGTTGGTGTCTGTAACTGTCCTTTAGCTGCATAGGGATTGTTTGACTGCTGCCTCCCCACCCCACCCCCACTCCCTGAACATGGGAGGCAAGAATAAGCATGCCTCATTTAACCACAACCTAAGACAGGTTCTGACCCCCAAAGCAAATCTGGGGGAAGACTGTGCTCTCAGCATCTGGTATTGTATTTTGTAGACACTTAATAAGTGTTTGTTCAATGAATGAATGGTTTACTCTGCCCTGTGATACTTATCTTAATGGCTTCTCTTGTACCATTCTTCATATGATTCCCTCTCCCTTCCAGTCCACCTGTCCAAATCCTACCCATCCCTGAAGGTCTGGCTCAGATTCTGCCTCCTCCACAAATCTTCCCAACAACCCCAGCCAGAAGCAATCACTCTCTCTCCGATCTCCTACATACTTATTGTTTGTATAACTCATTTGCCAATTTATCGTATATTTAGAGCCTTGTGGCATCTCTTGCCCTATCATTGTTATGGCTGCTTACCTTTTGATGTGTTATTGCTTTGTCTCCTCAACTCTATTGTGGAGTTCCTTGAGAGCAGAGATCACACCTTAAACTTTTGTGACATTCAGCCCCTCTCCTGCCGTTGCCACCACCCCCACCTAGCACAGTGCCTTCCATGTAACACAAGGGGACTCTAAGATAATTCGAGGTACTTCTTCAATAGATATGCAGCCCAATGAACGGTGACCTCTTTGGAGCCACCTGCTTAGGGGGCTACGCCAGAGCCATAGCTAAATAGAATGACCAGGACTTTGGCTCAAAGTGCTGACATCTGGAGAGGACGCTTTCTCCCTATAGGGACTACCATGCCCATACCTGATCTCAAAGTCTTATTCTACCTTATTGCTTCCATGTGGCATAAATGTCTCCAGGCTACCACTCTTCTAGGACCTGCCTCCCATTCCCATGCCCCTTAATGGTGATGGACCTACTCTTATGGATGGACTGCCCACTGCTGGTAGAGATGCGCCTGTGGTTAGATTGTTCTGTGTGTCTCTGCCACCTCCCTATCCAACTGAATTTGTCCTGGTACAAGAAATCTTGCTTATGGCTCCGACTTATACACTTATTTCTACAAACTGTCTATTCTTTTCTGGAACTTTTCTTTAGGAACTAGTTTTGGAGCCACTTTATAAGCTACAAGAGAAAATTAGTGTTAGTACTCAAGAGGCAAAATGGTATCATGCCACTTGCTTCCCCTCACTTACCAGACTTGGTTTCAAATGATTCTTGACCATTTGAAAAAAAATCATGTTTGCCCTCTGAGAATAATGATTTCCCAGACTTCCAGAAGCTTGGTATTCATCACAAGGGTCCTTAGAATGCTGCTGCTATGCTCACAGACTGTGCCAAGGGCTATGAAGATGAACTCACAAGAAGAATTCATTCTAAGGATGTCTCAAGCAATGGCAACATGGTTGAGGTAAGAAAGTAGTATGTTCCCTTACTAGTCCCAGCTGTATCTGCAGGGGCCTGGAGTGTCAGGGTCATATAAAAAGCATTTTGAGAGGCCACAACACTTCCTCCCCTTATCCCAACATGAGGTCCTCCATTAAGCCAGAACTAATTCTTATGACAAGTTACAAACCACAGGCAAAAATAATGAAAACCCTGACACAGCTCACACTCAGAGAAGACCTAAGGGTACTACTGAAACAAAGCTCCAGCTATTCATCAAATCCTCCTGATAGGTTCCAGGGTCGGCCACTGCCATCTCCTTAGCACAGCAACAAGAAGTCAGTCTCCCTGTTTTCTGTCTGGAGATAGAAGGATTTCAGCTGTGAACATAGTTCAAGCCTGAAGCAGATAGGCAAGCAGATGAGGCAGAATGTTAGCAAGAAACTTTCTGACTTTTTTTAAGAACCAACTCAGTCTAGTAAGAAGAGCATTGAACTAGAAGCCAGAAGACATGAGATCAAGCCCAATGATGTCGTTTGTTAGCCAGGTGACCTTGTGCACCTCTGATGCCTTATCTATAAAATAAGGATAACCTGCCCATAAAACAAGGGATTTTGAAGGTACAATGATTTAATGGATCGTAGCTCTAGATTTGGAAGAGATCTCAGGCTATCTAACCCAATTACTTTTTGTAAATAAGGAAATTGAGGCTCAAGGAGATAAAATGACTTAGCCAAAATTGTATGAGTCATAAACATCACAGATGAGATTTAAACCTAGGTCCTCTCCATTCAGAACTTTTGTAATTTAAGAAAATGGTAAGTGCTTTACAACCAATCAACCAATAATGAAAAGGCATTGCTTGTGTGCCAACCACTATGCTAGGAGCCAGGGATGAAAATACAAAGAACAAAACAGTATATACTCTCAAGGAATTTCCATTCCAATGGAATAGACCATCTATACACATATTAGTATATATGGAATATCCCTATGCATAATAAACACGGGACAGTTAAATATGAGGCAACTGAGGAGGGGAGGATCTTAGCAGCTGGAGGGATCAGGGAAGGCTTCGGGTAGAAGGTGATGCTTGAGCTAAGTGTTAAAGGAAGATAAATAGATTCCAGGAGGCATAAGTGAGAAAGGAGTGTATTCTATGCGTGAGGGATGAGGCACAAACATGGAAGATAGAGCATTGAGCATGAGAAAGAGAAAAAGCCAGTTTGACTGGATCATAAAGTACAGAAAAGGGAGTAATATGTAATTAGGCTGGAAAGATAAGCAATAGCCAGGTTATAAAAGGCTTTAAAAGTCAAACATAGGAGTTTACATTTTATCCTACAGGCTATTAACAGGCAACTAGGGAGCCACTGGAGTTTATTGAGTAAGGAAGCATCCCAATTAGACTTGCTCTTAAGGAAAATCACTTTGGCTGCTACATAGAAAGGGTGGATTGGAGTGAGGGGAGAATTGAGGAAGGGAGACCAATCAGGAGGTCATTGAAATACTCCAGTGAGCACAGCCTGAGCTAAGACAGTAGGTGTGAGAGCAGTTAGAGGAGGACAGCTCTGAGACATGTAAAAGGAGAGACAGCAATTGATTAGAAATATGGAGGGCAGCTAGGTGGTACCATAGTACACGGAGTGACTTCAGGCCTGAAGCCAGGAAGATTCATCTTCTGGAGTTCAAATCTGGCCTCAGACACTTACTAGTTATGTGACCTTAGGCAAGTCACTTAACCCTCTTTGCCTCAGTTTTCTCATCCATAAAATGAGCTGAAGAAGAAAATGACAAACCATTGCAGCATCTTTGCCAAGAAAACCCCAAATGGGTTTACAAAGTCAGATAAGACTGAAAAATGACTGGAGGGCAGTTGTGTGGATCACAACAGAAAGTGGCAAATCTTCAAAGAGATGGGAGTACCTCATCTTATTTGTCTCCTGAGGAGCTTGTATGCTGGCCAAGAAGCAGCAGTTAAGACCAAACATGGAATAACCGATTAGTTTAAGATAGGAAAAAAATACAAGGATGTATATTGTCATCTTATTTATTTAACTTATATGCAGAGTATATCATGTGAAATGCCAGGTCAGACAAATCAAAAACCAGAACTAAGGTTGCCAGGAGAAATATCAACAATCTCAGATATGCAGATGATATCACTCTGATGGAAGAAAGTGAATAATAATTAAGAAGCCACTTGATGAGGGTGAAAGAGAAGGGTATAAAAGCTGGCTTGAAACTTAAACATAAAAAAACTAAGATTTTTGGCAACTGGTCCCATCACTTCCTGACAAATAGAGGAGAAGAAATGGAAGCAGTGTCAGATTTTGTATTCTTGGGCTCAAAGATCACTGCAGATGGTGACCACAGCCATGAAATTAAGACATTTGTTTTTTGGAAGGGAAGCTATGGCAAATCTGGACAACTAAAAAGCAGAGACATCACCTAGCCAGCAAAGGTCTGTATAATCAAAGCTAAGGTTTTTCCAGCAGCAATGTATGGCTGTGAGAGTTGGAGTATGAGGAAAACTGAGTGCCACAGAATTGTGCTTTCAAATTGTGGTGATAAAGAAGACATTTGAGAGGACAGCAAGGAGATCAAATCAGTTAATACTTTAAGAAATAAATTCAGACTGTTCACTGAAAGGCCAAATACTTCAGTAGGAGCTTAAATACTTTGGCCACATGATGTCCTGGAAACATCTTAACTAAATTTGTCCAAAACCTCAAACCCGTTCGTCTTCAAAACTTACCTATTTATGTTGAGGGTACCACATCCTTCCAGTCTCCTAGGTTTGTAACCTTAGTCTACCATGTAATGAGATTGGACTCATTGGAAGAGACTCTGATGGTGGGAAAGATTGAAGGCAAAAGGAAAAGAGAATAGTAGAGGATGAGATGGAAAGATAGGGTCATGGAATCCATGAACATGAGCTTGGACAGACTTTGGGAGATAGAGGAGGATAGACGGGCCTGACATGCTATGATTCATGGGGTCATGAAGAGTCGGACGTGACTTAACACTCAACAGCAACCACAAAATAGATACATGAAATGAGGTAGACTAAGGTTACAAACCTAGGAGACTGGAAGGATGTGGTAGCCTCAACACAAATAGGTAAGTTTTGAAGACAAATGGGTTTGAGGTTTTGGACAAATTTAGTTAAGGTGTTTCCAGGACATCAAATGTGAAATGTCCAGTAGGCAGTTAATGATGCAAGACTGAAGTAAAGAGTAGAGACTGGTATGGGACATGTAAAGCTGTTAGTTATATACCTCGAGATAATAAGTAAGCCCATAAGAATTAATGGGGTAACCAAGAAAGAATACAGTAGAAAGAAGAACATCTAGAACAGAACCCCTGGGAACACCTACAGTTAGGAGGTTATAATATGATCATATGAATGTTGAACTAGCAAAGGAGACCAAGATCAAAGGAGAAACAAGAAATTAGTGGCACAAAAACTCAGAGAGGGGAGTATCAGGGAGGAGAAGGTGGACAAATTCAGCAGAGAGTTCAAGCAAGATAAGGTCTGAGGGAAGACTCATAGGATTTGGCAATTAAGAGGTTATTGCTAAGTTTAGATAGTAATTATGGTTGAATGATGAGGTCAGAATCCAAGCTGCAAGCACTTGAGGAATGAGATGAGAAGAAATATAGGTAATGAGTGTAGATAATAAGTTACAAATAAAAAGTATCTTATTCAAATATGAAATAAACATAAATTCTTCTCATCCTTCTTTTCTCTCCTTTTATAAAATAATTGCCTGGGAAAAACCAAGCATTCAGAATCTACTGGTTAGTTAATGAACAAGCAGGGTTGATTCCTGTAATGAGCCAAAGTGGTCACATCCAAAATCATTCCTATGCCCTAATAAGCAGAGGGAAGTGAAGGAAATGGACTGGAAGTGTGATTTGTAGAAACTTTTTGACTTGAAACCAAGCCTCTATGATGGTAATGGTTTCCTCAGCTCCAAAAGAGGATGTAGGAAGCTATGAAATCATGAATAGTTGTCATTGGTACACCTCTTCCATCTCCCAGTATGTCCACCAGGGTGACAGCCCATGCATGAGTGTACCTCTCTATTTCCCACTCAGGTGTACTCCTCTGGACTCCTCCATCATGCCCCCAAGCCAGGTACCTTCCCACTACTCCCTCTTGCTTTTCATCTTTCTTTGACATATTGTCTTTCTCCATTAGATTGTAAGCTCCTTGAGGGCACTGTCTTTCTTTTTCATATTTGTATCCCCAGAACTTAGCACAATGCTTGGCACATAGTAGCTGCTTAATATTTATTTACTCTTGATCATCATCTTCCTTCTACTCTGTTCCATCTAAACTTGCCTGTTCTGAATTTCATCTTCCCAGAGCTCAGCTTTCAGCTGCTGATTTGCTATATTCGTCCATGTTAAAATATTTAATGGGTCCTATGATGTTCTGTGTCAACTGTAGAATTGTGTTTAGAAGTGAATGGCATGTCTCTACTTGGGGTACTGCCATTAGGTGAACAATGGTGTTTGTATATGGTAACATAGTTCTAACAGTTGGGCTTTCCTCAGGCAAGTATATAACACATGATCTGCTCATTTCCATACTTTTTATGAAAACATAACTATTAAATTAAAAGTACATATACTACTTTAGCTCTAATTCTTACTCATTGAATCATAGAATGAAAATTGGAAGAGCCTTAGAGGTCATCAAGTTCAGCTCCCTCATTATCCATGAGAAAATTGAGGCATAGAGAAGTTAAATGATTTGCCCAAGGTCACAAAGCTAGTAAATATCTGAATTCAGGTCTTCCTGACTCCAGGTCCAGCACTCTCCACTGTGCCACCTTTCTGCCTGAAAATATTTTACCAGTGAGGATAATGATAAACCTATAACCATTAGTAATCCTGAGAAGTATAGAACCAACATTTGAAGTTTTCATTTTTGTTTGCCCAATTCCATTTAATTATTTATTCCTATGTCTAATGCCTGCTACATAATACCTTTTAAGTACCTAGAGTACTATACTTGGCAATAGGCACTTGGATACTTCAAAACTTCGATAGCTCTGTTATTTCACACATGTGGGCACTCCTTCCAACAATGTTTATCACAACTTGTCCTTGCCCTTTCATCCTAGGAGACTTTTGTCCACGTTCTCCCATAAATCCTCCACAGGAGGTCCACTCCATATGTGGTGGAGGGGGAGCAAGGAAATGGGAGAGGCAGGGGGATCTCCCCAGTGTGCTGGTGAAAATATCAAATAAAACAAGATCTCTACCCTCATTGTGACTACAAAATAGTAATCATCACCCAATCCACTTAAAATATGATCTAATGTTTGAGTATAGCATAATCAACATTCTGTGTCATACCATCTGCTAAGTCTCATCCCTTATCTATTGATGAACCCTAAGGACAACCACACTGTTCTGGAACGTGACCCTTTGTGCCCCTCTCAGGGACAGAACACTGGGTTGGATGGGTTATAGGGATCTGACTCATTGGAGATTGTCTTGTTTCAAGTCATTTTCCATCAGCCACTCTGCTTGGTTTTGACTCCATGAACATCATGTTCCCATGCTGGGTACCCCCTGGTGACCCTCCCCTTTTCAGCTTTCAGTATTGACTTCCCAGATTAGATTTTAAGCTTCTTGAGGGGGCAAGGAATGGTTTTCTTTTTCTTATTTGTATTCCCAGTGCTTAGCACATGCCTAGCATGTGGTAGACACTTAACAAGTGTTTATTGACTAGTCACCACTGATATATTTTTTTAAAAGAAAGGACTCAATTCTTCAAGGAACAAGTTTTCAACCTTATTTTTAAAAAACTCTCATGATATGGCCAGGCCATGTAGGATATCCTCAGAGAGACAGATGTATGACCAAAAAAGTAGGTAACCCAGTTATGCACAGAGAGCAAGGGATAATTGATGAACAATCCATGTTTCACTGGTATATATGTAGGGCCAAGTCAATTAGAGATGGGCCCTTAGCCCCAAGGGTAGAAGCCCCATGAAGGAGATGTAGGATACCAAGAACAAAATTTGCACATGATGAAAAAAATAATTAGGATTGTAATCTTTATCACTGTACAGTATACATACATTAATGAGACAAAAGAGCAATCAAAGTCTTAATCGGGCCAGGGTCCTCTTATAATTAATCTCTGAGATTTCTTAGAAACCAATTAGTCAGTCAGCCAACAAACACTTATTAATGTTTAGCACACTATGCTAAGTGCTGAGAATGCACATAGGAAAAAGAAAGATAGTACCTGCCCTGAAGGACCTTACACTCTAATAGAGGAAGAAAATACAAAAAAAAAAAAAAGCTGAAAAGGTGGAAGAGAGAAAGTAACCAGCATAGGGGTATTCTAGAGAGGCTCAAAGGAGTGCAGTCTAGGCAGAAATGAAGACATGATTGGCCTGGGCATCCTCTTTAAATGGAGGTTCTGGGAGGAGTGCCCCACCTTCCAATCAGAAGGCCCCAGGGGCAGAAGATGCCAAAGAGGGGTAAGCTCCAGGGCTGATATGATCTTGCAGGATGGAGAGGTAAGAAGGGTCAAGATGGAGAAGTCCAGAGAATACAGATGTGTGGGAAAATGAAGAGATGGCTGACCTGGGGGCCCTCCTAAAATGGAAATTCTGAGAGGAGCCTTCCACCCTCCAATCAATGGGACCCCAGGGGCAGTAATCAGATTCAGAAATAATATATTAGAGAATTCCATCACCAATACTGAATCCTCACTCAGCATTAAATAGTATGATATAAGGTGCTTAAGAGCACGGGCTGAGTCATTTTTCTCTTCCTGCCATCATCACCTCTCACAGTGCGGTGCCATACACAGAGTAGGAGCTTCAAAAATGCTTGTTGAATTGAATTGAATAGTAAAGCCTAATTCATTGGGACCTCACTAATTAATAATTCATGAAAATTTCTGACATATTTAGCCTGAAGTTTATTCTTGTTAAATAAGCCCTTTCTTTATAGGTGGCACAAATTAACAGTACAAAAAAAGTTGTTAGAGGGATTTTAAAGTACTTCAAGAACAAACCTTTATTAATCACATGGGAATAATTTAGAAACACCCACGGCTATACAAATAATTGATATATTCTTTGCTAACTGTTCCTTGGTACCATGATGGATCTGTGATCTCATTCCTGTGAATATTTCCCTCCAATGTTATGTACCACAGTCCATCCATACCTTTTTATCCTATAAGTTCTCCACAGGAAGTCTACCCAGTATGCTGGGGCCTTCTTTTTGATGTTTCATGGGATAGAGTGGAGAACACTTTCTTGTCTCTTGGTCATTTCTCAACCCTTTAAGTACATCAAATAGGACACAAAACAGAGAGGTATATGCTCTTTGAAGATACTTGCCTCAGTCATGTCTAAATGAAGAGGGATTCCCGATAGTTGGAGAAGTCTTCCAGGTAATCCTCTTTATGGATAACATTGTGATATTTGCAACAAGATCTGAAACATTTCAGAGGCTCCTACATGAAATCTATAACCACTTAAAAGATGTCATCCTTTTAACAAGGAAAAGCCTTTTTCAAAAAAAAAAGTGGATAAAGAATGCCTACTATGTAGACTATGACATGCAATTAAATAGCCAAACCATAGAGCTAGTGTATCAGTAGTTTTCTCTTGGGCAGACAGTGAAAATGAGCAATGATTTCAGTCCAGAATCGGTCAGGAAGAGGAGAAGAGATTGGAGAGCTCTGAGGAAATCCATTCTTTTAATGACCCCCAAGCTTCTATCTGAGACAAATGCCAGTCTTGTCAACATTAATATTCTTCTGGTGATGCCTTATGACAATGTCCATGGAATACTACAGTCTCCAAGACTCAAAGATGAGAATAACTCAAAGGACAATGGTGAGGCACATGATGCAACTTATTACTGAAGAAATATTGCACAACAGAAGGAGTTCAGCAGCAAGCATTTATATGCTAGGCACCAAGCTAAGCAGTGGAACTGCAAGCAGAAAGATAATCCCCATCCTCAAGGGGCTTATATTCTATTGGAAGACACATAAAGGGGAGCTGTAAGGGATGGAGGAGTCTAGAGTTATAGTCTTAGTTTTATGTTAGAAAGACATATATCCAAAACCACATGATCATTTCTTTTTTTAATTTTATTTTTACTTTATGGAATAAAACAGGTATTTCCATAACATAGTACAATGAAAAAAAGATGATTGTATATGAAACTGCAAATCTACTATGCACAACTTGCTGTTTCTTTCAAATATACAACAAAATTATCATGCAAATTTCTTTTTTTCTTCCCTCCCCCCCCACCCTAGAGACAGTTACCATTAGACACAAAGAGGTGGATCTGAGTGTGTGCATTTGTGTGTGTGTGTGTGTATGTGTGTGTGTGTGTGTGTGTATAAAATTATTCTATACATACTTCTATCTATCAGTTCTTTCTCCGGATGCAGATAGTACCTTTCTTCATATATCTTTTAGAGTTAATTTGGATGTTTAAATAAACAAAATAACTTATTTGCTCAAAGTTATTCTTAAAACAATATTGTTGTTACTATATGCAATGTTCTTTTGGTTCTGCTCATTTCACTCTTTGTTATTTCATGCAAGTCTTTCCATGTTTTTCTAAAACCATTGAGCTCATCATTTCTTATAGCACAGTAGTATTCCATCTCAATCATATGCCACAACGTATTGTTCAGGCAAGCCCCAACTGATGGGCATCCTTGGAATTTCCAGTTCTTTGACAAAACAAAGAGAGCTACTATAAACATTTTAGAACATATAGGTTCTTTTCCTTTTTCCCTAATCATTTTTGGAAATAGACCAAGTAGAGGTATTGCTAGATCAAAGGGTATAGGCAGTTTAATAATTTAATAATTTGGGCATAATTACAGATTGCTCTCCAAAATGGTTGTATCATTTTACAATTTCACTAAAAATGAATTTGTGTCCCAATTTTTCCACATCCCCTCCAACATTGTTAATTTTCTCATTCTATCATTTTAGCCAATCTGGTAGGTATAAAATGATATCTCAAGGTTATTTAATCTGCATTTTTCTAATAAACAATTACTTAGAGCATTTTATATGACTATAAATTGTTTTAATCTCTTCATTGGAAAACTTCCTGTTCATATCCTTTGACCATTCATCAATTGGGGAATAATTTGTATTCTTGTGGATTTAACAAAGTTCTTTATATATTTTAGATATAAGACCTTTATCTGATAAACCATCTATAAAATTTTCCCCCAGTTTTCTGCTTTCCTTCTAATCTTGGATATACTTGTTTAATTTGTACAATTTTTTTTTTCATTTAATGTAATCAAGACTACCCATTTTACACCTAACTTTGCTTTCTATCTCTTGTTTATTCATACATTATTCACTTACCCATAAGTCTGATAAGTACTATGTTCCATGTTCTTCTAATTTTCTTTTAAAATCTCTCTTTATAGCTAGGTCGTGTATACATTTTGACCTTATCTTGGTAAATGGTGTGAGATGTTGGTCCATGCTCAGTTTCTGCCATACTGCTTTCCAGTTTCCCAACAACTTTTACCAAATAATGAGCTCTTATCCCAAAATCTTAAGTCTTTGCACTTGTCAAATACAAGATTATTATGTTTATTTGCTGCTCTAAATTGTATGTCTATTCTCTTCCATTGATCTACCCTTCTATTTCTTAGACAGTACTAGATAGTTTTCATAATTATAATACAATTTAAGTTCTGGTACTAATAAACCTTTTTCCTTTTTTGCATTATTTCCTTTGATATTCTTGTCTTTTTGTTTCTCCAGATGAATTTTATTATTTTTTCTAATTTAGTAAAATATCTTTGGTAATTTAATTGAGATGGTGTTGAATACATAAATTAGTTTGGGTAAAATTGTCATTTTTATTATATTGGCCCTGCCTGGCCATGAACAATTAATTATCTCTCCAATTATTTAAATTGACTTTATTTTTACAAAAAAGTTTTTTTTTCATAATTTTGTTTATATAATTCCTGGGTCTGTTTTGGCAGGATATTTAAATCTTTTCAGTAGATGCAGAAAAAGTCTTTGACAATGTACACTATTTTATGCTTAAAAAGCTCTACAAAATGTAGGAATAGAAGAACCTTTTTAATATCAGAGAAAGCATCTATCTAAAACCAAAAGCAAGTATCATATAAAATAGGGATACTTTAGAACCTTTTCCATAAATATGAGAGCAAAGCAGGGATGCCCACTCTCCCCACTATTATTTGACATAGTTCTTGAAATGCTACCAACAGCAATAAGACAAGAAAAAAGAAATTAAAGAAATAAAGATAGACAACAAGGAGATAAAGCTATCTATGCTTGCTGATGATACAATGGTTTACTTGGAAAATGTTAGGGTATCAGCAAAGGTACTAATTGAGACAATAGCTTCAGCAAGTTGCAGGCTATAAAATAAATTTTAAAAAATCAATATCATTTCTATAACAATATAAACAATACAACATTGTATTGTTATAATACAGTAAGACAAAATAACAATAACAAAACTCAAGAAGCAATAATAGAAAGGGAAATTTCATTCCAGATAACTATAAAATGGATAAAATATCTAGGGATCAGCCTCCTACAGCACATAAAAGACTTGCATAGATTGAATTACAAAATACTCCTTAAAGAAATAAAGAACAACTTAAATAACTGGAATAATATTTAGTGATCATGGCTGAGCTATGCCAATATAATAAAAATGACAGTACTACCAAAATTAATTTAAACTTTTAATGTTATAACAGTCAAATTACCAAGGGGATACTTAATAGAACTTGACAAAATAATAACAAAATTCATTTCTAAAAAAGAAATGATCTACAATACAATATCAAATGAAAATAAGTAGAGATGAAGGGTGAATAGTACTTCCAGACGTCAGACTATATTATAAGGTAGCAGTCATCAAAACCACATTGTATTGGTTAAAAATAGAGAGATAGATCAATCAAACAGACTAGACAAGGGAGATTCAGAAACAAGAAAACTCAATAATCTCATGTTTGATAAAGCGAAAAGCATATATTACCTAAGGAAGAACTCCCTATGTGACAAAAACTGCTGGAAAAAAAAAACTAGCAGATCACAGTTGTATTCTTAACCAAACTAAAAATAAAGGCAATTACTAAAGATAAAATAGATAACTTTGATTATTTGAAACTGAAAAGCCTTTGCACAAATAACATTATGCATTCAGGAGATACAGATATCCTATAAATCAACATAAATATAAATATAGATATGTGACCAATAGACATTCCCTGATAGATAAATGGTCAGAGGGTAAAAACAAAGAGTTCTCAAAAGAAATGCAAAGTTTTCACAACCATATAAACAAATGTTCCAAATCACTAACATATAAATCAAAACAACTCTTAGATTTCACCTCACATTGCAAATTGACAAAAATAAAAACAATAACGGTGAATGTTTTAGAAGGATAACATTTTGGAAAGCAATTTGGAATTATGCAAATAAAGTGACTAAAATGTCCATACCCTTTGAGCCAGAGAATCCATTAATAGACTTATAACACAAGAAAGGCTTTATAAGAATAAAAGTTCATACATACTCCAAAATATTTATAGCAACACTTTTTGCAATAGCTAAGAATTGGAAACAAAATAGATGTCCATCAACTGGGAGATGGCTAAACAAATTGTGCTACATGAATATAATGAAACATTGCTATGTTGTAAGAAATTGGGTACGTGATGAATATGGAGAAGTATTTGGTCAACTGGTCAGTCTAAAAAGGTCTGTTTGAACTAAATGATGCAGAATAAAGTAAGCAGAGTCAAGAAAACAATATTCACCATAACTGCAACAGTGTAAATGGAAAGAACAATTATCAAAAAAAAATAGTAAATTTATCAAAGTTATGAAAAGCAAGCATGCCTCAAATGAAGAGGACACCCCCAACCAGACACGTGGAGGAGAGAGGTCCACAGATGTTAAACATTTGCACACATTTTCAGACTTTTTCAACGTGTCATTTAGGTGTGCTGATTTTTTTTTATCTCTCTAAAGAGTACTATTTGTCATATGGGATGGCTCTCTGGGAAGAGGATACTTGGGATAACTATAGTTATATAAGGAACAGAAAATAAAAATAAAAACTTTTTAAAAAATAAATAAAATTTTGAAAGACATTTAATATGTTAAAACTATATTCATGAGTGAGTTTTTCAACCCAACACCCTCTTTTCCCATTAAGGCTTATACTAAGATTGCAAAGAGAAATACCAGATCAGACTCGTAAGCATTAACCAGGCACAAGAAGAACTATTAAGTGAATGAACCTTCTGTTAATTAAATTGATTTCTAGAAAATGAAAACAAAATTTTACCCTGGAATAAACCATCTTAAAATCACATTAGATAAGTAAAAACATAAAATATTATTTTCTACTGGGGCTATAAAAATTAAATTAGCTAAAAGGGTTAAGTAAATGCTTTTGTGTTCCAATCTATTCCATTTATTAGGACAATAGGTGCCTGTAAAGGCACCAAAACCCTGAAAGGATCTTGTTTCTTCTGTGATGCTTTGCGCAGTGAAAGTCACTTATAGAAGAAAGGGAGATCTTTCTCAGAGCAACTTTTCTGAGCATTAAGAATCATGCTAATCATCAGTACAGTGTCTAGAAAAGCTGGACCAAACACTCATTTGCCTTCTGATTTGACACAAATGCAAAATGCCCTTCTCGTGAAAGCTTCGTCTCCGGGAGGGAACAGACCAAGATGGAAGCTAGGTGACTGGCTGGCCCTTCCCCATCTATTTATGTTTATTTCTCATTACTCCCTAGCTCTGGCTTACCTTCCCCCATGCACAACTTCCTCATAGCTGCCTCTGCACCTTCTCTTGGGTTGTTTCTCCCACACGTTAACCTGCCTTATACATGAAGTAAAAATCTAACCCTTTTAATGATCCTGGCTAGATTCTGGGACCACCAGTTGGTTCTCTTAACAAAATAGTCACGCTACCATCACTATGGATTGCTATGGATCTCCTATACGGGACAAAGAGATGGGGCTAGAATTGTCAAGGCAGGGTTGGGAAAATAGAGTAGGAGGTTTGTCTGAGAGAATTCAGGGACTAACTAGGGGAGCACTCAGGAGTACAGAACCAAAAGCTGGGTGAGCAATCTGAAACTGGGGCAAATTATCGGTCAACATAAAACAGTAGGGGCAAACTAAAAAGACAGAAACCAGAAATTGTAGACTAAAGGAAATAGCCCACAGGTAAGGAAATCAGGCAGGAACCAAGAGACACACAGAAATCTGAAAGCCAGGAGAAAGCCCAAGAACAAGGTCAAGACATCACCCAGAAGACTCTGCTTCATAGATTTAAATCTCCTTGAGGGCAAGCACCATGTTTCATTTATTTCTCTATCCCCCATACTGCCTTGCTCAGATTATGACTCTATTACAGCAAAGTTTCCTGACCCATATAGGTTCGAATCTGACACCTGGATCTCACTTAGCGACCAATATGTTTTAACCAATTATGTTAAATGACCACAGATTCTCTACATGACTCCAAGGCAATGGAGCAGGATTAACTCTGTTTCCCTGTGGGAAAAAGGAAGACAAATCTGATGCATGGGGTAACATAGAGGGGGAAAAAAACAAGTCTAATGGAAAAAAAAGGTTAAAACATAGTGCTCTTCTTGCACTTAGCCCATGGGCCAAAATGAATTCTGCTAAGTGGGTGCTAGAAAATTGGTCCCAACTATACATCATTTCCAGAGAAAGTCTTAGGCCTAAAAATCCAGGCAATTAATCAAACATTTACTATGTGCCTTCTATATACATGTAGGGAGGTGATCAATGATTTTGCTGCTGGCCACAATATAGAGAACAAAGGAACCTAGGGCAGAAGTCATCAGCACTGACTCTTTTGGTCTTGCCCCAAATTGAATTGTATGGCAACCATCGGCATTATAAAGGTTAAAAAGAGCCCAGTCAGTCCAGCCCCATGCATCCTTCACACTTACTAAGGGGAGTTCCTGGGCTGTTTTAAAAAGCCCAGACTAGTGACCTAAGAAGACAGTAGAAGTTAAAAGTGTTGGAAACTGCCTTTATACCTTGTAAAGGATTGAGCCCCTTTCAGATATGAGAGGATCATTTTGCACCTTGTAAAGGATGTGAAGTTTTGAATAGTTTATTTGCACATGAAGTGGCCAGGAAAGCAGCCAAATAGCTAATAATCAATCAATCAATAAGCATTTATTAAGTGCATACTATGTGCCAGGGATAAGTGCTGGGGATATGAAAAAAGGCAAAAAATAGTCCCTGCCCTCAAGGAGCTTACAATCTAATGGGACAGACAGAATGCAAACAAATATATACAAAGCAAACCATCCATAGGATAAGTAAGAAATAATTCAGAGGGATGGCACTAGAATTAAGAGAGGTTGGGGAAGGCTTCCTGTAGAAGACAGAATTTCAAATTTGCTTCCATTGTTTTTTTTCCTACTCACTCATTTGCATGGACTAACAGGAGATATTTTTTAAGAGCTGGGAAACCTTGAACCTCAGAATTGTTTGGTGATTATTAAGCAAATGGTCACTGCCTGGTTATGGCCTAATGTGCAGAGATACAGTAAATTTCTTACTAGATAGTCACCATATGTTAGGATGGGATCTTTCACCAAGAGGACCCAATGTGTACTGGCAAGAATTGTTCACAGAGAAGATTAAGCAAAAAGGCATTATCTTGTTGAGATGACCCAAATCTCTGACTATCTACCTGGGAAGCTGCAGGCCTCAGAGCCAAGTCAAGGGAGAAGGAAGGAGAGGCTTCTGCCGGACCTTGAAAGGTCTTTCTTGCCCTTTCTGAAAGAGAACAGTGGTTTGGATTATTTCTGCACCTGAAGCTCAAATTATTGGTGACTACAGTGGCCTGGTGAGGTCATTTTGGAGTGAATGCAAGCAGAAGTGGTACTAGGATACTAGGAGGAACCTAAATCCTGATGGGACACACAGCAAGCCACATGTAGCTGTTAGAGTAGAAGCAGAAGCAGAAGAAAATACAAGGAGCACAGTCAGAACTCAGGGAGGGAAGCTGTGTGAACTCATCAAGCACAACAAGTGTCAGGATAAGTGATATGTTGCTGAAAACCACGCTGGACTACAGACTCCAAAATAGTGATTCTGCATCTCATTTTCCTCCTGCAATTTTTTCCTCTGGGCACTGGGAAAATCTATTTACCTTTCTCTGTGTTAAGTCTTTATATACAATATTAACCAAAGGAATGTGCTAATCTGGGTACAATTACTGGAATTACAGCTAGAAGGTGACAACTGAGGAGAGAGCATCCCAGAGAAGAGAGTGAGATGGATTTACACTAGGGTGTTTTGCCAGAACGCTGTCTCTGGATAGGGACTCTGAGATAAAAATAGAGTTAATTATAGATCCTTTTGTTACAACTTCTCAGAGCAAAGAAAGAATATTTATGAGGGAAAACCCACCTACACAATGAATCAGTACTTAGATGGAGCATTAGAAGAGCAGCTAAACAATACTGCTAAACACATTACCCCACCCCTGCTACAAAGGAAGTCCAGACCATAACTCAAAGAGTTTAAATTCAAAGGGCTTGAACAGATGCAAGAGAAAAGGAGTTCAGAACAGAGATGTAAAAATTCCTACGTGTTTTTCTAACTGTGTAGTAGGGTTTGCATTTTTTAAATTTTAACTATGATCCTTGGAGCTATCAAAGTAAACAGCAGGCAGACCCCTCCTCCTATGGAGGAAGAGGCTATATATCACCCAGTAAAAGGTATCAGAGGGCATCAATTGCCGCAGCAATGCCCAGAAAGACCCAAGCTGAGTGGAGAAACCATGTCACCTAAGGAGGTCTACAACTCCACACTGCTGGAGGCATGAACTGCCCTGGTCACACACACCCACTGGCTGCCCATTGAGTCATATGTTCACTGACTACATGTATTCCTTACATATGTGCTCCTCCATGAGTGTCCCTTGTCCTATTTGTTCCCTGCATGTGTCCTCTCCCCCACTGGTGTTGTGGTAACCCATGGGAGAGCATCCACCTGTTGCATGAGGGATCTCATCATTTATCTTGCTATGGTGTTTAGTTATCATTTGCTTCATACTCTGTTCTCTGGTTGGCTGGTAAAAGAAATACTTTAATGGGGGTTGGTGAGTAACAGATGTTGACTCATATCCACTATATTCTTCAAACCTGGGGCTGCATCCAGAGGAGCCCATATGTGAAACAAGGACTTGAGACTACATACATCGGACCGGGCGAAGTCCTGGGAAAGAAACAAAGTTTAGTTGTACGTAGGCCTTGGAGTTCATGCTCTAACAATTTGTAAAAAGAGATTTTTGAAATGAAAAAAGCTTTTTAAGAAATTCAATAAATAAATAAAGTCAAAATAGGTTCAGGACTTAGATATAAAGGCTGATACCATAAGTAAACTGGGAGAACAAGGAATAGTTTACCTATCAGATCTATGGAGAGCAAAAGAATTCATGACCAAACAGGAGATAGAGAACATTATGAAAAGCAAAATGTATAATTTTGATTACATTAAATTGAAAAGTTTTTGCACAAACAAAGACAATGCAACTAAGATTAGAAGGAAGGTAGAAAATTGGGAAAGAATTTTTCCAACCAGTCTTTCTGATAAAGGCCTCATTTCTAAAATATATAGAGAATTAAGACAAATTTATAAGAACACAAGCCATTCCCCAATTGATAAATGGTCAAAGGATATGAACAGACAGTTCTCAGATGAAGAAATTAAAGACATCTATAGTCATATGAAAAAATGCTCTAAATCGTTATTGATTACAGAAATGCAAATCAAAACAACTCTGAGGTACCACATCACACCTATCAGATCAGCCAACATGACAAAACAGGAAAATGATAAATGTTGGAGAGGATGTGGGAAAATTGGAACGCTAATACATTGTTGGTGGAATTGTGAAATGATCCAACCACTTTCGAGAACAATTTGGAACTATGCCCAAAGGGCTACAAAAATGTGCATACCCTTTGATTCAGCAATAGCATTTCTAGGGGTATATCCCAAAGAGATCAAACAAATGGGAAAAGGACCCATATGTACAAAAATATACATAGCAGCTCTTTTTGTGGTGGCAAAGAATTGGAAATTGAGAGGATGCCCATCAATTGGGGAATGGCTGAGCAAGTTTTTGGTATATGAATGTAATGGAATACTATTATGCTGTAAGAAATGATGAACAGGCTGACTTCAGAAAAACCTGGAAAGACTTACATGGTCTGATGCTGAGTGAAGTGAGCAGAACCAAGAGGACTTTGTACACAATAACAGCCACGTTATGCAGTGACTAAGATTGTTAAACTGAACCTTTCTCAGCATTATGAGGATCTAAGACATTTCCAGAGGCCTCGGGATGGATAATGCTGTTCACATTCAAAGAAAGAACTATGGAAGTCGAATCACTATCACTTATTTTTACCTTCTGTTGAGTTTTGTTTCATCTTTCTGATGGTTCCTCGTATTGGTTTTAATTTTTACTTACAACTTCACTAATGTGAAAATATGTTTAATGGGTATGTAAATGTAAAGCCTATATCAGATTGTGCGCCGTCTTGGGGAGGGTGGGGGGAGAGGAAAGGGGAGAAAAATTTTCAACTCAAAAGCATATGGAAAAAATAAAAAAATTTAAAGAAAAAAAAAGAAATTCAATAAATAATAGAGTTGAGTTAATAACAAGATCTCAGTGTCCCTTTCAACTTCAAACATTTTGTGACTCAGTGTTTTATAGTCAGAGAACCTGAGTTCAGATCCCAGGTTGACTCCATAGTACTATGTGACCTTGTATAAGTCTCTTCCTCTTGTGGGGCCTCATATTCCTCATTTCCATCTGCAAAATGAGAAGGTTAAATGAAATGATCTTTAAGATTTCTTCTTAAACCCTATGCAATTGTTCAATATGTAGAAAGTTAAATTGTTATGCTTAGACAGCTAGGTGGCACGGGGATAAAGCTCTGGACCTGGAGTCAGAAGACCTGAGTTCAAATCCAGCCCCAGACACTTACTAACAGCGTGATCCTGAATAAATCACTTAGCCTCTTTCTGCTTCAGTTTCCTCACTAATAAAAAGGAGATGATAATAGCCCTACCTCCCAGAGTGATGAAGATAAAATAATATTTATAAAGTACCGGGCAACATTAAAATGCTACACAAATGCTAACTAATATCATTATCATATTCAAACAGGGCTAGCCTTAGTCAATATGTGAAGCAGATAAGGGGTCTTCAGTGACCCCAGCCTCCTGAAGCCTGTTTCTTCCTCCAAAGAATTCCCTCCTCCCCCACCTCAAGTACTTAGTGTCCTCATGCTGTCTCAATCTTTCCTATAATCAAAGCCTACTCTCAAGAACAGACCTTAAAAAAATTGTTCAGTGTCAGTATACAAACCACTAATATAAAGTATCTGTTTTAGCAAGGTGAAAAGTCCTTACTTGGCTTGAGACAAAGGAATAAAGTTCTAATTATTAAATTTTAGAGTATGTAAAAGTACTCTGAAAATACTATTTCCATATGATACTTTAGACTTTACTACATCTATTGATCTATGATCTCATCAATATGGATTCTTGTTCTACTGATGCAGCTTGAAACCCATTCGTGCACCTCTCATCTTTTGTGGGTTTTGTCCATGTTCGTTCCCACCCAGCATGCTGGAGGCCTTGCTCTGTCCTTTTGTATGTTATGGCTATCCCTACAACATTCATACCATCCATTACTTCTCTACATGTCTCACCAGCCTCCTTTTCTGATCTCGTCTCCTTTTTACTACTTCTCATACATAACTGACCCTTGAAAATATGCTTCAGCCTTTTTGCACCCATCATGCAAATGGTTACCCTCCATTGTCCTTTGGGTAACCCACAACTTTGAGTCTTCAGAGAATGCAAAGTATCCAAAGAACCCACACATAAAGTATCATTGCTATTAAGGCATAAAGGGACTGTTGTCTGCAATATGACTGTCCGCTGTCACACTGTAGTGTGATCACACATCTAGAGGTGGAAGGGACCTCAGACAACACCTAATCCAATCCCTATTTTGCAGATGGGGAAACTAAAGCATGGGTACATTAAGTGAGGTCACCCAGGTGGTAGGATCATAGGATCCCAGATTTATCACTGGGAGGAATCTTGAGATCATTGAGTTCAAGGCCCTGATTTAGGTGTGGAAACAGAGACACACAGAAGACCAGTGATTTGCACAGGTTCACAAAGCTAGTACATATTTGAGGAGGGATTCGAATTCAGGCCATCATGCCTCCAATCTAGTGTCCAATCTAGTATACCATGCTGCCTCAAAGTGTCAGAAGTAGGATTTAAATCCAGGTCCTGAGACCCTAGAGTTGTTGCTCTTTGGGTTTGGGTTTGCATTTCTCTTTGGTGGGCATGAGGCTCATAAAGGCCTCCAAGTTTTAAGCTATCATACTGTGCCCTCACTTGTCTGACAGCTGATCCATCTTTCATGACCCAATTCCAATTTCTTCTCCTCCATGGTTTCCCTGAGTATGGTTCAGTGGAAAGGGAATGGGAAGTGGAATAAGAATATCTTGGTTCAAATCCTACTACTTCCTTGCTGTGTGACATTGACCCTTTGCTTAACTGTGCCTCATTTCCCTAAACTCTAATTGGGAGGTGATAACATCTACATCTCAATACACTGACTCTTGAAATAAGAGGGAGGGCCAGGTCAAAGAACCAGGGAGAACTTATCAGCATGTAGAGATGATCAGGAGGCCATGTGGCATAGTGCATAGAGATCTGGCCTTAGAATCTTAAAGATCTAAGTTCAAGTCCCAGCTCTGACTGTATCACCCTAGGCAAGACATATATAGCTGTATATATTGCAAAGCAAGTGCTTATCTGAATTGGTACCGGGAGTGTCCTCATTAGGAGTTCCCTATGCCAATGGAATCATTTAAAAAAAAAAAGTCTACGTAATCCACCCAGGGATGTGATGGAGCCAGCTTCTACCAAGCTCCAAAGAGTTCATTGTCAAATTTTCAGTTGGAGGATTTATACCTCAGAAATTGGCAAATACTAGACATTAGGGCTTGATGAATTGTTTTGTTAATTATCTAGACTTAAGAAAATGTTAATAATAACGATCAAACTTAAAAGTGTGTCATGAGCACATTTGGTTGGGAGGAAAGGGGGTAGAGATAGTGGATAAACATTTGCCACCACACTCCTGCCTATTCCATAGCATTATTATAATGATTAAGTAACCTAATGTATGCAATGAGCTTCATAATACTGAAGTACTATATAATTGTCCAGTTACTTTCATCCTCCAGGCAAGAAGTGATTCCTCCCTTCTTCCATTCCCCAGAGTACTTTGTGACTCTCCTGCATTCTCATACCCTCCCTACTTTGCATTATATTTACTTGGCTATATGTTGTATGTCTCCTACTGGTTTGTAAGGTCCAGAATTGTCATTCATCGTTCAGTTGCTCTCAGGTTCTAGCAGAGTGCTTAATTAAAGTTAGTTAAATTGACTCAAATTGAATTGAAATCATACCTCTCAGGAAGCTTAACCACATGTGACTAGGCTGTCATTTAAAACCTATCTATGAAATGGGCCCTGAAGAACTGTTTCTAGGCAGAAGTTAGGCTAATTTTCTTTTTTCCCAGTGGGCAGTGGTTTTTTCCAGTCCTCAGACTTTTAACTCTAACTGTGGCATGATCCAAAAGGTACTCCAGAGGTCAATCAGCAGCACCCTATCATATGAAATAACCATGCAATTCAGAAGTGGAACTTAAGGTGAAAAAGAATTTATCCTGTTATAGAGGTGAGATACAATGGAAGGAGAAATTAATTTAGCATCAAAAGTCCTGAATTCAAACTCCATTTCTGCTGCTTACTATGTGGGTGATCTTGGAAAAGTCATTGAATCCTTTTGGATTCCCATTTTCTCATCCATAAAAAGAGAGAGTGACCTAGGTCTCTTTCACCTCTAAATCCTTGATCTTGTGGATTCTGCTACCTGTCTTAGCATCCCTTCATATTACTCCCTTTCGAGCACTCTCCATGTCAGTAGCACAGGAAGTACTAGGACCAAGGTCCTTTCCCTCTGAATGCTTAGCTAGGTAGCACAATGAATACAGCACTAGGCCTGGAATCAGAAAGGACACAGGTTCAGTCCAACCTCAGACACTTACTAGATATGTGACCCTGGGCAAGTCACTTAACTGCTGTTTGCTTCAGTTTCCTCAACTGTATAATGGGGAAAATAACAACACTTTCCTTGCAGTATTGTAAGGAATACATGAGATATTTGTAAAGAACTTAGCATAGTACCTGGCACATAGTAGGTTCTATACAAATATTTATTCCCTTTTTCCTTCCGAATATAGTGTTCTTTCCATTGCCCCCTACACTGCCCTCATCAATATAAATGTGTGTGTGTGTGTGTGTGTGTGTGTGTGTGTATACGTATACCTTGTATTTACTTTTGTATACGTAATATGTCCACACCACATTCCCCGACCCCAGTAAAATATGAGCTCCTTGAGGCAGGACTGTTTCATTTTTGTCTTTGTATTTCTAGCCCCTTGCACAAGGTCTAACACATAGTAGGTACTTAATGCTTGTTATTAAATGTTGTTTAATTCAACATTTGTTGAACTGAAGCAAATTGAATTGAATCATGGTGCCTTTTGTTGTCTACTTGAGATGGCTTGTTGGAGTCTACATTTCAAGCAAATTACAGGTTCAGACTCCACATTGGTCCTCATAAATTTGCCTTCAACCTCATATCTCAGTACTATACAATGCAAACCCCTTCTCTTCCATTAGACTCTTCTCCTTCCTGTCTCCTCAGAAACCCACGCTTATTTCCAACTCTGTAGTTTTGTTCATGCTATTTTCCTACCCTGGAATGTTCTGTTTGCCTTGCCTTACCAAGCCTTTGCCTTAGGCTTAGCCAGAGGTCAGTATGGTGCCTCACACATAGTAGGATCCTAATATATATAGGCTCCAATATATATAATACATATAGGTTCCAATGATAATTGACTTGACTTGATTTACCAAAAACTATCCAAACGCTACCCATCCTTCGAAGTCCAGATTCACATAACCCCTCCTCCAAGAAAGCTGGCTATAATTTACTCCAACCCACAGTGGGCTCTTTCCTCTTGCCTTCTTGGTCCAAACAGCAGACTAACATGTGATCACATGTGGTCTATCTGTCCAAAAATGACTTTACAAATTGAAGTCTCATCTGCTCAACTATATTGTCAGCTACTCAAGGCCAAGAACTTGGTCTCCTACTCCTTTTGAGTTCCCTGCTGAGGTTAGCACAGTGTTGAGTCGTACTGGACATACCAGACATATTTGATGGACTGATAGGATGTTCCACACATCGAAATTGGACTGCAAAATAACTCACTTGGCCATTTCCTAAACCAGATGCAGAAGGATCAGAAATGCTTGGTATAGCATCCTCCCACTGTAGCTAATATCTAATAGGGTGAACTTTATACTAACAAGGCTTGACAACTTTCCTCTCCCCCACAGGGGAGAGACAGCCTGGGCTGGGAAAGGTGAGCTGCTAACTTTCAGACCAAAGTGTTGATTAGGATGTGTGGGGGAGGCCTGACAATGGAGAGATTCTTATGAGTTCTGGCTTGTACACTTTGTAAAGCCTTCCACCCACACTGAGCTTATCACAGAGCAGTAACACCCACTGCAGTGAGCGACAAGAATTTTTCCCAACACAGGTAGGTGCTCCTTGTATTTTGCAATACGTATGTCTCTGAAAAGCTGTGAAATCAAAAGTGAAATATACCAAGAGAGGCTGTTAACCAAAGAAAGAAAAAGACTATGTCCTTTTATAATGAGATTACACAGGCACCTAATTTATTTGTTTTATAAATGCAAATTTGTACATAGTGATTTCTATAAACTAGGTACATCCATATCTGTAGTTCTATTTCTAGCCTCGGGATGGTAATCTCTAAGCAAAGGAAGGCCTGGAAAGCTTCTCTGCATCAGCCAGACTGCATGTCTCTAATTCCATCCCAGGAGCAAGGTACTTGTAACTAGTAGAAAAAGGAGAGGCATTAGAAACCATGATAAGGAAAGCACTGGGTCTGGAAGCAAAGGATCTGAGTTTCAATCATGGTTTTGATACTTCCTAGCAGTGTGACCTTGGGCAAATCACTTAACTACTCTTGGCCTCAGTTTTTGCATCTGAAAAGAGAAGAGTAAGATTAGGGGAATTTTCAAGTCAGTCTCCATTCTAAATCCCATGATTCTTTTTTCCATCATGAAACACTCAAAGAGGAGCAATGATCTGGGCTTAATGGGAAGAAGAGCTAGCTGAACTACCTGAAAAGTCACAACACATACAGCTACAAATAAAAATGCTATGGCAAATGACGAGATCAATTCCATGAATTTGTACATTTTTTCAAAGTGTTTTTATTAAGACTAGTCTCTCTAAGATCTAAAGAGGGTCTACAAGACATATAAAGTTGTAGTACCATTTATTGAAACTAACTAAATGAAATAATGTGGGGGAAACATTGGATTTGAAGTCAGAGAACTTGGAATCAAATCCTGGCTCTGAGACTTACTACCTATATGATCTTCGGGAAGTCATAAAATCTCTGTAGACCCCCGTTTTTTAGTGTGTTAAATGAAAGCATTGGACTAGATGGTCTTCTAAGCTCCCCTCTAACTCCTAATCTATGATCCTACAATCCCTAGTGTGTGTACAGCATTTCAGCTAGGAATTGTGAAGGATAAAAAGACATATGAGCCGGATTCCAGTCCTCAAAGAACTTATATCTGAATTACAAGCTCTGTACGGCTCTGTTCACTGATGGGTGTGTAGGGATTCTGGCCCTTCCTATAGATCTAGGCATGTTCTCAGACCCCTTCTGCTGAGGTATATTCTGAAAGATGCCAGATGACTCTTGATGGTCTCTTTGGCCTAGTGACGGGGAGTCGTGTTATTTTCCTGGCCCTGGAGCCAGAAGGAACTGCCACCTCGGTAGTCTAAAAGAGTCTAGAAAGGTCCTGCCTCTCCTTCTTTTGAGTGTGCTCCTTGGGGCTCCAGCAGTCTCCACTTAAATGTCAAGAGACCAATCAGGAACCACAGGCCATGAGTATTTTTTGTTGTTCAGCCTTCATTTTTGAAGAGGAACAATGACATCGCTGGGTGGTCTTGCTTTGCACATGAATTGGATTTAAGTGAGGCAGAGTTACAAAAAGTCATCAGCCTCAATCTCTCTTCCAGAATCATCGAAGTCCAATGGTAAGACAAAAATCAAGAGAACTGGTGAAGCCTCAGGATGAAGAGGGCCACCCAGCACAGCCAGCTCCTTAGGAAATGCATTCATCTCAACCCTTCTAGATATATAAATGTGCACCATGGAACCTTGGAGTCAGGAAGGTCTTGGAGTCAGAGACAAGCCATGTCTCTGGCACATATTGCCTGAGTGACCCTGGGCACCTCATTCTGTTTGCCTCAATCTCCTCATGTGTAAAATAATAATGATGATAATAACCAGCATTTATATAATATTTAAAGGTTTGCAAAGTATTCTTTGCAAAGTTATCTTCATAACAACTCTGCGATCTAGGTGCAATTATTAGCTATATCTTACAGATGAAGGAACTGAGGCAAACAAGGTTAAGTGACATGCCCAGGTTACACAGCTAGTGTCTGAGTCTGGATTTGAACTCAGGTCTTCCTGATTCCAGGCCCACTGCTCTGTCTACCTAGCTGCCTTTAACAATAATTACTTAATAATAATAATAATAATAATAATAATAGCACTACTTCCACATTTATTGTGAGGATAAAATATTTGTAAAATGCTTTGTAAAACTTAAAGTGCTACATAAATGTTAGCTATTATTTATATAAACACATATATAAACATATGAATTACTACATACATTTACTTGCATCATATACACACATGTCAATATAGCCAGCTGTTAAATTGCATATATATCATATATACATTTATATGCATTCATAAGAATATTACACTAATACAGTTCCCAAACATAGCATTATTTAGAAATAATATTTGAATAGTCAGCAACCGGAGCAATGAGGAGAAATCACAGAGAGACAGATTTTGTCTTGATGTCAAGAAAACTTCCAACCAGTTAGAGCTATCCCAAAGAAGAATGGGAGGTAATCAGTTCCCCTTCATTCAAGGTGTTCAAAAGACATTAGGATCCTTCTTCAGTAGTGGTCAGAACTGGATAGCCTCCACCCTCCCAATTCTGAAATTCAGGGACTCCAATTCTCTGATTCTGAAAATTAGGAAGTGCATCAACATATGCAGTCCTGCATGCTGAGTAACCAACAGGAGTTTACCCATTACTCAAAGTCACAGCCACCTAAAGGTATATTCTGCAACTAGAAGGCACCAGGAAGGAACCCATCAAGCTACAACCCCAGGGCTACTTCATTTCAGCTCACGCAGATCTGTATCAACTTATGAGAGAGAAGAACAAGGATTTACATGTAGAGGTATGGATGAAACCCACCCAGGCACATAGAGGGACAAATCTACTAAGCTAGTTAAAGGGAATACGGATTACATTTTCACAAGCATCATCTCACTTAATCTTCTTAATCACCTCCTAAGGGAGATGGTGGAAATGTCTTGGAGCACTTAGGTGGGGAAGTGGATAGATCGCTGAGCTTAGAATCAGGAAGTCTCATCTTCATGAGTTTACATGTACTAGCTGTGTGACCCTGGGTAAATTACTCAACCCTGTTTGCCTCAGTTTCTTCATCTGTAAAATGAGCTGGAGAAGGAAATGACAAACCACTCCAATATCTTTGGCAAGAAAACCCCAAATGGGGTCACAGAGAGTCAGACAGGACTGAAATGACCAAACAAAAATGAAGTAAATGTTTTTATTCCAACTTTATAGGAGAAAACTAGGAAGAAAAAAAAAGTAGGTGATTGCCCCAAAATCCCATAGCTAATGACATTTTAAAGACTGAAACCCCAGTTTTCCTAATCTAATGCCTATTCCATTAAACTTTCCACTATTCTTTATTTTGTTTTCCATTTTCTATGTTGATTCAGAGATGGGAGTATGACTCATGGTGTTATCCACATATTAAGTCTTCCCTTAGATCTCCATATAAATGGGACAGTGCCGCTCAAAACACCACCCATCCAAGATAGGAGACCTTATTGCCATCTTTTGTTTGGGAATATCATTTGTTTCCATACTTTCCAAAAAGCTTCATAGAATTAAAGATTTATTCTAATCCCATCATCCCTCATTTTCCAAATAAGGAAAAATAAGACCCAGAAAGGTTCATAACATCAAACATCTGGAGCAAGAAAAGACAATAGGGGTCATCAGATTGAACACCTTTATTAGGAGGAAATTGAGGCTAAGTGTTAAGCCCAAGGTCACACAGATGGTAAGTTTCAAAGGTAGGATTCACACCCCACTTCTCTCACTCTGAACCCCATGCACTTTCCACTCTATATATGATGCATATGCCTGTGTCTATGACCTTCACAAAAGGACCAGAGGTTCCTATTAAGATCAAACCAGACTGCTTTATAACTTCAAATTATCATAGGATTTAAAGTCAGAATCATATAATCCTATTTGCCATTTTACAAGTATAGAAACTAAACATTTTATTTGAAAGTTACAAGCCTTTAGCCCTATGGTCTTACTATCAATATAAGAACTTAAGATACATTATGATAAAAAGAATAAGGTCATCAAATGTAATGCAATTTGCCAATAATATCAATCATTAGGTTGTGAGCTCCTCAAGGCAGATGCTTTTGCCTACCTTTGCAGCCCTAGAGCTTAGCACAGTACCTGGCATATAGAAGGCACTTAATAAATTATGTTTATTGATTGACTAATATCAGAGAGATGCTATTAGACCCTGTTATACATATGTTATACATACATAGGTCAAGGTAGATGGCCTCAACCTCCTTGAGATCAAAGACTGCTTGGGGGGGAGGGGGTTGAGAGGGTTGTTTGTTTTTATCCCCCAGTACACATAGCAGATGCTTTTTGAACACCCTATCAGAGTTGTGGGTGAAGTCTTTATAGGGTATAGGCTTGGGTGCCAGGAATAGAGGAAACCAGAAGACTTAATGTGGTTTAATCCCTCTCCTCTGCTTTCTATCCTTACCTTTTAGATTCACTGAAAAAAATACAGCTGTACATATACCTGTATATGTACATATATTTTGCCTGCATGTACATAAATGTATGCATAAGATTTAATATGTCATTCTCTCCACATGTGTAATATATAGATGCACATATATTTAAATGCATACATATATGTATATGTTTGCATATAGAACACACCTAAATGTCTATGGTTACCCTGGTACAGGACCAGATTATCATGGAAGGTTATAAATACTTGTTATGAAAGAATAAATGGATTGAATGAAAGCTCTAAATGCTTATAAGACATTCCATGCTATTTGATCTCATGCTAGCAGCTCTATAGCTCAGCTGAGCTTGGCCTGATTCCTGGGAGGTTGCATCTCTTTTCCTTCTTATTTTCCTCTTCCATCCCAAATTAGCAGGCAACATTTGCTTTGTATAGCCCCTAGAACTCCATGAAACAAACAAGAACACTGAGTATTATCTAGAGATGAAGCACTTTTCAGTGGTGTTCACACCCTGAGATTTTCACTCCAGTACTCTCTGTGGTGGGTGTTTCCTCTCCTACTTAATCAATGGGACTCATGGAAGCCACACTGGCCTTTGTTCTTCTCCCTGGTGACTACTGTGATAGGGTGACTCAGGAGATGCAGCTGTGAAGAAGGTCAGCAGCAAGATTCCTAAAGAGCCTGAATCCCTGAGCCACAATGATTCACATAATATTCACATAGGACCCTCCCTCGAGTCCTCAGACACCAATGGGAGAAGAAGCACACTCTTGTTCCCAGGTCAGAGAAGAAGGTCTGGTGTCTCTGCCTTAGCATGCAGGGGAACCCTCATGCTAACTGCCAGACCTCAAGTCTCATTCCTACCCATCTCCCGGGATCCAACCTTCAGGGGCAGGGATCATGAGAGAGGACATGGCCAACCTGGAGAGCCAACAAGCAGGCGTGTCATCACCAGAGCCCCAGGGGCGCAAACTCTCCTAGCTGTATAGCACATCTCTCCACAATTCCACTCAATCAGCAGAGTGAGCAGTTGACTGCAAGAAGCTTAATCATGAAATAGGGCATGGGGATTTATTTAGCTAAGGGGAGAGGTAAACCAACATCTTACAGTTTGTCTGCTTCATTTTGATTCCCGAAGTTGCTGCTGCTGCTGAGACCTGATACTTACATTCTATCATTCTCTACAGTTTCCCCCACCAACACCACCCTTGCTCCCCCAGGGGGTTAGGTTTATTTCAGTTGATGATATGATGGACTCAAGTGGAAAAGGAAGATGCCAGGATGCCACATGGTCTGAGAAACGCTGGCTGAAAGGGAGGTATTTAGTTGGTTGCTAGTTCAGATGGCACATAAAAATGCCACCCAGATTTGAGAAGCCCTATATAGAGCTACCAAAAGACAGCTCTGTCCATGGCAGATTGGCACTTGAGCTCCAGGTTTCACATGATCATAATTTCCGGGGGGGGAGGGAGTCCCTCCTTTCTCACTCATCCCCTATTGCAAAGCAGTGTCTTGTTTGAAAGTTCCTTTGCCCCTTGTTTCATAAATAGGCCTGGAAAGCATGACGCTGCACAGAGAACCTAATCATGTAAATAAAATTCTAACCATACACTCACAGGCAATTTGTAAAATAATATTTTCAATGTAGTCCCCTTAGAAGGGGGCAGGGGAAGCCCAAGTCAAAGGATCTTATTCAAAAGCCCCAAGCAAACAGATTACATTGAAAAGCTTGCATTGTTTCTTATGAGAACATGATTGAAAGAAACTGAGTCATTCTTATAACTTTCCCTGCTTGATTGTGTCAATGAAACTTGCAACCTTGAAGCATTCTCATTGACATAACAACCCATCAAGCTGGTGAAAGCTTTTCACAGCTTTTTTTTTCTTTAAGTACATCTTGTCAGAGATATGAAATGAAATACCAACATTTTCCATTTATGAGCTGATTATGGCTAATGGACTCATCATAACTGTAGAATCTTCTTTTTGTTAAAAAAAAACTCACATTATCCAATCATAGACTATAGCAGCTAAAAATGCAGGCTTAATTCTTAATTTCATTCCTGAGGGTAAAGATTCCTCCTAGACCTAGCTGACCAGCTGATTTCTCACCAAAGGAACATTTGAAAGATGAAAGATTTATATTCTGTGAAATACTTTACTTGTCATCATCCTGGAGTTCTGATCTCTTTGGCCTGTGACAGAGAGGTTCAGCCATGGACGAGAACACTTTGGGAAGATTCCCTCAAAGCCTACACCACACTGCTCCCAAGTGGCTTCTTTGGAGAAACAAAATGTCCAAAAGGGACGACAGTCAGAGTGATGTGGAGACAAGCTTGGTCACTGGAGCCACACATCCTTCCTTATGCCCCAAGCTTAGTTAGCTGAGCTGCACCCTCTGAGCATGCCTGGTGTCACGGAGGAGGTGGTAACTGGAAAGTATTTTTCATAAAGCCATTGGGATCACTTGACAAATAAAAGTCCGAAATTCAACCTCCCGGGTTACAGAGCAACTCACTAGGCCATGATTAGAGTCCAGAGAGAGAGACAGAGAGAGAGAGAGAGAGAGAGAGAGAGAGAGAGAGAGAGAGAGATCACATTTATACAGCATTTTAAAATTTGCAAAACACTTTAATATACATCATCTTACTTGATTCACACAACAACCCTGCAGGATAAGTACTATTATCTTCCTCATTTTACTGATAGCTAGCATTAATATGGTACTTGAGGGTTTGCAAAGAGCTTATGTTATCTCATATGTTTTCTCATTTTATTGTCAAAACAACCCTGGGAGGTAAGCATTGTTATGATCCCCATTTTACAGATGAGGAAACTGAGGCTCAGAGAGGCTACAAGATTTGCCCAAAGTCACATAGCTAGTGTTTGAGACAAATTTAAACCTAAGTAGGTCTTCCTGACTCCAAGTCAAAGATTCTTCACTATACCCCACTAAAGTTTAGTCATTTTTCAGTTGTGTCTGACTCTTTGTGACCCTTTTGGGGGTTTTCTTGGCAAAGATACTGGGGTAGTTTGCCATTTCCTTTCTAGCTCACTTTACAGATGAGGAAACTGAGTCAGGGTGAAGTGACTTGCCCAGGGTCACACTAGTTAGTACGTATATGAGGTCAATTTTGAACTCAGTTCTTCCTGACTCCAGACCTGGCACTCTACCCACTGTGCCACCTATCTGCCTCTCAGGAAAATAAGAGAAAAGGAAGAAAAAAAAGTGAAAAATAATTGGGAAACAGACATCAAATTGTATGTTTCCTATTTATTTCTCTAACTTATTGTAACATTTTCCTAAATCATGTCCCTTACCTCAATCTGCCTATAATGGGGTGTGTGTGTGTGTGTGTGTGTGTGTGTGTGTGTGTATGTGTGCATACACACACATATATATACATATACATATCATATGTATATATATTTGATTTATCTAAAACATTAAATTCAACTTGACATTTCCGGAGTACCTACAATATGCAAAGCTTTTCTTGGCCTTAAAAAGCTAAATGCACTACAAGATTTAAGTTTTAACTACATTTTAAAACTATCATCATTACAATTATACTTCTTATGAATAGACTTCCATAGTTCAATGTGTCAACAAAGGGTATCATACCTTTACCTTTGGGTGCTCTACCCAAAGGAATATAAATTTTGATGTTGAAACCTTGTTTTTTCTTAAGGACCATGCCTTAAAACCAAATCACTCTGGCTTTCATTGATGGCCAACCATAGGTCCCAGGCCAAGCCCCACTTGGTTATTGCTTAGACCCTGATTGTCTCAGAGTGAATGTAAATATCAATTGTTTCTGTTTTGGTCACATACCCTGAGGGTCTTCCTCTCCCAGGTGGATTTTCCTTTTTTTTTTTTTTGGACTAGGTAAAGAGGCCATTCTGCCTAATTTCTTACCTAGCCTTAATCACTGAATGGGTGCTGCCTCATTCAAACTGATACTTGTTAAAGACTTAAAAAGTCCAAGGTCTCCCACTGTATCCAGGGCCATCTCCAGTCATCTTGATCTGTATCTCACCACTGTACCCAGACGGCTCCAGAGGACAAAGTAAGGCTGGTGACTTTGCACAGTCCTCCCTCACTTAAATCCAATTCACTTGCATGTCACGGCATCACTTTCCTGATGTCATGGTCCTCTTCCAGAAGGAAGGACAAACAACAATAACTAATGTAACATGAAGGCCTTAAGATCAGGGACTATTTTTTAATTTTGTCTTTCTATCTTCAAAAACTAGCACAGTTTTATGCATAGTAGGAGCTATAATATGCGCTTGTTGAATTGAATTAAATTAGTCCTCTAAGATAATATATTTCTAGCACTATTTGCAAGGATCATCTCATTAATCTTTCTACTCTGCATGTGAAGTAGGCATTAATAATATAGGTAAATTGAGTCTACAAAGATAAAACTCAGTCCTCTCCTTGCTATTCCTAGAACAAGCCACTCTGTCTCCTTAATCTGGGAATTTTCACTGGTTGTCCCTCATGCCTGGAATGCTCTCTTCCACCTTATCTCCACCTTTTGGTTTCCCTGGATTTGGTCAAGTCCCAACTGAAATCCCACCTTCTACAAGAAGCCTTTCCCTATCCCTTTTAATCTTAGTGCCTTGTCTCTGTTGATTATTTCCAATTTATCCTTTATATTGCTTGTTTGCATATAGTTGTTTGCCTAGACTTCCCCAGTAAGAGAGCTTCTTGTGGGCAGACACTCTTTTTTGCCTTTCTTTGTACCCCACATAGTAGGCACTTAATTAATGTTTATTGGCTGACTAAACCTTCCAGAGTATTACTCCTCAAATGATAATCATAGATTCAAAACCCAGACAGGACTTTAGACTAAAGTTCATCTGTAGAATGCACTAAGATAATACATGGACAGCACTTAGCAGACTTTAAATTCCTCCATAAATGCTTGCTATCACTATTACTATTATTTTACAGAAGAGGAAGCTGATGCCCAGTTAAGCTAAGTGATTTAGCCAAGGCCGCACAAGTCATAAGCCAGTATTCACATCCATGTCCTATGACACCAACTTCACCACTCTTTCCTCTGTATCACCATGAAACATCACAGAGTACTTGAGACAGAACTCAGAGTTGGAAGATACTCCATCTCCCGACTCAGGCATTTTCATTGGCCATCCCCTATTCTGAAATGCTCTACCTCCTCATCTCCACCTCCCAGCTTCCCTGGCTTCTTTCAAGTCCCAGCCAAAATCTCACCTTGTATAGGAAGTTTTTCTCAATTTTCCTTAACGCTAATGCCTTCCCTCTATTAACTATTTCCTAATTCTTCTGTATATAGCATACTTGTTTATAATTATTTGCATGTTTTCTCCCCCATGAGATTGTACATTTTGAAAGTAGGGACTATCTTTTGCCTTTCTTTGCACCCCCAGTCCTTAATACAATGCCTGGAACATGGATGAATCTAGCAGAAGTTTTCTGTTATTATTTTGGTTGGGGGTCGGGGGCAGGGTTTCTGGACCTGTGACTTTGTCAGTTTGGGAACTCCTACCGTGAAAACATCATCTACTGATGCAAATCAATGAAGCCTCCTTTCCTTAGAGGCTTAGAGGCTCCTGAGGCACTTAAAGGTTTGCCTTGTCATTGGTCAAATAGTTTGTATGTCTCAGAGAATGAACTTGAACCCAGGTCTTTCTGACTCCAAGGCTGGACCTCTATCCATTATACCTTACTGCCTCTCTCATTTTATGATACAGAAATTGCAAAAAGCCAGTTAATTGACATATAATATGCATCCAACTCCAGTTTTATCAGAAAGAAAATTGAGGTCTAAATAAATAGTTGTTTGTAATTCTAAAAAGTATTAGGCATTAATTAATCAAGTTTTGTGTATTTATTTGTTTTTGCCAATCAAGCCAAATGCAGTTTTCTATATAAATACATACACTTCAAAAAGGGTAACATGTAAATAAGAATTCTAAAAGCTGAGCATCTGGGAGGGAGGCATCATTATTCATTCCACAAATCCTTCTTACAATTTATTGACCTGAGAACACCCCAACTGTTCCAGCAGAACCATTAAGGTCAATTTTGTTAATCCCACCACCACTAGAGATATCTGTTCCAGTTTATCAAGTGAATAATGATGCAGTGAAGATGAAACTTGTCCATTCATCCCCCTCAAAGAAGAAAGCAAGCCCCGGCATTAATTGATTATTATATTCACAAGACCTGTTGAAGTAGAGAAAGCCAGCTTTGACATGAAACAGCTCCCAAATTCAGGAAATGACTGTTGCTTTAAAATTACACTGTTCTTACAACTGAAGAGAGTAAACCTCAAGTGGATAATGTGGAGGTTGAAAGCAAATAATAAGGAATTTGGGCTACCAGTTCTATCCTTTCCCACCTTGTTCACCTTCACTCTTTCTCTCTCCTGGCTCCAAATCTGTAACTAGGAGAAGGAAGAATGGAGGTTTGTCCTAGGGTGCAGACACCCAGAAAAGCACACTTCTTCCTTGTAGGGGCACAGCCAAGATGGCAGAGTGGAAGCAGTGACTTGCTTGAGCTCTCCCCCAAACCCCTCCAAATACTTATAAAAAATGGCTCTAAACAAACTCTAAAGCAGCAGAACCCACAAAAAGACAGAGTGAAGCAAACTTCCAGCTCAAGACAACCATCGGAAAGGTATATTGCACTGAGCGGGTAGAGGAGAGCAGTATAGTGTGGGTACACAGGCTGCAGCAAACATGGAGCAGGCCTCAGAATCATGAACAGTTATGGTGCTTTCCAGACTTCTCAACCCAAGAACTCTGAGACAGCTTAGAAGGTCAGTGGGAAAAGTCTGTTGCTGCGGTGCTGAAGCACGGGGTCCCAGCTCCATTCCCTGAGCTTGGCCCTGGGCAGTGGCTGCCTCTTGAGCTTCCAGCCCACAGACTGAGGGAATCCAGTGGCTGATCAGAGGGGGATTGCAGGGATCTCTCTGCTGGTGCAGGATTCTCTTGCTTTGCTTGTGCTTGGATCTGGGTCACAGTTCTGGATGGTGGTCCTGGGGTGAGGAGGAGCACTGGCATGGCGCAGCTTGTAGTGGCTGTGAAGAGGAAAGCCTCACAGTTCCAAGACATAAAAGAGTGCTTGTGGTCACTCAAAGACCAGAGCACAGTCCAGGAAAGGAGTAAACACCTCACCTTTGATCATAGCACCTTGGAAGAACTGAAAATTTACAAGTCCCTAGAAATATCTCTGAAAAGAGCTGCACAAAACCCCTGAAGCTTGGGACAGTACATGCTCCACACTGGAAACAGACTCTTACCTTAACAAAGTAATTGGCCAGGATCATGAGCAAGCAGCACAAAAAGAGTCAGACTATATTATCTTATTATGGTGACAAAGAAGATCAAAACATACAACCAAAAGAAGACAACAAAGTCAAAGCTTCTACGTCCAAAGCCTCCAAGAAAAATTTGAATCAGTCCCAGGCCTTGGAAGAGCTCAAGAGGGATTTTAAGAAGCAAGAAAGAGAAGTAGAGGAAAAACTGAGAAGAGAAATGAGAGTGATGCAAGAAAATCATGAAAAACAAGTCAACAGCTTGCTAAAGAAGACAAAAAAAATACTGAAGAAAATAACACATTAAAAAATGGCCTAACCCAAATGGCAAAAGAGGTCCAAAAAGAAGAATGCCCTAAAAAGAAAAATTGGCCAAATGGAAAAGGAAGTCCAAAATATTACTGAAGAAAATACTTCCTTGAAAATTAAAATAGAGCAGTTGGAAGCTAGTGACTTTATGAGAAATCAAGACACTGTTAAAGTCAAAAGAATGTAAAAATAGAAGACAATATGAAATATCTCATTGGAAAAACAACTGACCTGGAAAATAGACCCAGGAGAGAGAATTTAGAAATTATTGGACTATCTGAAAGCCATGATCAGCAAAAGAGCCTAGACATCATCTTTCAAGAAATTATCAGGGAAAACTGCCCTGATATTTTAGAACCAGAGAGCAAAATAGAAATTGAAAGAATCTACCGATCTCCTCCTGAAAGAGATCCCCAAAGGAAAACTCCTAGGAATATTGTAGCCAAATTCCAGAGTTCCCAGGTCAAGGAAAAAATATTACAAGCAGCCAGAAAGAAACAATTCAAATATTGTGGAAACACAATCAGGATAACACAAGATTTAGCAGCTTCTACATTAAGGGACCGCAGGGCATGGAATATAATATGCCAGAGGGCAAAGGAGATAGGACTACAACCAAGAATCACCTACCCAGCAAAACTGAATATAATCCTTCAGGGTAAAAAAAATGGTTATTCAATGAAATAGGAAACTTTCAAGCATTCCTGAGGAAAAGACCAGAACTGAATATAAAATTTGACTTTCAACTACAAGACTCAGTGAAACATGGAAGAGGTAAACAGGAAAGAGAAATCATAAGAGACTTATTAAGGTTGAACTGTTTACATTCCTGCATGGAAAGATGATATTTGTAACTCATGAGTCCTTTGTCAGTATTAGGGAGTGGGGAGGTGAAAAAATTATATGTGTGCATACATAGATAGAGGGCGTGAGTTGAAAATGAAGTGGTGATATCTGGAAAATAAAATTAAGGGGTGAGAAGGGATTATACTGGAAGAAGGAGAAAGGGAGAAGTAGAATGGGGTAAATTATCTCACATGAAACAGACAAGAAAAGGCTTTTACAGTGGAGGGGAAATGGGGGATGGTGAGAAGGAATGAGTGAACCTTGTTCTCATAGGATTTGGCTTAAGGAGGGAATAACATACACAATGGGGTATGGAAATCTATTTTACCCTACAGGAAAATAAGGGGGAAAGGGGACTAGACAGCAGGGGGTTGATAGAGGGGAGGGCAGATTGGGGGAAGGGATAATCAAAAGCAAACACTTCTGCGGAGGGACAGGGTCAAAAGAGAGAATAGAATAAATGGGGGGGTAGGATAGGATGAAGGGAAATATACTTAGTTGTTCAGAACAGGACTACTATGGAGGTGTCTTGCGTGACTACACATTTATAACCTATATCAAGATGCTTGCCTTTTCAATGAGGGTGGGTGGGAAGGGAGGAAGGGAGAAAATTTGTAACCCAATGTTTTAAAAACATATGTTAAAAATAAAAAAATTTTAAAAAGAAAGAAAAAAAACCTTCCTTGTAGGGATGCTTCTTCCCCAGGCTCTCATTTCCTCCCCACAGGGACCACCCACCATATATCTTACCCAATAGGTCTTTACTGACGTGCTGCTGTACTATAGAATGATGATTTTGCACTGATCAACAACCCATCTTTTCAATTGAAAATAGAAGTCCAATGTTTGATAAACCTAACAATATGAATTAATGGGAGAAAGACTTCTTTGACAAGAACCACTAAGAGAAGTTAAAAGCAGTTTGCTAGAACTGAGTTCAGACTAGCATCTCAAGAGAAAATAAGCTCCATTTGAATATAGAAAGGCCACATGATACAGTGCAATTATTGTAATTCCTGTTACAATGGTACAGTACAATTGTTATAAGTCCTATTATTAGTCAGGGACTTGGAGTAAGAATTCTTACATGGGTAAGAATGGAGTAAAAATTCAAATATTGCCTCTGATGACCTCAGGCAAGTCATTTAACTTCTTTGGGCCTCAGTTTCCTTATCCATGAAATGAAAATGTTAGGCTAGAAGACCAATGACATCCCTCCCATTCTGACTTATGATCCTTTCATATATGACTTGAATTTATAAGACTATAGCATTACCAAAAAAATAAACGGGAAAAGAGGTACATTTTACAACTGAAGCTAAGGGGAGAATTCTTCACCAAACAAAGGATATGGATGATCATAAAGAACAAAATGGAAAATTTCAATTCATAAAATTAAAAAGTTCTTGCATGAATAATATCAATGCAGAGAAAAGAAAAATGACCAAGTAGGAAAAGTCTTTGCACCAAATATCATCTAAGATAAATAGAGAATTTACATAAATATGTAAGAGCAATAAAAGCTATGCCCCAATTAGAATAAGTATTCAAAGGATATGAACAATTTTTAAAAGAATAGTTTCATATATTTTACATGATTGCACTTATATAACCTATATCAAAGTACTTACCATCTTAGGGAGGGAGGAAGAAAATTCAGAACTCAAAAAAAATTGTAATGAATGTTAAAATTTGTCTTTACATGTAATTGAAAAAAATAAGATAGTATTTATAAAAAAGAAAGAAAAGAATAATTTCAAAATGATCACTTGAAAATATGTTCCAAACCTCTAATAATAAAAAGAAATGAAAATATTTTTAAAAATACTTAAACTGCTATTTTTAAACTGGCTGGCTTGCATACATTTGAAACTCAGTATGTCCAAAACTGAATTCATTAGTTTCCCACAAAAACTCTGCCCTCCTTTTCCCAACTTCCCTAATATTGTTGAGGGCACCAACATCCTCCCAATCTCTCAGGTTTGAAGACTAAATGTCATCCTCAACCCCTCACTCTTTCTCACCCTACTATGTCCAAGCTGTTGCCAAGTCCAATACATTCTACCTGTACAACTTTGCCCCTCTAAAAAAGCCATTACCCTGGTGTGGGGCCTTATCACCTCACCAAAGGCAGTAGCCTTCTGGTTGGTCTTCTTGACTAGAATCCCTTCCCACTCCAATCTATACCTCCACTCAGTTATCAAAGTGACCTTCCTAAAGTGTAGATTTGACCATGTGAAAACTCTACTAAAGAAACTGGTGATTCTCTACCTCTAGGATCAGTAGAAAATCTTCTGGCTTTGTAGCCTTGTCCCCACAATTCTTTCCAGCCTTCCTACACCTTTCTTTCCTCTGCATATTCTACAGTCCAGTGATTCTGTCTTCTCTGTTCATCACACAAATCCCTCCATCTCCCTATTGCATGTGTTTTCACTGGCTGAATCCCAAGCCTGAAATGCTCTCCTTCTGCTAAAGGAAGCCAAATTCTAAGTCATTGAAAAAATAATGATGGTACAGAAGAGCAAATGATGAAATATTAGATGCCTCTATCTTCTTGACAGAGAGATGGGAGAATACTAGTGTGAAATTTCATATTTTGTTCAGATAAGGTCACTGTGTTGGAGGGGGGGGTTCATAACTGGTTTTTCCCTGTTATAAGGGTTCAGTTTAAGTAGGTATGGGTGTTGTATTTCTAGACAAAAGATAAACATAAATAAATATAAAACCATAAATATACAGCTTATATAAATATATTTCTATATAATTTACATAAATACACTCATATAAATATATTTATATATAATTTATATGAATATAAAAATAAATTTAAAAGTACATAGAATGGCTCCCTTTCCTTACACATAGAATAGGCCAAGAGAAATAGTGATAGAAACGGGAATTTTAGAGTATTGGGGTCAAAAGAGAACTACTAAGGTCATCTGATCCAGCTCCATGCTTTGGACCAGAATTATCCACAAACCATAACAGAGAAATACCAAAACTTTTCTTTATGATATCTAGAGATCCCTCTTTGTAACACGTTCTTAAGCCTACTCAATCAAGAGTCTCCTCCTAGCCTCCTGCTTCAGATGATGAAGCCATTGCTTTTGAATGAAAAAGATAATCACTACCAACTTCTATAGCCTATGTCTCTAGAGGGCCACTGACTGCAAAGCAAAAGCAAACATAAAGAAGGAAAAGAAACTGCGTGAAGATAACAATGACAACAATAATTCACATTTATATCCCACTTGAACACTTGCAATCTACCTTAAAAAAGAGATTGTTAAGCTATATTAGGAGACACATTATGGTATAGTAACTATATTAGATGGAGATCTGGCTTTGGATGCAGGAAGACCTGGGTCTGTATCTTGCCTCTGGCATGTACTGGCTGTGAGATCCTGGGCAAGTCACTAAGCCTTTCAGTGTTCTAAACTAGGCAACTTTCTAAGAAAGTAAGTCACAGGGAAGGTTCCCCTGTATTGGTGGAGAAAGTTTCCTATACCAGGAGTGAAGGAGGAGGTAGTAGGAGAAGAAATCTAAGTGATGTGAGATATTGAGCAAAGACTCTCTCTCTGTCTCTCTCTCTGTCTCTCCTCTCTCTCTGTCTGTCTGTCTCTCTCTCTCTCTGTCTCTCATACACACACACACACACACACTCACACACATACACACACTCACAAAATGTAAGTCTAGCACTTAGCAGAGTTCCTGGCTTATAGTAAATGCTTAATAAATGTTTTTTTCATTCATTGATTCATTCACTCATAATTGAAGTCTCCCATCATTATTATATAATGTCTCTGTGCCAAGCTTATGATCTGTTTCCCTGCACTCCCCGATCATTCCTCTTTCTGTTCAGGTGGTCTGTACTAATTTCCTATAGCTCCTTATCAGCAAGAGGAATAATGGAAAGTATAATCTTTTCATTGAAGGAAGGACCAAAGGAAGAATCATAGAGTAAGAAACCATGTTAAATGGAGAAAGCTCGGGCACTTTGAAAATCCCCAGAATACTCCTAAAGGTCAGTCATTCACATTTCCAAATCCATCAAACTGTATTATTATCTAGTCTACAGATTATCATGTTTTCCACAAGAATAGTATGAGGTACTTTATGAAGTGCTTTGCTAAAATGTGGGGAAAACATTCATTATTCTGATTAGACAGCAATCCTGTAAAAAAAAAAAAGAGGTCATAAGGTTAGTCTGTCATGACCTAACGTTGATGAAGCTATAGTGACTCTTGGTCATAGCAAATTCACTAATCATCTCTTTAATAAATAAGTGAATTTAAAAAACACTTATTAAAATATGTTCCAAGTATTGTACTAAGCTCTGGGGATACAAATACAAAACAAGACATTGCCTGCCCTTGAAGAGCTCACATTCTATTGGGGGAGACAACACACATAGACCACTGGTAATCAGGGAAATGAGTTTACATCTGGGAAATCATGGGGATGATAAGTGGACAAATGGGGCCATCCATTGATTGACCCTTTCCAGAGGCAATAGTGATATTGATTTGATTATTATTTTCAGAAAGAAGAAAAAAGAAGGAAAAGAAGATGTAATAGTATGCCACACAGGGGGAAAGGCAATTAATCACCAAGATAAAGATTCACAGGGAGGTCAAAGCTGAGTGAATGTTTCTCCTGGCTACAGTCTCTAGAGGTCCAGTTTTGAGGCCAGAACAGCAATAGAAAATGTCTGGGGTGAAGAAGTATGGTCTCAGAGAGTTCAGACCTGATCTATTCCAGAATTTTCCCTAGTATCAAAGGCAATCTCAATGTCATGTACTTTACAATCTCTGCTCTCTTCCCTATTTTGAAAATCAAAACATTTTCCCTTCTCCTGTTCTGTGATACCTCTCTCATTCCCTGTGTTCTTGCAAATATCACAAATAGTAGCTCAGCAATTGTATCTGCTCTTTCTTTCAATACTAGAAGATTTGGCCATCTGGGCCAGGTGATTTGTATTCATCAAAAACCACTAAGTGGGTAACCCTTGCTCACTGTCTCTTTCTGGCCCTTTTTCTGGCTCTCTGGCTTTCCCTATCTCTGTGTGTCTCTCTCTGTCTCTTGTCTCTCTGTCTCTGTCTGTCTGTCTGTCTCTCCTCAGCTCTCTATTAGCAATTTTTTATCTTCCTTTCTAATTCAAATATCATTGTCTTTCTGTTGTCAGTTACCATTGTCCCATCCACTGCAAGTGTTCCTTCTCATTCCCCCAATGTAGCTAAAAACAACCCTTTTAGCTACCCTTAGTTTCCCTCCCACCCCCCAGCTGATGTTGCTTTATCATTCCCAATATCATTTTATAGGACTATACCACACACTCTTACAGACAACCTGTTACCTGCTCTTGCTCCATATTCTGTACATGTCTTTTATAGAGAGAGAATTACATATGTACAATATTGTATATATGTATATGTTATATACATATGTATTATATATGTATATGTATGTATAGAATAATAGATAACCTTTATATATAACTTTAAGATGTGCAAAGCACTTTTTAAATATCACCTCACTTTATTCTCAAAACATTCCTGAGAGGTAAGTGCAATTATTATCCCCATTTTACAGAATAGGAAACTGAAACAGAAGTCAGGTTACTTGCCCAGGGCCCACAGAGTTAGCAAGTGTGTGAAGCCAAACTTGAGGATACAAATACAAACAAGACAATCTCTGCCCTCGAAGAACTTACCTTCTAACGGGGTTGGAAAAGGAGTAGGATACTCTCAGAGATAGGGTGAGGAAATAGCAGACAAGTGGTACTCATTTCCAGTAAGAGGGCCAGGAGGAAGATGGGCAGAGGGCAGGGGACATGCTGTAGAGAAGACTGAAAACTGTTTCCAATGACCATCGGGATAAAGCCAAAGTTCACCAATACAGAACAAAATGGTTGTTGAGAGTGAAAACATATTCAACAGCCACAGAGAGTGATGCCTATGCAGCGCTGGAAGACATCAGAACCCACCTGGACATCATTGAACAGAACTCATCAAGACACATCTTGTACTACTGGGAAAACAGATCCCTCTTCTCTCATTAAAGAGATGGGGGGCTATGGTTGCTGAAGGGAGCACACATTGTCAACCAAGGCCAATGTGTTAGTTAGTTGTGTTTACATGTACTTCTTGTTACTGGAGTATGGGGAGTGTGGAGGGATGTGATTGGGAAGTGGCAGAGATATTTTTTAAAAAGCATCAGCAAAACAAAAAAAATTATGAAAATGATTTTATTGGGCAGAGTTGGTCAATTCAAGTAAACTGATAGTTGACTAGGATAAAATCCATTAAACTTCTCTTTTTAAAAAAATTTTTTTTAATTTTTAGGCAATTGGGGTTAAATACAATCATACGGCTAGTAAGTGTCAAGTGTTTGGTCTGAAGTCAGATTTGAACTCAGGTCCTCCTGACTTCAGGGCCAGTGCTCTATCCACTGTGCCACCTAGCTGCCCCATTAAACCCTCTCTCTTTAAGATGAATTTTGTCTGGGGAAACAAAAAGAATGGTGGCTTTTGGAGTCAGAGGATCTGGGTTCTAATCTTGCCTCTGACATTTAACTAACTGCGAATGACCTTGGACAAGTCACTTAACTTCTCTGGGACTTAGTTTCATTATTCGTAAAATAAGGATGAACTAGATGACTTCTAAATTCCTTTCTAACTGCATATCCATAAATCCTATGATTGATGGGCAATCTAACCTAGATGATAATTTTTTAACTTCACCAGTATACTATAGAAGGATGTTTTTGCTTATAATGCATGTTGTAGTGGGACAAGCTCTCCACTAAGAGCCAGAAGAGCTGGGTTGGACCCCAGTTGAGACATTAACTTCTCTCAGTTTCCTTATTTATAAAAATGGAGACAATATTTGTACATCCCAAGGTCGTCTAAGAAAAATACTTAGTAAACCATAAAGCTATTTATCCATGTGAGCTTTTAGCCTCATCTGAGTGGGAGGCAGGGAGAAGGGGGGAAAGAGAGGGAGAGCAGAGACAGAGGGAGGGAGAGAGGGAGAGAGGGAGAGAGGGAGAGAGGGAGAGAGGGAGAGGAGAGAGAGGAGAGAGAGAGGGAGAGAGGGAGAGAGAGAGAGAGAGAGAGAGAAACATAATGCCCATTTTCCTGCTCGGGATCAATTTTCAGTAAAAGCAAGGAAATGAGACCAGAAGACTTGGAGTTTCTTCCAAATAAATTTGGTAAGTGTGAGGAGGGTTGAGAATGATGGAAGCATAGTCATGATCATGTTCAGTGCCACATCAACCTTTATCTTTACTGAAGTCTACCCAATGTCTCACACCATCATCTCAACCAATTTTGGCATGAAAACAGTTTGTGGAAGTGACACATGTATCGGAGAAAACCAAATGTGTACCTTCCTGCTGACCTCTCTGACTAAGCAGTTCCTAGCCTAGCTCTCCTGGAGGTTCCCTTCCCAAGAATGGTGACATGGAGAGCATGGCCATTTATTTGGCTTAAGGAACACATTAATGTATCTGGTTTATAGAATTTAAACATCTGACGAATGACAGTGGGGTTGATTTTATTCATCAGCTAATTGCTTTGCCACCTGGAGCTAAAGCTTTATATATGCAGCTTATAAAAGATCTAAAAAGGATCTCAATTATTCTTTAATTTGTTCCTTGAATATAAAGTAGGAAAATCTGGCTTAATCAAACATTGTCTCAATTCTACTGGGATATGTCTAGTTACCTTATAACAAGGTAAGCTTTCATTTAATCATATGATATGATAATTCCCCACTTTCAAGCCAAGTATCCTCTTAGTTACAATCAATTTTCCACTGAAAAAATAAACATTGTCTCTTTACTGAAATCCCAGTAGAGGAAAATAGCCCTTTTTAATGAAACTTGCTGCTAATACAACCACACTAGGAATTTCTGTGTTGGAATCCATTAAACCCCCTAATTTGACATTGCTTGTAAATTGCAACATAAAGAGAGTTCTATGAATAATCCCTCTTGCACATGGCCAGCCTGGCACACGTGGAAGAAATGGATAATGAGCACATACACACACACATGCTACATAATGGAATCTATTAAATCTCATGATTTAATGATTCAAAGATGAATTCTATGATTTATCAGGAAGAGGGGGCAAAAAATAAACTAACAGTTTAGCAAATTTTTTTCTGTGGTTTTAAATTGCACTAATGAACCAGAGATACCAGTATGAACTGGGGGACTGCTAACAATCTCCAGAATCAGAGGTTTTGAATATGTAAATGACTGTGATCGTGACAGCCAAGATACGTGATCTCACAACCAACTGAAAGTCAGAACTGGGATAACAACCATATTTATAATCATGGTGGTGGTAGAGTACTTGACCTTTTCCTTCCCAGGCTAGTTTTAGTGGGAAGAGAATGAATAAGACTTGGAACCAGAAAGCCATGTTTAAAATTCTAGCTCTGTCACTCATCACCTCTGTGACTTTGGTCAATTCATTTAATGTCTCCTAACCCCTGTTTATTCATCTGCAAAAATGGGGACGATCATGCTTGCACTATCTGTAGGATTTTGTTAAGAATCAAATGAGTTAATGTATGTAACATCCTTTGTAACCACAAAGCAAAACATAAATGTGAATAGCTATTGTTTCCGTTTCCACTTCCCTCAAATCACAGAATTTTAGAATTTAGAAATAACCTAATCCAACTCCTAAACAAGTTAAATCGAGTTGTAACTAGGAGTATTTTTATTGAGAGCAAAAAGAGCTAGGGGGTGAGGAGGGGGAAGGGGGAGGGAGGAAGCAGTGCAGAGTATTAGCATTAGTCCAATGCTAAGTAAAGCCATGCCTGGAAAAGAGGCATTCTGAACCTCACCCTGAGAATATCAAGATGGAAGACAAGCTGTGCAAGAAGACTACTATGTGACAGGACCCTGCAAGGGGTGAGGCTGGGAGGACCCCAAGGTGGCTGCACCAAATGCTGCATGACAACTAGGCTAGGCGGAAGGTGTCCACCATGAAGAGGAAGCACACCCTTCTAGGGACAAAGCCTCTTTCCCCCAAACATCAGTGCCCTAGAACAAAATTCCATTTGCCCTATGCCAATTACTTCTCCGAAGCTAAATTAAGAGCAGATATTGGACTCAATTCCAAATCTCCTGCTTCCTAGACTTAGCATTCTTCTACTTTACCTCTGCCTTACTAAGCTTCTCCATGGAATTTATACCATCAGAACCTTGAGTTCTACTAGGTGGGGCTGAAACTTTAGTGAAGAAAAACCAGATTAAGAAAGAAACTGACACCAATTATAACTTCAGTGAGAGGTGGAGGGGAGTTCAGGAATTTCTGTCACCAAAAGGTATCTGGTATGAGAATCTTCCCTCTCCCCTTCTCAGCTAAGTCCAGACTGCATTCACTTGTTTTACAGCATTTCTCTCCATCTTTAGAGTTCTGGTGAGCATTATAGCCAGAGGCAGAGAGAGAGAGAGAGAGAGAGAGAGAGAGAGAGAGAGAGTGCAACCCCAGCAATGGTCAGATAGATAAGATAAAAATGAGATATAGTCTCCCTGGTTTGCAGTACACTGAATTTCCAGTACATCTAAATCTGTCTCTTTCCACTTATAATGGTTGTCAGGAATACTAAAGGCTAAACTCTGCCCTCCACGAGACATGAGTGTCTCCCACAACCTTCACTATGTGGGTCAGATACAGATGCAACTGTACCAAGTGAATTCTGTGTTTAAAAATTATGCCCATCCCACTGATGAACTATTCAAGGGGTTTATGATTGTGAGCTTCTTTGGGAGATCTTGCACTTGTATAAACATTTTCGTCTTTTGATTGCCACCCATACCTACATAGCCTTTCTCCCACTGCTATCCCTCTCATCCTATCTATTCATTCACACACAAAATTGGAGCCATGACCCCGATTCCATTTTTAATTCCACCTTTGATATCTGTGAGCCTAATTAAAGTCCAAAAACCAGATTCACTTGGGAAAGAATCTGAGCAGAGAATGATATCCTGAACACACACACACACACACACACACACACACACACACACACTCACATCCTTGTCTAGAGTCCTCAAGTAAACAAGGTAAGGCATCATTTCAGTGTCTCTTCTTCCCTTTGCATATTGTTCAGTGCATTGAGGGCTGCCCCTTGGGCATCTGCAGGCTCTTGCTGCTTTTGATGCCTCACAATGTAATACAAGTGAGGAACACTTCCACTTATCTGCATCCCTATGACTTACTTCTCCTATTCATTCCATTCAATATAATTGTTTCCCGAGTACCTGGCAGGTCCTTGAAAGATACAAATAGTATAAGAAAAAAGCTCCTGCCCTCTGGGAGTTTGTAATCTAATTGGAAAGACTAGATATACATTTATGAAATGGTAAGATTATAAGAGAAGACAGTATGTGATTAAGTGACTACACAAATTGTTAAAAGAATGTCAGTGCTGAGTCATGAGCAGCTGGTAGAGCATGGGACAGAAGAGTAGCCAAAGAAAGGCGAGGAGGGACAGCAAGGGGGTAAATATGGGAGTGGGACAGATGACAGGATACCAATGCTTACAACGGTCATTTCAGTCATTTCAGTCACGTCCACTTTTCTTAACAAAGACATTAGAGGGGTTTGTCATTTCTTTCTCCAGCTTATTTTGCAGATGCAGAAAATAGAGGCAAACAGGGTTAAGTGACTTGCCTGGGGCTACACAGGTAGTCTGAGGCTGGATTTGAACTCAGGTCTTTTGGGACGCAGGCCCAGCACTCTATCCACTGTGCCACCTAGTTGTGCCAAAGTGTCAGACAAGCAGGCAATAAACATTTATTCACATTTATTCAGTGTCTGCTATGAGCCAGGCACTATGCTAAGTGCCAAGAACACAAAGAAAAACAAAGGATAGTCCCCACTCTCAGAGAGCTCAGATTCTAATGGGAGAGACAACACACAAAAAATGTCATACAAACAAGCTCTAAAAAGGGTAAATCAAGGATAATCAACAGAGGAAACACACTAGAGTTAAGGGGATTGGGAAAGGTTTCCTGTTAAAGGTGGAATTTTAGTTGACACTTACATGAGGGGGGAGAATCTAGAATGCAGGTAGGGGCCTAGAATAAAGCCAAGCATTTCTTGTCCCAATTTCCTCATCTGTAAATAAGGGTTTGGACTAAATGACCTAACTCTAGAATTTAGGAATCTATGAAATTGTCTTTTGAAAATACAAATAGGTAACATAGATAGGTTGAGCTTACACAGGCCATCATTGGCTATTAACACCCTCAGCTCAAGTCTGAAGAGAGTAGGACCAAAAAAAAAAAAAACAGATTTCTTGGGCAGGGGAAAGAGGTATCTCTAGGTGGTACCAGTGTCCAAGGTCAGAGCTAATAATAGATCAAGATTCCATGTAGTCAGGCAAGGTTTAAGGAATAGGTAAAGTCTCACATTTGAAACAGCCACTGACAATGCCTGGGAGTAGGGTCCAGGAGGGAGGGAAAGCTAAACCAATAGCCAATATAAAGACACTAGGTATCCAGACTACCAAGAGAAAGAAAGCACAAAAATGAGGGTGAATGGACATTAAAAGCAAACTACCTGGTTCATAATTCAATTCAAACATCTATTGAGTGCTTACTATGGGCCAAACAATAGCTTTACCTGGAAAGGATTTTCCTAATGACTCAAGACAGTGACAAAAACCTATCACTAGAACAGATAAGCAAATAGAGCATGGCTAGATCTTCTAAACTGTGCTAAATTTATCTTATCTATAAAGATATTATTTCCTCACTTATTTGTCCATATTAGGAAATACACTGCATTTTTTTAATGAAAACTATGCTTTCTTGACAAGCATCCTCTCCAGCATCCTCTGGGCATCTTACCATCTGCCATCCTGATGAGTGTGTATGCACCTTCTGCTTTCTGCCTCATGTTCTTATTCTGAGAACAATAATCAAATTAATACTGCTATTACTTCTGGAAAAACTGTGGCAATCAAATGCCCTATGACTCTACTCCCAATCTCTTCTTGTTGTTTCTGTTTAGTCATTTCAGTTATGTTCAACTCTTTGTGACCTCATATGGAGTTTTCTAGGCAAAGATACTGGAGTGGTTAGCCATTTCTTTCTCCAGCTCCTTTTACAAATGAGGAAATTGAGACAAACAGGGTTAAGTGATTTGCCCAGGGTCACACAGCTAGTAAGTATCTGAGGCCAGATTTGAACTCAGGTCCTCCTGACTCCAGGCCCTATGCTCTATCCACTGTGTCATGTTGCTGCCTCTGTACCGCATAGTTGCTCCAGTTCCTATGACTCCCCAAATCAAAATTCTCTTCTTTGACAACCATTTCCCTGTATATGTTTTATGCCCCTATTAGCATGGAAGCTCCTTAAGGACAAAGACTGTGTCAACTTTGTATTTATAACTCCAGCACCTAGTATTGTACCTGACATATAGCAAGCACTCAATTTGTTTGTGTTTTCATTCATTAAGCTGAATTTTCCTATTCTATAAAATGGCCAAATGCTATCACAAAGGTTTCCAATACAGACTGAAAAATTCATTGATATTTCATTACCTGTGGATTCAAAGCACTTTTTAAGAACTGGAGGTACCAAGACAAAAATAAAATTGGCCCTTCCCTCAAGGAGCTTATGTGACAGGGGTGAAGATGGGAGGAGGGAAGGAGGAAGACAGACCATATGAACACAAACAAGAAAATAGGAAATGTATACACCATAATATGGAGAGAGGATTGGGGAGCACCAGGAACTGGTAAAATTAAGGTAGACCATATGTTGGACCAGCCACTTGAGCTAAGCCTTGAAGGAAGCTAAGGATGCCACAAAGCTTATATAAGAGGAAGTGCATTCCAGCCATAGGGGACAGCCTGGGTAAAGGCAGAAGGAGATGAAATGGCATACACAGAGAACAAGTTGACCAACTTTATTAGAAAGCAGATAGCATGAAGGAAACACAAAGTAAAACACAATAAGACTAGAAAGGAAGGCTGCAGACAGATTCTCAAGGGCTTTAAATGGAGATTGTATTTTACCTAGAGGCAAAAGGGAGTTATTAGTGCTCTTGATCAGGGAAGTTACTTGGTCAGATCTATGTTTTAGGAATGTCTGTTTTTCGGCTGAGTTGAGAACAATCTTGGGATCATAGCTTTGAAGCCGAAAGGGATCTTAGAGGTCATCTAGTCCAACACCCTCATCTTACAAATGAAGAGTCTGGAGTACAGAGAGCTATGTGACTTGTCCAAGGACGCACAGATGGGAGAAATAAGAGGTAGGGAGACTAATTAAGAGCCTATCAAAATAGCCTAGGCATGAAGTGTTGAGGACCAGAACTAGGGTGAGGGTTCTATGATTGGATTAAATGGATGAATGAATGAATCCATCAATAAACAAACAAACAAATAAATAAATGAGTAAATAAGTAAATGAATAAATAAGCAAGTAAATAAATAAATGAATGAATGAATGAATAGATAGATATTGATATAGATAGATTTATAGATAAATTAATAAACATTTATTAGGCACCTACTACATGCCAAGCACTGTGCTAAATGCTGAGGATAAGGGGCAGCTAGGTGGCGCAGTGGATAGAGCACCAGCCTTGAAGTCAGGAGGACCTGAGTTCAAATCCGGACTCAGACCAAACACTTGACACTTACTAGCTGTGCAACCCTGGGCAAGTCACTTAACCCCAATTGCCTAAAAAAAAAAAAAATAATAATAATAATAATAATAAATGCTGGGGATACAAAAAGAGGCAAAAGGCAGTCCCTGCCACGAAGAAACTTACAACCTATTGGGAAAAACAACATTCAAATAAATATATACAAAGCAAGCTATCTACAGAATAAGTAGGAAATAGTTTAAAAAGGGCTGGCACTGAAATTAAGAGGGGTAAGAGAAGGCGTCCTGTAGCAAGTGAGATTCTAGTTGGGATTTAAAGGAAGCCAGGGAAGTCAGAAGTCAGAGCAGGGAGAGTACTTCAGGCACAGAGGACAACCAGAGAATGTCAGAGTGGAGATTGTTCATGCAATAGCCAGGAGGTGTTTGACTGGATCAAAAAGGACCTGTGGGATGGAAAGGTATAAGATGACTGGAATGGCAGAAGGAGGCTAGGTTATAAAGGGCTTTGAAGGCCAAACAGAGCATTTTGTATTTGTTCCTGGAGGTAATGGAAGCCACTGGAGTTTACTGAGTAATGGGTGATGTGATCAGACCTACACCTTAGGAAAATCACTTTAGTGACTGAATGGAGAACAGATTGGAGTGAGGAAAGACGTGAGGCAGGCAGACCAACCAGCGGGCTATTGCAGCAATCCAGGTGTGCGATGGTGAGGGCCTGCTCTAGGGTAATGACAGCGTTAGAGGAGAGAATGGGGTGTATTGGAGAGATGTTGCAAAGCCAAAGCTGATAGACCTTGGCAACAGATTGGATATGGAGGTGAGAGATAGTGAGGAATCCAACATGACTCCTAGGTTGCAAGCCTGAGGGACTGGAAGGATGATGTTGCCATCTATAGAAATAGGAAAGTTAGGGAGCAGGGAAGTTGGGGCAGGATGTTTAAGGGGAAAGATGGCGTTCCATAGTGGACACAATTGAGTTTAAGATAAGAGATGTTGTAGACTAGAGGCAGAATTGACAAAATTTAACTGATTAGGTATGGAGATGAGGAAAGGTGGCAAGTCATGGATGATTCTGAGGTTACAAACCTTGGTAAATAGAAGGATGATGGTACCCCCCAAAAATAGGGATGTTGGGAGGAAAGATAACAAGTTCTGTTTAGGACTTCATGTGTTTGAGTAACCTGAAAGATAGCTAGTTTGAAATGTATAGCAAGCAATAAGAGACCAGTGCTCAGGAAACAGACTTGAGCTGGATATATAGATTGATGAGTCATCTGCATAAGCAGGATACATGAATCCATGGGATATGATGAGATCACTAAGAGAACGTAGAGAGAAAAGGGGAAGACCCCAAGGGACCTGCAGATAGGAACCAAAACCTAACTGATAATCCAGAAAAACAGAAAATTAGGAAAAAGAAGAATGGCAAAAACCCAGGAAGAAGAGAGTATTCAGGAAGGAGGAGTGTTCAACAGTGTCAGCTACAGAGAGGTTCAATTAGGATGAGGACTGGGGCAGCTTGGTGGTGCAGTGAATAGAGCACCAGCCCTGGAGTCAGGAGGACCTCAGTTCAAATCCAGCCTCAGACACATAACACTCACCAGCTGTGAGACTGTGGGCAAGTCACTTAACCTCAATTGCCTTACCCCCCCCCCAAAAAATAGGGGAAATATAGGACAAGATGTCAAGGGGACAGGTCACTACAAATTCATCACACAAAGAGGGGAGGGTTTCCCTTTTCCCCCTTTAATATGCAGTCTCGCTGTATCCTTCTTTCATGTTGTTTCCCTCTTTTCTTTCCACCATTAAAACTATTATATAGAGGCAGTTAGGTGGTGCAATGGATACAGCACCAGCCCTGAAATCAGAAGGACCTGAGTTCAAATGTGACCTCAGACACATAACACTCACTAGCTGTGTGACTCTGGACAAGTCACTTAGACCCAATTGCCTTACCAAAAAAAAAAAACTATTATATGTTTGTGCTGAATTTGCCAGTTGAAGCTCACATCCGTAATCACTTCTTCAGCATCTCAAATTCTCTGAGCACTTGCAGCCTTTTCAGGCGCTCCCTCTCCAAGCCCCCTTTCTCTTCTAGAATTTTCCCAGTGTTTTTCCAGTGTACCTCTTTGTACTTCACTTAATGGGTAATAACAAAGTACAGCCGAGATGAAATGGAGGGGTATGATGAAACCATCCTGTTGCTCCAGGTCAGACGGAGAGTTGCTTATCATGTAGAGTTATGTACACAGTATTTTTCCTTTCCATACTGGTCTCATTTTCAAATAACTGGAATTCTCCCACTTACAGTAATGTCTAAAAGCCTCTTTCCAAGGTCCCTAAATCTGCTTCATTCAAATAAACTACTCAAATAGTAAATATATAACAAGCAAAATGGGTGATTAGTTTGCCTGGAAGGACATTATCTCAGCCTGAACACAATAACGAAAGATTACTACAGTAGCCAGTGGGTAACCTATACTGAAACTTTGTACCTAAAAAATAACATTGCTATTACTGAATATAATGTTCTCTTGGTTCTGCTCACTTCACTCTTCATCAGTCCAAGCAAGTCTTTCCATGCCTACATCAATGAGTTCATCATTTCCTATAGCACAGTAGTACTCCATCATAACCAGACACCACAACTTGTTCAGCCTTCCAAACCTGTTGGTGAATTGATTTTTGTCGGTTTGTTTTGAAAAAACTTTTTCCAGAGATATCCACTATTAGAAATAAACTACGTAGTGGTAGTCCCAAATAAACCAGATAGTGGTGGCCCCATGATGCTTCCCCTTGAACAACTGGCACTGTGTCAAGCACTCTCAGAGTATTTGTAGTCTCTAGAGTTATTGTGGAGAATTGCAGACTATTCAGATTGGAAAGGACCCAAGAAATAATCTAGCTTGCAGCCAAGACTGGAACCCAGGTGTCCAGATACCCAATGCAGTGGATTGCTTTTTTAAAAACCAAGTAAATCACACCTCTCAAGCATCTGGAATCACTGACTTGACCACAAGATATACTGCAGTGCAATGTACTTTCTACCACACATCATTGCCTTAGTTCTGAATTCAGCATCCCCTCTCTATTAGTGAAGCAAAAGAAGGAATGGGGGAAGGCAAAGTAAAGAACAAAAAGATCGAGTCCTTGGCCTTTGGATCTCTTCTCTCTTAATCCCCTTTCTCCTACAGGTCTCCTTTCTTGCAGCTGCTAAAGAAATTGCCAATCCCTTTTGCAACACTTAAAAGTCACAAACTGTTCTCTGAGTAACCTCCCTGACAGGGCCAGCTGCAGGCACAGTTGTGATGGGATGAAGTTTGTCTTTGGAATTCCCCATGTCCTCTTTCTGCATTGGTTCACCTCTTTCTAAAACCTCAGTTCCACTACTCCCCGCCTCTCCAAGGCATCTATTGTCGGCAAGCTTCCCAGTCAGGTAAGGTGCATTCATTTTAAGGTGTTAGTGACATAATGTATCCCTCCCAGGAAAACTGCATTTTAAACAGTGCTTAACACAAAATTATGAATCATTAATAGTGAACTTTCAAGCATCAGCAACAACATGTACAAGGGAGCTATTTGGGGGGGGGGGGGCCTAAGATCACAACATCTAGGTGACCTATGATAAGATCAGAGAAAAGGGCAAACTTAGGACAAACCTCTTTTTTATAATTAATTTATTTTTAGTTTTCAACATTTATTTCAATAAGATTTTGAATTTTGAATTTTCTCCCACACCTTTTCCGCCCCTTCCCCAAGATAGCATTCAATCTGACACAGGCACTACTTATACATTCATATTAAACATAATTTCTCATTAGCCATGATGTAAAGAAGAATTAGAACTAATGGGAGGAACTACAAGAAAGAAGGAACAAAACAAAACAACAAAAGAAAGGGAGAGGAAATAGTATGTTTCCATCTGTATTCAGACTCCAAAGTTCTCTGGATGGGGATAGCATATTCCATTGTGAGTCTTTTGCAGTTGTCTTAGATCATTGCATTGCTGAGAAGAGTTAAGTCTATCAAGGTCAGTCATCATATAATGTGGCTGTTACTGTGTACAACATTCTCCTGGTTCTGCTCATTTCACTCAGCATCAGACCATATAAGTCTTTCCAGGTTTTTCTGAAGTCTGCCTGTTCATCATTTCTTATAGCACAATAGTATTCCATTACAGTCATATACCATGACTTGTTCAGCCATTCCCCAACTGATGGGCATCCCTTCAATTTCTAATATTTTGCCACCACGAAAAAGAGCTGCTATAAATATTTTTGTACATGTGGATCCTTCTCCCATTTTTATGATCTCTTTGGGATACCGACCCTAAAGTTATATTAGTGGGTCAAAAGGTATGCATGATTTTATAGTCCTTTGGGCATAGTTAGGACAAACCTCTTTACAACTTAACTTCTTAGTATAAAGTCTAATATTTACCAACCACTTCTACAACCCAGCTAACTAATGTGCTGACTTACTTTCGTGATTTTAACTCATGATCTCAAGATGTTCTCTACATTTTCACCCTTTGCCATATTGAATTTAGGTTATTCCTCAAATAACAACAATGCTGATCTTTAATATATCAACAAGGCAATATTGATTAGTTCCTGTCTTCCAATCCACACACTGTCAGTTGATATTATAGGAGACCTAGCTCTAGGCTCTGACTCCTCCATCTCAAGTCCAGGCAATAGTTTGTTCTTGAATTCCCAAGAAATTTCCCCTAAGATCTATCCCCCCCGCCGAAAGACTAGTTATTATATAACCTAAAGCCTTGAGACAACAAAGCTTTGAGAACATTTCTTTGCTCAGGTCTCAGTGAATACAGCTTTAGACACCCTGAACTATTTCACTAACCACTACTCCATCTAAGTAAGACAGAGAAAGGCATCCATCATCCTCTTTCTGATATGCCTTCCAGGGGTGAGCTGAAGACAGCTCTTATTGGCTCCAGGAGCTGATTGTTAATTTTCAGAATAAGCCTTTACACCTCAGAAATCTGCAAATGTTACAAATCAGGCTTGATTTATTGTTTATTTCCAGACCTGAGAGAGTGATAGAGAAAATGTGAATAGTATGGATTAACTTTCAAAAGTGTCTTACTTTTTCTCTGGAGAGCTGGTTTTTAAACATTACCAGCACACCCTTATGGATGACTTTTTCTAAGCTGAGCTCCTAAGACCCAAGAAAATAGGTTCCCAGGGGGCACCAGGGAAGAAGAAAGTGACAAACAGATGATTCCTCTTCCAGGAGAGTTTTAATCCTCCAAGTATGTGAGGTGCCAGTCTGATATTTGTCCAGAAAAAGATGTCTGTATTGGGGCACTGATTTCTTTTCTCGTATCTTCTAAATGAGGCCCCAAGCCCATGAGAAAATAAAGTGGAACCAAGGCATGCACGAAAAGCACAAATACCCTAGTGAGTGAAAGGAAAAGTATGCTGAATTGGATCACAGCTTCCTCAAAGCAGGACTCTATGCAGTGATAATGTGATGCTACATTTCGGTCTTGGGCCACAACAAGAAAGACAGGCTGTAATTACAATAATGACCTCCTACAGCTATTGTGTCTTTAATTAAGTCTTTATCATTAGGCATTTGCCACTTAAACCTAACTCACTGTAACCACCATGGCGTATCATCTACATTTTCACAAAGAATTACTGAATCATATTTCTGTCAAGAAGATGAAAGGGAATATTTCAACTCAAGTACCATTTGCAGACAGGCCGCATAAAGAAAAATCAAGCCGCCCTTTTACAGTACTTTCTGACAAGTTTAACTAAACTCTGATGTGGGGGGAGGGAAAGAGAAAAAGGGAGAACCTGTCAGAAGGATGACTTGTGTTTTGTCTCCATTTGGTTTCTTTTTTGCCACAACTCCATTTCCTTTCTGTGCAAACTGAGAAGAAAGAGCTAACACAAAACTAAAAATTTACTCTATAATGCAGAATGTTTTAGAGCTGTAAAGGAGCTCCATTTTACAGATGTGGAGACAAAAGGGTCTCAAGTCAAACAGCTAGTCAGTGAGCCAGGTGTCCAGGGCCTTTCTACTATGATTTCCCTATAAGCAAACCAGGCAAGGGTTCTTAACTTCTTTTGTGTCATGGACCCTTTGGCAGTCCATGGGAGTGATTCTCAGAATAATATTTTTAAATGCATAAAAAAAATACACTGGATTTAAAAGAATACCAATTCCATATGAACAGTTATTTTTAAAGTGTTTTTTTTAAGTTCATAGACGCCAAGTTAAGAACTCTAAGCTTAAAGGAAAAACTTTCCTTTCTCAGATTACCTTCCATCTACTATGTATATATCTTGCATGTTCCTGCTTATTAAAATGTTGTCTCCCCCATTAGAATGTGACCTCCTTGAGGGAAGGGACTGTTTTTTGTATTTCTTTGCATCTCTCTTACTTAGCAGGGGGCCAGGAACATTGCAAGTACTTAAGAAATGCTTACTAACTGACTAACCGACTTCTCAGATTCCTGTTCCCATTCATAATCACTTCCTTACTTCAGTATTAAAGTAAGTGCTCAATATATTTCTAACAATGGTTGGCCAGGTGAGCCAGGAAGTACACTAACCAAGGGAAAATGGCCCCTTCCAAGAATCCAACTCCAGAGTTATATATAGATATAGATATAGATATAGATATAGATATAGATATAGATATAGATATAGATATAGATATAGATATAGATATAGATATAGATATAGATATATATTTTAGAAAAATGGATAACACATTTATTGATCACTTACCAGGCATTGTTCTAAACACTGGTAATCCAAATACAAGCAGAAAAGAAAAAGAAAGATTTTCTCTGACCTCAAGGCCAACTCCAGAGTTTTTAACCAGGACCCCTCAATCAATATAGGGTTGGGTTTCTTGTTCAGCAGAATGCATGTGCCTGAATGTGTTATTTTGGTTCACAGACCTAGGACTGGAAGGTACTTCAAGGCCAAGATCAATCCTGTTTACAGATAAGGAAACTGAGGCCCAAGGAAGCTAAGTGACTTGCCCAAGGTAGTAACAGAGATTTGAACCCAGAGCCATCATTCTTTCTACTGGACCTCTCTGGTATGTGCTCATCAGAGATAATGTGCACTGGAAAGATCCCTTTACTTCCCTGAGAACATTTCCCCAGACAGATCTCCAAAGGGTGGAATTCAGAAGGCTGGATGTGTGACTGCCACAGAACCATTAGATACTTGAGTTTGAAAACTGATTCCTCCAAAGGGGTACCCTTCCTTTTAGGAGGGAGTCGGGGCACAGCGGGAGCGCAGGAGGGAGTGGGAGGAGCATGGTGGGGTGGCGAGTGGGAGGGCTTGAAATGTCTCCCTTGTCTGAATGGCACCACTGTTAACACAGGCATGGAGTCTCTGAGAAGCTCTGTCAGTTCTATTTTACTTTGACAGACTCACAGGCACCAGAGATCAGAGTGATTTTCAGCCTGTTTATTTGAGGGATTCGTATTCTGCCTACAGAAACCTGACTCTACCACCAATTTCCACCTTTTCTTTCCAGTACTGTCTTTGGCTACCACTGCTCCCCCTTTTTTTTCCTTTCCTTTCTAATTTCATTTTTAACAACGTGAAGGCTTAGATGGGCACTGATGAGCTGAAAATTAAAAAAGAAAAGGGGTGGGGGCTGAGAACAGGCAAGCCAAGAGAGAGTCTATTCAATTTTTCTCCAGTCATATTTGCACCCACTACAGATCTTCTCAGCTCACTCCCCAATGTTACAGGAATACCTGCTGAGAGAGACAGGAGCAAGCCACAGGTGGCCGGCTTACCTGCGGCTCCCTTTTAGTCAGTCTCGGCCACCAGGTTTGAATCAGAAACAGTGGTGAAGGAACAGAACAGTTAGGCTTCTGACAATGACAAGAAAACCAAGTTGCCCTCTGCCTTGAATCTAACAGTAAGCCTGGGCATTTAACCATTTCGTTCATCCTCCTAGGAAATAAAAGGAAGCTTCCAGCCCAAATTCTTCTGTCTTCTATGGAAGTCAGAGCTGAGTTACTAAGGCAAGCCTCTTTTGCCTGGACAGGCATGTTCAAATAACTTTTCCATATTGCCTCTCAGTTTTTCTTTCTTTGTTCCCCAAAAGGCTTTCCTCAGCCCAGAGTGCACATATCACCAACATCAGGAGATAATTTTGTCAATGACTGCCTCCAGGCACCTCTTTCCCTTTTCTCTTCCTTCCTAAGATCACTACTGAAAAAATATCGCTTTTGCTGCAAAAAAATTCTCCAGTATTTGGAGTACTGCATATAGGGAAAGTAGGGATGTATAGCAACTGTCTGCTGGTGCTCTAGGTAAAGCAGGGCAAGGCAGGTTTGTGTTTGTTAGGATAATCACATGATAAACTAAGTGATACAGTGGATAGAGAGGCGAACCTGAATAACCTCTGTTTGCCTCAGTCTCAGTCTCCTCAGTTACAAAATGAGGGTAAAAGAGTGTCTTCCTCCCAGGGACCAAATGAGATAATATTTATAAAGTGCTTGGCACAGTGCCTGGCACACTGTAGGTGTTATAGAAATACTTCTTCCTCTTTCCCATCCCCATTTACAGTGATGCCTCTACTACTACCGCATTTCTCTATCCCAAAACCAAATGTGAGCATGTTTAGGTAGTTACTTTTACAAAGACGTTTAGGCAAATACTTGCTTTCTGAGTTGGCTTCAGGCAGCTGCCTTTTCATCTGACAAAGAAATTTGAAAAATAATAAAAAGCCATGAGCCTTTATACTCTACCTATCATTGTATGCATGTCTTACTTCTCTGCAACCCAGAGCCCTTTTCAGGATCTTTACAATGGGATCCTTACAATCTTTACCTCAGTAGGTTAAAGCCAGATCTACCATGAAAGATAGAGATGATAGAGGGAAATATAGGTTCTCTTTTTTTCCTCTCATTTCCCTTCTCAAATCTGCTTAGCCAGCTTGGAATTCCCATTACCATGATTCTATGAATGAGAATTATCTAGAGATTGATGAATGAATGAATAAATAAATGAATAAATGCTTTATCAAGCATTTCCTTGACTTTGCACAATTACTATGTATAATGCAATGTGCTAAGTACTGGATATACAAATCAAAACAGCTCTCAAGAAGCTCATGTTCTAAAGGGGGAGAAAATAGATATGGAAGGTTTCAGCTGCGAGTCAATTGGGAAAGTCCTTAGGCTGCAGCAGCACTTCATTTCTTTAATATCATTTCCACTAATAAAATTTTATCTGTTTCTGATGTTGAACCATTTGACAGTACCAAGGACTTTAGCAGCAAGAATTTTCTTTTATGAGTCTTTAGTAGCTGTGGCAATAGCACCTTCAGGAGCAGTTATCAGACCATACATCCACAGAGGTTGCTTCCCAGGGTGATGGTTGAGGGCACTATGCCATGCCAGAAGCATTGATATTCCCAGGCTCTCAGGCTCCAGAGTCCAGGATTGTCCCCATTAGCATCCATGGGGAGATGTTGGTCAAGGTGGTAGGGGAGGCTTGTCTTGCCTGACTTTTGCTGCCTCCTGTCTCCGGTGCCCTACTACTTCAGCTAGGCTTGAATAGATAGAATTGAATGGCTCCCAGGGTAGTGAGTTCCCCATAGGATTTGACCTAGATGAGATTTTAGAGGTCATAAGATCATAGTCATAGATTTAGAATCAGAAGACAAATCAGAGGTCATTGAGTATGACCATCTCATATTACGGAAGAAACTGAGGCACAGAAAGGTTTAAATTTCTTGGTCAAGGTGAAACAGATTATAAGTGAAAGAGATGGGATTTAAACTCAGGTCCCTTGACTCTAAATTCTATATTCCACTGTGCCATGCTGACTCTCTTAGTCCAACACTCATTTTATGAGTGAGAAAGCTGAGGCCAAGAGAGGTTAAGTAGTTTGTCTAAGGTCACAACAGATAGTAAGTATCAGAGTTAGGATTTGAATTCATGTCCTATGACTCTAAAATGTGTTGTGGGTTCTTTTCTACTATTCCACACTATCTCACTAGAGACATTTAAATGGAGGCTGAATGAATGCTGGCCAGACATGTTTTGGGGTTGGACTCCAAGGTTTCTTCACTCCAATTCTATGATTCCATGAATCCATTCATCCACTATGAAAAGATCTCCAGGCAGCATAGTGTGAGGAAGAGATCACTGCACCAGGACCTAGTTCTCTGCCACTAATGATCTGTGTGATCTTGGGCAAGTCACATCTGTGGGCTTGAGTTTCTTCATCTTCAAAATAAAAGAGTTGGACAAAATGATCTCTAAAATTCTATCCAGTTCTAAAATTCTTTCACTCTATTCAGCGTTTTTAACCTAGCATTTGCACACTCAGAGTCCACCACAAAGAATCATGGTAGATGCTTAGTTAATTTGTTAAATGAATAGGTTGTCTTATGTGTGGTTCCTGATTCTCTTTATCTCATCACCAGACATCACAAAAGCCATGTTCCATTTTGTTCTATTTACATTCTGTGGAAACTGAGGCAGCGACTCAAAAAAACCACTTCCCTCTGCTTAGTCAGAAAGTCATAACTATCTCTGAAAATATTCTTGAATATCTGCTTTGGGCCTCCCTGCCTTCTCAGATCTCATCTAGAATAGGCAATGCCATTTAGGGTTTCCATCTACGGTATCAAGTCATGGCCAACTATGAGATCAACTGTGGCCTCTGGAAATAGACGCAGCTGTTGAGGAAGACAAGCTGGGCAGCTTTAAATTTACAATTCTTTGTAATCCAAGCATTTAGAGCTCATATATTTAAGATGAGTTATGTGATATACCCCCTCCTCATAACAAATAACAATACATTCTAAATACACCTGGTTTATAGCTGCAGCACCACAACTCTAAGGAAAGCTCCTCTTCAGCTGACTTTTGCAAAACGTGAGCTGTTCTTTGACATTTAAGAGAAATTTCAAACAAAATCTAGAACTTTATAGCCTGTTGATTGTAATTTGGAAAAAAAAAACTTTCTTTGTTTAAAAAAGGGTGGGGGAATCAGTGATTTTTTCCAACCCCAATTTTTCACCCATGGCTGAAATCCTAACAAAACCACCCAAAGAGCTATTTAGGAGAATGGCTCTGTATTTCAGGCACAGGGTATTTGTCCTGCCCCAGACTCTACAATAGCTGATTTTAACTGATCATTTAAAAATCACTGACTGGTCTGCCATGTTTGCCAAGAATATTAAATAGCTTGTGTATGTGGCCTGCTGGGAATGAATGGTACTATTCCCCTAGCTCTCTAGTCTATGGCTGGGTCTTCCTCCATCTGAAGGCCTGGTCCTTTTCTTCCTTTTCTTGGGCAAAGAGAAGAAATACATTCTACCTACAGTAGATATGGTACTCATGTAGGATATAAGCTTGTTAAGGGCAAAAACTTTTATTTTTGTCTTTGTATCTCCAAACCAGGAAATTAACTAATCATCTTCAGCCCTCCCCTCTGCCAAAAAAAGAAACCCCTTCCACCAAACCCTTCCACTTCACTGTATCTGTTGTTGTTTATGGTAATGATGACAATGATTATTAGCATTTATATAGAGCTTTAAGGTTTGCAAAGTACCTGCACATATTATATCATCTTATTCTCATAACAAACTTACAAGGTAGGTGTTCTTACCCCATTTCACAAATAATGGAACTTAGGCAGACAGAGGTTCATTCACACATCCAGGATCACACAGCTTGTAAAATTCTGGGGCTGGGTTTGAAGTCAGGTCTTCCTGACCCTAGGTTCAGTGCTGTATCTATTGAGCCACCTAGCTACTTCCAGTTATCTGGTCCCAACTTCAGAGCCACTGTAGACTTTTCCCTCTCCCTCACCCTTCCCATATCAGTTAATAAGTCTTATTGATTCTATCTCTACAACATGTTTCATCCCTGTCTTCCCTCCAATCACATAGTCACCACCTTACTTCAGGCCATCATTAGGTCTTAGACTATTACCAAAGCCTCCTAATCAATGTCCCTACCTCTCATTTTTCCCTATCTCCAATCCATCCTCCTCACAGAACTGACCCAAGAGCCAGAGAGACCTGGACTCATGTCCTGCCTCTGTGCATCTTAGGAGACTCTGGGGCTAGATACAATCTCTGAATGGTCTAGGCAATTAAGGCTATAAGTTGCAGAAAATGTGCTGACCTGCGCTGATAGAGTGGAAAAGAGGAAGGGGGTTAGATCACAGATCTAAGAGTGTGAGGGAGAGGGATTACTATGACAATGAAATCACAGAACCAGTCTTTAGGGTTTGAGGCATGTCCATGGCACTTAAGATGGAGTCACTCACATGGGAGACACTGGGCATCCTGCCTCTGGGAAACAGGAAAACTGGTACATGTGTGTGCATTCTGTGTTGGCTTGCCACATAGTTAAGAGTAGCCTTTATATACTGGCCATGTTTCTGTATGTAACAGACCCAGTCTTCAGAGAGTGAAGCCAAAGCAAATCTGTGTTACATAGCACAGTGCCCTACACAGAGTAGTCACTTAATAAATACTTGTTTAATTGGATTGGTCAAAAGTGGAAAGGATTTGTTGTTGTTCTGCAGAAAAGAAAGTGAACTGCCTTGAGCATGGCATTTTTCACTCTTGGAGTACTGTTCTTTTACGGTCATAGCTATTCAGTCATTCAGTCGTATCTGACTCTTTGTGACCTCATGGACTATGCTGTCCATGGGGTTTTCTTAGCAAAGATGCTGCAGCAGTTTGACATTTCCTTCTTCAGTGGATTAAGCAAACAGAGGTTAAGTGACTTGACCGGGATCACACAACTAGTACAGTGTCTGAGGCTAGATTCAAACTCAGGCCTTCCTGACTCCAGGCCCAGACCTCTATCTACTGAGCCACTTACTTCACTCCTAGGCAAGATGGTAAGGTGAAAGATTGTTTCCTGGTTCTTTATTCCTTTTGTCTATCTGTCTCTTTCAACCCAAACACCAGGACAATGGTCCTCTGTTTCCCCATTGTTAGTTTTCCCACTGCATATTCCATAATCAGCTATATTCCTTCCTGCTTAAGCTAGAACAGGCAATATTTGTGCCCAGGGTGAGCAGAATAAGACATACCCTCAATTTAGTTGAAGGTAGGTAGTTATGCCAGTGACTCTAAGACCATGAAGATTTTTTAGAGAAGTGGGGAGAGCAAGTCTGAGCCCAGCTGGGGAAGAGCTTATCTGGACTGGGGCCAAGATGCAGGGAGGGAAGAAAGTACGGCACATCTGGTGACTTGAAACTGATTTTTCTTGCTAAACTAAATCATATGTTGCTGAAGAACTACCAATATGATCAGGGTCCTCTAAATTTCAGTGCCCTATGGAAAATCCCTGGTGCCCTTACCTTAGGAAGGAAAGAAAGAAGCATTTATTAAGTACCTACCATGTGCCAGGAACTGTGCTTTACAAATATCTTATTTGATCCTCACAACAATCCTGAGAGGTAGATACTATTATTATTCCCATTTTACAGTTGAGGAAATTGAGGCTGAGTTAATCAACTTGCCCGAATAAGATAACTAGTAGGTACAAGAGACTGGATTTGAAGTCATATATTCTTGACTCCAGGTCCCTCACTCTATCCACTGCCCCAACTAGCTGCTTCCTCATCTAGTTGTGACTCTCCCTCTCCTTATCCCCTCCCCCATCTATCCTGATCCCATATTTTAGAACCATGGTCTCTGCTAGAACTAATTTGATCAACTGATTTTAATTAAGGTATTAATACCTTATAATGGCACCATTCCCAGATGACATATGCATTTTAACAGAGATTCTTCAAATGTTAGAATTTTATAATCTTAAGGCAATACAATCTAAGTTCCTACCTCATTTAGGTATGTCTGCAAATCCAATATCTCTCAGAGATATTGCTGAATATCTCAATGCTGAAACCATTGGCCATATACTTCAGGTTAAAGTCAGTCCCTCTGTAGCCAAACTTCCAACTGAAGAAGAGATTTTGAATACCATTAGGTTCCTCTCATGTGGCAAAGCACTTGGTACTAATACTGTTCCAGCTGAGATTTACAAGGCATGGGATCTGCTGCTTAAACAGAAGCTGACTGAAATCTTCCAGGTTATATGGCAAGAGAAGGTTATCTCCCAGGAGTTCAAGGATGCCTCCATTGTCCATCTCTGCAAAGGAAAAGGAAATAGATTGTCCTGTGACAATCTCAGGGAAGTCTCTCTCATAGTCATTGACAGTAAGATTCTATTCCTTAATAGGCTTATCCTTCACCTGAAAGATGATCACCTACCTGGGAGCCTATGTGGCTTCAGAAAGGGCCAAGGAACCATCAACATGGTGTTTGCTACCTGACAACTCCAAAAGGAATGTTAGGGGCAGAACACAAGTCTGTACCAACGTTAATCAATCTGACCAAGGCCTTTGATATTGTCAGTCATGAGGGTTTGTGGAAGATCATGGCAAAATTTGATTGCCTGGAGAAGCTCATGAGTGTTGTATGCCAATTCCATGGTGACATGTTTGCATGAGTTCTGGTTAATGAATAATGCTCTTGTGCTTCTCCAGTCACCAATGGAGTGAAGCTTGGCTGTGAGCATGCTCCCATGCTTTTCAGCACGATGTTTTCATGATGTTGGCCACCTTCAATGAGGATGAAAGCAGCATCAAGGTCAGCTAATGCACTAATGGTAAATCCTTTAACTTGAAAAGGCTACAAGCCAAGACTAAAGTGAAAGGAGAGTTGGTTCATGACTTTTTATTTGAAGATGATTATGCACTCAATGCAGCCTCTGGGGTTGAGTATGGATGAGTTCTCTGCTGCTTGTGTTAATTTTGGCCTAACAATTAACACCAAGAAAACAGAAGGTCTCCACCAGTCAGCACCAAATCATCCATACATCGAACCATTGGTTAGAGAAAATGGAAAAATTTTGAATGTTGTGGATAAGTTCACTTACCTTGGTAGTATATTTTCCAGGGATGTACACATAGATGATGAAGTTGATACGTGCATAGCCAGAGTTAGCTCAGTGTTTGAGAGGCTCTGAAGTCAAGTGTAGGAGACAAGAGGTATTAGACTGCCTACCAAACTGAAGATCTATAGAGCTGTTGTGCTGACTTCATTTTTATATGCCTGTAAAACCTGGACAGTATACCAGGAAACTGAATAGCTTCCACTGAATTGTCTTAGGAATGTTCTAAAGATCACTTGGTGAGATAAGGTACTAGACACTGAGGTCCTTTCTTGAGCTGAACAGCCAAGCATTCAAACTCTACCACAAAAAGCACAACTCTGATGAACTGGTCATATACTTTGAATGTCAAATGCATGTTGTACCTTGACCCAACATAGTGATGTCATTTGGGGCCTTTTCGAGCACAAGGGACAACTGAAGTCTCAGAGGCCATCATCCAGCCCCTGCCTACGCACCTCCAAATAATAAGGATCTCACTACTTGTTAAGGCAGCAAATTCTGCTCTGGAGTGCTTCTATGTGTTAAGAAGTTCTTAATACTGAGCTAAAATCTGCCACCTTTTAACTTCCATCCATTGGTCTTGGGTTTTTCCTTCTGGAGAGATCTAGAATATTACTGACCCAAAAGCATAGAGCACAGACAGTTGGGGACATATTTTCAGTGCAACTCAATAAAAATTTCTTAAATAACTACTATATGCCAGGCACTAGACATTAGGGATACAAAACCAAAAATTAAATAGTTCTTGCCTTCAAAGAGCTTATATTCTACAGATAAATACAAAATATAGAGAGAGTGAATACAAAGCAGTTTTGTGGGGAAAAGAGGATAAGGAAAGGTGTCCTATAATAGGTGCCATCTAAGCTATGTTCTGAAGAACTTTAGGTATTCTATGAGGTGGAAGTAGAAGGGAGAGCATGCCACCACGCACAAGGCATAACCTGTGCAAAGGCTTAGAGGTGGGAGATGGGAAGTCATAGATGGGAAACAATAGTAAAGAAATCAGCTTGGCTGTAACATAGACTGCACAAAAGGGAATAACATGATAGTATTCCAGAAAGATAGGTTGGAGCCAACTGGAGAAAGCCAGGTCAGCCAAAGGAATTTGTATTTTATCCTAGAGGTAGTAGAAAGCACTGAAGCTTCTTGAGGTAGAAAATGAGTGTAACAGTCAGATTAGTTTTTTGGTCATATCAATCTGGCAGCTATGTAGAGGATGTATTGGAGAAGGAAATGACATGTCAGAGGTGCTCATTAGGAAGCTATTGCAATAGTTAAAGCACTAAGGAGGACTTGAACTAGGGTGGTGTGTGTGGGAAGTAGACAGACACGGGATATATTGTAGAGATTAGTATCAATGGGAATTGGCAAGGAATTAGGGGTATGAGGAAAAGTGAAGAGTCTACAACGACTTTAAGATTGTGGACTTAGAAGGATGGTGGTGCCCTTAACAGAAGTAGAGAAGCTTGGCAGAAGGGTTCTGCTTTGTTCTGTTCTGTTCTGTTTTTTAAGGGAAAAGAATGAGCTTTATTGAGGGACTATATGTTGAGTTTCACATGTCTATGGGATATCCAGGTAGAACTGTCCAGCATCTGACTGAGGGTGAATTCTCAGGAGATCTTCAAATTGACCACAACGATAGTTGCCCCAGTCCTACTGTAGCTGGTTATTAAGAAGGTGTTTCTATATTCAAATATTGTAGGGTAACACCTAAAAATGGGGTTGAGAACTTCTTCAGTTCCCTTTTGAATGGAATCCAGATGATCCAATCTTTGCTCACACACCAAATTCACAGGAGTCTCCTTTTGACAAGAGCTTCATGTCCAGATTGAGGCAGCAACTGGAAGGAGCTCAAACCTCACAGTTTCTGGGGGAGATGATGCTTCCACAAGTGCTCAGGTTCCTGATTCTTTCAAAAAGCTGTTTTGTCCCTTCTTTTTCAAATGACCAATTCTATTTTGATAATACTATAATCTATTCTTCCTACGTTCTTTTCTTCTATTCGGCTACATCTATTGATGTGAGAAATTGTTCTGAAATTCATAAATTGCTCAAATTTCATCTGACAGTGATTTTTTCTTTTATATATAAGGTAACTAAGAGTTCTTCATTTATAATACATTTCCAAAATAGCGTGTTATCTCATTTTTCCTCATCCAGACAGAATTTGCTTTCCCCAGACTTGAATATAAAACATCCAAAAATCACCAAATAGACAAATCAGACAATTATTCTTTGCTTTAATGAAATCTGGCATTGCATGGCAGTGGGAAAAAAATGCTGAATCTGCATTAAAAAGAGCTGGGTTTGAATCCTAACACTTATCCAATCCACTTATTACATGAATGACCCTGTAATTTTATTTCTCTTGGCTTCAGTTTTCACATCCACAGTATGAATAAATTGAACTAGACCCCCAAGGTTCTTCTTAGCTCTATAACTATTCTTTTAAATAGTAACACTTTCTTTAAATAACATTCTTCCCTAGGGCATTATAAATATGATTTCTCTATATGCAACTTTTTCCAGGACCACATTCATCACCTAAACTGAGGGAATACACATAATCAACTCAGGTTAAGCTTTCAGTCTACTGAATTCTAAGGTAGATCTATTTCACATGAACTATGACCTAGCCATATCTCCCACTTCTATCCTTGTAAAGATTGGGTGTTTTTTTCATATTCAAATGTAGTATTTTACATTTGTACCTATTAAATCTCGCCTTGTCAGATTCAGCCCTGAATTCTAAATCCTGAATCTGCCATCCACTGTGTTAGCTATCCTCCCAACCAGGGGACATCTTAAAGTTTCATAAAGAAAACAACCATGCTTTTAGCCAAGTCATTGATAAAAATGTTGAAAAAAACAGGACCAAGGACAGGTCCCAGGAGCTAGAGACTTTCCTCCACTCTGTCATCAAGCCATAAAAGACTCTCATTTTGGTCTAGTCAGTCAACCAGCTCTGAATCCAGCAAATTGTATTCTCACTTGGCTCAGATTTCTCCATATTGTTGAAAGGGCAGCATAAGAAACTTAATTAAGTGCTCTACTGAAATCTAGGTAAAAAATATTTGCAGCAAATTTGCCTAAAAAAGGAATTGAGATTAGTCCAGCATCCCCTGTTTTTGATAAAGTAACATTGCTCTTCAGCTATTACTACTTTTTCTAAATGGTCTCAAACTTTCTCTTCAATCACACGTTCTAGAGTTTAGCCAAGAATCTAAAGGCAAGTTGACCAGTCCATAATTTGAAGACTACACCTTTTCCTTTAAAAAGAAAATCAAGACAATATTTACCTGTTTCTAGTAATGACATTGTTCACATTCTCTATGATTTTTCAAAGATTATTAGTGATAGCTTAGAAGTCACAGATCAGTTTTTCTAAGCACCCTCTTCTGCATTAAGTCTTTCTTGATCCCCTCAACTATTAGTGCCGTTCCTATAACACTACCTTGTATTTAACTACTTCATATGTTTACATTTCTTAACTTTACATTTTATATGTATATGTGTGTGTATACATATATACACATATACATATACATATATATGTACATATATAGTATTTGTTGTCCCTCCATTCAAATGTAATCTCATTGAGAGTAGGGAGTTTAATTCTTTGAACCTATATCCCTGAAGTCTAACACAGTGCCCCTTACATATAATAGGTGCTTAATAAATACTTTTTTATTGATTGACTGGAATATTATTTGTCCTATATGAACTGGTGAAATCAATGCATTGAAGGAAACTAGGCACTTACTTACTTACTTATATATACAGATATATCCTTATTTGCCTTGGGCTTCTAGCCTACCTTCACCATTTTTTCTCTATCTTTAGACTGAAAAAAAAAGTCCTCATTGGTAGGAAATCAAAAAGAAATAAAATAAAAGTTGAATAAGTCCATTATCTCCCTTTGGTTCATTATCATTAGTCCATTTGACCATTCTATCCATTCTTTGATCTTCCTCTTATCCCCTACATAGGTTTTAAAAGTCTTTTTTGTTATTATTCATTACTGGTCTCACCTCATTCTGAGCTTTAGCTCTCTTGATACTCTTCTAATAGAAAGAGGCCACTCTTACCTGCCCTGCCTTCTACCTTCTATACTTGTCTTTTTTAAAATCCAAGTTAGTCAGTGGCTTTCATACGCATCTACACTAGTTCCTTTATACAGCTACTCCTTTTACACTATTGAAATTATTTTTGTCTGTGTCTTCCAAATTTTGTTCCTGAGAGTTTTGCATCTTTCTTGGCTAAACTCCTCTGTAGAATTTTAGTACATGGAGTCCTACCTATCCTTTCCCTGAATACTTTGAAATCTGCTTTCCAAAAATCTAAGGTATATGTAAGATTATACCCACTTCCTTCTCCTCCATCATGAACTCTGAGATAGAGAGGTCGCCTCCTTCCTACTTTGGCCACTACTTATTCCTTATTTATCAGAATGAGGTTCAGAATAGAAGTTGCTCTTATTTGTTTCCTCCATTTTTGAAGAATGAAATAATCATTAAAGTGACTTTAGGATTTTCTGTTACTCTGCTTTTGATAGAATATGAGTTACCCAGATGTCCAGATGGTTGATGTCACCCCAATTTGCATCATAACAAAATCGTACTCCTGTGCCAAGCTTGTGATCCATTTCGTTAACTATTTTCTCCTTCTGGCAGGATGGTCTGTGGTATACTCATTTGACAACATTGTTTCTGTTTCTCCCTCCACTGATCATCACCAAAATACTTTCTGTCATGCTCCCTGCCATTACTCCAGGTCCCAGTTTTCCTTACATGAATTTATCTTCATAAAACAACTCTGATATTCCACCTCACACCCCTCAGATTGACAAAATTGACAGAAAGGAAAATGGCAAATGTTGGAGGGGATGGAGGAAAACAGGCACATTAATGTATTCTTGGCAGAGCTTTAAATTGTCCCAGCCATTCTGGAAAGTAACTTAGAATCATGCTCAAAAAATTACTAAATTGTGCATATCCTTTGTCACAGTAATAACACTATTAGGTCTTTACCCTTGATCAAAGAGGAAAAAGGCCCACATGTCCAAAAATATTTGTAGGAGTTCTCTGTATGATGGCAAAAAAAAAAAAACCTGGAAATCAAAGAAGTGCCCAACAACTGCAGAATGGCTGAACAAAGTATATTATATGAATGTAATGGAACATCATTGTGCCATAAACAATGACAAAAGGGATGGTTTCAGAGAAATCTGGAAAGACTTATATGAATTGTTGCAGAAAGAAGTGAGAACTAAAAGAACAATATATACAATAACAGCAACAATAAAACGATAAAACAAATAATACAAACAACAGCACAAACAACTTTGAAAGGATTGAGAACTCTGATCAATATAATGAACAGTCATGATTCCAGAAGAGACAGGCAGTAGACTTAAAATACAGATTGAAACATACATCTTATGTGGCCAATATGGGAATTTATTTCACTTGACTATACATATTTCTCAGAAGGGTTTTGTTTTTATTTTCTCTTTTTTTTAATCTGGGGGAGAAGGAGATGTTGAGGGAAAATATATAGTTAAGTGGAAAAAAATTAAAATAAAAATGTTGAGAAGCTCTGCCATCCTATGACTTAATCCAAGCCATTTATAAAAATAATATATTAAATAACACAGGGTCAGTTGAGAAATTACGAACACTGTAGGTTGGAAGGCAATTCAAACCAGAGGATTTACTAATGGAAAGCTTAGCACAGTATAAATGGTTAATAAGGACTAGAAATCCAAAGTAAATAAGGATATGGTAAGAAAATACCTAACTTCCTTCAATGAGTTCAGTTCACCCATCCTAGAAAAACTACATTCCAGTCAATCAATCAACAACAACTTAGCTGATTCATCTTTTATGACTGATCTCATGTGTACTGGTCATTCCATATTAAAGGACCAATACTCTCAAGTGTAAAGTGTCTCTAAACCCTACACAATGTTAGCAAATTCAAGGAAGCCCCTTTTGAAAGCTTCCATGATGACTATATTTATAAGACACACTACATCTCTTCAGATAGTAACGTTCCTTTCAGCAAAAGCAAAAATGAAGGATCGTCCATTACGGCTATGTCTATCATTAATACCCTCCCAAGTTCCAAGTGAACCGAAAGTCCTAAAGGCAGAAACTTACCGCAAGGGATTTCAGAGGGCATCTGATCCAACCCCCTCATTTTACAGATGAGGAAACTGAGTCCCAGGGAAGTTAAGTGACTTGTCGAAGGTCATACAAGTAGCAAGCATCTGGGGTAAGAACTGAAGTCAGGTCCTCTAACTCCAGAACCAATGTTCTTTTGACTTTGATGATCTAGCACACTGCCTGGCACATAGTAAGCACCAAATAAATTACTGTTTCATGTTTTGAGTTATGTAATATAGCATGAAAACAGTTCTAGTATTGACTAAAGCCAGGTTAAACTGCACAACAAACTCCAGTCCTTTAAGTAATAATTCTCTGTTTGTACAGTATTTTAATTGCCAACATTCTCGCACATCTTTCATCTCATTTGTTATTATTACTTTAACAACAATATTTTACATTTGTAAAGCACCCTGCTGTTCACAAGAAGCTGTCACAAGCATAAAATTATAGACTACTGTGGCTGGAAGAGATCAAAGAGATTATCTAGTCGAATTCCCTCATTTCACAGCTTAGGACCCCAAGACCCAGAGAGGTAAAAATGAATGGTTCAAAGTTATGTAACCAGTTAGTGACAAAGCTAACATTAGAACTGTGTTTTTTCACTCCCAATGCAGTGCTCACTCCATCACACCACACTACCCTTCCACTATACAATACTCTTGGCAATGTGTAGGAAAGGTATTACTACCAGCCCATTTTACAGATAAGGAAACTAAAGCACCATATCCTGCCACAAGTTATTTATTGACATATCCTCCTGACATTTTCTGAGAGGAACTCATAGGATGTTTAAAGACATGTAGGGGCTGAAATGAGAGCACTGGTTACTGGGGATAGCTGTGGATATTATAGAGGAAGAAGTAGAAGGGGAGAAAAGAGGAACATCAGAGGAAAATGTTCTGTTTCATAATTCTCTTGATGGCTAGCCCTGCTTTGAGTTATCTCACTGTAAACATCACACTTTGATTTCCTAACTTGTGATTTTAAATTGGCAACCTTAACTTATTGTGTGTTCGCACATTTGTGTGTGTGTGTGTGTGTGTGTGTGTGTGTGTGTGTGTAGGAGAGAGAGAAAAAATATGGGTCAATATAAGCAGACTTTTAAAAGCATACAATTTATCACTGTAATAATCATAATATATTTTACTTTACAGTCACCCATAACCCAAAGCCTCTGGGCATCTTAACAAAAATAGCTAAAAGAAAAAAGGAAATTATATTAAGCAAAGGAAATACAACTATAAAAACCTCAATAGACAAGGAACTAAATGAACAACATAAAACCTCCAAACAGCAAAACTACAATGAAACCAAAGGGGGAACAAAGATAAAAGCCTTTCACAAGCTTTACCCTGAAGGATTCCACACTTCCAGATCACATCTGTTTAAAGCATCATAATTTATAGATATGACATCAAATAGTGGAGCAGCCACATTCAGCCTTTCCTGTGGAAACCCCCTTAAAAATAACCAGGTGATGGGTGTGGGGTCTGGAGCATGAAGCCCCAGCAGCAAAAGCTTTTAAATTTTATGTTCAAAAACACATCCATGTGAATTTCCAAATCTCCGCATTGAGATACTGAAAGGAGTTCATTGTATAGGTAAGCAGAATTTATACAGGCAACATCTTTTTCTTAAGAGGATAAGATTTGGGGGAGGGGAGAAGTCATCCATCCCTGTTCATTTATGGCACCTGTTTGGTATTCAGTTTTGCACGGATCATTTCTCATGAGTTTTTTTCATAAAAAGAACACAATGAGTCCCAAATGGAGTGAAAAAAGCATCCCTTTTTCCCTCTCCTCCCTCCCCCCAAAAAACCTACAAAATATTCAATTGATAAAATAAACATTTTATTGAGAGTATGTTACCAGTTCAGATGTTGCTCACATTTCCAAGATGGCAACTTTTGTTTGGATCGTTGAAGCACACTAAACATTTGTTTGGAAATAATTAGAGAGCCATCTATGTGAGGTACAATATACAAAGGAGTGTCTTGCATGTAGTATGAGTCTAATAAATGTTTATAGAGTGGAATATAAGGCATGCACAATATGCCCTCAAAGTAGTTGCCTCTCACATTCTTCTTTCAAGCTTTCCTAGTAAACAGGACTTCTCAGTGGAGTTGGAAAAAAGCAGCTATCAAAGATCATTGGGATCTTATATCCTGGGATAATCCAAGTATTTCTCAAAAAGATTTGGTTGGCAGAAATGTGCTGGCAGTGAGGAGATAAATGTCCAAGTTGTGGTTGAGAACACTTGTCTGTCTTCACAATACTTCCTGTAATGCCATAGATAGAATCTCAAACAGTGGAATTTTCTTATCAGAAACTTGTAATCAAATTCCAATTTTGCATGAAGGGTTAAGTAAGGAGAAAAGTAGAAAGGAAAGAGAGAAAAAGTTCCTATGGTAGGATAGCAAGGGGAAATGGAGGTATTATTCATTCTCTATGCATCAGTAGCTTTTATTCAGCTTCTCATTTTGAATTATCTGAGTATTGTCTATTAAGTTGGGTGGGTAAAATAATAACAGTTAATATTTATATAGCACCTACTATGTGCCAGGCACTGTGCTTAGCACTTTACAAATATTATCTCATTAGATCCTCACAATTACCCTGGGAGGTAAGTACTATTATTATCCCCATTTTACTGTTGAGGAAATTGAGGCAAACAGAGATTAAGTGACTTGCCCAAGGTTACAGCTATTAAGTGTCTTATACTTGGATTTCAAGTTATCTTCCTGACTCCAAGTCCAACAGGTAAGTGATATAGGGAATAGAATGCCTGATTTGGAATCAGAAAGACCTGACTTCAAATCTCACCTCCTATGGTGGTTGTGAGGATCAAATGAGATAATATAGGTAAGGTGTTTTGCAAACCTTAAAGTGTTTCACAAATGCTACATTATTCCTCTAATTAAACAGAATATTCAAAGAACAGATTTATCATTTTCTTGAAAATGGACACAAGAGGATTTAGATTTGTAAAAATAGACTTTCATTTAGGACCAGGAAAGTTCTTCTGTGCTTTGTGAGAAAGAAGTCCCATGGCTTTATTTATAGAGATCCACCCCAGGGTGGCAGTAGAAACAGTTCTTCCTAATAGATCCAAAATTCATCTGTTTAGTTATGTTTTCATCCTGATGAAAATGTGAAACAGATTCTTGATCCAGTTGCCAGGATACATGATATAATAATGTTGATGTTGCTGCTCCAATTAATTGGGAGATGGATCATTATGCCCTCTGTTGTTTGCACCAATCATTCTTCTGCCTTGTTCACTTGAGTTTAAAGAGCCACTGTCTATGTTCCAGTATATTCCAGAAAAATCATCTTCCACAAACACCATAATTACATACCAAAACAACAAAAAAAGGAGACAAATCTGTCTCTCAAGACTTGCAATTGTCTGATAGATGAAAATAGGATTCCAAATTTAGTTACATAGTGAGTTTTCTTAATCTTATAGTAAGCCTTTCAATTTGACCAATTCAACAGAAATCCACAGTCTAATCTAAGAAACAGAAAGATTGTTGGGAAATGAAGAGGGGAAATAATTTATCACTTTCATCAAGATTATGATACTGTTGTCATCTAGGAAACATAGCCAGGTTACATGAACAGGAAGCCCAGAATGAACTTTTCCCATCTTTAAATAATCAGGAAAATAACTTGAAAAATAGGGCATTAGGTCCTAGTACAGATATTCCAGCCTTTGTTTATCTCATTTTTTTTGCAACCCAGGTCCAAGTGCTAACACCCTGATGGAAACAGATAGGGAAAAAGTGAGCCAGTAAAGGGGTAAAGCAGAGTATCCTCCTTGCTTATAAATTTCCTTGCCTTACTCAATCACATTCAGTGTATAAGGCTTATATTCCCTTTAAAACAGAGCCTTAAAATAAATGCAGTTTGAGAAGATACTTGAATATTATATTTCTTGCTGATTCCCTGGTTTAAGAAAAGTGAATAGGCTCATTTATCTTGATGATCTTTGGGAGGGAAATAGTTACTGGTTGACTTCATGAGTCGATCCAAAATTAACACTTGGGTTCTATTTAGAATTCATCAAATGTATGGAATTTGTGTGGGTTTTGGTGCAGTTCAAATCCCTGTTTTGAACACCAAGTTACTGAAGGGCTTTTACTCTGTATTTAAATTGTGTCTACCCCTTTCTCTCCCCCCCCCCAGAATTTATGGGGACAGTGGCCAGATTGTCCCAGGCAGCTAGGTGGCACAGTGAATATAGTACTGGGCCTGGAGTCAAGAAGACTTGATTTCAAATCTGGCTTCAGACACTTCCTTGCTGTGTGTCCATAGGCAGGTCACTTCACCTGTTTGCCTCATTTTCCTCATCTGCAAAATGGGGATGATAATAGCAGGATCAAATGAGATTATCATTATAAAGCATTGAGCACATTGCCTGGCACATAGTAAATTCTATTAAAAATGTTCAATTTTATCATTATGTACCCCAATGTCCAAGAAATCCTGAAAACAGAACTTAGGCCAACACAAAAGCCACCATAACCCAATAACCAGAGCACTGTTCTTTCTTGCCAAATTGAAAAGAGGAGGAAGCAGGTTCTGATACTCTCTGGGAATATATTGTCACTGTTACAACCAGCCCACGTTCACCGAGGCTGCCAATTATTCTCTAGTCACCATTTTTTTCCTTGAGATTGATCTCCTGCTTGAGGCTCTTTCACACCCATGACTCTGAAGCTTCCCTAGTGGCATGTTGGCTAATTAAGAGCAAAATCCGTCTCTTGATGAAATAATGCTGCCACTGAAAAGGACTTCTACATTTTTTTAATTCTTAATCAGGCTGGAAGGAGCAGTATTCTAACACTTGTATTAAGCATAGGAAAAAGGTCTACAGCTAGCAATTAGCGATGATGAAAAGGACAGCGATTTAAAGCATGTTGCCATGACATTTTTATCAAACTAAATGAGTTTGCTAGGCCCACCAGCTGCATATGCTTATTGTCATTTAGTGTTTGGACAGCAACACATCAGCCACTGAGTATCGGGAGGTGCCGAATTTAATAAGTCATTTTGACACTGGTGTGAAACGAGGAGATCAGCATTCTGAGGAATGTGTTCACACTCCGAACAGACAGGCAGACATTCTAAGCATGTGAGGTGACACCAATCAACAGGGGAAAAAATGATGAAAGCCAGGCTAGGGAACAGGCAACATCGGCCTCGGCAGTAGTAGAGACACACCACTGGGAAGAAAGAAAAAGGCGAAAGAGGAAGGGGGGAAAGTGAGCAGTCTACCGTCTCTTAGTAACTAGACTGTGCATCTAAAGAGGCAAAGACTTTTTGGTAATCCAGGGATGTGTAGCACACTCTAGATGCAGTAAACTTTCATTTATAATTTAAAGTCCTACACAGGCTCCCTTTAAAAAAAAAAACACTACTCATATCTGGGAAATTTTCAGATTTTTTTCTGTCTTTAGATTTGAAATATGGTGTGCCATCCAAAAAGACACAATATCTCACTGCAGGGAAAACAGAACCTTAGGGCAGCCTCCCCTCCCAAGTACAATTGTTCCAATGCTGGGTTACTGAGGGAGGTGGAGAATGTCGGCATTTCCTCAGGTTTGTTATATTGGAGGGGTGGGTTGTTGCTGTTTTTACCAGACCTGGTTTTAGAAAATGAAACATGGGATGTCATTCTGATCCTCCCAACAGCTATTTTTTTCTAGTGGAACATGTGATACCCAGTTTCCTGACAATGTACCTGGCATCAGACTGAACATGCAGGAGTAACTATATTGCCAATTACCTCCTGGAAACAACAGGTATAATTCACAGTTCCCTCCCTCCGCTCCCCCCCAAAAAAAGGTAAGGGGGGATGAGACCACCACTTCTGAAGTTTCTGATGCCATCTAGTGGAAATGGTAAATCTTATGAATTGCAAATGAAAGGCAAGCACCCAAACTAGGATGACTATCAATATGCCATCTCATATTCAGAAACATATAAAAAAGCCAGATTCCAATCTCAAATGCATCTCAAAAAATTTGCTATGGTGCTTTCAGAAGATTAGACCATGGCTCAGAGGATATGATTTACTTGGGGCATCATAGGGTCCTCAAATGCTACAAGCAGAGTCAGCTTTAGCAGCAACCTACTGCACAGGGACCCAATGGCCCTTTCTCCATCTGCTTTCTTAGCCCACAGCTAGGAAGCGGATATGCTTTCTTATGCCATTTTGCAAAACGATTGAATTCAATCAAACCCAAAAATGCTTTCAGGAATGAATTGTTCTCCTGGTTTGGGGCTGTATCATGTAGAGGGGGAAAAAAGTGTATTTTTCTAATATAATATAAACCAGTGTGCTCTGAATCCTGAATAGGAAAGGTAATATTGAGTATTTTCTGCTTTATTAGATTGTAAGAGAGCAAGAATTATGCTACTTTTCATTTTATCCCTAGCAACTTATACGTAACATGCTTACTAAATTGCTAAATTTAACTAAATTCTATACAAGAAGATGACCTATCAACATTAACCAGACTAGGCTATATTCCCATTTTTGCCTTTCTCCAAAAATGATAGGAAGTTTAGCATGATGTCACCTGCCTCTCTTACCCCATCACCAGTTTGCCAATGCCTTCATAAACTCATATCTCAGCTGCTCTTCCATAACATCTTAACTATCTAAAGCAAGCATGATATTATAGTAAATGATCTTTTGATGTCTTTTCATTGTGGCTTACTACCTTGAGCTAATCTAACACCTTTGTCAGAGGATCCCCAAATATGTGTTTACATTAATTAATCCTTGCAACCTCTCTGTTAAGTAGGTGGGCCATATATTCTAGTCTCCCTTTTTTATAGATGGGGAACCAAAAAGGTGAAGAAGATTAACAAAGGTCACAAAGCAAATTGGAAATGGAGCAGGAAATGGAATCCAAGTTGGCCATATTGCATTCTAGTGACTTTAATACATTACAGCATTCACTGACTGGAATGCCTTCTTAGAGCTAAAAGAAAGAAAGAGAAAAGGTGGATAACACCATTACTACTTGCCAAAAGATTCAATGTCAAAAATACCAAGCAGTCTTGGTTTTCTGACAGTAATTTAGACCTGCATTCCATCCAGTGCCACCCATCTCAAGGAGGTTTTTCCAAGGACATATAGAGGATGAAGATTAAAACAGACCAAGACAGGTGGTTGTTTGGGTTAATCCACATAAAGAAGAAAATATAAAATTTTTTAAAAACTCTACTAAGCTTTTAACACTCTATAGGAGATTCTGTTTCTATGGTACCTGCCATTATATAGAACAAGAAATTTAAATGGCAAAGCAATTGAACTAGAATTGAAAGGCTGTGAAAGGGTAACAGTTCTGGTCTCTAGCTTCTCATCTTTGTGCATCACTTACAAGGTTTGTGGGAGATAGTGAACATGAGCTAACTACATCTAAAGGTTTAGCAAGGGAAGGATTTTCTGAACAATTCTATGTTCTAAAAACATGGTTCCTAGAATTTTAACCCTGGTTATTTAAAAGCTCCTCAAAAAAACACTTCTGGAAACACTGACAATCTAAAAGTCTGAGGCACTGTGGCAGCATAAAATAGTGGAACAAAAAATAGCTCTGGGGTCAGAGGATGTGAACTGAAGTCCTACCCCTGATGCTTTTTACCTGTGCAACAATGGGCAGGTCATTTAGCATTTCTGAGTCTGTTTCCTCAGCCATAAAATAAGTAAGTTAGACTGGATAATCACCATAAATCCCTTCCAGGTCTAGATTTTTGCATCTATAGTCCTATTACATTTGCTGTCTAGACTTAGGTCCTCTTTGGCAATGTCCAAATCTACCCAACCAGGATCCCTACTCAAGTCCTATAGGATAATGAGTAATAAGAAAAAAATCTGCCAGTGAATCAGGAGAACAATTTATAAAATACCAACATTGTAAAAAAAATTTAATAGTCTTAAAACCTCTAGTAAATATAATAACCAATGATTATTCCAGAGGTCTGGTGAGGAATTATTCTTTTCACTTCCTTACAGAGGTAATAGTTTCAAAATACAGACAGAGACATACATTTTTGGATATGGACTATGCAGAAATTTGTTTTGCTTGACTGAATATTTGTTACAAGGGTTCTTCTTTTAAATGGGGGGGGCGGAGAAGACAATCTACCATTTGTTAATTGAAAAATAAGATTTTTTTTAAAAAAAGAAACAACAGAGAGAAGTAGAACCAAAATGGCAGAGTACAGGCAGCAACCCAGCTGAATTTTCTCAACATTTCCTTCCAAAGAACTTTGAAATTGCTCCTCAAATCAAATCTTGGAGCAGCAGAACCAACAAAAGGTCAGAGTAAGACATTTGGGAGATCAGCAGGAGAGATCTGGGATACTGGGGTGGGAGTCTGCCCAGAACCCAACAGGAGCACCAGCAGCAGGCCTTGAAAGCAGCCACTACAGCAGGGGTAGCAGCAGCAGCAACTTCTGGAGCCCTTAGCTTGGAGACTGTAAGGGAGTTAAACAATTGGTCAGAAAGAGGTTATAGAGAACCTTTTGCTGGCACTGGATATGGCTGGCACTGATTGGCAACCCCTATTGCCCATAAGCAGTTCTGGACCATAGTTCCACAGGATGGAGAAGAGTTCTCATGATCAGTCACAAGGAACAGGAGCCCTGGTCACAGTCCCAGGGCCAATAGGAGTGCTGACACTTTCAGCAACAGGGAATCAGGGGTCCTTCCTGAGTAAAGACTAGAGCACAGACCAGTAAAGCAGTGACCACACCTCTCCCAGAATAACACCATCTTGGAAGCACCAAAAATTTGCACATCCCCAGAACTAGCTTTGAAAATAACAACTCAAAAAAGCCTGAAGCTTGACACAGCACTTCCCCAACTCCAGCTGAGCAGAGTGAAACTTTAACATAAAGTTCAGAGTAAAGAAATAGGCTGAGAAAATGAGCAAACAATAACAACACCAAAAAGAACTTCACCATTCAAAGATACTACGGTGGCAGGAAGACTGAGACATAAACTCTAAAGAAGACAACAATGTGAAAACTGCTACAAACAAATCCTCAAAGACAAAAATGAGAATCAGACCAAAGCCCAAAAAAGTTCCTGGAAGAGTTAAAGAGATAAGAATGGTAGAGGAAAAATGGAAAAGAGAAATGAGTGATACAAGAAAATTATGAAAAGACAATTAACCTCATGGTAAAAGAGGTACAAAAGAAATACTGAAGAAAATAACACCTTAAAAAAAGAATTGGCCTAATCATAAAAGAAGCACAAAAATTTACTGATAAAAATGACTTCTTTAAAAAAAAGAATAGGTCAAAATAGAGCAAGATGGCAGAGTGAAAGCAGTGACTTGCTTGAGCTCTCCCCCAAACCCCTCCAAATACCTATAAAAAATGGCTCTAAACAAATTCTAAAGCAGCAGAACCCACAAAAAGATAGAGTGAAGAAAATTTCCAGGCCAAGACAACCTGGATGGTTGATCAGAAAGGTATATCGCAATGTACAGGTAGAGGAGTGTAGTTCAGCATGGACACACAGGCCACCACAAACCTGGAGCAGGCTTCAGAGGACTGAATTGTGGGCACCTGTGGCAGTTTCCAGACCTCTCAACCCACAATCACCAAAGACAACTTAGAAGGTCAGTGGGAAAAGTCTGTTTCTGCGGTGCTGAGAGAAGCAAGGTGGTCTCAGCTCCATTCCCTGAGAACAGCCTGGGGCAGGGGCTGCCTCCTGAGCTTCTGACCCACAGACTGAGGGGAAATCGAGTGGCTGATCAGAGGGAGATTGCAGGGATCTCTTTGCCAGTGCTGAGGCAAGAATCTCTTGCTTTGCCCATGCTTGGATCTGGGTCACAGTTCTGGGCGGCAGTCCTGGGGCAAGGAGGTGCACTGGCATGGTGGAGCTTGTAGTGGCTCTGAAGATGAAACCCTCCTGACAGTTCCAGGACAGAAAGGAGTGTTTGTGGTCACTAATAGACCAGAGCACAGGCCAGGAAAGGAGTAAACACCTTGCCCCTTATCATACCACCCTGGAAGAACCAAAAATTTACTGGTCCCTGCAAGTATCTCTGAAAACAGCTATACAAACCCCCAAAGCTTGGGACAGTACATTCTCCACACTGGAAACAGACTCTTACCTTAACATAGAATTTATAACTCAAGTAATTGGCCAGGATTGTGAGCAAGCAGCACAAAAAGAGTCAAACCATATTATCTTACTTTGGTGAAAAAGAAGATCAAAACATACAACCAGAAGAAGAAAACAAAGTCGAAGATTCTACATTCAAAGCCTCCAAGAAAAATATGAATCAGTCCCAGGCCTTGGAAGAGCTCAAGAAGGATTTTAAGAAGCAAGTAAGAGAAGTAGAGGAAAAACTGGGAAGAGAAATGAGAGTGATGCAAGAAAATCATGAAAAACAAGTCAACAGCTTGCTAAAGGAGACCCAAAAAAATACTGAAGAAAATAACACCTTAAAAAACAGCCTAATCCAAATGGCAAAAGAGGTCCAAAAAGCCAATGAGGAGAAAAATGCCCTAAAAAGAAAAATTGGCCAGATGGAAAAGGAAGTCCAAAAGCTTACTGAATAAAATACTTCCTTAAAAATTAGAATAGAGCAATTGGAGGATAGTGACTTTATGAGAAATCAAGACACTGTTAAATCCAAAAGAATGAAAAATTAGAAAACAATGTGAAATATCTCATTGGAAAAACAACTGACCTGGAAAATAGATCCAGGAGAGAGAATTTAAAAATTATTGGACTATCTGAAAGCCATGATCAAAAAAAGAGCCTAGACATCATCTTTCAAGAAATTATCAAGGAAAACTGCCCTGATATTTAGAACCAGAGGGCAAAATAGAAATTGAAAGAATCCACAGATCTCCTCCTGAAAGAGATCCCCAAAGGAAAACTCCTAGGAATATAGCCAAATTCCAGAGTTCCCAGGTCAAGGAGAAAATATTACAAGCTGCCAGAAAGAAACAATTCAAGTATAGTGGAAACACAATCAGGATAACACAAGATTTAGCAGCTTCTACATTAAAGGACTGCAGAGCATGGAATATAATATTCCGGAGGGCAAAGGAGATAGGACTACAACCAAGAATCACCTACCCAGCAAAACTGAGTATAATCCTTCAGGGGAAAAAATGGTCATTCAGTGAAATAGAGAACTTTCAAGCATTCCTGAGGAAAAGACCAGAGCTGAATAGAAAATTTGACTTTCAAATACAAGACTCAAGTGGAACATGAAGAGGTAAACAGGAAAGAGAAATCATAAGAGACTTATTAAGGTTGAACTGTTTACATTCCTGCATGGAAAGATGATATTTATGGTTCCTGAGACCTTTGTCATTATTAGAGTAGTTGGAGGGAAAAAATTATTTGTATGTATGTATGTATAGATAGATAGATAGAGGGCACAGGGTGAGTTGAAGATTAAGGGGTCATATCTGGAGAATAAAAGTAAGGGATGAGAGAGGATTATACTCAGAGAAGAAGAAAGGGAGAGGTAGAATGGGGTAAATTATCTCATAAAAAAACAGAAAAGAAAAGGCTCTTACAGTGGAGAGGAAATGAGGGAAGGTGAGAAGGAATGAGTGAATTTTTTTCTCATAGGATTTGGCTTAAGGAGGGAATAACATACACATTCAATTGGGTGTGGAAATCTGTCTTACCCTACAGGAAAATAGGGGGAGAAGGGGACAAGAGAGCAGGGGGGGAGGAGGGGTTGGGAATCAGAAGCAAATACTTCTGAGAAGGGACAGGATTAAAAGAAAGAATGGAATAAATAGGGGGGCAGGATAGGATTAAGGGAAATAGAGTTAGTTTTTCACAACATGTCTACTATGGAAGTGTTTTGCATAACTGCATACATATGACCTATATTGAGTTGCTTGCCTTTTGAATGAGGGTGGGTGGGGAGGGAGGAAGGGAGAAAATTTAGAACTTAAAGTTTTAAAAACACGTGTTTAAAAAATATGTTTTCACAACTGGGAAATAAGAAATACAGGAAATGGGGTACAGAAGTCTATCCTGCCCTACAGGAAAATAGAAGGGGAAGGGGATAAGAGAATCGGGGAGAGATAGAAGAGAGTGCAGATGAGAGGAAGGGGTATTCAGAATGCATGCCATCTTGGGGTGGGGGAGAGGGGAGATAGGATGAAAATTTGGAACTCAAAATCTTTTGGAAGTAAATGTTGAAAAATAAAAATAAATAAATTTATATTTAAAAAAAAGAATAGGTCAAATAGAAAAAGAGGTAAAAAAAAGTTCACTGAAGAAAAGAACTCCTTAAAAATTAGAATTGGTCAAGTGGAAGCTAATGACACCATGAGAAATCAAGAAACAGTAAAACAAAGACAAAAGGATAAAAAACAGAAAATGTATACTATGTCATCAGAAACAACTTACCTGGAAAATAGATTTAGTATAGATAATTTAAGAATTATTTGGACTACTGAAAGCAATGATCAAAAAAGAGCCTAGGCATCATATTTCAAAAAATTATGAAGGAAAACTACCCTAGCATCTTAGATTCAAAATGAAAACTCTCAGAAATATTATAGCCAAATTCTAGAGCTCCTGGATCAAGGAGAAAATACCCCAAGCAACCAGAAAGAAACCATTCAAATATCATGGAGCCATAGTCAAGATCACCCAAGATTTAGTAGCTTCCACATTAAAGGAGCAGAGGACTTAGAATATGATATTCCAAAGGCTGAAGATTTAGGATTACTGTGTAAAGTAAAAAAAAAAAAGTACTGAATAGAAAATTTAAAATTCAAAAAGAAGACTCAAAAGAAACATATGAAGGTAAATATGAAAGAGTAATCATGAGATTCAATGAAGTTAGACTGTTTGTATTCCTATATGGGAAGATGATACATGTAACATTATCATCATTAGGCAGTTAGAAGGAATCTACGTAGGCAGGGGGCATGAGTGTGAGTTGATTATGTTGGGATTATTTCCAAAAAAATGAAGTGGTGAGAAAAAGGGCTGCTCTCAGAGGGGAAAGGGAAGATGCAGAATGGGGAAAAGACACTTGCAAGGAAGATCTTTAATGGTAGAGGGAGAAAAAGTGGGGGAGGGGTTGTGGCAAGCAATGCTTGAACCTTACTCTCATCAGAATTGGTTGAAAGAGGAAAAACACAGAGAAAGAGAGAAAGAGAGAGTTTGGTGACATCATTTTGAACAGAAGTACAAGACTACATTTTTCCTTCTTAGATTTCAAATTATTATATTCATACCAGTGCTCTAGCCTGTCAAGATATTGTTGGATCTTGAGCATTATATAGTGAATTAGCTTCCCCTTTGTTTCATCTATAATTTTGCTAAAGATGCTATGTCTACCTTTATCCAAATAACCATAAAAATGTTGACCAAAATGAAGAGCTAAGTACAGATCCCTAGAACATCCCACAAAAGACTTCCTTCCAAATTGACATAGAATTATTAATGGTTCTGGCCATTCAACCCCCAATCTATCTAATTGTGTATTCATCTAGTCCATATTACTCATTCTTTCCCATGAGAAAAGAGCAAGTCACTTTATCAGGTGCTGTACTAAAATCTAAGTAAATTTAATCCATAGCATTCAACTGATCTAACAGGAAAGAATTCTGTCAAAAAAATAAGCCTGATATGACCTGCTCTTTATGAAGCAGTGCTGATTCTTTGTAATCACCATTTCATTTTTAGATGATCTCTAGCCCTCTCTTTAAAAATACACTGTGGAGTTTTCCCAGAATGGAAGTCAAGCCAGTAGACTGTAATTTGTAGATTCCATTCTCATCCAGTTTTGAAAATTGAAACATTTACCCTTACAACAAGTACCCTCTAGTACCTCTCTGTTCTCTACAATCTTTCAAATGTGACTAAAAATGATATTCTGTTCAGCAATCACATTGGCTGGTTCTTTCAGTCCTTGAGAATGTAGTTCATTAGAGCAAGATGACTTAAATTTATCAAAGGCAGCTAAGTGCTTGCTTACTATCTTCCTACATGTTTTTCTTATCAGCTCCCTATTAGTAGTTTTTGTTCCATTCTTTCTAGTCCAAAGCTCATTCTCCTTGGCAAAGAAAATAGATGAAAACTGAGAACTGAACAGCATTGTTTTCCTCATAGGTCCCATTTACCCCAAGCAGCAGGCCTACTCTTTCTTCGGTTTTCTCTTTTCCCTACTGAAGTCTTTTTTGTCCTTGTATTTCCTTACCAGTCTCGACTCAATCCAGGATTTAGCACAACTGCTACTCTTCTTATAGGATTGTGCCAAGCTTAGTCATATGCTATTACCTTCCCTTGCTTCTGTCTTCTATACATAACCTTTTCAAATCTAAGTTGCTGCTTAAGCACCTACATCAGTTTCTCCAGAGGTTGCATTTAAGCACAACTCTTCCCTCCACCTTAAAACAGCAAGAAATGTTCCAAATAAAGCAATAGAACAGCTGTAACAAAAAGAGGAGAAAGAAAATAAATTGTCCCATGTAATTCTTACAGAAAATAACAACAAAAGATTGTAATATCAATTCACTGCTCTGCTCTCTGTACGATTCTCTCGACATTCCCTGGTCTGCCTACTGCTCTGGCCCCATCTTAGCCAGCATCATATGCAATTGCCTCTTAGAATATCCCTTCAAAAGCAACTGAGCAGGTAGGGGTTTTTTAATTCACCCAGCCCCAGACCTGGAGGGAATCCTTGGATGGAGAAAAAACCTAGCAATGCTACCTGAAACAGAAGGAAAAGAAAGGACCTCTGTCAAGAAAACTGAGAGAAAGGTTGGATAAAAGTCCAACTCCATTGCCTAGCTCCCCCAAACAGCAAAAAGAAATGCATCAAATAAAGTGGAGGGAAAAGCTAAAAGGGGGGAAAGGAAATAAGTTCATAGAAGGAAGCCACCCCAGGGAAAAAATCAGAAACTGAGGACGTAAGCAAAAAAACATTTTTAATTGGATGAAGAAATACTATGTTCAGTCAAGTATTTATTGAATATCTATTATATCCTGTAGGGTGAGAGAATCTCAGGATAAAACTCCAGAAGGAGAGACTCCATAATATGTCAGTGTCAAGGACCAGTTTCATTGCCATAGAAATACCCTCCACCAACACAGATCACATCCCATCTATAACTTAAAGTCTTAGAGAGTGTTTCAAGGGTTGGAGATGTTAAGTGACTTGTAGAGGTCTCCAGAGACATGATTTGAATCCAAGTCTTCCTGATACTCCTTAACCAAATCCATCATGCTATCCACTATACCACACTACCATGCTATCCACTATACCACAATACATTGCAAAATCTACAACAAAAACTCTAGAAAAGAAAATAGAATAGCCACAAGAATTCCAGTCCTTGCTGGAAGGTTTAGGAAACAAATGGAAGGTATTGATAAAGAATGAAACTAAAGGTTTAATCAAAAACTGAAAAGAAAAAAAAAATCAATAAATTAACTAAAGCTATAAAGCCTTAGCAAAGCAGTAGGTACTCTGGGGGAGAGGCAGAGTGGACAAGTGGAGTAAATTGAACTCGAAAAATTGGATGACATAGGGGCAGCCAGGTGGCGCAGTGGATAGAGCACTGGCCTTGGAGTCAGGAGGACCTGAGTTCAAATTTGAGTTTGGACACATTACACTAACTAGCTATGTGACCTTGGGCAAGTCACTTAACCCTGATTGCCTCACACAAAAAAAAGGTAAAAAATTGAATGACACAAGAAGAAATATTTGAGCAAAGTGGAAAGAAAACAAAACTGGAAAAAGATAAGAGTTATCTGTTCTCAGAAACAATTTATGGAAAATAGTATTCAGAGAATGAATCTGAGAATTGTCTGACTCCCAGAAAAACATAATAGAAAAAAATACTAAATACCATATTGCAAGAAATCATTAAAGAAAATTGACTGTAAGTACTAGAATCAGTGGACAAATTACAGATTTTTAGAATCCACAGGTCACAGCCAAAGAAGAATCCCATGTTTAACTCATCCAAAAATATAATTAACATGTTCCAGAGCTTCCAGGTCAAAGAAAAAACACTAAAAGCAGCCAATTCATCTCTCAAGAAGTCTTTAGTAAACACCTACTCTGTGCCAGGCACTGTATTAGGTACTGGAAAAGATAGAAAAATTCTAAAAATCGAATAAAATATCAAAAAAGTTAAAATGAAAAGACTAGACCTGATAAAAGTAAGCTTTTTTCTTTTTTTAATAGTATTTTATTTTTTCCAATTACATGCAAAGACAATTTCTAACATTCATTTTTTTAATAAAAATTTTGAGTTCCAAATTTTTCTTCACCCTCTCACTTTCCTCCTCCCTCTCCAAAATGGTAAACAATTTGATATAGGTTATGTATGTGCAATCATGTAAAATATATTTCCGTATTGGTCATTTTAAAAAAGAAACAGACACCATGAAAAAAATAAAGAAAGTGAAAGTAGTATGTTTCAATCTGCATTCAGACTGCATTAATTCTTTCTCTGGATGTGGATAGTATCTTCCATCATGAGTCCTTTGCAAACGTCTTGGAAGAACTGAGACATTCAGAGTTGATCACACAATGTTGCTATTACTGTGTACAATGTTCTCCTGGTTCTGCTCATTTCACTTTGCATCAGTTCATGTAAGTCTTTCCAGGTTTTCTGAAATGTGCCTATTAATCATTTCTTATAGCACAGTAGTATTCCATTACTTTCATATACCACAACTTGTTCAGCTATTCCCCAATTTACGGGCATCCCCTCAATTTCCAATTTTTTGCCATCATAAAAAGAGCTGATATAAGTATATTTGTACATGTAGCTCCTTTTCCATTTTTATGATCTCTTTGGAATACAGACCTAGTAATGGTATTGCTGGATCAAAGGGTATGAACAGGTTGATTGCACTTTAGGCAGAGTTCCAAACTGCTCTCCAGAATGATAGGATCAGTTCATAACTCCATTAACAGTGCACAACTGTCCCAATTTTCCCACATTCTCTCCAATATTCATCATTTTCCTTTTGTGTCATATTAGCTATTCTGATAGGTGTGCAGTGGTACCTCAGAGTTGCTTTAACTTGTATTTCTCTAATCAATACTGATTTAGAACATTTTTATGACTACAGAAAAACTAAGCTTTTTAAAGAAACCCACAAACTAGATGAACAAAATAGCTAAGAAAAGATGGAAAATCAAATTGCCAAAAATTTTGATAATTTAAGCACTGAGGCTGACTACTTTGATTCTGTATTTGCAACTCAAGAGTATAGTACATTGCCTTGCACGTAGTGTGCACTTAATAAATCCTTGTTGAATTTGTTGACTTGAAAAGGAAAGATTTATAATGAATGGCAAGAAAATTTTTTAAAGTTATTTAAAATGACAAGGCCAAACTACATGTTAATAAAATTGAAAACTTAAATATAATATGTAAATAATTATAAAATAAAAAACAGTAAATCAACAGTCTAACCAACCCAATCTTACAATAAAAACTGAGTAAGCCATAAGTAATCACTTCTCACCAAAAAAAAAAAAGGACCAAATGGATTTATAAGTGAGTCCTATCAAACATTTGAAGAGCAATTAACAGCCTAAGACAGCCTAAACTGTTTACAAAAATAGAGAAAGGAAATTGTAGCCCACTATTGACAATGCTTGTTGATACAAAATATCAAATTAAATATTTACAAAGAAGCCACAACAATACATTCTAAAATTATGCATATGACTAAGTTGAATTTATATCAGTAATTAAAAGATGGCTCACTCTTAGGAAAACCATGAACATAAATCATATTAATGACAAAATAGCAAAAAATCACGTGATTACATTAATAGATGCTGAAAAACTATTAACAAAATAGAATTTACATTTTTAAACTCTAAAAAGGACTTTATAGTACTTTTTCTTAGCATAAACATATATATACATACATATATACATACAAATATACATACAACATTTACTAAGCACTAGTTATGTGAAAGGCAATGTGCTAGGTCCTGGGAATAGGTTACCTAGTCCAACACATATCCAAATAAAGACTTTCCTTTGCTGCATACCCAGTAATTGGTCACCCAACCTTTGCTTGAAGAAAACCAGTACCTCTAGTGCCCTATTTCTACACCATTACCAAAAGACTTTCCTATTAAGAATCTTCCTTAGGTTCAATGAATACTTCTTGCCGGCCCTTCTCCTGTATTTTTTCACCTGGATTCCTTTCTCAATCCCCCTAAGCCTCCCTTTCCCTTATGACACACCAACTCCTTCACCAAGTCCAATCAGTACTGTCAACATCCTGGCCCATCTGCCTGACAGAAGCAACTATAGCCAGGCCAACAGCTGTTCACTTATTCATTTCCCACCAGGATCTAATGGCACAGCTTTCATTTATTTCTTCATTGACTGACATAACTCATAACAGAGACAGATATTCTGATGTTAGCCATTTGATAGCAATCTTTTATTTCAAGGAAACTGAGGCATAAAGAGGGTAAGCAGCTTGCCAAGAATCACACAAGCAGGCAAAAATTGGCTGTGCAGAGCATGGTGACTAGCTGTCACCATCACTCCAATTCAACTAAAAATAGAATGAAATGGCACTGGTTTTCAAACTGTCATGGGAAAGATTAATAATTACAAGCAAGCACCAAACTAGATTTCCATGTCTCATCCATCTAGTCTTTTTTTTCTTTCCTTTTCAACCATTATAGTGATTTAAATGACTTATGGGGATGGGGTAGATGTCTGTTATGGATTCCTGGATCTCATAAGAAATTTAATTTTATTCTAGTCATCTAAAGGTTGGTGTATTCACAAGTTGGTACTTGGGGACAGATCTGTCAAATTCCTATAGGGGAATGTATGAATAATTATCTTTTATACAAAGAGAAAAATATGGAATTTGAAACAAGAACATCTATTGTGCATTCCAGTCAAACTGGCCAGCTAGCTTTTCCCTGTATACAACATTGCAACTGCAACCTACGACCTTTGCATAAGTAGCTGGTCCCTCATTTCTAAGATGAACTCTCTCCTGTCCTCCACCTTATAGAATTACTAGTTTACTTCCAATCCCTATATGAGACTTTTCCTGATTTCCCAATTTTTAGCACTCTTGTAATTATTTTGTAATTATTGTTGTAATTAATTTATAATTATTTTGCCTTAAGACTTGAATACTAAAGGTCACACCATAAAATATAACTCAGAGAGAACCAGATCAGATATCTTTTCACAGTTATGGCAAAGCAAAGAATTATCAACCAAACAAGGAATAGAGGAAATTACAAAATTAAAGCAATGCACCTGGGAAAAGAAGTGATCAATTAGGGAGAAAAAATTTGCACCACATATTTCCTATAAGGGAATATCCCATCTAAATAAGGAATTAACACAAATATATAACACCAAGAGTCATTCCCCAGTGAATAAGTGGTATAAGGATATAAGCAAATAGCTCTCAAAAGAATTGCAAACTTTTAATAACTATATAAAAGATTGCTCCAAATCAATAAAATAAGAGAAAAAAACAGTCTAAACAACTTTGAGGATTCATTTTACACAAACTGGCAAAGATAACAAAAAATGGTCACTATTAGAGGTACATTAATTCATGATGGAGCTGTGAAATAATTCAACCATTCTGGAAATCAACTTGGAATTATGCAAAAGAAAAGTGACCAAAATATCAATACCATTTGACTCAGATATCTCACTGCTAGGTGTATAACCCAAAGGATGTTAAAGATACAAAGAAAGATTCCATGTATACTAAGATACTAAAAATCACACCTCTCATAGACAGCAAAAACTAGAAACAAAATTTGTGTTCATTAATTAGGAAACAGTTAAATAATAGTATATGAATAGCAGAATATTATTATTGCACCATAAGAAATGAAGAATATGAAGATTATTGTACCATATGAAATTATGGATATGAAGAATACAATGAGGCATAGGAAGATTTACATGAACTAATGCACAGTAAGCAGAACCAGGAAAATAATATATGTAAAAACTATAATATATAGAAAGAATAAGAGCAAATTGAACTGAATGCTATGTAACTATAATGACCAAGATAATGATACACAATTATAATGACCAAACTTGACCCAGAAGAAGAGATATGAAAGTTCACTTCTCTCTTTTTTTTTTTTGAGGGGGACATACATCAGGGAAGAGGGTAGGAAACAGTAGTACGGAAGTGGAACCTTGCATACATGTCAAACTCGATCGATGCAGTGATTACTTTTGCTAAACTTCTTTTTCTTTTTTTTATTTTTTTTGTCATAAGGGATGGGGGATATTTGTGAAATGAAGAGGAGGCAAAAACAAAATCTATCAATAAAATTGGCCTTAAAGATGTTACTTTATTTGTAGTTTTTATTTGCTTATTTGCATATACATTCTATTCTACCAGTAAAATATGAGCTTCTTGAGGACAGGAACTATTTTTCACTTTTTCTTAACAAGCCCAATGCTTAGCACACAGTATGCATTTAATAAATATTTGCTGAATTGTTTAAATTAAATTGAAGTTCTAAAGAGGTTCCAGACATTTCAGGATGGTTATTTCTTCAGCCTAGTTGAAAGGACAAAAATAACATAAAAGGTAAAAGCTCCCTTTGAATCTAGAAGACATAAGAAAAAGAGAATCATTAGAAACTGCTGTAAGCCATGGCTAAGAATAAATCATCTGCCCATCTATTTTCCAGTATGTCTTTCCACCCAGCCTGCTCTACTCTCTCTGCCAATACATTCAATATTCTATAACTTAGGACCACTATCAATTAACATTAACATTTAACAATTAGCACTAAGTGAGCTCCCAAAGGGTTCACAGTCCAGTCCAGAGCCATGCACAATAACCAGCAGATGTCATGTTTTTGTAGGGCTTGGTAAGAAGCTAGAGGAAAGGACACCCACATAAACACATTAGGCTGACTCTTATCACTTCATCTAACTCAACAACACAGAAGTCCAAAGGAAGTGTGTGTATACTTCCTAGCTGAGGGATAATGATGACACAAGCTTCTATTGATTCCATCTGAGACAAGAGGATGGGAAATAACAGACACCAATATCATCAATGGTCACAAGCTGGTAAGGAGCGGACATCTCCTGCCTCATTAATCGAATACAATGCACACTTCAGAATAGTCTCTGGGGGATGAGTAAAGAACATCTCTTCTTCTCGTATTACAGAAATGAAATCAACACCAGAAAATTAGTAAGTGAAAGTTATTTTTTCCTCTGATGCTCCCAGCCTTCCTCCCCTTTGCCCTTTGTTCCCTCTGAAATGTCTTCACTGATCCTTCACCCCAATCAGGTGCCCAACATTCTGTGCTCATTTTCTCATGCCTTCCACAAAAAATATTTTATATCCATTATTTACAACTAAACATGGATTCATTGATGAGTTAATTCTGCAAAAACAGCTCTTCTCTCCAGTTACAAGGGGAAAAGATTTATCCCATGAGACAGAAACTTTAAGAGTCAACAAGACAAAGGAGAAGAGATAGTTTGGCATAAGGAGGCTTTCTCTAATCCCTCTTGAAACCACACCCTGTAGGCTGTTCCCTCTTCTACCTACATATAAGATCAGACCAACACGGATATCCAGAAAAATGATGTCATATTCAGAGTGTCTAAAGAACCCAATATCTATGCTCAGGAGCAGTCTCATAACCTATAGTTCTTGAGAAAATGACTCTTAGCTTGCCAGGGCAGACCTAGCAAGAGATGAAGGGGAAATAACCTTTCCCTTTCGCTGGCCCAGTAAATCAGTTCCCCCCACCAAAATACAAAAAGGAGTTTCACCTGACATAATGTCAAGCTTATTTCCCCAATATCCTGCCCTAATCCTCTCCAGATACAAGCCTTAAACCATTTAAATGATTCCCTATGTGGTAAATGATGCAAAATTTTTATTTTACAGACTAGAAACTCAAGATAAAGAACTTAAGTGACTGGCTCAAAGTCACAGTGTTAGTAAAGTCAAGTCTTGTCAGTCCAAATCCAGAGTTATCCACAGGCTGATCTCTCTGCTCTCTCTCTCTCTCTCTCTCTCTCTCTCTCTCTCTCTCTCTCTCTCTCTCTCTCTCTCTCTGTCTCTCTCTCTCTCTGTCTCAGTCTCTCAGTCTCTGTCTCTCTCTCATTCTCTCTCGGTCTTTCTCTTTCTCTCTCTCTCTCTCTCTCTCTCTCTCTCTCTCTCTCTCTCTCTCTCTCTCTCTCTCTCTCTCTCTCTCTCTCTCTCTCTCTCTCTCTCTCTCTCTCTCTCTCTCTCTCTCTCTCTCTCTCTCACATACATATACACACACACACACACACACACACACATTCATGTATAGCACACACCACAGAACAGAACAGATTTTGCTACATATAATAACAGTACCACCATTACTATTATCAACTTGTATTTATATAGAACTTTATAGTCCCTAAAATGTGTGCAACCTCATGAAGGGGGTTAGTGCAAGTATTGCTGTTCTGCTGCTGTTCTGTCGTTTTCAGTTGTGTCTGACTCTTTGTGACCCCATTTGGGGTTTTCTTGGCAAAGATACTGGAGTGGTTGGCCATTTCCTTCTCCAGCTCATTTTACAGATGAGGAAACTGGGTGAAATAGGATTAAATGACTTGCCCAGCATCACACAACTGGTAAGCGCCCAAGGCCAGATTTGAACTCAGAAAGATGAGTCTTCCTGACTCCAGGCCTGGCTCTGTCCACTGTGCCACCTAGCTGCCCTGAGAATCTCAGAGAGGTAAAATGGAACATACTAGGTCTTCAGGAAGTGAAGGCCAGGGTAGGCAGTGTTACAGTGCTTTAAAGTTTGCAAAGTACTTTACATATGTTAACTCATTTCATCCTGACAACAGCCCTGTGAGGTTGGTGCTATTGTTATTTCCATTTTGCAGATGAGGAAATTGAGGCTGAGATAGTTAAGTGACTTGCCTCAGACCACACAGCTAGGGAAGGTCTGAGGTAGAATTCAAACTCAGGTCTTCCTGATTCCAAATCCCATACTCTATCCCTTGGGCCACACAGCTGCCTATATGTTAAGTAGAGGAATTATATAGAAGAGTAGAAAGAAGACTGCATCTGGAATCAAAGTATTTGAGCTCAAAACCTATATCTGCCATGTCCTTCATGCATGACCTTGGGCAAACCTCCATGGACTTTAGTTTCCTCACCTGTAAAAATGAAAGGTAGATCTCAATGGCCTCTAAAGGTCCCTATAGTTCTAAATCTGTGATACTCTGACCATTTATGGAAAGGAATGATATTGAAGTTAGGGGGGGGTTGCAAAAGAGATACTGTATGACTCATCTCTAATGCATAGTTGGTTGGCTTCTTTTCCTATCCTGACCTTCCAGAGTTTCAATCAGATAATATCTTACACCAATCCTGGAACCAGATCTGGATGGACTTCATCCCTTCCAAATCTAAAATTCTACGATTCTGTGAGTTCATTGTCCATTTGGGGTAAGCGTGTTGGAAAGAACCTGGCAATTGGTTCGAGCATTCAGCATCTTTTCCTTCCTGTCTAAAGAAGAAGGAAAAAAAAAAGCTTTTTGTACGTGCAAGGAAGGATAGAGAAGGAGGTGTTAATCTGCTTGTGCGAGCTTCTTTATTTTTTGATAAAGGTTGTTGAAGCGATTGACAAGATCATTGACAAGTCAATTACAGACCAGAGTGAGGGAACCCATTGCTTGTTATCCTCTCTGGCACTCCTCCTGTGCTACTGTTAATGAAAACATCCTGGGTTCTACTCTCACATCCACTTCATTAATTCTCACAATGTTATTCACAAACACAAGTCCCTTCACCATCTTCTCAGCCAGTCCCAAAGACGGCATATGTGTTCAGGGCAGAAAACAATGACGGCTGAGAAGATGGATCTGGAAGGCAGGGAAGATGGGAAGCATAGCTAAGATAGTAGGCAAATGTGGGATAAAGGAGTAGCCAGGGGAGAGGACATCAGGAGAGTGAAGGGCAAAGCAGGAGATTTGAGGATGGCAGTTGAGGACTGTTCAGGATAAGCAAGCAAGAAGGGAGAAAAGGGGGATGGCTAGGTTGCACAGTGGATAGAGCACCAGCTCTGAAGTCAGGGAAGTCTTGAGTTCAAATCTGGCCTCAGACCCCTGACACTTACTAGCTATGTGACCCTGGGCAAGTTACTTAACCCCCATGCACCAAAAAAGGAAAAAAAAAAAAAGAAAAGTGGGAAGAGCAGGATGCCAAGGCAGAGAGGGGAGACCATGTCAAGGGGAAGGCATGACAGAAAGGTTTCTTCATAATTTCCCAGAAGGATGAAGAGATATGATTTGCATCTGTATCTGACTGAACTCTTTGAACTAGCAAAATGAGGTTACAATCCATTGTACTTGCCCCACCATAGATTAGCTTAAAAATGCAGTTGAGTTGTAGATCCTCCTGTGACACAGCCTCAGTGCCCTGGCAGTTGCAGTGGATTCCATTCTGAGCATCCCTTTATACAGTCTCAGCAATGAGTGTGAGGCAAACCATGAGATTCATGGCTTCAGCCTTTCTGGTGCGCTGAACTAAGTGTCAGCCCCTTTTAGGCCTGGTACAATATCTGTGGTGGTCCTTCCCTCACTACAAGAATCACAAACGACCTTCAGCTCTTACAAAGCCAGCGATGGCATGCCAACAGCTAATTAATAAGAAATAGCTAGAGGTCTTGACCATTGTAGTGTTGAAACACAGTGCCACATTGTGACCATTTAAAAGATCCTGCATCTGCCTTTCCTTGCACATTGATTTTTTTTTTCTTATGACATTTCTTTTGGTACAAAAGGATGTGTTGGCATGGAGGATAAAGTGCTGGCCTTGAAATCAGGAAGACTTGGCTTCAAATCCTGCCTCTGACAATTACCAAGTGTGTGACTGTAGAGAGGTCAATTAAGCTATCTGAGACTTAGTTTCCAAGTCTGCAAAACAGGAATGAAAATAAGAACTGTAGCACCTGCCCACAGTTTTATTGTGAGGTTCTAAGGAGATAATGCAGATAATGTACATTAAACAACTTTAAAGCACCATATCAATGCCACATGTTGTCATTAAACCTAATCATATCAATCAATAAAGAAATATATATTAAGCTAAATGCTGGGGATATAAAGAGAATATGAAAAAGTCCCTGCCCTTAAGGAGTTTACATTCTGTCAGCATTCATGGTAACTTAGACTACCTCCATGGAATTCTTTTCTTCTCTGTATCCTGGGCCTCTTGGGCAACACTCGGTTGAACAATAGTTTGGTCATTTTCAATCATATCCAAATATTCATAATTCCATTTGGGGTTTTCTTGGCAAAGATACTGGAGTGGCTTGCCATTTCTTTCTCCAGTTCATTTGACAAATGAAGAAACTGAGGCAAACAGAGTTAAGTGACTTGCCTAAGGTCACATAGCTAGTAAGTGTCTGAAGCCAAATTTGGACTCAGGAAGGTGAGTCTTCCTGACTCCAAACCTGGAATTCTATACACTGCACCACCTAGCTGCCCAATTGAACAATAGTATGCATTTTTAAAAGCATAAAATAAAATATGTAAGGTTACAAAGGAAACCAATTATATCAAAATACAGTTATCCCCCAGGTTAAGAATCCCTAGTTTAAAGTAAGAAAAATTATAATCCTGCTCTACTCTGTCCTGATCAGATAAAATGAATAATTAACTCTTCTATGTAAACAATGTTGGGGGAGGCAATGTGCAATGAGGAAGAAGGGTGCAGAGAAGCTTCCCTAAGGAGAGTCCATTTTATGTCTTCAGTTTCAAGTAGAGGTAAAAGAATTCCAGGGGCTTATTGACTACATTCTCCTTCTTGCTCCTGCCCCTACCTTTGCTCCCATAATCCCCTCTCACACGGAGAATGCTACCTTAACTAGTCATCAAAATCCTCTAGCCTCCCAATGATCTCTTCCTTTTCTAAACTCGTGAAACCTTAGGCATCTGGACCACATAATCTGTCTCTTTATTTTATTACAAGAAAAATCCCTTCATTATAATTTAGAATGTAAGTCAGCAGAGAAAAGCAACTGTTGGTAAATGGTGAAGTACGTCTGTACAGGGCAACTGGACTTCTCAATACAAGATGATGATGATGATGATGATGATGATGTAGTCATACTAGGCTCACAACTAGTCAATCACTGGCCTTGGGAAAAGTTTGCTGTGTTTCAGTGGGAGTAGAAATATCCTAATCACCTAGCCTGTCACTGGTCTAGGAAGGGTCTGAGATGGGATTGATTCTATTTATCATTTGGTTGGTCTTGCCTCCCAACACTTATTTTTCATATACATGAAGTTTCTAAAATTTTTACTTTTATATGTATGTGTCTTATCTCCTTCCTACTTCCCCAAACACACACTGAACAACTAAAAAAGAAAAAGTAAACCTTCATAACAAATATCCAACAAAAACTAATTCCCACATTGACCATGTCCAAAAAATGGATGTCAGTTGTAATTTCATTAATCCAAGTTCTAAGGATTTTCAGTTTTCTTAATAATGCCACATTGTTTAATTGTTCTCCTAGTTCTGCCCATGTCACTCTACATCAATTTATAAGTCTCTCCAGCTTCCTCTGAAACTGTCCATTTTATCATTTCTTATGCTGTAATAACATTGTTACATTCATACACCATAATTTGTTTAGCCCTTCTCTAATAGGTGGGTATCACATTGTTTTCCAAGGTTTTGCTAACATGAAAATGGCTGATATAATAATTTTTGTACATAGGGATCTTTTTTCCTCTTTATTTGATCTTTTTGGGGGTATAGGCATAGTAGTAATATTGCTGGCCATGGGGTATGGACAGTTTAGCGATTTGAGGGGATATACGTGAGGCTTAGCTCTCCAATTAATATTAGCTTCCCATTGGATGGGATCACACTTCACATTTCAAAGCTAGACACAAGTTCGGCACATAATAAATATTTCTCGTCATTACTTGATGGCCTCTAGGTTGAAAATAAGATGAAATATATTTGATTATGCAAAGAACAGACAAACTAAGTTCACTCAAATCAAATCCTGAATCATACGTTAGGACTGCTTAACCATGATAATAGAGAGACGGTATAAAATAATAAGTGTTTAGGTTTACAAATTAAAGTCCAAGCTCTAGTCCAAATTTGGCCCAAAATACAACCAAATTGAAGGCTACCAGTTGTCCCTCAATCTTAGCATTTTCTCACATTTGAACAATTTGCCCTGATATCTCAAAATGTCAAGATGTCAAAATGTCCAAAATTTCAACGAGGTACCAGAAGATTGACATCTACAAAGAGCCATCAAACATATATGTTATTTTAGGTTGCATTTGTAGAGGAACAGTGACTAAAACCAAAAAAAAGCAATAGTTCTGCCATTCTTTCCCCAGTCGGACAAAACTAGAATATTGAATCCAATGACGGGTGTTACTTTTTAAGAAAGATGTTGACAAGTTGAAGTATATCCCAAAGAGGGGATGCTGGATAGACAGAAGCCTGCAAACTATGGCATATAGAGTTGGACAGTTAGCTCAGCTAAGACTGTCTGGAGAAGAAAAGACCTGAAAAAAGACTTCAAATATCTGAAAGGCTTTCATGTGGAAGAAAGCAACTAGGTGCCACAGTGGGTAAAGAATTGGAAATAGAATTGTTTTGCTTGGCCCTGGAGGACAGAACATGTTCCATTGGTTGAAGTTTTTTTTTTAATCATTTCAGCTCTTTATAAGGAAACTTGCCCTAATAATTTTGTTTTTGTTGAGTCGTTTCAGTTTTGTGACACCATTTGAGGTTTTCTTGGCAAAGATACTGGAGTGTTTTGCCATTTCCTTCTCCAGTTCATTTTACAGATGAGGAAATTGAGGCAAACAAGATGAAGTGACTTGCCCAGGGTCACACAGCTAGTAAGTGTCTGAACCCAGATTTGGACTCAGGACCTCATGACACCCATTCTAGTGCTCTATCAATTATGACACCTAGCTGCCCCTTTTCCTAATAATTAGAACTATCCAAAAATAATAATGGGCTGCTTCAGAGGATATTAGGCTACCTATCAATAGAAGTCACCAAGCAGAGGCTACATCACCACTGGGTAGGCGTATTGTAAATTGGACTCATAATTTGGCTAAGGGTTGGACTAGAAGTGTTTGCTAACTCAATCAACCAACACTTATTGATTGCCTACTAAGTGGAAGGCATTAAACTAGATTCTTAGAGTACACATCTTGTCAGTCAACACTCAAGAAACACAATTAAATGGCACTCTTTGTCAAGCACTGTACTTGGTACTAGAGGTACAAAGACAAAAAATTAAACAGACCCTCTTCTCAAGCAGCTTACAATCCCTTGAGGGAGACAAGTTATATTTATAAATATGTGAAAAAATTAATACAATATAAAATCTTCTCTCAAGAAGAGTATAATCAAATAGAAAGAAAATACATATAAACTATGATATAAGAAAGAAGATAAATATAAGAGAGAGGTCCTTTAAAACTTTGAGGAGAAATTTGAGGAAGGAAAGAGCACTTTCACCTGGAAAGGTTGGGAGAGGCTTCATAGATGAGGCGGCACATGAATTGGAATTTGAGTGAAGAGAAAGACTTCAAAATATAGAGTTGGGAGAGTGAACATTGCAAGCATAAGAGATTGCACGAACAAAGGTGGAGCAATAGCACAGAGTGGAACAAAAACAAGAAAGGGAGCCCAATTTGACTGGAACATAGATAACGTGAATGATAGTAGTTTATGATAAGGCTAAGCAGCTAGGTGGCAAAGTAGATAGGGTACCAAGCCTGGAGTCAGGAAGACTGAATTCACATCCAGCCTCTGATACTCACTAGCTATGTGATCCTTGGCAAATCACTTTTAACCTCTGCTTGCCTTAATCCACTGCAGAAGGAAATGCCAAAGCACTCCAGTACCTTTGCTAAGAAAACCCTATGGATAATAGTGGTATGATATGGTCCACATGAATTACTGAACAACGACAAAGGTAGGTAGGCCAGAGAAAGGTGATGGAGGGCCTTAAGTGCCAGGATCAACAGTTTATACTTTATTCAGGAGACAATGAGCAAGCGACAGAAGATTTTCAGTAAAAAAGTGATAGGATCAGAGTGATACATTTAACAGTATTCTTGGAGATACAGAATGGAGTCCAGGACAAGGAGGGATTCCCTGGGGATAGTGGGATTCTCCAGGTGCTCCTGTTGGTGCCCTGAGATATTACAGAGCCTCCTAGAAGATGATCTGTAATCACTCAAAGGAGTTTGATCTGCCCAACTACACAGGAAAGACGAAGAATGTGTCTGGCTGAAATGTCAACATGTATCACAACAGACACCCTATGAACCTTGTCCAACTGCACATATATACCTGGGACAGAAAATATGCATAGACAACAATGTGGTGCTAGAGTTGAAAAGGAAGAGAAGAGAGAAGGCTAGAAAGCTTCTGAGACATTGCAAAGCACCTTTCTTGAGCCCAAAGTCTCCTAAGCAAAGGCTTATCTTTTCTGTGCAATGTTGTACCTGGCAATACTACCTAGCCACTACCTCCAAAGAACCAAAGATGAGCATTACACAGAGGACAAAGGAAAGGTACGTGGTGGGTGTGAGCTTGTTGCAGGACGTGATCAAAGAGGAGCTCTGAAGAATAGGAGTAAAGGATGCCCTGAAGGAATTGTACAGACAGAAAGAGATGGTTTGGTGACATGGAGAAAGTAAGGGATGACAAGTGGGTGACCAAAGCCCTCTGATGATACCACATGATGTACAGAGTAAATAAAAAAGACATCAGCATGTTATATATAACACTCAATCTCATCCCCTCTGTGGTGAACTTTTAGAGGACATGAACAATAGTCTTGTAGGATAGGCAGGCACAGTATTATTGAAGGGAACTCCTGAATAGATGAGATCACATATCCATTTGAGTATTGAGTAGAAAAGCGATAGTTGAGGTAGAAAAACTAATTAGGTAGCTATCTCAATAGACTAGGTGACTCTCATTCTCACCATAACCAGAGCCCCAGAGCAAAGATGGTGTTATATCTATAAGAATTAGATTCCAGGAACACTAGAAAATCAAAGTCAACTTGAACAAAGGCTGATACTGCTAAGAAAAAATCCAAAAGATACATTTAAAGGGATAAATATCCCCACTGGGGGAAAAAGAGACAAGACAACAATGATAATCATACTCTAATATTTAAGTGCCATCAACAATTTATCAACAATATAGCACCAAAGGAGAGGACTACTGAGATTGAAGATCCTATGGAGTAAGTAATGAAACATTCTCTCTCCCATTTCCAAACACACCCACATCCCTATTACCCCAACCCACACTTATTGAACAATGCCATTAAACTAATATGAGATATCCTTATGGTCAGTTGATCATGTCTTGACAATTTATAGCACAAAATATACGCCAATTTGTATGGATGAAGCTTGAAGCTTTGCCCAGGATCACATCACTAATAAACGTCAAGGGCAGGATATGAAATCAGGTATAGCCAATTCCAAGTCCTTCCTTCTATCCTTTGCACCAAGCTGTCTCTCCATTAAGAAGGTGTACTTTTTTAAGGCTATGGAGGCTAACTGCAGGTTATTGCTCCTGCTCTGTCATCTAAAGCAGTCCTATACAATGAGCATCTGCTTCCTTTCACATCCTGAGTACTTTTTAACTAGAGATAAAAGAGGACCCTCTGAAAACTCTCAGCCTGGAGTCAGTTAACTCTGAACCTAGCTATGAGAACAGTCTAAATTCTAACTTGTGTATTTGGTCGCTCCCAGGAGAAGGAAGTGGAGAATTTGCCTGGGGGTTTCCAGAAATGGCTTCCTAGGATAAAGTACTGTACTCACTCACTAGGATAAGAGAAGTTTTGAATTGTTCTCCCCATCCTCCCATTCCCTGATTCTGACAGAAAAGTCAACATTGATTCCAGGAAAAACAAAATCCCCTGGCCTTAGGGATACTGCTCCTAATATTCATGTTTCACTACTTATATGCAGCTACTGTGCCTTCATTCCTAAACAGTTCCCTTTCTACTGGGTCAGGAGCCTCAGGTTTTTCTTTTAATTGGATATTAAATGCTAGTACATTAGGCCAGGGAAATATTTGATGATGACAATAATAAGTGGCCCACTAAAAGTAATTTTTTAAAAGTTAATGAGCTCTCACTAACAGATGGCTCATACTGTATTGAAAAATGTATATAGGACACAGGCCTGTTTCCTACTATTTATTTCCCTTTCAATGGAGGTCATAAAATTTCTTTATTTGTTTTTTGTTCACCCATAGACTTTGATAAGATAAATTTTTATTTCGGTCTATGCTCAGCCACAATCAAAGACAGAAGTCTAACTTCCTAAAGTACAGCATATATACATATATGTACGTGTGTATGTATGCATTTATATACATATGTGTATGTATATACATATGTATGTGCGCGCACAATAATCAATCTATTTGCTACTGGACTCTCCACCTAGCATCTAGGAATCTAGAGGATCCACCCAATGGTGGTTTTTTTCTCTTAATTAAAGAAACTTGGAACAGAATCTATCATTCTCAAGCCTTTTTATTGTGCTGTCACTGCTAGCCATCTCCTGAAATTTACCAACATAATTAAAGTCCCTCCATGCCTGAATAAAGTTGAAGTAGCAATCAACTGAGCCTGCCATGTACCCTGGGCCAAACCTGTAGCCAACACAAAATGCAGAATGCTGTTATTGTGACATGCTTGGAACTCCACTCCCAAAAAGAACAGAGCCCAAGCCAGAGCTGACAACTGAACACGATTCCCCTAAATGACTCAAATTACAGCGGTCTAGACTCTAGCTCACTGATTGTTCAGCTTCTGACATCGTTGCCCTTTTCCTGTGGAGCGCCCCCATTATAAACTAATCTATGCCCTGATCTCAATTTTACATTTTCTGCATGATTAAGTTTTGGCAGGAGCAAATCCCTGTTATTCTCACTCCCCAGGAATGTTTGGAAAGTAACAAGGAAAAGAACCTCGGGATTTATCTGCTCAGAGCTGAAGGCAGAGGCGCATTGCATGGCCTCCACCGCTGGGCAGCTTGTGAGAGCTGGTGTTAATAAGGCAATGAGAAACATTTTTCACTTTAAAAAACAATCCTAAGTCCTTCGCTCTCTCCCCGGTGAATTGCTTTGCCCAAATCAAATGAAAGATTATAATTAAATGCCTTAATGTAGCAAGAAATCCAACCAAATTATGTCTGAACATTCCACAGCAATATTATTGATCTGAGATGAAAGAGGGGGAAGAAACCTTTCAGAACATGCGTGCAGGACATAGAATTAAAAAGGAGAAAAATCTAATAACTAATCGGTGAAACCATAAAACCTGCAGTAAAAGAGTTTTTTTTCCTTAAACTCCTTTACACGGAGCTGTATAATTTTATGTCACATTTTATTTATGCCGCTATAATGGAAACTCTGCTGAAAGATAAGGAGCTTTGTGAGAAAGGAAACAGTAAAGGAAGAAAGAACGGAAGGAAGAAAAGAAGGAAGGAGAGAAAGAAGGAAGGAAGGAAAGGAGGGAGGGAGGAAGGAAGGAAGGAAGGAAGGAAGGAAGGAAGGAAGGAAGGAAGGAAGGAAGGAAGGAAGGAAGGAAGGAAGGAAGGAAGGAAGGAAGGAAGAAACGAAGAAACAAAGAAACAAAGAAAAGGAAAGTCTGTCTCTAAGACTTCAAAGAAGTGCCATATAAGCTTCCATATAAAATATAAGCTAAGATGTAGGAAAGGATAGCTTTTTGGGTAGAGTTATCTCAACTCTTACAAACCTATTTCTATAATAATAGAGTTCCTTGCTATAAGTATCCTTTCACCAATATCGATCCACCTCCATTCAAAAACAAACAAACAAGCAAACAAACCCAACCCTCCATGATATATTGATACTTAACCATAGATTACAAGATAATCTTCTCATGGTAGTTCTAAAAAGGTTCTCCTGGAATCTAGAAAGCTGGTATCAGGGGACAGAACCAACACAAGAAATCAGGTTTTTCACTCTATCATATGATTTGATCTACTGTATAGATGATTAATTGCCCAAGTTGAGATAATTCTATCTTTATCATGGTCTGATTAGCTTAGGTTCCGTACGCCCCCTCTTGCCTGATAATACACTGCCAATGGGCCTTAAAACACAGTTTGCTCTGGGCAAAGCCAGCATGCCTAATCTCTGGTGGAATACCTAGGTTATCCGACCCCCTAATACTCCTTCCTTCCTGAATCCAAACTCCCAGAATAAATCATTATGCTAGAGTAGCTAACAACAGTTATAGCACAGTTAATTACACATAAAATATTCCTGGAAAAAGGAGCAAGGACATAAAGAAAGATGAAAGGCAATGCAGTGCTATTCAGTGGAAAGAATATGATATTTGGAATTAGAGGACCTGGGTTTGAATCCCCACCTGCTCAGGAAAACCTGAGGTCAAATCCTGCCTCTGACCCTTACTAGCAGCATGGGCAAATCACTTAACCTTGCTCAGCCTCAGTTTCTTCATCTGAAAAAGGGGGGAAACAGCATCTACCTCAAAGAGTGAAGATCAAATTAAATAACATATGGAAAGTGCTTTGCAATCCTTAAAGAGCTATATAAATGCTAGCTTCACTAATGATTATTATTAATTCTATAATTATTTAGTAATTAAAGTTATCAAATAATTTTGTTATTAAAACTAACTTATTATTATTATTATTATTATTATTATTATTATTATTATTATTAATTACCTTGACACCTTGAGTAAGCACTTACATCCTCTGCGCTTCTGTTTACTCATCTGCAAAGCCAGGAGGTTAGGCTACATGATCTCTAAGATTCCTCCCAGTTCTAAATCTCTGATCCTATGATTCTGTGCATCTGTAGACCTTGCTTTAACAGAATGCTTCTGTGTTTGGGAAACTATCCAGCACTGTAACAACAACCTTCCTGCTGCAAGCTATTTCTCAAGCACTCAAAGTGACTTAGTAACACAGTATTCCTTAGTAGTAGCTAGGCAGTGTAGTAGATGGAATGCTGGATCTGGAATCAAGAAGGCCTGAGTTCAAATTTGACCTCAGACAATTACTGGTTGTGTGACTCTGGGCAAATCACTTAACCTCTATTTACCTTAGTTTACTCGTCTGTAAAACGGGGATGCCAATAGCACCTACCTCCCAGGGGTGTTGTGAGGATCAAATAAGATAGCATTTGTAAAATGCTTTGCAAAGCTTAAGGCTCTATAGACATTCTAGCTATTTCCCAGTTGCATGCAGAAGCAATTTCTAACATTCATTTCTAAAACTTTGATACACAGGCAAAGGGGTATAAAAATCTATCTTACCCTACAGTAAAGTAGAAAGGGAAGGGGTTAAGAAAAGGAGGGGAGGAATAGAAGGGAGAACAGATTGGGTGGAGGGGGAATCAGAATGCAGGCCGTCATGTGATGGGGGAGGGAAGGAATGGGAAGAAAATTTGGAACTCAAAATTTTGTGGAAATGAATGTTGAAAACTAAAAATAAATAAATAAATTGGAAAAAAAATCTAGCTATTATTACACATAAGATAGGACAACATCCTTTCCACAGTGTGTAATAGTCCAAAGAACTCTGCATCAAAGAAAGGACAATCCATTTAGAAAACTATAGTAATCATGAGTTAATGGATTTTTAAAAATAACTTTCATATTTAATCAGATAAATTTATTTAAAATAAATATTAAGTGGAGGAGGGAGAGTATAAATTTTTAAAAGTTATAGTAAGACTTTCTAAGATTACCTTAGGGAGAATGTAGCTATTCTGAAAATGCAATCCTTCTCTCCCTTTGCTTTTGAAAGGAAGATGAGGTTGTTTTTAGAAACAATTTCCCCTGTATTAACAATGAAATACAATTCGGCCTAGAATATAGGAAAGTGAAACATATATACAACTTACTGGGGCATGTTGAAGTATCAAACAGATTGTGTATTATTTAGATAGGCTAAACATTCAAGTCCACTTTACACCATTATAGAACAGACTAAACAAACCTGACCTGGAGAATGACCCCGAAGGATCCCAAAAGATTGAAAACTTTGAGTAGGCAGCCCCCACCAGCCTTTTATGGCCTGGTAATGGCATGCTAACGACACTCTGTCTCTGTCACACAGCCAAACGCTGGTGTTGTATATGAGAGCAATTTCCTCAAGAATTTGGAGAAAATGTGATACTTTTCCTTTTATGTACAAAGTTCACAACATCGAGTGTATTTACTAGCCTGCCATGTTGAAGCCCACCAATGACTGCCCCCCAACCCCCACCCCCCCACACACACCCCTCCAACTCTCCCACCACCCCCATCAGCCTGCTCGGGCAGCAGGGAGCTTCCCCTTGGTCGCCTCATAATTATCTAGTGTTAGGATGGCTATCAGCACCATGGATATCAGAGCCACAGAGAGCAGGCAGATCTGCCCAGACAGAAAGATTCTCACTCTCCTGACAGGCTGGAATTGTGTGCTGGAGAATGCTGCCAAAGAAAACATCATCAGGATTCATGGTCATTCTTCAATCCAGAGACCATTTTTCATTCAGATCCTCTCAATGTTGTTCCCATCAGTGTCTTTAACTAGAATGCTTCACTGAAGAGGGCTCCATGCACTGAGTGGGGCTCTGTAATTCGATCTTGCTAATGACCTGACAGGCATGTGTGTGTGTGTGTGTGTGTGTGTGTGTGTGTGTGTGTGAATGCGCACATACCAAGAGCTACTGTTGGCAATGGGCAGCCACAGAGCCGAGGGCAAGCTCCAGCTCTGAGTATCAGAGGGGCCTGTTTTCACATGTTCCTATGAAATAAATGTGCGCACAGGGCAAAGTGATTCAAACCCGCTAGGCTATCTTGTGTAGAATCAGTTAATCTCCAAAAACCACTTACCAAGAAGCCTTGGTTCAGAAAGAAAAGATGTTTTCTTCTGTTGGAGCCTTAAAAAAAATCCAGAAAGTTAACTTGTTCTAAAAGGAACAAAGATGGTTAAATTGAGATTCTGATGCCAGCTATATTTGGAATCGTTACGTGAAGTCAAAGCAGCCTTCTACTTGAGCCTTCCTGACCCCAAGGATTCCTCTCCTCTAGTCCATCTTCCACAGGGCTCCAAAGGGCACAAGTCAGCTACGTCTTTCGTCTGATCAATAGACGTTGGTGGCTTCCTATTGCCTCTGGGATAGAATAGATTTTACTGATTAGCTTTTGAAACCTTTCACAACTTGACCCTAGCCTGTCTTTCCCCTTCACCCATTCTCAGATTCAATCAAATTGGTCTTTACTCCTCACACATGCTTTGTGCCCATCTCCAAACCTTAGCAATGGTCATTTCCCCCATTGCTGGAACGCACTTCTATCCTACTCCCACCTCATGAAACCCCTCTCTTCCTTCAAGACACAGCTCAAGCACCATCTTCTACATGAAGCTATTCCTGACCATTCTGGTAGTGTCCCCTCCCCCAATAACCTGGCATTCCACTACTTTAACTTTAATTTTATTTATTATCTTTATATTTATATTTATTCTGCATATTCTCGCATATGTATATGTTGTCCCCCCAATAGAATGTAGGAATTATTTCATTCTTTGTATGTGTTATCTTGCAGACCTAGCATAGTGCCTAGCACAGTGACTGCTTTAAAAAATGCTCGTTAATAGATTGATTAAGTGAATGAGCTATTAAAATCCTTCCAGAATCACCTGGTTATTAGTGCATTTTTCCCTAGAGGAAAAAATATAGGTACTATTTCTTATTTCCCACCACATACTCTCTTCCTTCCTTTCTCAAACTATAAAGAAAGGGAGATAGGAGAGAAGGGATCCCTGCCCCAAGACTTTTAACACCTCTTTGATCTCCAACCTTCCCTGTACCTAGTCTACAACCAAAGTACACAGCACTCTCTATGTGTCTGGTACAAATCAAAATGAAATGGTGTCTGTAATTCTTGGCATTGACAACCAAAGTAGAATTTCCCATCTAGAACACAAACCCTCTTGCAGTGGCTTCAAAGGCCTGTGATGATTCTATTTAACAAGCCCCCCTCCTCTCTCCACCATGTCAAGTCTAGATCTCAACATTCATGTTTATCTATCATCTTTTACACAGATGTCATGGTCCAAGAATTAAAGGAAATCAATATTAGAATAGAAACAGTGAGATAGGAAATGTGGTACATTTGAAGTTTGGCAGGGACCGTATTGATAGCTGTATTCTTCCTTTGATTGTTTCCCTTTTTCAATGTACAGAGGGAAGGGTACCAGGCCTCCTGGTGAGGTACTCTTATGGCTCGGATGGAGAGGGAGACCAGCCATCAGAATCTCCATTTGGCCTCAAGTGACCAGTGAACATCCGCCTAGTGAAAGAGGAGCCATAGGGTTTCCTTCTGGAATTATATTAATTATTCCAGGCCAGAAGACAATTTCCAGTGGAATGGGCTTCTTTCTGAGTTGACCCTGGGGATCTCTAAGAGTTAATACAACTTCAAAATAGGAGGAAATTACTTTCCCAGCACCAGCAGGACCCATCACATTATCCTGTCCTATTTATTATATATGTTCAATTGGAAAAAAAAAAGTTTTAGCAGAGCATTTCAATGAGCAGCATAGGATGGCCTCAACATCCTGCTATAATAGTCTTCTTTCATCTCTATGAGGGTCAGTTCCCAAGTAAACTCTCATTCCCAATAAGTTGAGAAGAGGCATTCCTTTCAGACTGACTCTCCTGTATATTCAGCATGTTTATATAATTACAATCCAAGAGACCTTCCCCCTCCTACCACCACTGTTTCATCCCCTTCAGGGGAATTAAGTTATGCATATTGCATGAAAGGAGGACCGCAGGCTGGGCCTCTACAAGCTGCTAATTGAAAACCTTGTCAGAAGGAGAAGGAAGTGGCCCCAAAAAGGGGGAAGAAAGAAAAACTTGGCAGGACCCCATTCTTTTCATGCAGTACTTGGTGCTCAGTACTTGTGAACAGCCATAATTCCTCCCAGTGGACTGCAAGCGATGCCTACCACCAACTTAGCAGGGGATGGCACACGTGGTCTCCAACACAACCAGGAAAGAGCCATGCTGGGATTGCCACACTGACAAATAAATGTTTCATCAGAATTATATAGAAGGACATAACTTCCCAGTGACAGGTCTATCACTAATTTGGTTGTTACCTTTGAACAAAAGGTTTGGCCTTTCTGTCCTATAGTAAGAAGAACAATAACAATAAGAAGAAGAAGTGGTAACTAACATTTATAGGGCACCTGCTATGTGCCAGGTACCATACTAAACACTTTACAGTTATCTTGTTTGAGAGTGATGAACTTGAACAGTTCAGATGTTGGAGGTCTAAGGGAGAGGGTGGGGAAAGGTTATAAACACAAATGCAATCTGTAAGCATTTATGTCAAGTACTATGCTAGGCACTATGGGTACAAATATAAGAAAAAAAAATCCTATCCTCCAGAACTTTATAGCTTAGCCAAGAAAGATAATAAGGACGTATATAAGTAAATATAAAATAGAGACAAGGGGAATTGGGCAGTGGAAGGAGCAGCGCTAATCAGCTTAGGGAGTTAGGAAAGACCTCATGTAAAAAATGGAGCTTGATCTATGTTTTGAAGAAAACTAGGGATTCTGAAAGATGGATGTAAAGAAAGAGTACAGCTAGGTGGCACAGCGGATAGAGCACTGGGTCTAGAATCAAGAAGAGTCAGCTTCCTGAGTTCAAATCCAGCCTCAGACACTTCCTAGCTGTGTGACCCTGGGCAAGTTACTTAACCCTGTTTGCCTCAGTTTACTCACCAATAAAAATTAGCTAGAGAAGGAAATGGCAAACCACTCCAGCATCTTTGGCAAGAAAACCTCAAATAGGGTCACAAAGAGTTGGACATGACAGAAATGATTGAACAACCAAAGGGATTCTGAGAGATGGATTAAGAGAGAGTGCATTCCAGGCAGAGGGGACAGCCAGTGCAAAGTCATGGAGGTAGGAGAGTGACTCACATGTAACGCAAACAAACAAAAATCAAGAATAGGTTGGCTGGAACACATTGTGCGTGGCAGGGAGTAATGTGTAATAAGACTGAAAAGATAGGTTGGGAACCGGAGTGGAGGGCTTTAAATTCTAAATAGAAGAGTTTGTATCTGATTCTAGAGGTACTAGGGAGCCACAGAGTTTATTGAGTGAGGGAGGAATATCATCAGATATTCACTATAGAAAAATTAGTTTGGCCACTGTCTGAAGGGTGGGCTAGAGAAGACAGATGTTTGAAGCAGGGGGGACGATGAGAAGGCTATTGCAGTAGTTCAGGTAAGAGGTAATGAAGGCCCTGAACAGAGTGGAGGCTTTGTGAGTGGTAAAGAGGGGACTTACGCAAGAGATGTTGAAGAGACTAAAACAGGCTCTATTGGGTTTGGGAGTGGGTGGGGAAGGAGAAGCTATCTGTTAACTTCAGTAGCACTCTATCATTATGGATACTGATTAAATGTCAGCTTTATAAAGATATTCATTCCACTTGCTTCATTAAATATGAGACCTGGTATAATCACTGTAGTGTCATGGAAAGACCACCAGCTCTGTGATCAGAGGAACCAGTTCAGATAAATCCTGCTTCTAATGCTTACTGGCTATGTGATGTTGGTTGATACTTAACTTCCATGGACCTCAGTTTCCTCATCCGTAAAATAAGGGCTTTGGACCAGATGGTCTCTGAAATCCTTTCTAGTTCTAGATCTATGCTTTTTGTTCCTACAGTTCTCCAACAACCAGATTAGGGAGTGGCTGAGGAGAAACCCAGGGAGGGTAACCCATTACATATTTATTTAGTTGGAGGAGAATACCTGTCCTTTCCCTAACTCTTAAGCAAACGCTGAAATCAGTTCACATAAACCTTCAGACCCAGAGGTACCAATTGTGCTTGTGAGTGTGTACATATGTGTGTGAACATATATATCTCTGTGTGTGTGTGTGTGCAAGTGTATTTATTTATATGTTCAGAGGTCATGAGATGGAGAGAATATAAGAAGAAGTAGAGGAGTCTGCTCTATAGAATTTCTGGCTTAGAAAGAATAATATCTTAGGTAATAATATTACCCCATTTCCAAGGGGATACTTTGGATTCAACTGTGAATTCAACCTTGGGGTGACCTCTGCTTTGCTGCCTTCTTTGAGCAGAAGTTATATTACCCATCCATTCGTCTATGACAAACTGTTTTTAGAAAATAAAAAATCATTACCCCACAATGTTTGAATATTTCTCTTGAGAGCTCAGGTGGATGTTGTCAGTGAACTAACCAGGTTAAGGAAATGAAAACAAGCTAAGTGAAAGACCTGTGATTACGATGGTCTCGACTTTATCAAGAGACCCCCAAAATTGCTACAAATTAGGCAATCTGAATTGCCTACATTATGAAGACGGCGATGATTTTGCGGCTGCTGATGAGGATAATGACTAATACATTCAGTCAACAGACGTGACAGCTGTCTGTTGGTATTTAGAGGTCTATATTTTTAGATGCCAGTTATGGTACCTCAAGCTTCTTGAAGTACTAAATTCTGTTGACATGGTGGAGTCCAGTAACAAGGAGGCTTAAGGGAAAAGGTTAAATTTCCTTTCCATTTCCAGCTGTTTCTCGTCCTTACATCATTTTTGTCTCATTATGCACCGGGATCCATAAATCTGCTGCTCAGATTCCAGGCTAAGTGATATGCTACAGGGAAATTGCTAATGTCAGTAAGAAGAGAAATAAAACTTTTTGCCCAGTTCCCAGTATCCATGCTCCCAAGAATCATGTCCAGCCTGCTAGTCCCTCTAACTTGCTCAGGCCCTCACTGGCCAGAAAGCCTTCATCTGATAAGGAATATGTGTTTTATTTCCCCTCTCTTTTTCTCTCCCCCCATGTTCCAACACAGGGAGATTTGCAAGGCGAACTCTAATTTTAAGACAAAAGCCAACCCATTAAATCTTAACAGATGTTTCTCAAGTTTAGAAGATTAAGAAAGATTTCAGCATCAAAAATCAAAGAAAATACTCCATGACCTTAAAAAAGGATAAAACGCAAAGCTCTAAACAAACCAAAAGTCCACTTTGACAGCTGCATCTGACTGAATTGATGAGGTGCTATTGATGTTTGGATTAAACTATGCCTGTGTGATCAAGTACTCAAACATGGGATGAAAGACGAATATATTCTTTAATCCTACCAACTAATTTTGTGTAGGCCCTGGAAAGCAGTGGTTACTGAACCAATGTTGAAACTGGCTTCACTTTTGCTTATTGACAGAGCTATTTTTATTTCATTAATTTGCCAAGTATACTATCAGCATTTAGGCCAACACGGGGAGATCTATAGGAGACAGTGGACTCACTACAAGCAAATTGCTACAAATTTCAAAATCACTGAAGTCAGAATCGATGACATAGGATTGGAGAAAGCAAAGGAATATGCTACTTAGAAATGTAATAGAAAAATTGGACACTATTTTTTAAAAAAACATTATCTTGCTAAACCAAATAAACAATGTTAGGAATTTTAATTGTCATGCTAGGATGTGTGTGTGTGTGTGTGTGTGTGTGTGTGTGTGTGTGTGTTTAAAAAGGGAAAAGAGAGAACTTTCATGAAAAGGGAAGGGTTAAGAGGCAATTAAGTCATTAATTACCATCTTTGTCTAATTCAGTCTAACCCTTCAAACTTATCCACTTCTGTCTTCATCAAAGGTGGTATTCTCTGCACTTTACAAGTATCTCTTAATAAGACAATCTAATGTTCAAAAGCTACTCTATGAGGAATTTAGATGAAGATAAATTAATCTAATACTCAGCAGGAGATCCCATTGCTTGACAGTCATACAGGACCCAATGACACCCAAAGACCTGTTATTGACATAAAAAGGTTATTACTGCTGAGACAGCTCATAGAGATAGTATGCTGGGTGACAGGGACTAGAATTCTTGGGGATTACTCAAAACGGGGAGACTCCACAGGCATGGCATCAGTATCAGAAAACTAAAGTAGCAGATTGGTTAATCTCTAGTAATCAAATCAATACCACCAACACATCAGTCAATTGGGGGGGGGGGAACTTCCCTCCACTCACTATCATCATGCCCACATCTTCATTGTCTTCTCCTATTAGAATGTAAGCTGCTTGAGAATAAGAACTGTTCTGCTTTTTAGGTATATCCCTTAACACAGAGCGTGGCACACAGTCAACACTTAAGAAACATTTTTACATTCACTCATTAATCATTTAATTAATGCATACCTTGTAAGTGGCAGGGGGAGAGGAATGTAGGGCTTCCCATCTCCTTGGAATAGCAAGAGCCCCAGTTCAACCATGAAGCAAATACATCAGGAATAACTTGAGAGAGCTTGGGGGCTAAATTGGGGGATGGGAGGAGGGGTGGTGAGTGGGTTCCGCAATCTCCTTACCTTACCCCTTACTTGAATTCCTACCCCACAGATACTGTATGACCTCCTGTCAATTGGACTAATGCCAAAATAAAAGGATGCTACACCACCAGTGTGAGGGAGCCATTTGGTATCACGAATAGAGTGCCAGACTTGGAGTCAGGAAGAATTGAGTTTGAATCCTGCCTCAAACATTTACTAACTGTGTGTGTGCTCTTGGGCAAATCATTAAACCTCTTAGCCTCAGTTTCCTTATCTGTAAAATGAGGATAATATCACAGGATTATTGTGAAAATCAAATGAAATAACATATGTATAAAGCATTTTGAAAACTTTAAAATGCTATATAAATGTTAGGTTTTGTTTGGGGTTTTTTTAATGTTTATTTGACAGACCTTCCTCACAATCATTCCTCTAAGAAAAAGAGAGAGAGAATTTAATGTTTCTCATCTCTGGTCTAGATGGAAACTTTCCATTCTCAGACCTTTAAAACAAGTATCTCTAGAGAACGAGAGGAAACCAAGGGGATATTGGAGCTGAGTGAGCATAAAAGGAGGTAATGAATGTGAGAAGTACATTTCATTGCTATTTTGGCCGGCTGGGTTGCACTACAGACGCTCCCAGGTTTCTGTACTCCTAGGAAACAGATCTGCTTATGCTTTCAGGAACTTGGCGATGTGCACGGAGAGATGTTCCGGCCGTGCACTTGCTAACATGATGCTTGGATCCTCCACAAACAAGATATTGGAACGGCACTCGTGCAAGTGTAATGACAACAGCTTTATTTGGGGGTTGCCATGGAACTCTGAAAACAAACCCACGAAAACCACCAATGGGTTCCTTGGTAATTGTGACAAAAACTTCTTAGCCACAGTATTGAGAATAGGGCCTAATTATTCTATAAACACACTTTGATTTGTTTACTTCAACGTCAAATTAACTCCAAATATGTAACAACAGATGCTGATTTGAGATGGTATACAATACTGCCACAGACTGCTTTCATTGTACCTTGTGGAAATCTATCTCTTTTTTTTTTTAAATGGGTTCATTTGTAGAAGTGTCTCCATAGGATATTCTGCATACTAAATAGGGAACCACATATGCATTTTATTTAAAAGGAATTGTTTCCAAAGTATTCGGTGTATGCTTTGGGGAGGTTTAACATTTTGGCTCCCTTTCATTTTTCCCTTTTGCACAGTAGAGACAAGAACTTGGCAGGGGGAGGGGGAGGGTTAGAAGATTAGTAGTTCATCATTTAAGAGATACCAGAAGAATTATTGCCCACCTAGGAAAGCACTGGTATTCTTTGCAGGGAGAAGAAGCTTCCATAGCTAAAAAGTCATTATGTCTTTAGATGGGAAGAGGCAAAGTGGAAGATGCTAGCAAACCAACTCACCATAGGTTGGGTTCTTTTGCACTACCTGGCCAGGGCATGTTCTCTTAGGGAAGGGATGCTTGCTCCATAGGTCATACGATGGCCAGAACCAACAGTATTAAAATATGACTAACCTAGAAGCAATAATTAGAGATTTATACAAGGCCCTATCAGAACTAACCTGTGTGGAACAGATCAGAATCACTAGATGAAATTGAGAATTTGGATAACCAGTTACCAGTTTCAGAAGGAATTAGGCTAGATGGCTCCTAAGCTCCCTTCTCGCTCAGAAATTCTGTGAAGCTATGTGATTCTTCCATGATTCCTTGGCATCATGTTTTCAGGAGTGCTCTTGAAAGGCATCTCAAAGTTATGTTGATAATCTATCCAATGATGGCCGGCTTCATCTGACTTCTGAATCAGTCCTTATGTGAATACCTAGGAGTAGGAGGAAAGACAAGAGATGTAGACTCAACTAAGAGGAGACAAGGAGACTCCATCAAAATAGCAACATCTCTAATTCCCGCCCCTCAACTCAGTTTATCATTGATTTGATTGTTAAACTTTTCATTAGCATGAAGGCATATTGCATGAATTGATTACTCTAGAACAAAACTCTGCTCAGGATAAAAATGGAATTCAAATAAACAAGGCCTCACAAAGGTAGACCGAATCACTCTGTTTCCCACATCAGAACCTAGCAGAACACAAAATACAAAAAGTTCCCAAAGAGTTTCCTTCTTTCCATTATACAGTAAGTTCTTTAGTCCTTGAAGAATATATCTATATTCATATATATGTTCTATATATGTATACACACATACGCACACACACACATATATATATACATATATACATATATGTGTATATATATGTTCTATAATGGTCATTTGTGTGGCTAGCCAACTTGTCTTTATCAAAGGAAATAAAAGTTTGTGAAACCAAGCTGAATCAGAAGGATACGCCAAAATAAATACTTAAATAATCTCTACGGTGGTAAAGTTGGCAATACCAATAATATCTACATATTTTGCCATTTGAAGTGTCGGGGAGGGAGCCTGTGGGTCCCACCTATTCCAGACCTCAGAGTTAAGTTCAAATAATGGGGACTTTGGAATAGTATCTTATCTCTCTGGCTGGTTTGCCCCTACTCAGCTACAAGACTGAGAACATCTGAGGTTAAGTCAAGTCTAGGTACTCTGTGGCTCACTGTGCTAAAAACCCCAGGCAAAGAATATCACTGAAACAGTAAAAAAAAAATTTACATGATAATTTTATTATATATTTAAAAGGAATAATAAGTTGTACATAATAGATTTCCTGTTTCGTGTGCAATCACCTTTTTTTATTATGCCATGTTATAGAAATGCTTGTTTTATTCCATAAATTAAAAATAAAATAACCAAAACATAAAAAAAAACAGTAAAACATTTAATCAGGACAAAAATAAATAATAAACTAACAAAAAACAATTTCAATCATATTCTTGAACAAGTACACTTCCATTCCTCTTTCCCCTAGAGTAATTTGAAACTAACAATCCGCAAAAACTCATAGCTCTAACAGGTAAGGCATAAACTATGTCTTAGTAGCCTGCTTTTCCTACTGGTCATATCCTAACTTGGCTTGCCTCAGTAAAAAGCAAAGGTGTGTTGGTAAATGTTTCCAGGAACCTAGAAGTAGAGGAGTACCTCTGAAACTCTACAGAGTAAGAAGATGAGACATCTTAGTTGTGAAAATGCTGGGGAAATATGAGTGTAACCAGGGGCTACAGGTAGTATCTAAGGCAAATCTAAACAGGAGTTGCATTAAGGATGATGGTGACTAGGAATTGGGCAATCAGCTGAACATAAATGTGGTTTTTACAGGTGTGTGCTGCAGCCAGCTCATACTGGTTCTTAAGAGCCAATTGTTAAATTTTAGTGTGAGTAAATAGGCAAATACTACAAATTAGAGTTTGGTTTATTGTTTTGCTGATTGTCTAGAATTTAAAAAGTGATGGGGGGAATGTTAATAATGCAGATTAAACTTTTAAAAGTGTCATTTGTACATTCCCCTCCCCCTCCCCCAAGTTGATTGCTAAATATTTACCAGCATGCCTTTGCTTTTTACTGAGGTAATCATCCTTGTGCAGCATGATCACATATACATGGCAGAGAACTCCATTACTGTTCCATTTTGTGGCTCTCCTCCATCAATACCCCTGAAGCAATCAACCTGTGCTTTTGGCACACACAACCCCACAGGAAAGGGAGTCTTTGTTCTCTTAATAAGGACTCACACTCGGCCCAGACATCCCAGGAACTCTAGTTTCTTTCCTGTCTTGGACATTTCTGATACATGTAATGTATCAAAAGAGTAGAGATAGAGTTTGTTTGGGTTTGCTTGTTTGTGGAGGAGGAAGGATAGTTTCTTTTCCTTTCCAAGTTGAAATAGTGTTCTGAGAGTACTTGCATTTTTTTCCTTAAAGGCAGACTTTTCTTCTCAGAATCTGAAAGAGTTAGAGTCTCTTTCTTGTACTATTGCTCACTTGTCCCTATCCATCATATTCTCACCAATATTGGTTGGCAGCTAATAGTTTCTGAGTATCATTGAAATAATTAATATCAATTAGCTTTTACACAGGGATATTTATTAAGAAGGTATAGCAAAACCTGAAGCACAAGAACTTGGTCTCCAAGGAAAGCTGATTCAAATTGAAAACGTTTGTTATAAAACATTCCCCTTACCATGAAGTTCACTGCTCTGTGTGGCAAACCAGTGGGCAAGCACTCTTGCTTTCAGAACGTGGTTTCTTAGCTGCCAAGTCAATTTCCTAATGGACGAAGGTCACTCCTCAGAGCTCGTTCTTCACAAGACCTAGCTACTGATGCTACAAACTCTAGTTTCCAATGAGACCTTTGAAAGCTCTTCTGAACTTATGAAATTCACAGGTCGTAACCTGGTCCATTCTGTCTCTGAAACACATTCACCTAAGATCAGAAAAGAATGAACACAACAGAAACAGAAGAAACAAGGACAGCTTGTGTCCATGGTCACATGGTAGCTGGATGGAGAGATAAGGTGGCCAGAAGCAAGCTGCCACTTGGTGGGTCGCTGCCATTTCTATCACTGCTACTTCTCTGTCCCTCCCCCCACCACCTACCCAGAAACTTACAGCTATTCTTACCTCACTTCTCATCAGCCAAAAGAGAGTCTGTCCATCTGAGATTTTTGCATGCAAATTCATTTCTAGCTCAGTAGCCAATTAAAAGACATTTTATCATCAAGCAACATGTTGACAGGAAATAAAAAAAATCTGTGTCTACTCCAAGGCAGGGAAAGTCAGTTAATTAATAAGGTTATTATGTGCCAGGTACTACACTAAGTGCTAGGGATACAAAAAGAGGCGAAAGGCAATTCCTGCCCTCAAGGAGCTCACAGTCTAATGGGGGGGAAACAATAAGCAAGGGAATATATACAAACAAGCTATATACATGATCAATAGGAAATAATTAACAGAAGGAAGGCACTGAATTAAGAGGACTGAGAAAGACTTCCTGGAGAAGATGGGATTTTAGTTGGGACTTGAAAGATGTCGGGAAAACAAGAGGTGGAGATTAAAAAATTTTTTAATTAACATTTATTAAGTACCTGCTATGTGCCAGACACAGTGCTAAGCATTGGGAATACAAATACGGGGGTGGGGAAGACAGTCCCTCCCCTCAAGGAGCTTATAATCCAGTGGGGGAAGACAACTCACAACAGGAAGCTAAAAAGAGGCAGGGAGAGACAGTCAATGCCAGGATTACATGGACAAGTCAGAGGAGTCCCAGAGTAGTGCAACCAGGTAAGAAATGAAATGTCTGAGCTAACCCCCCTCCTTCAGTGAAGGGTCTAGAGTTCATGGCTCTATCATCTGATCACAGGGGCAGAGGTCAGTGAGGAGGTAGAGTACCAAGGCTGTTGGGATCTCCTCCCAGTGATGAGCTTACTGGCGCATAGTGGAAAAATCTGTCAGAGGTCCCAAAGTAGTGCAGTCAGGTGAGAGATGCAGAAAGATAGTATTCTGGGCATGGGACACAACCAGAAAAAATTCTCACAAACAAAAATGAAGTGCTTTGTTCATGGAACAGAAAGGGAACCAGTGTTACTAGATTAAGAATATAAGGTGGGAGGGGCAGCTAGGTGGCACAGTGGATAGAACACCGGCCCTGAAGTCAGGAGGACCTGAGTTCAAATCCAGCCTCAGACCAACCACTTGACACTTACTAGCTGTGTGACCCTGAGCAAGTCATTTAACCCCAATTGCCTAAAAAAAAGAAGAAGAAAAGGAATATGAGGTAGGGAGTAAGGCGTAAGAAGACTGGAAAGTTAGGGGGCAGAGCCTAGGCTATGAAGGGTTTGAACAACCAAAAGGGATTTTGTGTTTGACCCTGGAGGTAATGAGAAGCCACTGGAGTTTATTAAGCTGGGGGGTGGAGAGGAAACCGTGGAGAGCGTATAGACAACATAGTTGGACCTGCAAGATCTCCCATCAAGTCTCCATATGAATGTATAATAAGTAGAAAATATTGTGCATGTTCTATGGACTGGACCTCATTGGCCAATACTCTTGTTATATACATACATAAACACATAACCAAAAAAATTATCCACATATGTACATGAATTAATTTAAACAATTATTTTTATGGTTCTATTTTGTGACCTCAATAGGATGTGTATATGCTTCCAATAACACTAGACTGTCTTAGAAGTCTGATTTAACCAGATGAAATTGAATTTAACTGGTTTTCCTACCTTTAGTTATTTGTCTGTCAGTTAAATGTTGGATTTCATGTTATAGACATGTATTTCATTGCTCCCTTTTGTTGTGTTTTTAATTTCATGTTTTTTTAAGAATGGATATTTTTCCATGGAGACATGTAAAAGTTATAGTTCTTGAAGGACACTCTTCAACAGCTATTAAAGATATTGCAGGGCCTCTTGGTATTAGGAAATGAAAGGTTTTGAAGATCATTCGAGCCCATGGTGAAACAATTATTGTTACATCAAATTGTAAAGAAAAGTATAGTCAAGAACTGGCAAATTATTTTTTTTCTATAAAACAACTTACTTAATCCTCAGAAAACAATCCCCTCTTAAAAGGACTTAGTCCCTAGAGGAGCAATTGTTAATAATTCTATAGCACCATATAGGCTTCTTAAAGCAAGTAGACAAAAAGAGAGTAGGGAGGGAAAGAGGAAAAAAAGAAGGGAGAAAGGAGGGAATGAAGGAATGAAAGAAAGAAAAAAAATCCTAACTTTGTTCTGAAGAAAAACATTTGTCACAGGCAAGAAAAATTGAAAGACTGGAATACTGAAGACTATAAAAAAGTAATTTCTCCTGATGGAACTGACTTTTTAAATCAAGGTGTTACTAAAGCCATCATCAGAAGAAGAAATCCAGGTGAAGCTGTATGATCTAGGCATCTTTATCGAACTTTAAAACATCATCTAAATACATTTTAGGGAATTTTTATTTCTAATGGGCCTGGAAGTCTTGGCACTGTTGAAGGAATAGTGAATTTGATAAATATATTGATGTATTGAGTAACAGAATTATTTGAGAATTGTCAAAATTTCAAACTGAAGACTGCAACACAGTCTTGTAACATACCACTCATTACAAAAAGCTAGGGAATCTATCTCCGAGATGGAGATAAACATCCTTGAATGGCCTGGAAACTCACCTGATTTTAACTCCATTGAAAATTGATGTATTATCATCAAGGCTAGACTTGGGAAAATGGGTTATTCATAATAATAAAAATAATTATAATCTCAATAACAGCATTTATACAGTGCTTTAAAGTTTACAAAGCACTTTACATATGCTATCTCATTTGGTCCTCACAACAATCTTTTGTTATAAGGTTGGTACTATTATTACTATTCCCATTTTATAGATGAGGAAACTGAGGCACAGAGCTGTTAAGTGCCTTCCTCAAAGTCACATAGTTAGGAAGTGCCTGAATCAAGATTTGAACAAAATATATTCATAATATTCAATGTGATAAAAATAAGGTTTCATGATGAAAGTTAAAGGATATGTGTCAAAATCTTATAAATAATGCTAAATTATGCAAAATCAGTGATTGCTGAAAAATGACATTGTGTATTTCAAAAGGATTTTTTTGAGATGTAAAAAGGTGTAAGATTCATTGTATACCAAAAAATTAATTATTTAACTTTGTCTCAAGTAATCCACATACCACATATCTCTGCACGTGAACACACACACACATACATTTTCACTTTTCATCAGAATGAATGATTCAAGGGAACCCTAAGAAATGTATCTTTACTGCTCTGAACTATCTTCCTAAAGATATTTTCTCTACAAATTGTAGTCTCCACTTCTGTGTTTAATTCTCTATGTGCACATGCATCTTCTCCCTCTCATGAAGCTCTATTAATCTTGCTTCTCTGTACGTCTCCTCTGACTGGCTGTGGAGTGCATGAGTTTGTATTAGACATTTTCAAAGTTGAGTTCTTCATGCAAAATAGTTACGTGACTGAGCTGATGCTCACTTTGATCAACTTAGTATATCTTATTCATCTTTGAGCTAAATTGTTCCCAAAATCATCAATGTCTATTTTCACGCTATATTTTAATAAATGTATATTGTTTTAGAGGTATTAGTAAAAGAAGCTGACATCCAGTGAACCTAGCTTACTAAATATTTTTTCATTTTTAAGTGTAGATATAGAAGTCTAAGAGAATGTAATCTCCCAATCATCCTTCAGTTACTGAATAAGAAATTGGATAGAGCAGGCTATGAATATAGTGGGGCCCTTGATCAATGGATCAATTCCTTGAAGTATTCTATTGATTACATTAGCAATATATTGGACCCACACTTAACCTGCCACAGAGAAAGGTAACCAACACTATAGTTTCTAGGCACTTGTCTGTTCTACAAATTTGCAGTATCCTTTTTCTCAGAGCAAAACTAACTTTGCTAACTCAAGTCTCTGGCTCTAGCAATTATTTCTAAAGATGGGCCTCTATGTCGCCAGGTACTCAGCTCACGAATGGGCTGGGGTAACTGGTGAAGATATTGGACTTAGGATCTGAATCTGAGACCCCTCAGGAGCATCTGTGATGAGTGGACAATGGAGAGAGTGGTCCAGGAAAAGCTGGTTCCCCAATCTCTGCCCTTGGTGTCTTTACCTTCATGAATTCAACTCTATTCAATCCAACCAACATTTTATAAATAGTAGGCCTACTACGTGCAAGGCCTTGTACTAAGCATTGGAGATGCAAAGACAAAAATGAAAAACAGACCCTGACCTCAAGCAGCTTACCTTCTACTAGGAAATATAAATGAGTAAATAGAGAAGTAAATAAAAGATCATTTGAATGATGAGAGAGTTCTAACAATTAAGAGAATCAGGAAGATTCCCATAGGAATCATTTATACATAACAAAGTGAGGGGCGCAAAAGGGAGGGAAGGAGAGAATCAATAACTAAGGTGAATTCAAACCTACCCTCAAAATACTTCATTTCCAAAATTTAAACAAAAGTATCAGACTTCACAGCACAGAAACTAGCGATGCAACATGTTCAGACTGAGCAACAAGGGTATGAAATAATGCACACTTTATTGATAAACTATGTGTGTGGAAAAATTAAAATTCACCTTATTGACTTCTCCTTGTAAAGATAAAGCATATTCTTACATTCTGCTCTGTGGCGTTTTGTGTCATATTTGTGTGTACATATACAATATTTTTTTTATTTTAGTCTTCAGCCCTTCATGGTTTTGTCTATACCATCTGTTCGGGTTGGGGGGGGCAATTAAAGTTAAGTGACTTGCCCAGGGTCACACAGCTGGTAAGGTTGTGAGACCAGATTTGAACCCAGGTCCTGCTGACTCCAGAACCAATGCTCTATCCACTGTGCCACTTAGCTGCCCCTATACCATTGTTATTAATATAAAACCTTTGGAGGCTAATTTTTATAATCACAATATGAATGAAAGGAGAAAAACAGTGAAGCCATCTCTCTACATAAGTCCTCATTCATTTTTATTTCTAAATTTGGCTTAGATTACACTCAAAGAAAATGTTACTATCATACTATACATTGCCTGAGCAATGGAAGACTACAAAAATAAATAAATAAATAAATAAACACGTCTAGGAGAAATGGACCTTTTGAAAAATGCCTTGCTCTTAGAATGCAAAAATAATTACTAATGGAGTGACAGGGCAGGAGGTGCTTATGGTCAAGAAATCTTCTTTGAAGGTCCAGGAGTGTTCCCATTCTGTGCCAAGGCATGGCTTTAGAGAAACCATTCTGCTTTGTTTCCCGGTGTGCTGTTGCTATTCAAGACTGAGGTCCCCTATCTCCGAAAGATGCACACCAAGTTGGTCTGTCTGCTAGTGAGTTTTCCGTAGTGATTGTTCCATCTTTTCAAGACGGGCTTTGGTTTAGCTATAACCCTATCGTATTCTTTTATACCACCCTGTAGGGGCTTACCAGGTAGCAGGTGCTTGGGATCCTGCTGCTATCCCCTTCCATCTATGTCTAATCCAGCTTGGCTGTGCTGCACCAAGAATCTCTTTAAGCCTAGAAAGTGGGTGAAATAAAGAATCTAGTCAGTTATCCTGTCTTGACATTAATTATAATTATGGGGAGGGTTAGTTTTCAGCAAGATTGCAAAAAGACTATCTGTTTTTGAAGCCCTCCCTTTCAGCGGCCCTTCTTTATCTAACTCTCATATCTCCCATCTCCAACCTTAGGTACCTAGAAACCTCCAGAGCTGGCCACTCTGACCTCACTCCCTTTCATCCTCCCCTCAGGATCCTATATTTGGGTGCGTGATTTTGAAAGAGTATGTTCATTAACCCCAATGATTCTCTGATGGAATCTCAGGCAGTATGAAAGAAATATTTGGGCAAGAGCATGGCCATTCTAGTGCCCCTTGGAGCATCACACAGTGGTGCCAACCTACTCCACTGATGTGAAAGAGTGCATGGAACTGTTCTAGATTCTGAATGAGGAAGATCATAGCCAGAGAGTATTCTGGGTGCAACCGCTGCTGTTACAGATGTAAGAACTACAATGATGCCATATATTGGCAGAAAAAAACAGTTTATTTGCACTGGTCATCAGCTTCTGGGATAATCAGGAAATCCCCAGACAGTGTCTTGCTTAGGAATCTGGAGATTTAAATTCTATCCACCTCACAGGGTTAAAGAAAACACTTTACAAACCCTAAAGCACTATATAACTCTAAGTGACTATTATTATTATTATTATTATTATTATTATTCACTGATATCTTGCTGATGAAAGCCAGCTAAGGATTCTTAGCATTACCTGATCCTACAAAGCAGCTCTTGCTCCTGTACATCTTCTTGCTAATAACAGACTATGAGCTCTAGGAGGGCAGAGGCTGTGTCTCATCCCAATACTGTATCTCTCCCAGCACCTAGCCCGGTGGATGCTTAATTGAATGGAATTTGCTTTATTAAATCTTCTAATATGGGCTTCGAGAACAAAGTCTAGGCACAGAGCTCAGAGTTTACTGGGGCCATTCTCCTTTACCCCTCTTTTCGCCTTCCACTGTGAGATGGTATTTGAGTTGGCTCTTGGACAATGCTCCCCTGTTAAAGTCTCCTATACTACTGTACATAGGAAATGTCCATGGGATAGAAAGAGGATGAAAATTGGGACCCCTTCTTGATCACCTAAGGAGAAAATTCCAGGTGGAGAGTATTCAGTGGTACCAATCCTATGGAGGAAAAGAATCCCATACAGCTCTCCTTTTATTGTGATTTACTGCATCATTGTAGGTAGCTCAGTAGAAACTCTGTGTCCACACCTTCTCATCTTGGACAAGTCTCATCCATGTTCTTGTACAAATCATCCACAGGACATCCATCTATGATGTTGGGGGCCTTCTCTTAGGCTATTACAATAGTCCAGGCATGAGATCCTGAAGGCCTGGACCAGGGTGGTGGCAGTGTCAACAGAGAGAAGGAGACCCCTCTATGAGGGATGTGAAGGTAGAAAGGATAGGGCTTGACAACACTGGATATGTCACTGTGAGGAAGTGAGATATTGAAGTTGACACCTAGGTTTGGGGCCGGGTGACTGGGAGGATGATGCTAGCCTGAGCCCCAAAGAAAATCACTGTACATCTAGGCCTGCTTCTATATGTATAAAAAATGAGGACACTGGACTTAGTTATCTCTAACTAGTCCCTTCTAGCTCTAAACCCTATAAAATTAGAGCCATATTTATCTCATTTTACAAATATTTGTTATCTTCCAGCCACATTAATACATTTTCTAAATTTTTCTAAATGACTTAATTGGATTTCATGCCAAGCATCCTGTAAACTAAATTTCCCCTCCATTTCTATGAAATGATACCATTTGTCATCTCCCACTATCTCTATAATATTTTATAAATGAACTTGGCCACTAAACTAGTATTGCCCTTGGCTATCATATCTCTTCATTTAGCAAAGAGATCAGGTATCTACTTGCTCAGCCAACAGATCTTCTGGGCTCCCTTGGCTTCTTTTTTGTGGCAACCAGGACATGGATATTCTCTTGTCTAAAGCATTTACCATAGTCCTGGCCATGACTACATCAACCAGTCATAAACTTTCTCTTTCTCCATTTTCTTTTCTTTATACTTCTTCCCATTACACATGATGAAAAAGAATAATCAATCAACCATTTAACAGTTACTGAGTGAACACCTACTCAGTGCACCACACACCTACATTGTGCTAGATGTTATTGGGACCACAAAGATGTATGTGGCAAGCTTATTACCAATAAGTGCTTACATTCTATTCACAGAGACAAAGGTAGGCCACACATCTTACAACACAACACAATCATCAAATTAGTACAGAAAAATAAGGAAGAAATTCAGAGGAGGAAGAAATAATTTCTATTTGAGATGATCAGGGAAGGTATTTTGGTTATTGACAAAATCACATTATTCCAGAGCCATCAATTCACATGAAAACTCAACGAAAAAGAGAGAAGAGGTAGGTAATGTCAAATTTCCCCTAGCTCTACTGCCTTATTTCTAATAGGCATAGACTGGTTTCTGGGATGCCAGCAGATGTGTGGGTGCCTATTTTGCTATCATCTAACATCATGGGATCTTTTTTTTGCATAAGGTATTTTCTAAGTCAATGGCAACCTCAGCATTTATTCACCCAATGGGCCCATGTTTGCCTACACCTAAGAACAATATCCCTTAATCACAGGGTAGGTGATGATCTCTTCTTATCTTCCCAATTTCGTTGTTAGACAACACCTCAATTTAGGGCTTACAAGCATTCAGAGTGGATTTCACAGATTTTTGAAAATTTTATGGTAAATGTACCCATAAATTGTTTTAATTGAGACTAGAAAAAAGAAGAGGTTTAGTGGAAATGTAGGGTAGGGGATAGAGCACTTGGGGGCATATAAGCATGAATTCTCCTAGAGACCTAGGTCAGGATTGGGTCTTTCAGAGCCCAGGTTTCTGACGAGTTGTACAAACTTATCAAAAAATGTCTTCACCAGCAACTAGTCATTCTGGATCAAAGTGCAAGCTCACCCCCTAATAAATCCCATTAAACGCATGCATGTATGTGTGACTATGTACATATGTACATCTGTGTACATGTGTTGTGTGGTCTAAAGAGAGCAGGGGAAGGTCCCTTGCCCAAAATTCTCTCTCTCACTCAGCTACCACAGTACCTGGAAATAGCATCAGATTCTTAAGAATAAAATATTTCTCCCTTCTTCTCATACTTTATAAATAAGATAAGGATAGCTTTTAAATCTGTGCTTCCTTGGTATTGGGAGCCCCCTCTACTTACATAGGTTAGAACCTTCTCTGCAATGTATACTCTATCTAGAGCACTGGACAGTTTATGACTTGCCCAGGGTCACAAATGTGTTGGGAGGATTTGAAACCAGGTTTTCCTCGTCAGTTCTCTATCCACCATGCTACACTCTCTACTCTTCAAATAATAATGACTTACATATATATAGGCTTGCAAAGAACTACCATTACAGCAACTATAGGGCTGATCATGCAAGTATTATTCATCCCAATTTACAGATGAGAAAACTGAGGTTCTAAGGAGTTATTTGACTCACTCGGGATGACACAGCTAGTAAGGGTCAGAGCCAGGATTCAAAACCAGTTCTCCTTGGACTCAACTCTGCTATTTCCATTTCAACCAAGTGCCTCTGGAAGAAGGGACACATTGAGTCACCAATAACTTGGTGAGAATCACTTTGACAGCTCACTTTCTGGGTCAGCATGAGAAACACAAGGACCTGACAAGAGGATATTTAAAGGGGCAGCATAGAAATGTTAAGGAGAAACTCACTTGTACACAGCTAACCTTCTCCCTTAATGTCTTTTAACCAGGAAATCCTAGAGCTAGGACAAACATCCTTTCCCCCTCTACTAATTTTATTGCCTTTTCCATTTTGCGATCCCATGTGTCATGGCTCTAGGCCCAGTACTGCCAAAGGCCAACATACAATGGCACCTTCTGCTACTTCCTGGTCTTGACTAGCTCTGAAGATGCCATCTTGTACCCAGTGAGGGTAAGGGAATTACTGGATACCTGAGCGAAGTCTCTTGCCAACTAACATTCAAGGGGGTGCAGAGTAACAAATCATAGCAACCTTGTATGAGGAGTAATAATTCCCATTTATGCTGGTGAACACCTGTGTTCATCTGAGTAATTTTTTGTTGTTTTTGAGTCATTTTCAGTCATGTCCAACTCTTCATGACTAATTTGGGGTTTTCTAGGCATACATACTGGAGTGGTTTGCTATTTCCTTCCCCAGTTCAATTTACAGATGAGAAAACTGAGGCAAATAGGGTTAAGTGACTTGCCCAAGGTCACACAGCTAATAAATACCTGAAGCTAGATTTGAACTCAGGAAGATGGGTCTTTTTGGCTCCAGGCCTGGCATTCTATTCACTGCACTACCCTAGCTGCCCTCTGAGTAAATTAGGATTGGATTTACTTTCAAAATCCCAACCACCCAGATTGTTTAACAACCTATTATGGTAGACTACAGACACTCATCTCCTCCAAATTAATTTGCTCTCTATTATAGCATCTAAGCACTATCCTGTGGCATCATTTTTATTGCTGGTTTTTGTTGCTTGAATTTTCCATATATGCATGTGTGTGTGTATATATATATGTACATGCATACATACATATATTATGTGTGTGTGCATACACACACTCCTTTATGGTAAGGAAATCCATAGTACCTAATAGACGATCAATAATTAGTCAGACACCAGATAAGTGCCTACCAGCTGCCAGGCACTGTCCAAGGCACCAGGTATGCAAATACAAAAAAGGTGAAACAATCTCTGCTCCCAAAGAGTTTCCATTTTAATGGGGAGACAAGAAATATGTAAGTCTGTGTATATGTGTATATGTGTGTGTGCTCACACATATATGCATACATTGCAGAAATATATACAGAATGAACAGAGAATAAATACAAAGTCGATGTATATGTGTATACATGTATGTATGCACATGTGAACTATATGTGTATGTGTAGATGTACTTCATGTATATGTGCAGAATAAACACATTTGTGTATATACATGTGTATATCTTTGCAGATATATATACAGAATTAATGTAAAGAAAATAAATAAAAGGTATTTATATTCCTATATGGATGTCTACATATTTATCTATGCATATACCTTTTACAGCAGTAGATTATGTACATTATAAAGAGAATAAAATACAAAATATTTTTATTTATAGATGTATACACATATATGCATATTCAGAAGTGTATATGTATGGAACAAACATAAAGACAATAGATGCAAAATATTTCTATTTTATGTATGTGTGTGTATATATATATATGTATGTATTCAGGTGTGTATGTATATACAGAATAAATATAAAGAAAATAAATACAAATTATTTATGTATATATATTTGTGTGTGTATACATATACATACATGTCTATCTATGGTCTATTCGATGTGTATGTATAGATGTGTATATATCTTTGCAGCAGCATAGGTATTTATAGGATAAGCATAAAGAGAATAAATACAAGCATTTGTATTTCTATATGTGTATTTACATATATACAAATGTCTATATACATATGTAAAAGTATATGTATATGCAGAAAAATTCAAAGAAAACAAATATAAGGTATTTGTATATATGTAGAGGTATACATATATACATGTGTATATATAAATATGCAGAAGTATATGCATGCATGGAATAAATGTAAAGAGAATAAATATAAAATATTTGTATGTATATATGTATGTATGTATACGTGTGTGTGTGTGTATACATATACACCTTTGAAGCAGTATATATATATAGAATAAATGTAAAGAGAATAAAATAGGGTAGTTAGGAAGGGAGGGCACTAGCAGTAGGCAGATCAGGAAAGGCTTCATGCAGAAATCATTAATAATAATTGACATGTATATTATGCTTGCAAGCTTGCAAAAGCTCTTTTTGGCCATCTCATCTGAGGCTCCCAACAACCCTGTGAAGTAGGTATTATCATACTCATTTCACAGGGGCAGAAGGCAAGTCTGAGAGGGGTTCAGTGACCTGCCTGTGGCCACCAAGCTTAGCATTTGTCAGAAATGGGTTTAAACCCTGGTCATCCTCACTCCAAGACCAGTACTCTGCCCACTACTCCATGTACTTAATGAATATTTACTCAGCGAAGCAAACAGGAATGAATAATTCACCTTGTCATTAAATGCAAAAACAATCCTCAGAAAGTCCTCATTCTTGAAAAGAAATTTTCAGTCCCTAAAGACATCATGAGAAGCAGCCTTCTAGAGTAGATAGACAGCTGCTTCTTTATAGTCTTTGATCACTTCTCTAATGGAAAATGGCTTTTGGTCTTCTGTATGGGATTTCCCAAAAGTCTCAGTGCAGTTCAAGTCTTTAATTACTTAAGCTACTGAAATATAAAAGAATTGATGAAAATATAATAACTTAAGCTATTAAGGCTTTAAAATGCACTAAGACTTTTGGGACACCCTATATTTCTGTAAGTTGCCTATATATTTTGGTAGTATGGATGGCCTTGGAGCCGAAGGTTCAACCTCACTTGCGACTTACTGTCTCAATGTTCTAGGCAACTTTCTAAGGTGACATAAATTGCAGAGAAGGTACTGACCTATATTGGTAGGGAGCATTTCTTCACCCAGGAGTTTTCCATACTAATGGAATCACTGGTCTATCCCTGTCCCAAAATAAAGAAGGGCTTCAATTTCTAGGAGTTTTCAGGTAAGTTACTGGCACATATGGTTCCCACCATATCACTTCTCTACACTTCCTCTCTCTTCTCCACCTACCTCCTACTTAGCTAGGGAGCTCAGTGGATAGAAAGCTAGACTTAGGCTAAGAAAGAGCTGAGTTCAAATCCCGCCTCTAACTAGCTATATGGCCTTAGAAAAGTCACTAACTTCTTTCAGGCTCAGTTTCTTCACCTTTAAAATAGGGGCAACAATAGTACCTCTCTCATGTGACAAGGATCAAATGAAATAATACATGTGCTCTGTAAGCCTTAAAACACCACATAAATACTAGGTATTACTGTTATTATTATACTCACCACTTTCCAAATATACACATCCACAAGACAGACTCTCTGTGAAGTTAATGGCAAACAATCCTCTCCAAAGCTGGACTTTCACCAAAGCAGAATCCAACATTAGCTCTTGACCTGGATTTTTTAAGACCAAGGGTAAGAAAATTAGGAGTAGATAAATCCTGAAACTCTGCCTGGCAGCCTGGCAACTGAGAAATTTCCCAGACCCTCTTTTCCCCACCTTGAGCATCCAATTCTACTCTAGTTAATTCTGATAAAAGTTGCCACTGTCTGAGTACCTTCCATTAATTCTAACGGGATCCATGTAGCTATATACTCCAAAGAGTTTGAAACTTCTCTCCCCAGATGCCCTTGTCTGGACCTTGGCACTGCCATACTTCCCATTTCTCCAGTGACTTACTTTGCAGTTTGCAAACAGAGATCCAGTAAATGGACCCACTTAAAGCCATATCATTCATTGTTCCAAAGAGTGTTTTGAAAACTAAATCCAGAAACAGCTCTAATCAGACAAAGCCAAGATATTGTTGGCAGTAGAAGGATTTTGTTTGTTTTAAAGGTTCTTAATTATTATACCCAAATTATAAAGGTTCTTCCTGAATTTTATAAAGTTGACTGGGAAAACAGCAATGAAATAGAAAAGCTATTCCAAGAATTGTTTAGTATTTTATATTTCAACCACTGAAATATGTCAGTGGCCTTATTGGCCTCCATCATGCAAAAATGCACTTGAAAGAGGTGGGGAGGGGAGAAAAGGGGGAGACTTAAACTCCATATCACTTTTTAAAAAGAATAACTTTTTGAACTCATTTCTTCTGAGATAAGCCTGAATACATTAGAGACTTTAGGATATAATCCCAGTATTAGTCTAATCACTTGCATAGCATTTTGTCAAATGTGCCCTGATGGAAAATGTACTTTCATTTTATTCCAGAAGATCCTAAGAAAGCAAAACCTTATATGAAATTTCAAAGGGGAGGGAGGAAAACATCAATTCAGAATTTGAAATTCTGTCTCAAAAAAAAGACATTAGGATTTGCATTTTCTTATTAAAAAAAAAAGTTTTCTATAGAATGACATAAAAGAAGAAATGTCTTTCATTTTGCTTTTATAGTTTAATTTAAGCTATCGTTTCCATGATCCTCTGTCTTTTACTTGTTTCCTGGTCCCTTTCTCCCCCCCCCAAAAAAAAAAGAAAGGCTATAATTCATTTTAAATTTAATTTTTTCCATTAAACAAAGTTTATTTTCCTCCTACCTCTTCTCTCATTTAAAAAAAACAAAACAAAAAAAATTTACATGGATAATCAAGCAAAACAAATTTCCACATTAACCACATCAAAAGATTTATATTTCTGATTCTATACCCTGAGTCCATCACCTCTCTGTCAGGAATTGCGTAGTACGCTTCATCATGTTTCCTCTGGAATTGTAGGTCATTGCATCAATCATTACATCGTTAACTTGTGTTTGGTTTTTTTGGGGGGTGGGGTGCAATCAGGGTTAAGGGACTTACCAGAGTCACACAGCTAGTAAGTCTCTGAAGCCAAATTTGAACCCAGATCCTTCTGACTCCAGGGCCAGTGCTCTATCCACTGCACTACCTAGCTGCCCCCATTGATCACAATTCTTAAGTCTTTCTTCAAAGTTGCATTTCTCTACAATATTGTTCTTGAATAAATTGTTGTTCTGGTTATACTCACTTCACCCTGCATATATAATAACTTATATATCATTAATTCACTAAGGCTGCAGGGTATGATGGAGAGTGTTAAACTAGCAGTCAGGAAAACCTGGGTTCAAATCCCCCCACTGACATTTACAAATTATGTAATTATGGACATGATGTTTAATCTTTCTGCATTTCAGTCAAGTCTCTAAGACTCTAAATTTTAGAGGGGTTGCTCTACGCCTCAGAGTCCTCACACCAATGAAATCACCAATCATTGATACATTGATATCTACCAATATCCCTAACTGAGGTACTCATCTAAGAAAAAGTTCCACTGGTGTAGACCTTGAGCCCAGCTTGCAAGGCAATCAGTGTGAAAGGTAGTCTTCAAAATGCTATCAGTGAGTCATGCATTCCTTATTAGAAAAAGGTCTGGACATACATGACCTAGTAGAAATCTCAAATCTGTGGTTTTACCTTAATTCCAGGGACAGTGGGGCTGGAGTAAAGGTCAGAGAGAGCAATTCTGCCTATCTGAAATTGTATTTCGTTGCAATTTGTTTTTAATTCCTGCCCGTAGGACAGGAAATAGCAAAAGTCCTTGCCTCACCTAAGTGCCAGGAATCTATCTAATCATGGTCAGCAAGTGACCCTAGGGTCCTGGTTCATCAGGGGTGCCTTGGGTCTGAATAACGGACTCTCTAGACCCAGGAAACTCCACCTGAGGCATCCAGACAAGAAGGAGAATGATGTAGTGAATTGGACTCTGAAATATCTATCATCCAACCTGATTAATTTAGGTCAAAAGAGCTGCCTTAGCTTCAGCTGCGGGGTATTTTTCCTCACTTATATGGATAATTGCTTCAACTCTTCACTCTTCTTTTCCCATATAGGAAACCCATCGAGAAAAACTTGCGTTCCCAAGTTCCCACTGCATGTGGTCCTAATACGATGCTGTCCTCTCTCTCTAATCCCCATATGGATACTCTCAATGATCTTTGCTTTAAAAAAAAAAAAATAGGTCAGCCCAGCCCAGACAGCAGAAAATTTGGAGGTTCAACCTTCCAATGGCATGAGTTAGTGAAGTATGCTAAAAAATGCTCTGAACCCCAAGATATTCAGTCAGGAGACCTGAGTTCTTGTCACAACTCTGTCATTAACTAGTATGTAATCTGTGGTCTATTATTTAACCTCATTATGTCTGTTTGTTTACCTATAATATGAAGAGGATAATGCCTTCCCATCCTGCCTCATAGGATTGATATAATATTAAACAACATATAGAAAAATACTTTGAAAGACATAAAGCACCATATGAAGGCACGATAGTATTGTTATTATTATTATTATCAAGTGGTATCTGGGACATGTCCCTTTCATTGCATTGGGTTCCAGAAAAGTTAGCCCAGGTTCAACATACTCTTTGGGTACAAAACCACTCAAAATAAACAAACAAAGCCCCATCACTGTGTTTATTTTTAATAATCAGTTTGAAGCCCTTCAGAGAGAGAGACAGAGAACCTAAATTAATCAGGTTGGATGATTGGCCAATTAGACATTTTGTGATACAAGTTCAAAGACAAGAACCTGGACATTGCAGTCTTGGCTCCACTAGCTACACACTCAATATACTCATGGGGGGGGGGGGAACCTTTGATGAATGGGACTGAAGTTGCTGGAAGATGTCACTTCTTGGAAGCAGCAAAAGGACAGTGAAGGTTTAACTCTCCTCCCCCTTCCCCTATACTTGCACCTGGCAGGCATTTTAAACATGATTTCTCTGTTTCTTTAAGCTGTTTTTAATTCCTGGTTTTGTTTCATGTAAACTATGATGAGTCACAAATGCTCTGTGACTCATGTCTGTTAATTAAGTGTGTCTAGGGGATCCAGAATGGAGGAAGCCAGTGAATAGCTTGGAATTCACAGAAATAAACAGGATAGAGATTTGAATGTAGATTAAAAATGCTACTGTTTTGTTCAGTTTTTGTTTGTTTGCCTCCCCTAGATAGGGGCAGCATTTATGTCTGCAGTCAAGGAGGCAACATAGCGTGTTTAGTTTTATGAATATTGTCTCATTTACAAACCATGTTAAGAATATTATATTTATTTCCTCTTATTAATAAGCCTAACCTATATGTAGCTATTTTTGTGTATTAATGACCTCAACAGTTTTAATACTATATATAACTCTTTCTATTCTGTTTTGTGTAAAGGAGCTCCTGTATAAGCTTCCAATCTCTAGAGAGAGGGAAGTAATAGAAGAGTGGACTAAGGAAAGATCTTGGGGCTAAATGGTGAAAAAAAACGTATGGTCTGAGAAGAGTGGCCTTCCTTTCACTTTTGCTTTCCATCTGAAACTCCAAACCTTTCCAGATAGCACCCCCTGGAGGTTACATAATTATGACATAGTTGTTTAATCTGGCTTTACATAACCCCATTTAGGATTATCTGGAGTGGTTTGCCGTTTCCTTCTCTAATTCATTTTACAGGTGAAGAACTGAGGCAAACAGGGTTAAGTGACTTGCCCAGGGTCACACAGCTAGTAAATGCATGGAATCAGATTTAAACTCAGGAAGATGAGTCTTCCTAACACCAGGCACAACACTTTATCCACTGCACCACTTAGCTCCCACATTAATGACATAACATAATGCCATTAAAACATTTCATATGTGTGGGTCATAACATCCCACAAGTGTGTATTATCGATAGGAAGAATGAATATACCTAGGAAGGGTAAATGATAGACACATATAAAGAACACATGTGGCCAGGGAAGTAAGAATAAGGAAAGAAACAAACATTAATTAAGTGTTTACTCTGTTCCAGGCACTATACTAAGTCCTTTCAATAGCATTTTATTTTTTCCAACTACATGTAAAGACAAATTTTAACATGAATTTTTTTAATTTTGAATTCCAAATTTTCTCTTTCCCTCCCTCACCTCCTCCTCCCTTCCTAAGATGGCAAGCAATCTGATATATATTGTATATGTGTAATCATGTAAAACATATGTCCATATTAGTCATGTTGTGAAAGAAGAAACAGACCAAAAGGGGGGAAAAAGTAAAAATAATAATAATAATAAAGTGAAATCTGCATTGAGATTCAATTAGTTCTTTCTCTGAATGTGGATAGCATTTTGCATCATGAGTTCTTTGGAATTATCTCGGATAATTGTATTGCTGAGAATAGCTAAGTCATTCACAGTCGATCATTGCACAATGTTGCTATTACTGTTGTACTGCTGGTTCTGCTCACTTGACTTTGCATCAGTTCATGTAAGTCTTTCCAGATTTTTCTGAAATCTGTTTGCTCATCATCTCTTTTTATAAATAGCATTTTACTTTTTTCCCAATTACATGTCGAAACAATTTTTAGCATTCATTTTTATAAGATTTTGAGTTCCAAATTTTTCTCCCTCCATCCCCTCTTCTTAAAATGGTAGGCAATTTGATATAGGTTACATAGGTATGTAACTTACACAATATATCCTCACAAAAACGCTGGGTGATAGCTAGCATGTAAAACCTATTTCCATATTAGTCACAGTTGTGAAAAAAGAAACAGATCAAAAGAAAAAAAACACAAAAAAGAATAAAGTGAAAAAAGCATGCTTTGATTCTCATTCAGAATCCATTAGTTCTTTTTCTGGAGGTGTATAGCATTTTCTTTCATAAGTACTTTGTATTTGTCTTGAAAGGTTGTATTGCTGAGAATAGCTGAGTCATTCATAGTTGATCATCACACATGCTGCTGATACTGTGTATGTTTTCCTGGTTCTGCTCATTTCACTTTGCATCAGTTCATACAAGTCTTTCTAAAATCTGCTTGTTCATCATTTCTTATTTCACAGTAGTACTCAATTACATTCATATACCACAGTTTGTTCAGCCATTCCCCAATTGATGGGAATCCTCTCAATATCCAATATTTTGCCACCATGAAAAGGAATGCTATAAATATTTTTGCACATGTAGGTCTTTTTCCCTTTTTCAATGATTTCTTTGGGATACAAACCTAATAGTGGTATTGCTGGATGAAACAGTATGCACAGTTTGGTTGCCCTTTGGGCATACTTCTTAATTGCTCTCCAGAATGGTTGGATCAGTCCACAATTCCACCAATAATGCATTAATGTCCCAATTTTCCCACAACCTCTCCAACATTTATCATTTTCTTTTTTTGTCATATTAGTCAATCAGAAAGGTGTAGTAAGGTGGTACCTCAGAGTTATTTTAATTTGCATTTCTCTAATCAAAAGTGATTAAGAGCACTTCTTCATATGCCTATAAATAGCTTTGATTTCTTTATCTGAAAACCATCTGTTCATATCCTTTGACCATTTATCAATTGGGGAATAGCTTGTATTCTTATAAATTTGACTCAATTCTCTATACACTTGAGAAATGAGGCCTTTTTCAGAGACACCTGCTGTAAAGGTTGTTTCTCAGCTTTCTGCTTTCCTTCTAATCTTGGTTGAATTGGTTTTGTTTGTGCAAAAGCTTTTTAATTTAATATAATCAAAATTGCTTATTTTACATTTTGCAACACTCTATCTCTTGTTTGGTCATGAACCTGTAACCCACTTAACTTCTTCTTTAAGAATTTGGATGCAGGGGCAGCTAGGTGGTGCAGAGGACAGAGCACCGGCCCTGAAGTCAGGAGTACCTGAGTTGAAATCCGGCCTCAGACCAAACACTTGACACTTACTTGCTGTGTGACCCTGGGCAAGTCACTTAACCCCAATTGCCTTAAAAAAAAGAAAAAGAATTTGGATGCAATACCACTTGGTGCATATACATTTAGTATTGATATTATTTCATTGTCTATGGTACCTTTCAGTAAGATGTAGTTTCCTTCCTTATCTCTTTGAATTAGGTCTATTTTTGCTTTTGTTTTGTCTGAGACCAGGATTGTTACCCTGGCTTTTTTCTTTTTTTTTTTTTAACTTCACCTGAAGCATAATAGATTCTGCTCCAGCCCCTTCCCTTTATTCTGTGTGTCTCTCTGCTTCAGGTGCATTTCTTGTAAACAACATATTACAGGTTTATAATTTTTGATCCACTCTGCTATCCATTTCCATTTTATGGGACAGTTCCATCCCATTCACATTCACAGTTATGATTATTAACTATGTATTTCCCTCCATCCTATTTTTCCTCCTATTTGTCATCTCTCTCACCATTTCCCTGCTCAACAGTGATTTGCTTCAGTCTACTACCTCCCTCAGTCTGCCCATGAGAGACCCTCATGTCTGATGCTGTGCTGAGGGTGACAGTAAGGAGGTAGCTGGCGCTGCTGGAGGTTGTAGGGGTCTGACAGCTTAGCTGGTGCTGAGCCAGGGTCCTAGTGCTGTTGTCTGGCATGGGCTGAGGTCAGTGGGGTATTGCTGTGTTTCCCTGGGACTACACTGAAGCACATGGAGGTTTGGCCACTAAAGGTTGTCTGTTTGCCCAGGGCTATGCTGGAGCATATGGTGGTTCTCACAGTTGGGGTCTGCCCATTCCCCTGGTTATGCTAAGGCATGTGAGGAATCCTGGTGTTGGCATTTGCCTGCTCCACTGCACCAGGGCTCAAGCTCTCCCACTGGTTTGCTGAGGTGGGCCTTGTTGCTGGTTTGCTAGCACACTTCTTGTCCTAGACTATGTTCTCTTTACCAAAGTGAGACAGACCTTTCTTGCTGATCTTCCAAGTTTCTTGGGCTAAAAGATTGTTTCACCCTATATTTTTGCCGGTTCTGCTATTTCTAGGATTTTTTTAGAGTGCTATTTTATGATTGTTTGGTGGTGAATATGGGAGTGTGATGGTGATTTGCTGCTTACTCTGCCATCTTGGCTCCCCTCCTAAGTGCTTTAAAAATATTATCTCATTTGATCCTCAAAAACCCTGGGTGATAGGCACTAAAATTATTCCCATTTTACAGTTCAGAAAGCTGAGGCAAACAGAGGTTAAGTGACTTGCTCAGGGCCATACAACTAGTAAGTGTCAGAAGCCATATTTGAAATCATGTCTTCCTGACTCCAAGACCTAGAGCTTTATCCACTGAACCACCTAGGCTAGCATTTATATAAGGTTTGCAAAGCACTTTACATATGCCATCTTGTTTGAGCCTCATAAGAATCCTATGGGGTAAGTGATATTATTATCCCCATTTTACAGATAAGAAAACTGAGGTAGACAGAGGTTAAGTGACTTGCCCAGGGTCAAACAGCTAAGTAAGTGTTTGAGGCAGGATCTGAACTCAGGTCTTCCAAACTCCAAGTCCAGCACTTTATCTACTGAGCCACCTAGCTGCCAGGGCACAAGGTTTATGGGTCATATATAACATGTGACATTTGGAGGAGTAACTCACACCTCTGGGGTTCTAGAGCCACTGATTTCTGATGATGTCATTGTACTGTTTCTTCTACACTAGAACTTCCCTGCCCCCAACTCCACTCCCGGTCTCACACGGTATATAATTCCTGGTGAGCCGTGATCCAGTGGTCTCATGGTTACTTCTGAGAATATTTGAAGGCTTCTGTCTACTTCTAGTTTGTGGTTTCAGCTGCAGTCCCTTGCTGAGTTACTGCCCTTCCACATAAGTAGGGTGGGGTAGGGGTTGGGGTGTGGTTTCTGCCATTTCTCTTAGCTTAAAGCCCAGATGCTAAAGATTCACATCTTTTAGGAAGACCTACCATTCATGTATTGAGGATCAGATTAGGGAGTAAATCCTTCAGATAGTTTAAGGACAAGAAGATGTACTAATTCCCAAAGTCTTATTTTTTCTAATAGACGAGTCTTTTTCCCCAGAGTCCAATCTCTTTTGAAAAACACAACAACCAGTCAGTTGAGTAAAACCTATAGACTTTTGACACATCTTTGGACCTCATGTGTGCCTGGGGCTGAATTTCAGACCACCGTACCAAGTAACAATCTAATTTAGGGTTGGAAATTCCTTGTAATTCCTACTTAATCCTTTATGTGAATCGTGTCCTCAGTCCTATTTTGGAGGAACTCTGCCAAACAAACTTTATAACATCTGTGTGATTCTCAGGTTCCATGAGCTGGTTTTTTTTGGGGTGGGGGGTTGTGTTGTTGTTTTTTTAATTTTTAACCTCACTCTCCCACCCAATATTGTATTCTTCTTTCAAATGAGAGGGAAGGGGAAATGGCAAGAATAAAAAAATCAAGGAGGAGCCACTTCAAAGTATCACCTTCCATTTCAATCCTCTGTTCCAAATTTGTTACTTTATTATGTATAGGCGGTTGGCAACAAGTTCTCTGAGCTTTAAGATACACTGTATTTGTTATCATCCTCATACTCCTTCCTTCAAAGTGCCTTTCATTCAAAATATCATTCCAGATCACTGACAGACCCAGGTTTCAGCCAGAACTAGATGAAAACAGAAAAATCTAATTTCAAACAGCTCTCCTGTAAAAGACAAAGGATCCTCCTCCTCCTCCTCAACCTCCTTCTCTAATCTTCATCAATATGGATGGTCTTAACATTGAAGGAAAAGAAAATGGCTGACATTAGCAAATATTATCTTCTCAATAAAGGAGGGAACCTGATGTAGCTCTTTTGCTAAAGTGACTTCCTTGTTCCATGCACCAAATCTGTAGCACAGACTAGGGCTCTTAGAGCTAAAAGATCAAAGTTCACATACTTCCTCCCGCCACTTAGTCCCTTAATCTTCCTAGTTTAAGCCCACTTTAAAACTCTTCCAAGTGCATCTTTAATCAGAAAGAAAACATTGTTTAATTGAAAACCTTGCTTTTCAGGAACAGCTGTCCTTACCCCACGAGAATGGCAGCTTTAAATGATTCCCAGAAACATGAGAGACTCTTAGGTTTGAATTGTCAGCATCCTATGAGGAGACTTAGAGCTCTAACCCAGTACCTGAAGTAGAAAAGATCATTATCAAAAATGAAGAGATGTTCACAAGAAAGTGAAACACTCACAAGAAGTGTCCAAAGGGGTCTTCCCTCAATGAAGTTACCAAAGGGGACTTGGTAATTAATTGTAGCATATTTCCATCATGAGGCTATTTCATAGAGTCTCCTAATTCAATATTCCTAAAACCAGATTTTAGCTTGGTTTGTCCTTATGTCTCCCCATTGTCCTCAGGAAAAGTCCGCACTTTTCTGCCAGGTTGTCAGTTCCCCCATGATTGGGTTCTACCTTACCCAGACAACCATGAGAAGTAGAATAAGGTACAGAGGCAGCAAGATGGTGCAGTGGTTAGAAGGATGAGCCTAGTGTCTGGAAGATCTGAGTTCAAATTCTGCCTCAGACACTTACTAGCTTTGTGACTCTGGCAAGTCATTTAACTCCTGCCTCAGTTTCCTCAACTGTAAAATGGAGATAATAATGGCACCAACCTCCCAGGACTGTTGTGTGGACAAAATAAGATAATATTTGTAAAGTACTCAGCACAACACTTTGTGCACAGTAAGTGCTTAATAAATCCATGTTTCCTTCCTACCTCCCGGAAAGTATGCCAGCTATAGAGTCAAGGGACCTGGGTTTGAATGCTGGGGCTGCTACTTATCATGGGACCTTAATCAAGACTGGATGTCTTTTTACGCATAGAGTTTTGTCATAGTAGGCACTTTTTACTGAATTCAATGTCATTGTTTACCCCTCTCTAGACCTCAAGATAGTTGTATTTTTTTTTACATCATCTATAAGTGAAGGTATTTTTTTTAAATTATGTTCAATATAATAAGGACATTGAACTAGACAAATCAACTCTCAGGTCCCATCCAGCTCTAAATCCTATGAACCAACAGTACCCAACCTGAACCCTCCTCTGTTCCAGTCTGGATGGTCTCTCCACTATCCCCACATCCCCCCTTCCATGCCTTTGTTCATGCAATTTTCTGCATCTAAAATGTTCTGCCTCCTCCTTTCTGCCCATCCAGATCTTACCAATTCTTCTAGCCCAGCCCAGGTGCTTTCTCTACAAAACATTTCCAAACTCCTCCAAACTTCACTGATCTCCTGCTCCTGTGATCTTACATTACCACTCCTGTCTGTAGCCTTCCTTCATTTTATACTTACTCATATAATGTCTTGGGGTTTTATTGTGCCATGCCCTAACTACATAGCTTTTCACACCCAACTAGACTAACAGCTGCTGGAGGGTAGGAGGGTGGTATATTACCCAATCTGTAGATAAAAGGTGCCGAAGTGTTGGTTTCTTGAGGCAACTAGGTGATGCAGTGGATAGAGCACTGGGCCTAGAGTCAGGAAGACCTGAGTTCAAATCCAGCCTTAGATACTTACTAGCTTTGTGACCCTGGGTAAGTCACTTAACCCTGTTTGCCTCAGTTTCCTGGAAAGGAAACATTCATAGTTGTGAATATGACGAGATGAGCTGGAAAAAGAAATGGCAAACCTCCCCAATATCTTTGCCCAGAAAAACCCTAGCTGTGTGACTCTGGGCAAGTCACTTAACTTCTGTTTGCTTAAGTTTCTTCATCTGTAAAATTGAGATAAGGAAGCTACCTCTCAGGGTGGTTGTAAGGGCCAAATGTGATAGTAAATGTAAAGTGCTTAGCACAGTGTCTGCCACGTAGTAAGCACTCTACAAATGTTAAATATTATCATTCTTGGTTCGGATTGCCTGATTTCATTTCATTTGAATTGCTGTGTTTGAGGATTTCACTCAAACTCCAACAGAGCTTAAACCTCATTATTCCTATAAACCACTGAGCTCAACCCAGCCCACTCCTCCACAGTGGGCTGCGGGGAAGCAAAGCAAAGCAAAGCCCTCAGGTTAGGGCTCCCACATGATGCCTCAGTAAGAATCACTGCTTAAGAGGTGCATCAGAGTTCCAAGATGCATCCAGGCAGGCATCATTCCGGGCTCATTCATGCTCCATCCTGCCTACCTATTCACAGAATTCCTATCTTTTTTGTTGCTCAGAGAGGACTGGCATATAACAAGTGGCCCAGACTGGGCTGAGGGCCAAACCTCACACCTCCATCCTAAGAAAAAGAATATAAAATTGTTCACCCAGGACTAAGACTTCTACTCGATGTCTACCTGCAAATGTTTACCTGCTCTCAGCCCTTACAGTAAGGAGACATGCATTCCATAAACAAAGTAAGTAGCATCTTTCTTCTCTAATTATAGAAAAAGAGCTTCCTGCCCCCTAAAATAGCTTCTCCTTAATGTCTAAAATACCTTTAACAGATGACATCTTTCATTCCTCAACTACAAATAAGGTTTGAAATACTCAATTGCTTGAAAACGTTATCCTTTTCTAATAGTGGCTTCAATTCACACTAGGGTGTAAATGGCTGATAACAAGAGCTTTTCCTGAAAATAGGCTTTAACAATGGGTAGAGGGCAGGTTGCTCAGTGGTTAGAGCACTGGACCTGGAGTCAGGAAGACCTGAGTTCAAATCCAGCCTCTGATACTTACCAGCTGTGTGACTCCAGGCAAGTCACTTAATCTCTATTTCCCTTAATCCACTGGAGAAGGAAATGGCAAACCACTCCAGAATCTTTGCCAAGAAACCCCCATGGACAGTATGGTCTATAGGGTGATGAAGAATGAGATACGAGGGCAGCTAGGTAGTACAGTAGATAGAGCAGCAGCCCTGAAGTGAACAGAACCTGAGTTCAAATCCTGGCTCAGACCAAACACTTGACACTTACTAGCTGTGTGACCCTGGGCAAGTCACTTAACCCCAATTGCCTAAAAAAAAAAAGAAGAAGAAGAAAAAGAAGAATGGGACACAACAGAATGACTAAACAACAAGGGAGTAGGGGAAAGCAAAACAAGAAGGAATCCTTAAGTCAGGTGGATGTGCAATGCCTCAAGGCTATAAATAAGGAACAGAGAAAGACAAAACTGGGGGCTTCATTGGTTTTCCTAGGAATGGGCTGACCCTACCACTGCCACACAGGCCTCTGAAAGACAGTTTAAAGAGGCTTCAACAAAACTGGTGGCGCAAAACCCAAATTCAGTCTTTTCTGCTTTGAAAAACTGAATCAGTTCCATGCTCTAAAGTTCTCCAGCCACTTGACTACACCTCTCACTTCTGTAACTGTGGCATAATGAGTTTAGAATAATGGAATTGAGAGCTGGAAGGGACCTCAGAATCCATCAAGGCCAACTCCCTTATTTTACAGATGAAGAAACTGAGGGAAGCCCAGAGAGGTAAAGCAACTTGCCCAAGGCCACACAGCCAGTAAACAGCAAATCCAGAATTCAAAACCAGGTACTCTGACTCCAAATACAGTAATGCTTTCAATTCACCATGCTGCCTCTTAGACACCCAACCCTACTTTTCTGGATAAAATAGAATCAAACAAAAGGATTGCTTTTACTTAGCACATTGAATTGGTGTTAAATGGTATTCCACAATTTGTGGATTAAGGTAGACATCCAATGGCTGTGTCTAAATGAACTTTGAGAGGGCCTTTGAAGTCCCCTCCAAATCTGAGATTCTGTGATTCTGACCTGTGGAGGAAGACAGTCATATAATATAGTTTATGTAGTGTATACGTTTTGCCTACATTGGTTGTATGTCCCCATAGGTCTGTATAGATGTGGTTCTTAAGTATGCAAGAGTAGATATCTCAAGAATCACCTGCCCCTGCCCTTCTCCAGGGTAGACTTTGATTGCTGCCAGGAGGGGAGTAGAAGGTTGAGGCCAAAGGCTAGACACTTTACTCTCCTCAGAGAGAGGAGATATTGAGGTAGAATTATATATGCCCCTTAAACATTATTATTCTGGGGAAAATATAGGTTCAAGCTTAGCTCCTGATCACTATCCCTTTATGGGGAAAGTATGCCCCAAATTGAATAATAACAATAAATAGCAGGTAACATTGATATAGAGGCTACTATGTGCCAAGCACTGTGCTAAGTGCTTTACAAATGTTATCTCATTTGATTAGTACAAAAAAAAAAACCACTGAGAAGTGTGTGATATTATTATCCTCATTTTATAAATGAGAAAACCAAGTCAGACAAAGATAAAGTGACTTGCCCAGGATCACACAGCTAATAAGTGTCTGAGTCTGGATTCAAACTTCAGTCTTCCTGACTCCAGACCTAGCCCTCTACCCATTGCACCACTTAGCTACCTCCAAGGCTTTATTCCTTTCTCACCAAATACCAGTTCCACCATGAATACACATGTTGAATAGCAAACAAACCCCTTTATGCAACCAACAGCAGATAGAAATTTAAAAAAAAAAATTTATATATATATAAATGCCAGACAACACATACAGTGAAAAAGCTTTGGGAATGAGAAATCTCAGCTCTACCAGGAAAGAGAGAATCATAGATCTCAACCAAGGGGAAATTTCCCAAAGTCTCCAGTATATTGAGCTAGGAACAGGGTCATAATGGAGGTGCCAGTTCCTCTACGTATGTCAACTTCTTCCTTGAGTCTTTCTCTACCTTCACGGACCTGAAGAAAGTTTGCAAAAGAGTCTTGTCTTCTCCTTTAAATCAGGAAGCCAGAAAACCAGGATCCTTATTCCATCAAGCTCTTACCAATTCAACCTCCCCTACTTTGAATAATCAATCTCCACCAATGAAGACAGTATTATGCAAATGAGCTTTGAGCCACAGCTTACAACAAAAAGGATGATAAGATTTAATTTAGTCACAAATAAAGTTGCTATGTTCGTTGGAAGCTTTAGAAACACGTTTCATAATGGCATGGCAAGCATACCTTTGAGAGACCCCATTTCTAACATTCTGCTTTTTTATTTTAACCCAGCATTCAAGACTTCAAGGATACATTATTTCATCAATGCGGGTGATTACTTCCTCAGCACAGATTACATTACCCCTTAGCAAACAGTCCATGAGAGTTTCTGTGGTGGGAGAATTCAATAGGGGTGGCAACTAGGTGGTAGGTAAAGTCCATAGAGCACTGGACTTGGAAGCAGGAAGATCTGAGTTCAAATCCTACCTCAGACAGCTGTGTGATTCTGGTCAAATCACTTAACCTCTGTTTGCCTCAGTTTCCTCATATATAAAATGAAACTAATAATACCACCTACTTCCCAGGAGCATTGTAAAGATTAGATAACATATGTAAAGAGATTTGTAGTATAGAAATTATTATTATCATTTGTGTCTAATGATCACCATCTTTAGGGTAGGGAAGAGGGAAGATAAAAGGGAAAAAAGAAATATACATGATAACTGTATTATATATTTAAAAGGAATAGCAAGTTGTACATAATAGATCTGCAGTTTTATGTGTAATCATCTTTTTTATTATGCTATGTTGTAGAAATGCTTGTTTTATTCCATAAATTAAAAATAAAATAAGTTTTTTAAAAGAAATTGTTATTATTGCTATGGTAATGAGCCTCTCTGAATTTAACTAGGCTATTCATCAGATGGCAGGCACACAATCTGTCACTGAGCAGGTATATGAAGCTTTTCCAGCTCAGTAGGACCTTTCCAGAGCTTGCACTTCATGGACATAACTATTGAGAACCCAGGATCCCAATGACGCATCAGAAATGTTTTTTGGTAAGTAAACAATTTCCCAACAAACCATTCATATGTTCCAGAAATTCTGATATTTCAGCAAAACGGAACTTAAAGAACCCACAAAACCCAACACTGATCCCAAGAGATTGAGAGTCATAAGCACAGTAGAGAAGGAAACATCATCATCATCATAGCTTTGTGGAAACAGTGGCAAAACAAAGACATTTAGGGAGACGTTTACCAGAGACATTTACCAGATGCCAAGCTCCGTGAGGACAGGGAGAGTGTCTTAGCTAAACTTTATATTTCCCCCAGAGCCTAGAACAGTGTTTTGCATATATTAGGCATTTAATAAAGAGTTGTTGAATTGGCCATCAAGATTATTCATAAAAATATATCCATGAACAGCCCATATTATATACATATATATGTATGTGTGTGTACATATGTATATACATATATATGTATATACATACATACATACATATGTGTGTCTGTGTGTCTGTGTGTGTGTGTGTATCACTATCCCTATGCTCACAGTATATATACAGTTTTGAGAATAGCCCAGATGTCACAGAGAATGGAAAGGAGGAGGGCAGCATGAACACTGTGGTAAAGGTAAAAGCAGGACAAGGTTGAATGACCATATATCTCAATTTGGGGTTCAAAAAATATATCATTGCGGTAAATTTCATAATAGCAATTTCTTTAAAAGAATCTGTATCATTCCAACTATCAGTTAGTACTGATTCATTAAAATTGCTGTAGAACTTTGAAAGATTCTAGAACTCTGATCAATGCAATGATAGCTCATGACTCCGGAGGACTGAAGATGAAACATGCTGCCTGTCTCCTGACAGAGAGCTTATGGACTTAAAATGTGCAACAAAACTTACATTTTTAAGCGTGGAGTCTGTTTTGCTAGACCATTCTTATTTGTTACGAGGAGTTTGTTTTCATTGTTCATGGTGGGGTGGGGCAGTAAGATGGAGACATAATAAATGCACTTAAAAATAAATACATTAATGAATTAATGCATGAAAGATTTTTTAAATTCTCTAAACTTGAAGGAAAAGAAAAGGGAGTACTGCAAAAACCCAACTAGCATCATTATTTATATCCCATAAAGATAATAATTCTCTAAATACATTTGAATCTTTAAGCAACTTCTTTTATTTTTCAGAGAGACTCATAGGAGCCACCTCACAGCCAATATCTGTATATCTCAGCCCTGCATGGCCACAGGCTACATGGGAGATATGACCATGCCTTTGTTCAAACCCCTTTCCAGTTCCTAACAGAACTGATGAGCTCCTCATGTCTGCAAGATATGACTCATAGGGGAAAAAAAAACAACTTTCTGTATCTTTGACACACACAGAAGTCTACATTCAGGTAATTTCCCCCCAAGGAACAGCTACTCTTTAATTCTGAGCATTATAAGACATTCAGAAACATTTTCCCTAAGCAATTATGATTTCACAAAAAGCTATCAAGAACGTTGCAAAGTTTTACTGCCCAAACAGAGTGAAATGCCTAGAGCTTTGGACTATGATTGGTTGTTTACTCTAGAGATAAGTTTGATTTATTCAGGATGAACAGTACTATCCTTAATAGAACAGTGCCTGTTAGCCTGTGAGGATTTCTTCACCTTCCCTGTCTATAATATAGAAGAATATGTACTCTCTCATCGCCATGTAAAGAATTCACCATTATGCATTCAGTAAACAAGTTTGGTTTTAATAATTTTTGTCTGAATTTCAGCTCAGAAAAATTCACTGCTTTGTCTTAATAATGTCATTCCAGGGGAAATTGAAGCAGGACAGTATATCCCAGCAATCCAAAAGCAGTACTATTAAATGCCTTTTATCTGCTAGAAGCTACATAGTCTAAACCATGGTCCAAACATGTATGCTCACACTACCCAGGAAAGACTCCAAATTATATGAGAGAGAGAGAGAGAGAGAGAGAGAGAGAGAGAGAGAGAGAGAGAGAGAGAGAGAGAGAGAGAGAGAGAGAGAGCGCATGCTAATAAAAATTTGCCAACTTGGATTTTCTGAACTGGTAGCTAACTCTATAAATTGATTACCTTGCATACTTCCTCCCTCTAGTGGCCAAAATTTTTATCTTCACAGGCCATGATTTACTCTTTTTTTTTTTAATTGGTTTTGGCTTTTTTGCAAAGATGCAGTAAAAAAAATGGGGAAACATGTGAAGCATCTAGTTTTTCTAGTAGTCAGTCAATAAGCATTTATTAAGTGCTTACTATGTGCTAAGTGCTGTGGATACGTAAAGAAAAGCAAAAGCAGAATCCCTGCTGTGCTCAGGAAGCACATATTTTGCCTTCCTGGTCATCTGTACTCTCTCCAAATACTTTCTGCACCCTCCTCCTCCAGGTGCCTAATGTCTTTATATGGTTCTTCTTTCTTGTCTCAAGGAAAATTTAATAAGCTAATTCACTCCAAGGTGTATAGGACTTCTCAAGAGTATTTCTATTCTAATAGAGCCCTAGAGAGAGGGCAATGTTTAACAGAGAGAAATGAATAGAGAACGGTAGGTTTCAAACTTCACTGGAGAGGGAAAGCCTTCCCCAGCCTTCAAACAACTCCATACTGGTGATAGCCAAATCTGCCTAAGTCTGATGTTTTGGAGAAAAACATAATTAAGAAGATAAAAGGAAAGACTTTGATCCCAAAAAAACCAAACTTTTTTTAATAAATTAAAAGGAAGACTATCCTTTTTTCCTATAAAAATATTACTCATAGTAACTTTATTTTAAAGGCCAAAAAACTAAAAGGAACACTTGTGTCTAGCAATTACAAAATGGCAGAATGGAAGGAGCACTGGCCTAGAGTCATAAGACCTGGATTCAAATCCCATCTCTAACGTTTACTACCAATGTGACCATCAGCGCTTCATTTCACTGAGCTTCATTTTCCTTATCTGTCAAATAAAAGGGTTGCATGAGATAACTGCAGAGATCCATTCCAGCTCTAGATATATTCTCCTATGAACATGGTATATTAATTTCATGGAATATTATGGTGCCATAGACAAATATGAAGAATGCAAGGAAATGCAGAGGGATCTCTATGATAGAATGCAAAGTGAGATGAGCTGAACTGGGGAGGTATCCACACTTACTACAACCATGCATATTTTGCGGATTTTTCAATGGATCTGTAAACTCATTGATACGGAAACTCCTTCTGATGGTGTAGACTGCAATCTCTATACCTCCTCTCCCCCTGTGCAACTCTTGTCCATTTCCCTGCTGTAAATCTTCTGTAGGAGGTCCATCCAATGGATGGAGACCTCCTCTAGTTCTAGTATTAGGAGACCTCCTCTAGTTCTAGTACTAGGAGACCTCCTCTAGTTCTTCTGATATAATAGACAGACTGACAGAGCCCCATACTACTGGTTATCTTTCATTTTCACCATAAAACTAGCCAACTATGTTTTCCACTAATGCATCTCTCTTATGATATCCTCCATATGTATGGTATGTATGGTGTACACGCATACACATATACATACTCATAAATGTGTGTACAGTGTTATATATAGTACACATATACATAAATGAGTATGAGTGTGTCTGTGTGTGTGTGTGTGTGTGTGTGTGTAAACAGAGCCATAGGTAGTGGAACCTCACATAACATTAGAAATGGAAGCAGCAAATGTTATTTTGGGCTGTTTGCTATTTGTTGATGTGGCTGTTTCTGCTTTGTCAAACATTAAAATTAAAGGTTTTATGTAAGATGTCATTCTTTACTTTGTATATTTACTTCATTCTTAGCCTTGTTGATAGTTATGAGATTTATAGGGGGGTTTTTTCTTAAATTTTTAAGCACCAAACAAGTAATCTGCTTTCAGCCTTCTCCCCTACCTCAGCCCCAGTTCCTTTTTCCTGCATCTTTCCCATTATGCCATTTCCATTATCTTTCTTATACAGTATCTCCAAGGAGCTAATAATTCCAAAGACACAGTTCCTGTCCCATTGTCTGTTATAATGGTATGATTCCAACCTCAGCTCACAGGCTCAGTGAATCTATGATTATACAATGTTAAAGCTAGAAAATGCCTTCGTGTTCACTTAACCCAATAACCTCACTTTACAGGAAAGGAAAATAAATCCCAGAGAGGGAGTAACTTGCCCAAGGTCACATCGCTAATGCAACAAATAAAAGAAACGTAATTACTCTACTTTATGTACTTTATTTTATAGATTTTGTGTATGTTATACCTCTATGTTATGTATATATCTCTATGATATGTTATATCATAGGTCTATGTGTGTGTTATAACTCACTTAGTAGAATATAAGATTCTTGAGGACAGGGACAATTTCTGCTTTGTCTTTTGTATCCTCAGTATAACATAATAGGTGTTTAATAAACGTTGGTTGAATTGAACTCAGACTTGGTCTAGTGTTCTTTTTCTGCCCACCCCCAGGCTCCCATGTCTCTCCACCATCTTTTACTTCCCAGACAATGAGTGGGTGGAAACCCTAGAGTGGAATGTCCTGACTAGGATCCAGAAACCCTCCCAGAACTGTTAATTGGCCTCCCTACTATAATTCCTCAGCAGGTCAAAGAGTTTTTCAGGCAGGTGGCCAATCCCCAAAATGGCTTTACATTGGAGGAAGGCAGGGTTGGAGGGAGGGGCAACGGACAGACAAGCAGCATTTTGAAGACTTTGCAGTCACTAACCAACATTTTGGAACATTGTTTTGAGGGAATAATGAATCCCATCCCTTTCATTTGTTGGAAATCACCCCTCCCTTGCCCATTCTTTTAACATCAGAGAAGTGGCATCTAAATAACAATATCCAGTCTCAAACCAGAATGCAATCATTTTGAAAAGGCAAAGGATTCACAGAGAAAAGGAGACAGATTACTGTGGCCAAATGTATATCTTTTCCATCCATCTTGGTTCATGAACCACCTTCTCATTCCGATCTTACCGCCTCCCAGCTATATGGAGTCACTGGTAACAGAAGAAGCATATGTATGACAGAGACAGAGGCAGAGACAAGAAAAACTGTATTCTGGCCAATACCCTATAGATCTGCAACTTCCCTTCCCAAAAAAGTTCTGGGTGCTAACAAGAAGCCCAGTAGATTGAACTGATTCCAGATGTCCACTGGGGATGCTGTGCAATGAACTGACCAAGGAAGAAAAGTAAAGGGCCTGCCTGGATAATCCACAAATTATACAATCAGTCCCTGAATAATCGAAACTAGTTGGTACATTATAATTAATCACCTCTTCTCTCTAGATGTCCCTTGATGGCAGGAAAAGTTATCTCCAGTTTCACTTTCCTTTCTATCCCAGATAGAGATTATCCAGAGGGACTGTAAATCCATTCCTAACATTTTCAGTTGTTTGACTTATGTTCTACCAGAATTAAGAAGGTGACTTTAAAAACATGAAGGAGAAATAAAGGTTGTACTCCATAGTGCAGAGTCCAGGTATAAAATTAAACTGAACTCTTAATATGAATCTACTCTAGAGGAGAATGGACCAAGTATATTTTTATAAAGCACTTGCATTGTGGGTAATTTTTAAAAATTCAAGGTTCAACTTGCATGACACTAATACATAAGTCTACTGTTTAATGACATTTATAACTCTGTAACAATACGTTTTGTATAAATTACTGCTGAAGTTGAACATTTCTGATTATGATATATACAATTAAGTGATGTCATGGAAGCAAAGTTATGTCTGTCCTGTTGCCTTAAATAAGTGCATTTCTTGAGACAACTGACTTGATGAATATAAACTCAAATGAACCTTGAATCTCTTCAATTATTCTTATTTAGAATTCATTTTCCCTTGAACTTCTATTTAACTCAAAGCACAAACTCTCCCTTATAAATCAAAGATGAGCTTGTCTCTCCTGCAATAACAAGTATGCTTTAAATAATGAAGCAACACCTAGGATCATAAAAGATAATGTTTCAATGCACCAAAATACAAAAGGTAAAGTAATTTATTATCCTAGTTCAAGGATGATGAGTTGAAAATTTTTATAGCAATGGACACCTTATATTCTAATCGACATTTTTCACTCCCTTTTTCCAGCATGTCTCCTCTCCCCAAAGCCCAACACATCTTGGGATCAGAGAAATTCTAGCCACAAAAATGGCTGCCACATGTGGCAAAGGTCAGAGGCGCATAGATTCAGAACTAGAAGAGACCTTGGAAGCCACCAAGCCCAATCCCTTACTTTTACAGATGAGGAAAATGAGGCTGGAAGAAGTTAAGTGATTTTCCCAGCTAGCAAATGCTGGAGATAGGACTTGAGCTTTGGTCTTTGTTATTCCAAGGCAAGCACTCTATCCATTGCTCCCCCTAGATGTTCAGAACTATTTTGTTCCATGCAAGTATAATTCAAGATTATGACTGAATTAATTCTGAGAAATCCAACAATCCTTCATTCTTCCATCAAAAGTTTTACTTTTGGGGTAGCTAGGTAGCACAATGGATAGGGCTCTGACCTTGGAGTCAGGACGACCTGAGTTCAAATCCGGCCTCAGACACATGACACTTACTAACTGTGTGACCCTGGGCAAGTCACTTAACCTCATTGCCTAGCCAAAAAAAAAAAAAGAAGAAGAAGTTTTCCTGTCCTGTTTACTTCCTATAGCCAGGAAAAAAAAAAAACCCTATTCCATTAATGTTTCAATGGATGTGTTATCTCATCATTGTGGGTACTTCTAATAATGCAGGTCTCAAACCATCTGCACCAACTTATTCTGTGCAACTCTTGTCCATGTCTTACAAGAAAGAAAGAAAGAGAGAGAGAGAGAGAGAGAGAGAGAGAGAGAGAGAGAGAGAGAGAGAAAGAAAGAAAGAAAGAAAGAAAGAAAGAAAGAAAGAAAGAAAGAAAGAAAGAAAGAAAGAAAGAAAGAAAGAAAGAAAGAAAAGAAGGGAGGGAGGGAAGAAGGAAGGGATGGAGGGAAGAAGGAAGGGAGGGAGGGAGGGAATGAAACATTTAAATATGAAAAATCAACATGCGTGTATGGTTGTATCACAACACATACAACACACATACTCCATTCTTCAAACACAGCCCTAATCTACCACTGCCCAGATCTATTGGAGGGTATGACCTTAACAAGTCACTTAAGCTTTCAACGACTCACAGTATCCACACTTGTTAACTGTCTACAGAGAAGGCCTGCCTTAGCTGAAGATCAAGTGAAGTCATGAATGTCCTTTGAAAAGCATTAAAGTGCTCTCAATATACTAATATTAGAGATGACTCTTTTCTCTCAGAAGTTCCTAAATATTTTGCCATTTTATAAGGTGATCATTGCCATATTGACTTGGTATCTGGGAACATCTCTGTAACGTAGTCTGTAAGCAGAGGTCTACTAGTAAATGTTTAACAAATGGCTCTCCAAAAATGCATCATACATTTCTAAGTTTAATCTATATTATTAACATTCCCTCCCAACATTTTCTCAAGTCTATACAATCAACAAAACAATAAATCAAACTCTGATTTGTAGTGTTTGTCGATTTACAAGCTGTACGTGCTCACACTGAAAATTTGACAATAGGTTTTTGCAAGCCAATACAAGCTGATTCCAACACATCCCTGTCTATACAGTCCTTGCCAGAGGAACTCAACAACAGGTGAAATAAAGTTGTAAGGGAGCTTCTTTTGGTGGTTTCTATAATTAAATCCCCTAGACAGGGTGTAGATTCTGGAATTAGAATCTGAGTTCAAATACAGCTACAGACACTTACTAACTGTGTAACCTTGGACAAGTCACTTAACTAATGCCTGACTTGGTTTCCTCGACTGTAAAATGGGGATAATAATAGTAGCTACCTCCTAAGACTGCTGTGAGGATAAAACGAGACAATTTTTGCAAAGTGCTTTGCAAGCTTTAAATCACAATATAAATGTTAGCTCTTATTATCAGTAGCATGTCATAGCAAGGCTGCTCCAAATCCGGAAGTACTCTGACAGGCAGGTTTTGGTTTTGCTTTTTTCTATCTATAAAAAGCCAGAAGGAAGGCAAATAGATAAGCAGGTAAGCTGTGTGATTTTGAAATGCCTCCTGCTATCCCCTTATGGATTCCATCTCCCAAACATTTGATCTGTACACCTGAGGGTTGGGGATTTCCATTTTTAATATTGGTTCTGATGACGTAGCAGTTGCTGATTAATTGAGATCAAAGTGAAATGTTGTCCTTTCAGCTAAAATAAATCTCTTGTAAACCTTCAACTACATGTCCTTTTGTTCTACCCCTCATTTGAAATAGGATCTACAGAGCTTCCACATGGCTCTCAATAATCTTTTGACTCTCACGTTTTTTAATCTGGGGCTTTCTGCTGTATTGGCTTTACTGTGCTTGCAATTCAGCCTGGTTACTTAAAGCATCCTCCTTCTGTTCCAGAACTCCGCTGTCCCTTAGCCTTCCCAGACTATACTCTCTGAGGCTGAAAGGATTTATTTTTCGTGCAGAGCATTTTCATAATTTGGAGAACATATGTTTTAGAATTACATCCCAATAGATCTTATAATATGTTCTTTGTCTTGCATCTGTTCTATAAAAAACAATGAAAAATATGTATAATCATATTGCAATGGCTACAAAAGTCCACATCCCATATACGCATATACACACACAGGGGAAAAACAACAACAACAACAATGATTCTTCCACCAACAATAAAAGAGGGAGAGGAGAGTGCATTTGTCCAAACTTTCACATCATTTGAAATGGCATTATGTTAGAAATCAGTTACTACTGAGTTCATTATAGCTGACCACTCATGAGAGCAAACTTCCCAAAGAGTTCTGGGTGAAACTTTAATTGATTCGTTTCAGCAATTATTTCCATTTTACCTGATAATCCATTTATTGAAAATTATCCATTGTTGTAAAACAAGGCATTTACACTTAATCTTCAGCCTCACGTGGGTGATCAACATGGAAAGCTTTCAGTTTCACAAAGTAGGACACTCACGAAATACACAAAATGTTTTTAGAAATCTTCATTACCTTCAGCAAAACTTCTCATGAAGAGAAGAGTCACACAGTAGGACACCAAGAAAAAGCCAACCATGAAGGAAACCCATTCTAGTAGAAAGAATAAGGAGACTTAGCTTTCTCATCTCTGACTCCAGTGACTAGTCAAGTCAATGACACCTTCTCTGGGCCTCAGTTTTTATGTGTCAAGTGAAAGGAGAGTCAATGTTTTAGAGTGGAAAGAGGGCCAGCCACAAATTCAGAAAGAAGTGCCTTTGACAATATTGGTATGTATCTATGGGTAGGTCACTTAACTTCTCAGTGTCCCAGGAAGTTCTCCAAGACTATAAATTACAAATGAATTGCTAATCTGCGTTGGTGAAAGGAGTGCCCATTACAGAAATTCCCAATACTGATAAAATCCCAGTTTAGAATTAAAAATGAATAATAATAACAATAGAAAGTAGGACTATGGGGGCAGTTAGGTGGTGCAGTGGATAGAGCACTGGCCCTGGAGTCAGCAGGACCTGAGTTCAAATCCAGCCTCAGACACTAGCTGTGTGACCCTGGGTAAGTCATTTAACCCCACTGCATAGCAAAAAGGAAGAAGAAGAAGAAGAAGAAGAAGAAGAAGAAGAAGAAGAAGAAGAAGAAGAAGAAGAAGAAGAAGAAAGAAGAAAGAAGAAGAAGAAGAAAGAAGAAAGAAAGAAAAGAAAGTGAGACTACATGACCTACATGACTTCTAAGGTCCTTTTCAGCTCAAAAAATCCTATGATTCCTATTACAAATACAAAAAATAAAATAGCCCAGTAATTCTTTGTTACTCAGTCCTCACTTCCTCAATGACGCTTTTATACCTGAATACACATTTACTTGACATTTACTATCTTTTTACAGTACATCTGATAGCCAAACAGTCCCAAGTTAGCATGCAAATTCTGAACAAATTCTCCAGAAAGGAGGACTCATTCAACCTATCAGTACAACGGCAGCAAATTTTCAACACTGACTTAATCGTGGGCTTTCTTTGTGTCTCAACACTTAATATCATTACCCATAAACACTAGGTTAAAAACAAATGCTGGAAACATAGATAGAACACCAAGAGAAGAGAGAAGCTGAACATTCCCATGATTTGGAAATGTTCCCAGTACCTGTGACATCTGGTGATAGTGATAGCAGCTTTTATACATCACTTTAAGGTTTGCAAAGTGTTTTATAAATATTATCTCATTTGATCTTCACAACAACCCAGGCAGGTGGATGCTATTTATTATTTCCATTTTACAGATGAAAAAACTGAGGCAGACAGCTATTAAGTGACTTGGTGAGGGTCACACTACAAATAAATGTCTGGGGCAGGATTTGAACTCAGGTTTTCTGAACTCCAGGTCTAAGACTCTATCTACTTTGCTACCCAGGCTCCTCTGGCAATTGTTCTCAGTATGGGCTTCAGGAACAACTGCTTCTATTCATCTCTAGACTCCACACTCCTGTTCCAGAATTATGATTCCATATTCTTGTGCTGATTTAGATTTGCAAAGCATTTTAGAATCATTTGAGAACCTCAGGTAGGAAGCTTGTGCTATTATCCCCATCTGTCAGTAGAGGATATCAGGGTGTTGGTAGAAGTGTTAACTGACTTATGGAAGAGACTGCAAAGTGACAGATTAGAGGAAACAATCAATCTCTAGTCCTTTCCAGAAACTTCTAAATTCCCTAGCCAATTCATATACCTTACTATTGAGTGAAGATAGAATAAAAAAAAAAACCTGCTTCTTATTCCACCATCTTTAATGGTCTCCCCTATGAATAAAAATGAATCATGAGTTCTTATTGAATGACAAGATGTCCGAAGTATTCAAAAGAAATGAAAGTCATGTGCCCTGACCATAAGGAACTTATAATCTATTTGGAAACATAAAATGTAGAACCAAGAGACGATTAGAGTATAAGACTTTATGTAACAGAGCGTTAAACTGTGAAGCACAGTCTGTAAATGTGATAGGACCAGGGGTATTCTGGAACCAGCTCTAACCAGCTTGCAAGGGTTGATTGTTAAATTTTCAGTGTTAAATTTAAGCCTCAGAAACGGACAGATGCTGTAAATCAGGACTTGATTTGTTTTGCTGATCATCTAGAATTTAGGAAGTGATGGAGAAAAGTTAATAATGTAGATTAAGCTTAAAAATGTGTTGTGTTTTTCAGAGATCCCGTTGTCAAACATTTACCAGCACACTATTGGATAAGACTCATACTTAGTGAAGGAAGCAAGCAAGCAGTCAAAACATTACAACAATGATTACAATAAAATTCTCCCCTTGGACAATTGGGGGGAGCAGCTATGATGTAGTAAGCTGCGGGTAGGAACATGGTAACGATTGCCAACTTTTCTACATCTAGGATTCTTCCCAAAATCGTTCTGTCCCCTTAGGGACTTAAAGAGAGGTTGGAGTGAAATGTCTTCTCTCTCAAAGCTGAAAACCAGGAACTTTCCCATCTCCAATTTTCATCAATCCCACCCACCCCTACTGCAGACATGGAGCATTGAGTAATCCATCTCCACCAAGGGGGAGAGAGTACTATGGAATTGGCCCTTTGAGCCAAGGGTCACAAAAAGTACTTTGCAAACATTATTTCATGCATCCTCATAACAAACGATGAGATAGAGAGTGCAAATATTGTTGTCCCCACTTTAAAGAAGACAAGGTAGAAGAGGAAAGAGGCTAAGGAATTCGGGCAAGGTCACACAACTATTAGGTAGCAGAGACAGGAATGGAAGTCTGCTCTTTGATTCTAACTCCAATGTTGCTGCATTCATTACCTTGTTTCAATAATTATTTTAAAGTTGAAGAAAATCACATGATGAAAAACATGACGACCAAAAACAATCACAGTGCAGGTGCTTTTTCCTCTAACAGTGTACGTTTCCCAAACTGTGCCTACAACCCCTGGGGGCTTAATAATGCAGATTAATTAGTTCAGGACATCTGAGGAATTAGTTTAAAGCATCTGAGCATCTTTATGCCCCTCAAGTATTGCCATTTTGGTCTCCACTTAGTGCCAACAAAATATGCAATGTGACTCAATATGCTTTCTGAAAACTGAATAAATAATGCCTTATACATGTACATACAGGTACAAATGTTACATACAAGCTGTTGTGACTAATAAAAAAATAATAATAATGTATAATCATTATCAAAAATCCACAGTAGTTTTTGTCATTGTGTATTTTTGCAGACAATGGATATCAACCAATCAATTAACAAGCAGTCAGTAAACATTGACTAGGTGGCAGCCACTGTTCTAGGTGCTGGGGATTCAAAGAAAAAAAATGAAACAGTCCCTGCCTTCAGACAGCTTGCATTCCATAAGGGGATAGAATATGTGTGTGTGTATGTGTGTGTGTGTGAACACACACACACACACACACATATATATATATATATATATATATATATATATATATTAACTACAATATATAATATGAGACAGCTAGGTGGTTCAGTGGGTGAAGCACCATGCCTGGAATCAGGAAGATCTAAGTTAAAATCTGTCATCAGACACTTATTACCTGTGTGACCTAGGGCAAGTCACTTAACCCCTATTTGCCTCAGTTCCTCATCTGTAAAATGGGGACATACTGGAGAAAGAAATGGCAAACCATGCCAATATCTCTGCCAAGAAAACCCCAAAAAGGGTCACAAAGAATCAGACATCACTCAACAACAATATACAACATGAATACCATAACTATTGTGTGGCAGTCCCCAAATCCTTTTAATGTTATTAATAATAAGATTATTATTGTTATTGTTATTAATTATAAGGATAGGGATCTGTGATCTTATTGTTATAGGGAACTCTTAGGTGAAGAAATTCTCTCTACCAATGCACATGAGCATTTTCTTAGTAGCTCACAGTGGTAGAGAGTTGCCTTAGCTGCCCCTAAAAAGAGAGGAAAGTTGTCCAGAGGTACCCAACTAGTACGTATTAGAGACAGTATTAGAATGGAGGCCTTCCTGGTTTGGAGGCCTTCCTGACTTCGAAGCCAACCCTCTTGCCACCAGATACCTCTGCCTCTCCTACCCAACATTTATAGAGGGTTTTAAAATCTACAAAGTGCTCTGCGTGCAAAAGTGTACTTATGAGCCTGGGCCATTGCCCTGATCTGACATTCATTGACCCTCAGCCTACAAAACTGGAATGTTGTAATATAGAAAGAGACTTCATCCACCCAAAGCCAAATGGGAAAATTAGCCTTTTTTCCCAAAGAGATGAGAGCGGGCTTACCACAAAACACTTGTTGAACTGAAACATTCCAAAGGTCAGCTTCTGTAATTAGAGCCATATCACTTACCATATCTGAACCTCAGTTTCCTCACCTGTAAAACTGGAAATTTGGATGTGTTTATCTTTAAGACTTTTTCTGGTTCTAAAAGTCCATGGGGCTAGCCATCGCCAGTTTAGAAAAGGAATGTCAAAACAAAACTCTCTCCAGAAAATAGTTCAAAATGCCTTCCAGAATAAAACTGGTTTCTCATATGTTTTTGTTCAGCCATTTCAGTCATGATGGACTCTACATGACCCCATTTAAGGTTTTCTTGACAAAGATACTGGAATGGTTTGCTATTTCTTTCTTCGAATCATTTTACAAATGAGGAAACTGAGGCAAATGGCGTTAAGTGACTTGGCCAGCTAAGTACATGTCTGAGGCAGGATTTGAACTCAGGAAAATGAGTCTTCCTCCAAACCCAGAACTCTATCCACTGTGCCACTTAGCTGCCCTTCTCATATTTATATCCATCCTAACTTTACAAAGGATCCTAACCCTCTTTCCTCCCCTACCCCTGCCATCCCACCCCATGACCTAGGAACACTTGGTTAGCAAGCCGTATCACCAGGATTCAATTTGTTTTTCGTTTCAAGCCACCTGATAGCAGAGACTAGAAGCTAAGGAGGCACCCTGTCCAAAACTGAGTGCTCGAAAGTCAACTTTGTAAGAGAAGCATAAATATCTGCTCCCTGATTATTTGTGCTCTCTGTCTGCATCTGGTAACCACTATATAAGACCTATAATTCAAAGAGAGCAGAAAAAATTGTTCCTTAGGCAGCAATAACAACAAAGAGAAAATAAAATGCTTTTATTTTGCAATGTAGCTAGTGAAAGAGAGAACGGCAGCTCTCCAGCTGCAGAAGTGAAGAGCGCAAATACAGAGGTATTGGAGTTCAACTGGAGAAATGTCTGTTTTATCTAAATACCATCAGAAGGCCAATATTTCCATGATTTTCTCAGCACGGGCACTAACTCCATAGCTGCCAGTGACAAATCCCCCTGTAATGTAGTAGGCAATCTTTAAGAGTTATTGTTAGTGGAAAAACTCATCACCCTTCACTCAATGTCATTTTAAGCCTCTTTAAACTTAGCTAGGCTGAGTCCTTGGACAGCAGACATACAATACAGGCCACCTTCACTAGATCACCTTCTACGAGAAACCTTTCCCAGTCCCTTTTAATACTAGCCCCTTCCCTCTAAGATTATCTCCAATTCATCCTGTCTATACTTTGTTTCTATATGGTTGATTGCACACTGTCTCTCTCCCCCATTAGACTGTGAGAATCTTGAAAGCAGGAACTGTTTTTTGCCTTTGTCTCTGAAACACTCAGCACAGTGTCTGACATAAAGTAAGTGCTTAATAAATGCTCGATAACTTGACTTGCCTGGGTCCTTACTAAAACTCCAAAGCTTGTGCTCCATGGCCATAGCCTTCAGGCACTTGTGATCACTCACACATTATAATAAGGAAATAGAATAGGACTCTTGCAGCCAGTGATTTAATCACAGAAAAATAAACAATACATACATACATACATACACACATACATACATAAATAGATAAATGAATGAATGAATAAGTAAACAAGTAAATAGATAAATGAATGAATGAATGAATAAGTAAATTCATTAATTAATTAGTTGAAAAATAAATTTAAAAAATAAATAAATAATTGATTAGAAAATGAATGAATAAATGAATAAGTGAATAAGCAAATAAATGAATGAATGAATGAATTGGTGCATAATACTGGCCTACCTCCTCCAGCCTGCTCCCTAATCTCATTACCCAATTCAATTCAATGTACATCTATTCAGTGTCTAATATGTGCTAGGCAGCTGGGGATGCAAACTACAACAGAAATTCTGACCTCAAGGAGCATAAATTCTATCAAGGGAATAAAACCCAATAAATTGATTGGTAAATTCTAGCACATAGTAGGTACTTAATAAATGTTTATTGATTGGTTGACATTGAAATTCAAAGTAATATCAAGAGGGTAAAAGTACTAATAGTTAGGGGAAAAGGGAGGGAGAGGAGAAAAGGGGAAGGGAGAGGGTGAATGAGCAAAAGTCTAGCATGGGATGTGGCACCTGAGCAGGGCTTTGAAGGAATCAGGGATCCTAGGAGGTAGATGGGAGGCAGGAGAGGCTTCCAGAAAGGAGGGGCCTCTTGTGCAAAGGCACAGGTGTGAGAGATGGAATGTGATGTAGAGGAAATAGCCAGCAGGACTATTTGACTAGAATGGAGAGAGTGCAAAGGTGAGTAACATGAGACAAGACAGAAGAGGAGCCATAGTATAGAGGTCTTTAAATGCCAAGCTGAGACTTTCCTATTTTATCCCAGAGGTAATAGGGATCCACTGAAGATTTTTTAATGGGAGTGTGATATGGTCAGATGTGGAATGTCAATTTTGTAGCTCTGTGAAGATTCACTGGAAAGGAAATCAACTGGGAGCAGACATATTAATTAGGAAACTATGGAAATGGTCTTAATGAAAAGGTGTATGAGTAGAATGAAGGAGATGGATGTGAAATGTGCAAGAGATATTATGAAGGTAGCTTGGCTGCTAACTGGGTATGGGAGGGAGAGGAAGAGATTGAAGAGTCAAAGCTTGGGTGACAAAAAAGATGATGGTACCTTTCCCTCAAAGTCCTTAACCCCGACCAACTGAAAAACCAAGAAAAGTAGCAATACCCAATATTAGATGACTTTTGTAAAACCAGCTCAAGTCAACAATCAATTGATCAACAAACATTTTATTATATATTATGTCTCAGGCACTGTACTAAAAAAACTGGACATATAAAGACAAAAACAATACAAACTTTGCCCTTAAGGAGTTTGTATTCAAACAAGAGAAGACAACATGTGTATGTGTGTATACATATGTATATGTGTTATATGTATGTACATATGGATGTATTTATATGTGTATACATGTATATATTTCATGTATATAGGTATACCTATATGTGTGTAGGTATACATACATACTCACCTACACATACATGTATATATGTTTATACCAAACACATTTGTGGGATGAGGGGGTAAAGGGTGACACCGGTACCTAAAGGAACCAGGAAAGGCCTCTTGCAGAGAGGGACATGAGGTGTCTTCAAAGAAGCCCAGAATGATGAGCTGGAGACATCTGAGCCCTGCTTCCTCACAGTATGATCACACACCAAGGGCCTGAACACCTCTTACCAAATCTAATGATCTCATCTTTAATGTGACCCACCAGATTGGGCACTCAACAAGCTGTCTTCCCTCTCAATCAATCAATCAACAAGACCCCCTTCATTGAGTAGTTATTACAGTCAAGCTCAGTTCTTTGCTGGGTTCATGAATAAGTGATAAGACATGGCTGGCCCCTGCCCTCAAGAGTTTATAATCTAGATTCGAAAGGAAAAAACTAACCCAACCAAAATCATTAGGGAACAAACCAGACAGTATATAATGATGTGCCACAGACTACTGAACTGAGAATACAAGGCAATTTTTTTGACTCAGCCCAGAGTACTGCCTCTGTCCTTGGAATTCACAGTGTTTATTGTCTGTACTACCCACTGAGCAATTAATACCGTACTGTGGCTGTGATGGTGACTTCTTATATTGTCTTGTATTGTCATGTAACTCCTCTATTGTTAGCTTATCCTTAGAGTGTTTAGTCTTATTTCATCAACAAAACACTAAGTTTTTAGAGCAATGGCTGCCAGATTTTTTAGATCCATGCATCATTATTGGACATTTTTGTTTTATTTTACATATTGTTTTAAAGACTGGGTATCTCTCTTTCTCACTCAGGCTAGAAGTATAGTGGCCACATGTGGCCTGGATTCCAATACTGTTTGGTACAGAAGCTTTGACCTGTTTTCTTTCAGACTTGGGCTGATTCTCCCTTCCTCAGGGAGCCTGGTGGCTCCCACTTCCAAGGGTTCACCAAGTTGGTACTGGACTTAGAGGGTCACCTGATCATCTTTCACGATACCACTTTTTCAAGGTCATATAAGCCTTGAGCCCAGCCCCATGACGGTCTTTGGCATTTGAGAGTGCCACTGACCTCTTTTATTAAAATGCTAGCATTATTAATAAAATGATCAATTCCTCGGAAATTACACTTCTCAAACTTTTTAAATGTCACAAAGCAAAATAGATTTCTAGTATTGAAGATAACACTGAGGTTTCAAACCTGAGTAGCTGGAAGGATGGTGGTAGCCTCACTAGTAATAGGAAAATTCAAGAAGAGAGAAAAGATAACAAAAGGAGGTGTGGGGGAGGAGGTGAAAGCAAGTCCTTGCTCCAGATCAAAAAGCCCTCTCTCTAAGGAGTGCCTGATGAGGACAGAAGTTGGGGATGGGGGAGGTAGGAATTTTCCCAGTGGAACTTGTGTGGCTATGATGAGTGCCCACATAATGTTTAGGCTTTAAGAACCCTAAGGGGCCAATAAATAGCAAGGAAATGGGAGGCAAAGACCTTTCACTGGAACCTCAGGGAACTACAGATATGACTCATCTATTTTCCCACTTTCCAATTGGTTGACCACATCCCTTGGGATCAGTTCATAACCCCAACTTTGAAGACTACATTCTTTACTTTACTTTCTCCACCTCAGAACCTTCCACAGTACTGGGCAGGTCCTAGGCATTCAGCCAATATGTGTTGATTGATTAATTCCTACTATGCTTCCCTCTAGGCCACTGACTCCTGACCCAGTCAAAAGCACTTTACACCATTAGGTAAAGAGAGGTAAGGGCTAGGTCAAACTGGCTGCTCAGGTTGGGCCGATCCCCACCAAGCCAAAGAAAGAAGGTAAAGTTTCCAGATGTAGGATTTCTGGAATCAGGGTTCAAGGGATGGAATTTGTTGTTGTTCTTGTTTTTTCCAAGAAGGATAACGATCTCAACATGTACCCAAAAGGTAGAAGACCAGGCCACACTGTATCCCCATTTCCTCCAAGCTAAATCCTGGATCATAAGAACTTGCTCCAAATTCCTCCCTGGATTACTTTGAGGTTGGGATGAGGCAGGAGCTAAAGTCTACTTAATCATAACTTCAGAATAACTGCTAGGACTTCTTCCACTTCCCCTACAGGAGGTTGACCTCTCAGGATTCCCCTTTATAAAAGGTGAACCTTCAAGATCTGAGTGATTAACTTTCCCCACTTTCCTCCATGACCAAATAGGCCCCCAAATTAGCTAGCTGCATGTTCTAACTAATCACTAACCCAAGGAAAAATGAAGACATTTGCCTGCTTTTTTTTTTCACTAAACCACCAATTAACAAGCATTTATGCATTCGGCCATCTACCATGTGTGAGATATTATGCTAAGTACAATGAAAGATACTGAAATAGCTAACATTTATAAAGGCTTTAAGGTTCACAAAGCACTCTACATATGTTATCTCATTTGATCTTCATGATGACCCTGGGAAGTTGATGCTGTTATTATCCCCATTTTACAATTGAGGAAACAGAGCTAGACAAAGGTTAAATGACTTGCCAAGGGTCACATAGCTAGTAAGTATCTGACTTGAACTCAGGACTTCCTGACTCTAAGTCCAGGCTCTATCTATGCCACCACCCAGGAGCTTCATGTATAGGTAAATATATAAAAACAGTCCTTACCCTCAAGGAACAGACAATCTTGAAGGAAAGGGGATGAGAGATTAACATACCTAAATCTATCAAATCAACAAATATTATTCAATACCTACTGTGTACCATACTCAGTGCCAACCAGGAGCCACAAAAAAAAAAAAAAGATTCCTGCCCTCTAGGAACTTACTCTGTAAGGGGAGAGACAGCGTGCAAACAACTGTGTACAAACAAAACACATGCAGGATATACTGGAGATAATCCAAAAAAGGAAAGGCACTAGCAGGAAGAATTCATGGTACATCGTCATTTATATGCTATCTCCTCCGTTAGACTGTGAGCTCCTTGAGAGCAGGGGCTAGGTTGGTTTGGGGGCTGGGTTTTTGTTTGTATGTTTCTGCCTTCCTTTGTATACCCAGCACAGAGCACAGCACCTGGCACATAGTAGGTATTTAATAAATGTTTGTAGTCTGACTGAATGATTAAATTGTGTTAATTGATTTTCAGGGCAAAATGGTAAGTTGGAGAAGAGATGCTAAGGACCTCAGTTTGGTGAAGGGGGGCAAGGGTCAAGTTTACTTTCAATCTGATTTTCTGGAGGAGGAGGAGAGGAGGAGGAGGAGGAGAGGAGGAGGACAAAAGGAAAAGGAGAAGAAAGAGAAGAAAGAAGAGGAGAAGGAGAAGAAGGAGAAGAAAAAGGACGAGAGGAAGAGGAGAAGGAGGAGGAGGAGAAGAAGAAGAAGAAGAAGAAGAAGAAGAAGAAGAAGAAGAAGAAGAAGAAGAAGAAAAGAAGAAGAAGAAGGAGGAGGAGGAGAGGAAGGAGAGAGGAGAGAGAGGAGGAGGAGAGAGGAGGAGGAGGAAGAGAGGAGAAGGAGAAGAAGAGAGAAGAAGAAAAGAAGAAGAAGAAGAAGAAGAAAGAAGAAGAAGAAGGAGAGAGAGAAGAAGAAGAAGAAGAGAAGAAGAAGAGAGAAGAAGAAGAAGAAGAAGAAGGAGAGAGGAGAAGAGGAGAGAAGGAGAAGAAAGAAGAAGAAGAAGAAGAAGAAGAAGAAGAAGAAGATGAAGAAGAAGAAGAAGGAGGAGGAGAAGAAGAAGAAGAAGAAGGAGAAGAAGAAGGAGGAGAAGAAGAAGAAGAAGAAGAAGAAGAAGAAGAAGAAGAAGAAGAGAAGAAGAAGAAGGAGAAGGAGAAGAAGAAGAAGGAGAAGGAGAAGAAGAAGAAGGAGGAGGAGGAGGAGGAGGAGGAGGAGGAGGAGGAGGAGAAGGAGAAGGAGAAGAAGGAGGAGAAGAAGGAGAAGGAGAAGAAGAAGAAGAAGAAGATGATGATGATGATGATGATGATGATGAAGAAAGAAGAAGAAAGACAAACAGGAGTCATGAATGCTCTGGATGCTAATCCAACATACTTTGTTCGAGTTACCCAAAAGCAGATACTTGCAAACATCACACGAAAGAGAAACATTTCTAACTTACTTTCTAGTTCTCACTGAACCTCTGCCATCTCATCGATGCCCAGGATGTTTCAGCTGTAAGGCACCTTAAAGATCCTTTTGCTAAACCTTTTCTCTTCCTCTGTGGGGAATTCCCAGCTGATGAGAGAGTGCCTGCCTTCTGCGGCCCAAGAGGATAGGATTTTTTTGACAAGCTCCAGAGATAAGATGACATCCCTGCCGAGCATCTTCCTCAGTGGACCACTGGGTCTAAAGCTCTGGGTTCACAACATTAAAACATCTGGTCCACTTAGTTTAAAAGACAAAAAAGTCAAATCATTTCTCTAATGTCATTTAGCCAAAACATCTGGCTGGCTGGCTGGCTGCATTCATCACTTTTCAACTGCCAAGTTATATATTCACAGCCAAAGAGTCATGGCTTAGAAGGCACCAGGGAGTTGAGGTGATGGGAGAGGTTATACAATCTTCATTGTCAACCAGAAATACTTACTGATAAATTATTAATTCTATGGCACTGAGCTAGGCACTACAGGAACTATACAGATATATAAAATACCATCTCTTGCTCTTGGAGCCATAACTAAATCAACACTACTACCATTACATCTAGAAAGGGCATGTTAATGGCCTTTGATTCCATTCATCATACCTGTAACTTTACATCCCAAAATATCCTCGTGAGTACCACTCCACTATAGATGTTGTTTCCCTCTATTACATAATGAAAATTCCTGAAAATAGGAACTATTTTACTTTTGGATTTTTATTCCCAATGCTTATCAGTGTCTGGCACATAGAAAATGCCTAACAAGTGCTTGTCATTCATTCATTCATCCTTGACCACAGAAAGCTAATACTCTGAGTAAAAATAAAAATATAACTACCAATACAACCAGATAACATGTGTTAAGTGCTATAACTGTCTAGGGTAAAGATGGGAAATACCACAAGAATTCAGAAGAAGTGAAGGACCACCAGAGTCTAAGATAATGAGGAAAGGCTTCCTAGGAAAGAGATCTTTCATCTGGGCTTTGAAAGATGGTTAGGACTTGGGTAGAGAGGAGCAGGGAGGATGTTCTGGAATCAAGAATATACATGGTGTTGATTGCAAATGTATAACTTAAATTGCTTACCATTTTAGGGAAGGGGTGGGTGAGGGAGGGAGAAATTTTGGAACTCAAAAATTTTTAAATGAATGTTTAAAATTGTCTTTACATATAATTGGAAAAAATAAAATGCTATTTTTTTGAAAGTATAAATATAGTATGCTTAAAGATCAGTAACTGGACTCATTTTGTTGGATCCAATTAAGTGAGTAGTGCTACATGATACCAATAGAGGTTGGAGCCAGATTGTAAATGGCTTTAAATGCCCAACTAAAGACTATGGACTCTTGCCTGACTCATGCAAATCATTGCATGGTTGACTCCTTCAAGATCAATAGAAAGAATTTCCATACCAAAAATCAGATGAAAGGAAAGGAACAGGAAAAAGAAGAGAAGAAAACTAGGGTCACCTGTGCCATCTTCCAATGTAAATGAGACATTTAGAAGTGTATCCCAGATATTCACAGCTTTCCAAAAAGACTGGGGAAAGGGGTCAGTCATCAGTCTCTAATGAAGTTTTCATTCCCAGAATTGCTTCTGTCAAGTCACTCAACACACACTGTCACACTACAGTAGTCAATGAATATAAGATAGTAATATGGTCATATCAGCATAAAGAGAATAATTAGGAAAGCAATTTTGCTAGGGGTTAAAGTCAAACATAGATAACTTGATAGTTCATGCCTTCATATTATCTGAGCCATCCATCCTTTACATTCAAAAAGATGTGAATTTTCCCCTCATAGAATGTAAACTCATTGAGGGCAGGAATTACCTCATTTTTTTCCCTTGTATTCCATAGCTTTAGCACAGTTCCTGGCACATAGTAGGTGCTTAATAAATGCTTGTGAATTTATCAACTGATTGGCATGGGAATGCAAAGAACACTCCATAACCAAGATAACCAAGAGTTGATGGCTATGTCATTTTTTTTTAGTTTATCGGATATACCCACATCTATGCATCACCAAGTGCAGTAGAGATTTGGCCATATTTTGGTTAACTTAACCCATATAAACCTCGAAACTTCATAATCCAGACTCGCAAGTAGTGCCCCTCCCCCACATCATAGTTTAGTGTGTAGATATGCAGTCTGTCTGGCTTTTGTGTAATCTAGCATGGATGTGTGCCGAACAGACGCTTATAAAAGCACGGCTTAGTCTTTTAGATACACTTTTTTTGCTTGAAATCATCTGCACCCCAGTCTCCTTCTGGAATAACACCAGTAATCTAATCATCCCTCCGTGCTTTGTGACCTCCTAAAGCCATGAGCCATTAAGATTTGTTTGTTTGTTTTTTCCACTCTGTTATTGCAAGATATGAAAGACAAACCTTTTTTTATAAAAGTTCAAAATTACTCTTTGGAGAGAAGGAAGACAAATCCAATCAAACTCCTCTGGTAACTTTTGGTCTATTGGTTCCTGTGAAGTCCCATCCCAAGAACGAGGGTTCGGCTCCTCCATCATAAGCTTGGTTTTTTTTTTTAATTTTTTAAAAAATTTATGGGTTTGCCATTTAAAAGTATATAAGATTGCAGCCACAAAATTGAAGTTCTGTCTTTCTAAGGTTTTTATGTACTCCTTTAACTAAAAGCAGCTTCACATAAAAAGATCCAGTTTTACAAGTTAGCCATACTCGAAATAGTAACTACTGCCTTAAGGACTATTATCCCATTGCTACATGATGGATTTAGGGCATATAAATTCCCATTAACACCACTAATAATAATCATCTGATTTGGAAAGTACCCTCTTCCCCAGCCAAGGCACCATACAATTACATACTCCCAATTAAAACATCATAAAAAATCTAATAGACACTGCCTGAAAACAATTGCCTTCTAAAAGTCTGACCCACCCTACAAAAAAATTCTGATGCAATCAGTTGTCTCTAGAGGTGGCAGTGGTGAAATGGGGGTTTTCAAAGAGGAAGAATGACACATCCCAAGTGTCTCTTTCCCACATTTTAGACTCAAAGTCAGTCGAGGTACATGGAGAGTGAAGAACAAGGCAAAGAGGCTAACAACTTATACTTCAAATCCTTGGAAACAAGAAACGCTTGCTGAATTGAACAGAAGTGAAGTGAAATTAATTGAATTATGTTCACTTTTTTCATCAGCAGATTTGATCTTTGCTTGTTTCCAGTGAAATATTTATTGGCGTCAAGCTGAGGAAACCTAACAATGGCATTTTCAGCCCCAAAGCAAAACGTATAATTTGTTTAATAACCCCTCTGCTCCCAGTTACTTATTGGAAGTATGGAACTCAGAGCCTTCCTCCTCTCTGTTTCCACAGCCCTCATCCACCACTCTACTCTATCAGGGAGCATCTCTCATTTTCTTCTTATTCTACCTAGAATTATAAGGGGCAGATAAGGATGAAGAAGAACAGTATAATCTGCCCCTTAAAAATAATAATGATGAGGGGCAGCTAGGTGGCGCAGTGGATAGAGCACCAGCCCTGAAGTCAGGAGGACCTGAGTTCAAATCCAGCCTCAGACCAAACACCTGACACTTACTAGCTGTGTGACCCTGGGCAAGTCACTTAACCCCAACTGCCTAATAATAATAATAATAATGATGATGATGATGATGATGATGGTGGTGGTGGTGGTGGTGGTGGTGGTGATGATGATGATGACAACAATGATGATAGCATTTGTATTGTGGCTACTATGTGCCAGGAACTGTACTAAGCACTTTACAATTATTACCCCATTTGATTCTCACAACAACCCTGAAAGGTAGGTACTATTATTATTCCCATTTTATAGTTAGGGAAACTGAGGCCAAATCTATCATTATTCAGTCTAATGGCACTATTATATCCATGAGATGATTTGTTCCTGAAAACCTTCTAACAAGAAAATAGTCAGACATTTCTCAACTTGTCTCACAGCTCTAATGCAGTAGAGTAGATAGAGCACTAAATTTACAGTGAGAGGACCTAAGCTTGAATCCCAGTTTGGCCACCTGCATGACCTTGGCAAATCATTTAACCTCTGGACCTACTTTTCCTCATCTGTAAGATGAGGGGGTTGAACTTTGAGTATCCCTTTCAGTTCCAAAGCCTCTGATCTTAGAACTAGATTTATATATAAGATTTCCAAGGTACTGAGAACTTATTAAAATGGATCTTTCTCTAAGGTGTGTAGGCCTGCTCAGAGCAGATCCGAATATGAATACTCTCCTCTCATAGCTTTACTGGAAAGGGAGCAAGTCATAGACCAAAGTCAAGGTGAAGCTTTACATTTGGTAGTCACAAGCTTTTCAGTGAAAAAAGAGGCACCCAGTCTCTGTCATTTAGTATTACCAATTCAATTAAATTCATTACCTCCTACGTAGCTCAGCCCGGATGGAAATACAAAAAGTGCCTGATACACCCAAAAGAAGAATTGCAAACTAGTAGCAACCACAGAAAAGAATATTCTAAATCACTAATAACAAGAGAAATAGGCATCCACACAACTCCAAGGCTTCCCATCATATCCTACAAATTAGCCAAGATAACAAAAGATGGTAACAGTCAATGTCATAGGAATTATGGAAAGATAGGAACGTTAATGCCTATAAATGCCCATGAAACTATGAATTGATACAGCTAGTCTGGTAAACAATTTCAAATTATGCAAAGAAAGTGGATTAAATATCTATACCCTCTGACCCAGAGATTGCACTGTTAACCATATACCCAAAAGAAATAAATGACAAAAAGAAAGTACCATATGCATCAAAATATTTATAGCGGTATTTTTTTTGTAGTAGCAAAGAGATAGAAACAAAGAATCGATCAGGTAATGACTAGACAAGTTGTAGTACTTGAATGTAAAGGAATATCAACAACTGTGCTAAAATAGAGTGACTAGAGAGAAGTATAGAAAGACTTCTATGAACTGATACAAAATGAGTAAGCAGAAGTGGGAAAACAATCTTTTTCAAAGACTGGAACAGTGAATATGGAGAGAACCATTGCAACAAAACAATACAAAGCCCTAGAAATTATAATCTAAATTTGGCCCCAGAGAAGACACATGCAGAAGTGGGAGACTCATTATGGAATACAACAATGTAAGACTTTCAACGTATTGATTAGTTTTGCTGAACTATTTTTTCCTCTGTTTTATTCTTTTTAAAAACAAGGGGGAGAAAGGAAGGAATACATTGGGGAATTTAGGTGAATGAATGCATGAATGAAGAATGTTCTATAGATGGCATGATAAATTAAACTGGGGCAGCTAGGTGGTACAGTGGATAGAACACCAGCCCTGGAGTCAGGAGGATCTGAGTTCAAATCTGGCCTCAGACACATAATACTCACTAGCTGTGTAATTCTGGGCAAGTCACTTAACCCCAATTGGCTCACCAAAAAGAAAAAAAACCACGATCAATTAAACTGAACAAATAATCTGGTCTGGTCACATTTATCTACGCCTGAATATATGCCTTGTTTTCTTTAAATTGCAGAGGTAACATGGCACCTCCTATAATTGTTCTTCAAGTTTACCCCCAAATTCCTAATACCCATGGAAAATTGTCATCTAACTCAGTCTCAGTTTCTTCCCATGCATTTCCTAGGATCGTTAATTTTGAGCTATAATGGAACTTTTTTTTAGTCCCACTTATTTTATGACCTTCGTTTTATAAATGAGGAAACAGAGTGCAAGAAAGGTGAAGTGATCTAACCAACATCACTCAGGGATTAGCAGTGGTGCAACCTGAACCCAGGTCCTCTGACTCGATGGACAAAGCTCTTTCCACTGTGTCATGCTGTTTCCTTCACCTCTGATACTCATGTCCCTTATTAGCTGCTTCATGAAAATGAAGGTTGTCTCATTTGGTTCAGTTCTGTTTCTCAGAAGAGTTAATTGGGAGGAAAGTGGCCTTGGGCTTGTTGTTGTTGTTTTTAAGAACAAGCATTCCACCCCACTGAGCATGTGTGTGTGTGTATCTGTGTGTGTGTGTGTGTGTGTGTGTGTGTGTGTGTTTAAAACCATCAAGCCACGCCACCCCCCCTTGACCTAATGAGCCAATCTATCTTCCACATTAAAAACTCAATAAGGACAAAAATGTTTCAAAACACCAGAACCCTATTTTGTGTGGAGCTGTAGGTTAGAGTATGGATGCTTGACTTTAGAATACCAGGTTTTCATAACAAACATATGTTGCCATGGTGACAGAGTAAGCCTATGTAAACTTCAGGCATTCATATTCATAGAAACTCCTGAAGCAAGACTGAATGTTGGCCCTGACATCAGCACTCTTGCCAAGTTTCAAATAGTGCACAAATTATGCCAGGAATAAATGGGTGTGACTAATACAAGCTTAGAACATCAAAAAAACAAGTTTTTGCCTTGAGGGCAACATTTGTTGATATAGAAGACGGGTGTGTAAAGCATACTTTTCCCCCCCATAAACCCGTCTGTTTTATTTACACTTCCTAAAAGACCTGCATGCACATTTTTTTCCATCGATTGTACAACTGCAAGTAATCACGTATCATTTCAATCTGTGCACCAATTCTATTTTAACCCTCACTCACTTCCTTTGTGTTTGCCTTCCATTAAAGAACATACATGAGCCAAAGCAGGCATGTCTTAACTCTTCTGGTCCCAAATATAAACTCCAGGGCTACATAGTTGTCAACAGGCTTTTGAGCTGCCATCACCTTCAAGGACTGCAAACACTGGAGAAAAAAACTTCTAGCAAGCTCAGGATGGCAAATTGGTTTCTCTAACTGACCTCTGGTGTGTCTCCTGACTACTCCTCCTCCATCACACTGACCCCCAATCCCATGCTCCCCTCTTCTCTTTCACCAAGGTCAACCAGCAAGAAGAGTGAGCTCTGCCCTGGGAAGACTCTCCCCAGAGTCAGAAACTGGAAGCTAATTACTGTAGTCACACTTCTTAATTCACCCGGCATCAAGCGGCTCTCCAGCAGATTGGGTCACCTAGCTATCTCATGCAGGTCACTAAGTTGGCATTTATTTCCTGATAGAAGATAGCTTTGCAAGGTAGCTGCTCCAACATGAATGGTAATCAACAATAATTATAAGTGATACACCCACACTGACTCATGAGATAGTGCTAAAAAAAAAAATCAGGCTCTCCAGCCAAAGTAGATATGCCTTTCATCTCAGTTCACAATTTATAAAAGATCTTGGTGGGTTTGGTTTTTTCATACCAATTCACACACAGAGAACATGATGTGCAAGGTCAATAGGCCCAGTGCCCACCGTGTTTTCATTTTGATGGTACTCCAACGCCAACAATCATGCGTCTGAACTGACAGTAAAGGAAGTATTTATTTCCCCTCCAAGGTTGACTTCTCTTGTTTTTTCCAAAGCTTTATCACAATGAAACCCTGGAAGGTTTTACTCCAGATAAGGCAGTAGGATCAAACAGCTATCTAGCCATTTCTGCAAACTTATCTCTTCAGTGTCCTTGAGACAAGCAAGTAACAGATTAGCATTCCAAACTACAATTACAACCTGTGTGTCCAACTTGACTCAGCAGCGACAAAGGAAATGTGAGAGGGAAGTAGGGGGAAGCTGGTGAGTATATCCAGAATGCTTGACTGATTCAATCCCCACCTGGAATAGGGTGGGGAAACGTGCTTCCTGAAAAGGAATGACGACGAGTAACGGAAGGTCCTAAATTTGGAACTTGTGCAGACATTCTGCAACTTGTTCTGGTCCATTAACTGTGTGGTAAAGACGATTCTTGATTGGCTGTGGAGCAGGAACTAACCAGCTAATGCAAGGAATCTTGGTCTGGCTGGTGTTCAACCAAGGAGGAGAAGTTGTTCTAGGCCTCCACGTGGGGAAAGGGACTCAGCCCTTCTCTTACCCAAGGCCAGCATGAGACCAAGAATGCATGGCCTTGCTATTACTCCTATCTTGGTTGCATCTGGATTTCCTTCTTTTAGATGAAGGAGATTGCTAGTGGCTGTGACCTAGTGAGCCTTCAAAAGTCAGGAGAGCAAGCCATCAGAAGTTCTAGAGCTGGAGTCTATGCTGGGATTTGCCTGAAACCAAACAGTGAGGAGTAAAGCTCCAAGCCATTGGCTTGACTTAGGCTAGCAAAAGTAAAGATTCAGACTCATCTATCCATCAGCCATGCCACATTTGGATATAAACTTTGGTGGGATGAGTGCTATATAAAAACCACACTGAGTCTGAGCCCACTCTCCCCATATATTGAAGTGGTATAAGAGACAGTGTATTCCCCAGGTGTTAGGGGAAAACATTTTTACTTCTGTTCTTGTTATATCTTCAGGGTAAATATGCCTTCTTAAATGCTGATTAATAGATGTTAGTTGGTTAAATGGAAGTATACTAAAAATAACAGAACAAGGGCTCAACTCAACAGCATCAGAGAAAGTCATTCCCACAATCCCTCAGGTATAGCCTTAGGACCCTAAGTGAGAGATATAGCATTGCTCCAGGGTTCCAGTTGATCAGCGTTAGTGGGAATTGGGAAGAGGTGCTTCAGAGCATTGCTTCACAAAGAAATTATTTTTAAAATATGGCAGCAGTCGGAAGGGAAGGGAAGGGAAGGGAAGGGAAGGGAAGGGAAGGGAAGGGAAGGGAAGGGAAGGAAGGGAAGGAAGGGAAGGGAAGGGAAGGGAAGGGAAGGGAAGGGAAGGGAAGGGAAGGGAAGGGAAGGGATGGGAAGGGAAGGGATGGGAAGGGAAGGGATGGGAAGGGATGTTCTACCTCTGAAGCATGCTGCTTGTGTGACCTTGAGCAAATCACTTAAAATTTCAGTGCCCCAGGCAATTCTTGAAGACTGTAAGTTACAGAGAAGATGCTGTTCTTGATTGGTAAATCACAGGGAAAGGAAGGAAGGAAGGAAGGAAGGAAGGAAGGAAGGAAGGAAGGAAGGAAGGAAGGAAGGAAGGAAGGAAGGAAGGAAGGAAGGAAGGAAGGAAAAGAAGGGAATGAGGGAGGAAATTAAGGTGGGGGAAGAAGGAATGAAAGAAAAAAGGAAGGAAGGGAGGAGGGTAAGGAGGAAAGAAAAAGAAAAGAAAGGAGGGATGGAAGGAAGGAGGAGAGGAAAAAGGAAGGGAGGAAGTAGAAAAGAAAGAGAAGGGAGGGAAGGAGGAAGGGAGGAAGGAAATGAGGGAGGGAGAAGAGGAAGAAATAAGGGAATAAATAGAAAGAAAGGAAGGAAGGAAGAGGAAAAGAAGGGAACAAGGGAGGAGAGGAGGGTGGGAAGGAAGAAATAAGGGAGAAAGGAAGGAAAGAACAAAAAAGAGAAGTGGAAGGGGGAAAGAAAGAAGGAAGGAAAGAAGAAAAGAAGGGAGAGAGGGAGGAAGGAGGGCAGAAAAAGAAAGGAAAAAGAGAGAAAAAGAAAAAGAAGTTGCTGATTTTTTTTTATCTCAAGGAACACAGGGAGAACCAGAATATGCAAGCAGATGAAAAAAATGGTGCCCACATCTGTTTCACCAATCTACCCCGACCCCTGCTGGTGGGAAAAAACAATACCCAGACTTTATAAATCACGTATCATGCCTATACCTATGGAAATAATGGAATAGACAAGATAAGAGAAATTCATTACCCCTCTCTGCACTGTGTTCTAACATTATTGTAGAATCTTAAATTGTTAGAAAGACTTTGTCCATTCTTTTTAGTTTTCCTTATAGCTACATTCTCAGTATGAAAATGGACCATAGAGGACATCCAGTCCAACCTGTACCTGAGAAAGGAATCCCTCTATAATATACCTAACAGGGCTCATACAGCCTTTGCTTATATGTCTCAAGTGAAGGAAAACCCACAGCCCATTCCACTTTGGGATGGGGCAGCTAGATGGCACAGTGGATAGCATACTAGGGCTGGAATCAGAAAGTTTCCTCTTCCTGAGTCCAAATCTGGTTTTACCACTTACTACCTGTGTGACCCTGGGCAAGTCACTTAACCCTGTTTGCCTCAGTTTCCTCATCTGTAAAATAATCTGAAGAAGGAAATGGCAAACCACTCCAGCATTTTTGCTAAGAAAATCCCAAATGGGGTGATGAAGAGTTGGACATGACTGAAAAAGATTGAACAATAACAACAATTCATATTGAGTCTATTAAAACCCCTAGAACTTTTTCAAATAAATTGCTGGTCAAATGAATCTGGCACACATTTCTCCCAACTTGGACATCCTACAAGCATAATCATCCTTATATTCAGGGCTATAAAAGTCATGGGGGGAAAGGTTTCCAGGACTAAAGGCATCCTTTTTGCCTCCTAACTACCCAGTCTAGAATTTCAGGAATGAAGTAAGGAAAGCAGGGAGCCTGTGTTCTCCCTTAGAGAACATAAAGGAGGACCCTGCTCAGTTTCAGGGTCTCCTCCTTAGGGGGGCAAAATGCAATCAGCACTAGCTTACTCATTTTACAGATGGAGGAAAACAGGAATTCTAAAGCACTAAGAGACACTTCTAAATTCAATTCAATAAATATTTGCTGAGCGTTTGTGGTGTTCTGTGCTGTGTTAGGTGCTGCAGAATCAAGCAATCAAACAAAAAGCATTTATTAAGCCCCTGCTACATTCAGGCAAAGTGCTGGGCACTAGGGATACAGAGACAAGAGTGAAATAATACCTGTCCTCCAAGAGCTTACATTCTAATAAGGGAGATAATATGCATGCTTATAGGGATACAAAGCACCTGCAAAGGCACTACAAAGCAGATAAAAAGCAGCCATGAAGGGGAAGGTATTAGCAGTCAGGAGGAATCAGAAGAGGGCTTGTTCAAAAGATGGCAATTGAGCTGAGTCTTCAAAGAAATCAGAGATTCCAAGAGGCAGAAGTGAAAAGGTTGTGCCTTCTAGGTATGGAGGGCATGGTCTCAACCCTTATAGAGATTATATTTTTGCTAGAGACACAAGATACATGAAATAATGAAAATGATTTAAAGAAAGAATGCAATAAAAATGATCAAGTAAACAGTGAAGTGCCAAAATGTAGGGTAAAGGCAATCACTGGTAGGGGTCAGCAAGAAAGGAAGAGATCACTGGTGGCTGGTATGACGTTAAAAAGTTCGAGAGGGGCAGCTAGGTGCTGCAGTGGATAGAGCACCAGCCCTGGAGTCAGGAGGACCTGAGTTCAAATCTGACCTCAGACACTTGACACTAACTGTGTGACCCTGGGCAAGTCACTTAACCCCAATTTCCTCACCAAAACAAAAAGTTCAAGAGGTATCATTTCTGGATAATTAATCATTTTATTAATAATGCTAGCATATTGCCAATAAAAATGGATTGGTGACACTCTCAAATGCCAAAGACCAATCATGGAAATGGGCTCACAGTTTACATACCCTTGGAAGAGTGGGTGCTCCTGAGGGTGGCAATCAGCTCTGATTGGTTAACAATTAATGAGAGAGAATGAATATTAAAATGAGAAGTGAACATATTCTAAGGAGAGGCTAGGGGATGTGATTTTGATCATGTCATTTACTTCCAAATCACCCCCAGACAAAGGATCTATATCTACATCCCCCACCCAAGCCAGAACAGAACACAATGTACCAGAGTTTCACTTTAGATTAAATTCCTTGAAAGGGTGGGTGGGGTAGCAATAGCAAATAGACTGAGGAGAAGGGTGATCCTATCTGCTACATCAATCCTGTCCTTCAGAGGCTGAACCTTGAAATGAGGACTTTAGAAAAAGAGATAGAACTCTGGATCTCCCCAAATCATTGATTATTAATAATCATTTCTCCCACTAGAGATATCAGGGAAGACTTCATGGAAGATGTAGGTCTTGAGATGGACCCTGAGGAATGGGTAAAATGAGAAAGAGTACAGGCAGACGTATATGTTCTTTTCCCCACACAGAAGTAGAGAGGCTCTGCAAGGGCTTTCATGGTTCCTAGAGTTTCAGCCAATCAATATCCTGTTAGGTATTCTGGCTGAATAGATTTCGCTCACCTCTGGGCTCAGGGAACTCAGGGAGCCAGATGTGTCAGACATGAACTGAGACCACTGCACAGGATTCCATCTGCCATTCTACTCCTCCCTCCCCCAGACTTTCTGCCACATTTCCTCACAGAAGCACCATGAAATTCTGGACAATAATCAAATTGCATTCAAGACCAACGCTCTCAAGACTGACTTCAAGCTTCCTCCTCCAAGAAAAGAACCAAATTAACCAATGACAGGGAGAACAGCAGGGGCTTCCTCCTTGAATTTCAGGAAAGGCATGGGAAACAAATGGCCACTTTCTCTCTCAAACAGCAAATCATACCCATAAACACCAGGCAGCAACCACTTGCACCCAAAGCAGTTTATTTTCCAGGAATTAGCCCATGGAAGTCTCATGAAATTTGACTTAGGAAACAGCTCCAAATTAGGCCCTGGAGCATGGCCACCCAACACCTGTCGTCTCACACCTAAGAATACCACCCTGGTGATCCAGTTAGCGGGCAGAAGTTTAGAGAACAAGGATCAGCCCCAAGCTTTGATTGACGCCTCTTGTCTCCAATCTCTGTCCCCATATTATTTTCACAGTTTATGCCCTTCCCCTCCTTCTTTGCAGGGCAAAAATTAATTGACACCAGCCCAGGTTAATGGAGGTCCTCCTAAGCCAGCCATTCTTCTAAGGCCCAGACAAGCCATAAACAGAGGTCACCAATTCATTTGGAAAGATGAGCTCCAGCCTGAAATTTGTTTTAAAGCAATTCATTACAGGGGTAGAAGGGGATGTTCCAAGAAAAATCAAGACTACTGGCCTCACTGTCATTTGGCCATGAAACTGCCCATATGAACCCAGTTCTCTAGTTTGAGAAACTTTGGGGAAACACTGACCCACCTCCTCCCCATACCTGCTGCATCTCATTCTATTTCTGACAAAGCTACATAGCTTTTATAGCATTAATCTGTCAAAGAATCACAAGTTTAGAGTTGGAAGGTACCTTAGAACCCAGTCAATTTAAAGAAGAGGAAACTGAAGCCAAGAGAAGTGAAAGGACTTACCCAAGATCACATAAGCAATATAAATGGCAGGAGATTTAATGTGATTTCAAATCCACCACTGTTTCCTCTGCACCTTCCTAACAAAACTGATTTTTCAGCCCATTTATTCACAGTGAGCACTGGTGGCGTGGGAGGTACGTTTTAAGTTTCAAAAGCAAGTAAATTACACACCCCTACCTATTCCTCTAAGTTTTCTCCAGTGTGAGATTTTTAGTTTTCTTTTAATATTATTGATTTCTTTTATTTGGATATCCTTCCCTTGGAAACCATCTTTGTTTTGTTGTATTTACTTATGTTTTATTAAATTATCTTTATACACACACATTTGAAACTTCTAACGACTCTTCCACTTCAAAACAAAACAAAATAAAACCTAGTCCCTTGTAAAAAAATTACTACATTCAAGGAAAACAAATCAATATATTGGCCATATTCAAAAATGTATTCCTTCTTCTGTCCCTATTGTCAGCCACCTCTTTACCAATAGTCAGGTCATGCTTCATCACCAAGTAAGTCCTCTGAAGTGATGATTAGTCACTGTATTGATGAGTTCTGAAGTCTTTTTTTTAAATATTTTATTAATCTAGCCTTCTAAGGTCTTCTTTCATTAAGCATTTTTTTTTTGGCAAGGCATTGGGGTTAAGTGACTTGCCCAGGGTCACATAACTAGTAAGTGTTATGTGTTTGAGGCCAGATTTGAACTCAGGTCCTCCTGACTCCAGGGCTGGTGCTCTATTCACTGTGCCACCTAGCTACCCCCATTCAGCAATTTTTTAAATACAAACAGTATGGGGCTTTTTTTTTAAACAAAAATGTTATATAGGTGGCTGTAAACACAACAGATTCCTTATAAAAATGACACATATTTGTACAGAGTTTCGAACTTTCCAAAGCAGGTTCACTCACATTGTCTCCTCTGAAAAGTCCTGTGATCTAGTGCAGGCATTATCCACAGCCCTAGATACAAGCAGAGAAGGGTGCTGGAGAGTCATAAGTGTCTATTATGTCTCACTAAAGAATATAAGCATCATACTCAGCTTTGGCTAAAGCGAGAGAGATAATCGGTCTCTCCACAACTGAGGAAACAAATGCTGTGCACTCCTCCACCCAGGCGGAAAAAAAACAAAACAATACCCACTTACAACAGGTGCCCATAAGGATAAAGATGCCACCTCTAGAAACTTGTAAAGACAAAGCATCTATAGGGAGGCTAACATGGGTCTGGCCTTTATACTAGAGGGGGCTCTCTTCCGGGTTATCACTCACCTCTCCTTCAAGATCTGGGGGTCTTGTACATCACACTGGTTGACCCAGCAAGTCTTCCAGATTTTCACTCATGGCACAAACTTATAGACCTGTGTCTACAAGGCTTCTCAAAGCCCCTTTTATCTTACACATACTCAGAGCTCTATAGGATGAAGTACTGTACAGTGAGGCTTTTAACAAAGTTCAGGAATATAATAAACAAGCAGAAGTGGTTTGGGTTTTTTTTTTCCTTTGGTGGGGGGCGGGGTTGGTCTGGACTTGTGATTTCATGAGGCCTTTCCTTATCCCATTAACTACTTCTGTCTCTCCTCTTCCCCACCCTTACCCCCACTTTTAAAAAAATTACCTTGTATTTACTTTGCATCTACTTACATGTTTACATGTTGACTTTACCTATGAAATGTAAGCTCCTTGAAGGCAAACTGGTTCATTTTTTTTCTTAATATCACAAAACCCATGCACCAAAGGAATCCCCAATATAACAAAAAAGTGGTCATCATGTCTCTGCATGAAGATCTCCAAGAAGGGGAACCTAATGCAATTTAAAGCAAGCCTTTGAATGGATCTACCTGCTAGGGAGCTTTTTCCTAACATCGAGTCTCTGTTGCAACTTTGGACCCATTGTTCCTAGCTCTGACCTTTGGTACCAAATGGAATATCTTGTTCTTCCTCCACACTTGAGTCCTACAAACACTTGAGAATGGCTCTCACGCTCCCTCAGAATCTTCTCTTCTCCAAGCAAAACAGCTCCAGTTACTTCAACTAATCCTATTATATCATGGACTCAAGGTCTTTTACCATCCTGGCTGCCCTCCTCTGGGCACTCATCAGCTTATCAATGTGCATCTTAAACCTTGGTGCCAAGAGCTGAACACAATACTGCAAATAAGGTCTGACAAGGGCAGGATATACTGAGACTATCACCTCCCTATTACTAGAATTTATGTCCCTCCTAATGCATCCCCAAGATCACATTAGCAGTTTTACCTTCTTCATCCCAGCAGGCCCATAGTGAGCTTGCAGTTCACTAAAACCCTCAGAACTTTTTCAATTAAACTTCTATCTATCCATGCCTCTGCCATCTTATGCTTGTGAAGGTTTTTTTTTTGGTAGTCTACTGCAAGACTTTATACTTATCTCTATTGAATATGATCTGCTTAAATTCATCTCAGTCCTCTAGCCTGTCAAGATCTTCTGGATCCCAACTCCTTTATCCACTGGGTCATCTATCCCTCCCAATTTTGTGTCATCCACAATTTTTATGAGCATGCTATCTATGCCTTCATGCAAGTCATTGATAAAAATATTAAATAGCACAGGGCCAGGCATGAATCCCTGGGGGATGCCATTGGAGACCTTTGGCCCTATTGACATTGACCCATTAGTAATCATTAGTGTAATCTAGCCATTCAACTAGTTCTGAATCCATTTCATTATATTGTCTCTCCATCTTCCCCATAAGAAGAGTATGAGATATTTTATCAAAAGCTTTCTTAAAACTTAGGTAAACTATATTTACCACATTCTCCTCATCTACTAGTTTAGTAATTAAGTCAAAAAAAGGAAATAAGGTTAATCTGGCGCAATCAGCTTGACAAAGCTACTGAGAAATAAGAGCCGCTTTCTTTTCCAGATGTTGGCTAACCATCTCTTTAATGATCCATCCTGGAATTTCCCCAAAAAGATTATATCTCTAGCACCTAGCAAACTGCCTTCCATACAAAAAGTGCTTACTAAGTGTTTGCTTATTGGTGGATTTAATTGGTATAGAAGATTCCTCCTCTATCAGATTAGCCACTGCTCTGCAAGTTATAGTATTAGAGAGATGCCTGGGCCACTGAGAGATTAAGTGACTTGCCTAGCATCTCAGAGTCAGTGTGTCAGAAAAAGAATTTGACCCAGATATCCTTGACTCCAAAGCTGGATCTATTTATTGACTGACTGATTGAATACAAACATATCTGCCATTACCTAGAATCTCCTTTTAAGGATATTACTCTTGAATTTACATCCCACATGTGATCAAAACTCATGCTTGATGTGACAGTCACTCATCTGATCTATAATGTGGTCTCCCAATATAGGCAGCCACCTACTGGTTGACTTCATAAATTAATTTCAAATTCAAGAGGCTGGAGAGAAGGGGTCTCCTACCCCCTCCCAATAAATGCCTCTTCTACAGGATGTGATATTAGAAATGACTTCCTCAGGGGCCTGCTGGTCCATATTAGAATCCAGATATCACTGGATGAGGTAACAAAGTGATTTAAGTTCAAATGAATGCGTAAATTACTGATATTAGGTCTTTACCTAAGAAACTATATTTATATAGAAAAGGGCATTGCCTTCCCTCCAGGTCAGGAAAAGGGTACTATGTATAGAAGTGAGGAGAGGACAAAGAAAGGCAAAACTATGAGACCGCTGAATCAGAGCCTGAGAATCGGAAGAAACCTTAAGGTCCGTTTAGCCCAATGATCCCCACTTAAAGTAAACCTCTTGAGAGCTTGCAAATGGTCCAACGCAGTTGCACTAAAAAAAAAAAAATTAATGAAGCCTTAAGCAGTAAATAAATTCAGAATATTATGATTAGTGTATTAAATTACCCTAGAGGTTCACAATACAATTTTTGTTGTTGTTGAAAATGGTTGACCAAACGAAAAAACTCTGGGAACTTCTCACCTAGCCCAACCCCTCTTTTGACAACTGAGGAAATATTCATAGAAGCTAAGTTCTTTGCCCAAAGTCACACAGGTAGTGAGTGGCTGAACCAAGATTCAAACTCAGGCTTTCTGACTCCAAATCCAACACTGTTTCCACTATGCCAAGATGCCCCCTTTAGGAGAATAATCTAGTTCATCCCCCTTTGTCCAGAACAAAACCTAGATATTATTTCTCATTTTTGTTGTTCAGTTGTTTCAGCTATGTCTGACTCTTCATGACCCCATTTGGGGCTTTCTTCATGAAGATAATGGAATGATTTCCCATTTCTTTATCCAGCTCATTTTACAGATGAGGAAACTGAGGCAAATAGAGTGAAGGGATTAGCCCAAGGTCACCCTGCTAGTAAGTGCCTGAGGCCGGATTTGAACTCAGGTCTTCCTGACTCCAGGCCAGGTGTTCTATCCATGGTGCCAACTAATTGCCCTTAGATATTATTATTGCTATTTTACAAATAGAGCAATATGAAGAGGTTAAATGATTTACCTGAGGTAATATCTACTTAATGGGGAAATTAGAACTAGGACTCAGGTCTACTGACTCACTTATTCTTTGTATTTTAAGCTAACAAGAACAACTAATATTTGCTTTACAAATATAAATTGTTATATCTGTACCATTTCATTTGTTCCTCAGAAAAAAAAACTCTGTAAGGTAGATAGCCTAAATAACACTAACCCATCTGACAGATGAGAAAAATGAGGCTCAGAGAAATGGTGACGTACCAAAGGTCACACGAGTAATAAGTAACAGAATTAAGATTCAAATTCTAGTGGGTTACTCTGGGTCCAATGGTCTTTCTACATAATGCTGCTTCTATAGGTCTTACTTTTCTATTAGACACATCCTATTTATTAAAGAAATATTTAATCAGTGTTGGGATTTCCCTCTCTACCAATGCAGACAACACACTGTTCTGCAATTTATCATCTTAGAAAGCCTCCTGGGATAGCGAGAGGTTAAGTGACTTGCCTAGCATTATCCTCAGTATGCATTAGAAAAAGGATTTAGCCTAATCAATCGTTAAACATTTGTTAAGTGCCTACTATGTGCCAAGACTATGCTAAGAGCTGAGAAGACAAAAAAAAAAAGGCAAAAGACAGTCCCTGCCCTCAAGAAGCTTGCAACCTAATGCAGGAGATAACACAGAACATGTGTGTATGTTTTATTTAATATAAATATTTCTGTCATTACTTATTCTTTGAAAGAATATTACTCTTGAAGTTGCATGATACATTGAATCCAAAATCATAACTGGAAAACCCTATAAAATGAGTGGATACCCACCTCTTGGGGAATGGTCAAACAAATTGTGGCATGTGAATGTAATGGAATAGTATTGTACCATAAGAAATGATGAAATGGATAATTTCAGAGGAAACTGGGAAAATCTTTATGATTTGATGCAGAATGAAATGAGCAGAACTAAGAGAATAATTTATATAATGACAACAACATGAAGGACAAAACCAACATTGAAAGACTTTAGAACTCTGATTAGTGCAATGATAAATGCTGAATCCAGAGGACTGAAGACAAATCGTGCCACCTACCTCCCCCCAGACAAGAGATGGGCTTAAAATCTAGAATGAGATATCCATATTTGGGGATTTGTTTTGCTGGACTCTGCATATTTGCCATGAGAGTTTTGATTATTTTGTTATTGTTCAATGAGGAGACGGCTGTGGGAGGGAGAGAAAAAAATTTTTTTAATTTTCTAAAAAGAAAACTTATGGTTGACTTAATAGTCACTCATATGACTCACTTGATCCTTTAAGAATCTGTGGTTCCATCAGTGACAGTCCTTCACCAACACAGGTGCTACTATCTATCTAAAATGAGGAACTATCTCTAAATTGAGGTGGCTGAAAAATACCAAAACCTTCTGATAGTGAGCCTCTTGAATCTTAGAGGACAGACATATACTCCATCATTGGGTCCATAATCACAGCATTTCCAGGTTGGTAGGGCCCCACCAGAGTTTACGTAATAATCCTGATCTTTTAAACAATCTTTATTTTTGAAGGAATCCAATTTTTATTATCTTCAAATCTATGCATTAACTCAAACTTAAAATCATCAAGCCTTGTGTAGAAGTCCTTAAGGAGATGGATTTTAACAAATGTGCAAGAATGATTTTTAACAATTTTTCTCATTTTTAATCATCATTCCCTTGTATAAAAGAATGTTTCTAAAGTGCTTAAAGTACTAAAAAAAAAAGTCAGTGTTGTTTTCTTAGCATTTCTTAACATTGGACATCATGGTCTATTGAAAAGAGCACTTTAAAAAAGAAAAAAGAAAAGAGCACTTAGCTGTTAGTCAGTAGATTTGAGTTCTAGGCCTGGCTCTATCATTCACTACCTGTGTGACCTTGAACATTTCTGGGTCCTGGTTTCCTCATCAGTAAAATGAGTTAGTTGGATTACAGTATCCCCCAGCTTCCTTCCAGCTTTATCATTCCACAACTCTGAAATTTCCAGCCTGCAGACCCATTTGCTCACCTATTTAGCACTGTCTTCAGAGAAAGGTTTAGCCAAAGAAAACTATAGCTTAGCAATAGGAAATTGATGTTTATAAAATTATCACAAACTCCCAATTGGAAGAGTCCAAATTAATGAGGCTTCATCAATACAATGTTTATCATTTATGATCTCTCATATGCTGACTCAAGATTTGAAGTATAAGTAATGCTGGGGTGTGGCCACTGTACATGCTACAACGTCTTCGAACCACAGGTGAGAGTTGGGTGAAAGGTGGACACCAAAGGTAGATGAGTAAAACCTTCTTGGCAGACAAGCTAACCCAGACTGAGAATAACTAACAGACCTCAAACTAGCCCAAGCATGTGAAGACTTCCCCGAGCAGGATGGATGGATGAGAACAATTTGTTCCAAAGGCCATGAAGGCAGCTGAAGCAGGTGCTGTGGAGCACTTAGAGCTTGGTTAGACATTGAAAACGCCAAGGTCATACACTGTATCCCGGACCATTGCCAGTCATTTTGATTTTTGTCCTGCCACTGAACTTCAATGACTCTGGAAGAAAGAGTGAGGCTGTACAATTCTGTCTCACTTAAATCCAAATACCTAATATGGCAAACACTGAATTTCCTATCAGATTGAATAATGATCTATAAATTCAATGAGAAACTACAGTAAAGGACTTCTTCCACAGCAGAGCTACTCAAGTGGTCAGTCAGAATGCCTGAGGGCAAAAGGGAAAAGGGTCTCCCAGCAAAGTAAACGCCAGCCCAAATTAGCCTCCCAGAGCAACAAGATACAAGACACTGCCGAGCCTGCAAGTCTCTGTGATTGAAGGGCCCCCCTGGGAAACAGCCAGACTAGACAGAGAGCCCAATGGTAGGAACCTTGGAAGTGACAGGTAATTCCATGGCCAGCAGCTAGTACAATGGCAAAGCACTCAGAATGGGACACACAAGGCCTCTCACATTGGGGAATGTCAGGGACCCTAGAAGATCCAGCATTCTGAACCTCAAAAATTCAGAGGCCTAACCCAGGAGATGGAGGTCAACACAGGAATCCAGGGACATAACAGACAAAAAGCTGAACAAGAGAATGAGATTCCTCAAAGCAGTGCAGGATTAATTGCCAAAGGAGAGCCAGAGATTCTGTGAGTAACAGAAATGAAAAAGAATTCAACACTAACTTTCTCTCTTACTGAACATGGGGAAGAAGGAATGCAAGAATATGTTGAGAAAAATCCTATGACCATTACTATTCATATATGACAAATAATTTTTAAATGGATACTTTGAAAGTATATTGGAGGGCCTACTTGGCGGTAGCCTATCTACCACAAAGGTTGCCAGGTTTTTGTAAGCATACGTTGACAATAGCCAAATGTTGGCTATGGATTCTAAGGAAGCACCATGAGCCCAGCAGAGAGATATTCCTTAGACAGAAGCTCAAGAGAACTCCATGAAGGGAGAAAAATGACTCCTGAAGCTCTAAGTCAGAGGTACCCCCTGGCTATATGTGTTCCCTAAACATTTGCCTCACTACCATTATACTTTAAAGTTGAGCCCCACTTTCCACAGGGACCTTGTCTATGTAAGAAGAAAGTGAGCCCTGAACGGGGCAGTGAAGGGAATTGGTTTTATAATTATTCTTCTACCTATACCCTCTCCCTAAATCCCTTTTCTAGAAGCTGATAGTGTTCTACTTGTTTATTGATAATAGGGAGCACACCAGATGGAGACTCATAAGATACACTACAAAAAAACCTTCAGAATTAGACTTCAAACACCAAGGAGAATAATAATCAGCAATCACGTAAGGACTCAACCTACCAATAGAAGTGGGAGTTGGCCAAGTAAACCTAGAGGGAGCTGTATGTATTTATGTATGTATGTATATGTATATGTATTATGTATATGTATACATATGTGTGTATACAAACACATATGCACCTCTGGAGTACAAAAAAACTCCAATTTTTTAAATTACAGATTTATATTGAATGTTTTTTTTCCAGTAAAGAACCGCATTTGCAGAGGACTCAACCTACCCAGTGCAAGGTGTTCTGCAAGTAAGTCTTGAGGGAAATAGAGACATATAGAAAAATATATATAGATCTATGTGTGTTATATACATACATCTGTATAAAATCTATTCATATACATATATATACACCAAAAAAATAGTACAAAAGTACTTGATTTTAAATGACAGCATTATATTGAGTGTTTTTCCTACTAAAGCACTGCATTTGCAGAAGACTTGGGTTCAAATCCCCTCTCTACTACTTGCTATCTGCATGACCTTGCTCAAATCACTTAATATCTCTGGGCCTCAGTTTCATCCTCTGTCATATAGTAGGCTTGGATTAGGTGACCTCTAAGGTCGATGCCAGCTTTGAATTCTCTAAGTGATGTGTCCTTGGGGTATTGAATATTTAGCAATGACATCTCATTCTCTTATTAAATCGACACTTTGAGTACTCCTCCTCATTATTTTTGATTTAATGAAAGCATTAACTGAATTAAGACAAATGTTCAGAACTGAACATTGAAATAAAAACATGCCCCATGTTTTGATAATGCTTGTTCATTCACTGTAAGATCAAGACTTACAAGTTGGAAAATAAATGTATTCTGACACATCAAAAGCTTTTTCCTTCCTCTGAAATCTTATCTGTTTGTGCTACGGACCTTGGAATTCTCATGTATGTTATCATGAATACCAATGATAATTATGTGTTTCTCAAAAGGCCATTTACATTATCAAATAGCCTTTCCCACTTTGTTCTCATATGTCATCTTAATTGAAGTGTTGGAGGAAACTCAACTGATGCTCACATGGCCAAAATCACAACTGGTTTTAGAACAGATACAATGTGCTACTTAAAAGTGATTTCCAAAGACTAATTCATTCAAAGGACAGTCTGATTTGGAGTTAGGAAGAGAGAAGAGGAGAAAAGAGGGAGGAAGGTGAACTATTTATCTTAAAATGAAAAAAAAATAAAGGAAAGAAAGGAGAAGGGAAAGGAAGAGAAGAGGAAGGGAGGGAAAAGGAGAGGAGGGAAGGGAAAAAAATTAACCTGTAAAGTTCACAATCTAAATAGTAAATAGGCCCAGGGATCTCAAAGCATACTTTCTCAGGAAATCAATACCAATTCAGAACTTCAATTACAAGATTAATACACGAACCCTGGGCAAAATGCAACATCTATAAAGATCCTTAGGTATTTATTTTGTTTAAACAAATATTCTACTTGACTACTTACTGGCATTTCAGATACAATTTGTGGAATTTTTCATATCCACTTGTGTCCATTCTGGACTCCACAGAGAGCAATAACAGCTGGAAAACAAGTATCTCCAAAAGTCGCCATATGTTTGATCCTGTGACTAGCATATGAATGTTCTCTTCCTTCTGTTGAAGGGGCAGAGATGATAAAATGAAAATCCTTTCAAAAGGGTCCTCTCCTTCCTACACAGTACTCTCCCTCTTTTGGAAATAGGCTACTTTGGAATCACCAATAAGTCAACCATACTTAAAAAGTCCACTGGGACTTGCTTGGTGAATCTCCAAGGTGGAAGCTGTCTTCTCCATAATTCAGTGGAGTTCTCATCAGGAAGGAATCTAAAGTTAACAGATGCCTCCTCCGTCTCCCTCCTCAATTCCCCATCTCAACCATCAGTGATCTATACTATCACAACCTACTGATCACTGACTTACAATCTCAATAATCCCTACCCTTCTTCCATAGTAAAATTTATGGAAATAGAGAGGAGTTCTTCCTTGGGAAGAGATCAGGGACTTCTTTCCTATTCACAGTGAGAGGAGGAGGAACTAGGCCATTAATAGCCTTGTTACAAGAATCTTGGGTGGAAGAATTAGAGTAAAGGAGATCATGAGATCCATTATAGATATCCTATAGTTGTCATTTCAGAGACAAAAGTTGATGTAGAGCTAGATTTCCTTAGTTTTTACTTAACTTCCAAATTTTATTAAAAAGACCAGCTATGTTTGAATCTGAGTGAGGCAACTGAGCTTTGTAAACCACTAGCAGAGCCCAGGGTCCCAGTGTTTGGCATTTAAAGCTCGTCACAGCTTGACCCCTTCTGACTTTTCCAGCTTTCTTACACTTTACTCCCACCTCCCTCTCCCTCACTAATTAATCCAGCTCCCCTGGCTTACTTGCTGTCCTTGCACAGGATACTATCTCCATTTCTGTTCCTTTGTATTAGCTGTCTCCTGTGCTTGGGATTCCATCCTTCCTTACCTCTAGCTCTTCATTTCTCTGGCTTCCTTCAAAATTCATCTCAAATCCTACCTTCTACAGAAGGCTTTTCCTGGTACCTCCAATTGCTAGTGCCTTCCCCTCTGAAATTACCTTCTCTCTACTCCATGTGTATCTTGTATGCACCTAGTTATTTTAAGTTTATCTCCCCTTTTACAGTCCAACTTCCTTCAGGGTCAAGACTTTTTTTTTTGCCTTCTTTATATCTCTAGCACTTGGCATGGTATCTGTCATGCAGAAACATTTAATCGATGCCTGTTGACTGAATGATTAATTACCAACACCCCTGTATGATTATCATTGATCATCCATTCTGAGATCTCTATCACAAGATTCTGGTAGCTGTTATCTACCAACTCACAGGACATTCTTCTTCCTTCCTCAGTGAGTTAAGTTCAGTACCTAACTCAGTCTTTCTCTCTTCTCCAACTTCTGCACTCATATGAGGAAAGTTCAACATACATATTGGTACTCCCTCAAACACCCTAACCTGCAGTTCCTCAATTTACTCATTTCAAATAACCTACTCTTCCACCCCAGCACACACACATACACAGAGATTGGTCATACTCTTGATATTGTCATCACCTACAAATATTCCAGGGCAGCTAGGTGGTTCAGTTGATAGAGTGCTGGGCCTAGAGTCCGGAAGACAAGTTCAAATCTGACCTCAGATACTTCCTAACTGTGTGACCCTGAGCAAGTCATTTAACCCTGTTTGTCTCAATTCCCTCATCTGAAATGAGCTAGAAAAGGAAATGGCAAACCCTTCCAGTATCTTTGCCAAGAAAACCCCAAATGGGGCCAGGAAGAATCAGACACAACCGAAATGACTGAATAACAACAAGAGATAGTCCATTTCTATGTACCTGAATTCTGAAATTCCCCTTATCTGTCACAGTTTGCTATCATTCCACTTCTAGCTCTTCCTTGCAATCCCAAACCCAATTCTTCATCCTCACTGCAACCTCCAATCCCAGCATCCCTTAGTTCTTTCCCTGGCCATCACCCCTGAAGTGGCTATAGAATCTTCCCTTCTCCATCTTGACTCTTTGGTGAACCAGCTCAACATTATTTACACTGTCACTTCAAGTCCCTTGCCACCTTATTGTATTATTGATCTTACTCAGCCTTGGATGACTCCCATCATCCTTCTCTCCTATACATGTGCTACTAAATGAAAGTGGAGGAAATCATGAAACTGAGCTGATTAGGTCCACCACAAATTTATGGTACGCAATCTTAACTGGGCCCTCATTGTGCCAAGGCAATTCTTCTACACCTCCCTAATTAACTCAACATCCCAGTCACCACAATAGCTTTTCCAAACCTTTTCAACCCTCCTGCAACCCCTTTCAGCAGCTCTGCTCCCACACTCTCAGCCGAGAACTTTATCCTATATTTCCTTCCCCTTGAGGCAATACTGCTGACTTATCTCCTTAGGATTTTGTCTACAATATCAGAGAAACCTTTATACCCTGGAAATGCACTCCACCTTTACAGTACTTCTTGCAATGGAAGTACCCACCTCCCTGGAGACCTCACCTTCTAATTGGCTGGTTGCTCCCAGAATGTCCAATTTAAGGAAGAGACTAGGCCAAAGTTGTCTTCATTCCCCTCCAGGTTGTATCACTGACTCATCTCCACACCACTTTCCCTACCATGCCATGGCCCAATGCCTAATACCTCCCCTTCCCTGCCCCATTTTCAGCTTTTTATGTGTTGTCCTCCTCATTCAAATATGAGCTGCTTGGGGTCAGGGACTGTCTTTCTTTCTGCTTATATTTATATTATATTGTCTATATTATATTTTATATTATATTATAAACTTTATACATTATACTATGCTATATTATTCTGTCTATATTATACTTACATTTGTATTCATATTATACTATCTTTCTTTCTGCTTGTATTCTAAGCACTTAGCACAGTTCCTGACACATAATAAGCTCTTAATAAATGCTTGTCAACTTGGGGTTACTGGTGAGGCAATGCTTAAGGTTAGAGTTGCCCAGGAAATCTCCCTTATCGGTTAGAAGTCTAGATTCCAGGATCAAGCTACTGAAGGATTCAAAATCCAACCCCTCTCCCACTTACACAGAAGGTTCCTTGAGGTTCCTGAATATTGTCCATGAACTAATCCCTTCATATACATGTGTAAACAAATATTATCAGACTCTTCTGTGACCTTCTTCTCTGCCATCAAATGAGATAATATATATAAAACCTTAAAGTGCCATGTAAATGCCAATTATAATTATTACCTCTTGGGATAAGAAAATCCATTCGCAGATCTCTCTGGTCTCAGACTTGTACTCGGAAAGCTACAGGCAAGCACATACAACTCCTTTGTGCTCCTGTCCCAAGGCAGTCATCACCAGCTCCTGAGGGGAGAAGATAGTTCAATTGCATGGGCATCTTGCTCCCTACCTAGAATACGGGTCTGCTCTGGTCTGTCTTCTCAACAAGGAAAAGACAAATGGGCAAAAGGCCTGAAACAGTCTGCCAGCTCACTTTGCTTCCAGTTTGTCCAGAGTCTATCCTCCTAAAATCCAGCCACCCATTTGTATTGCAGGCAGCCCAATTCACTGCTCTTAAAAACAATTTTTTAATTTTAATTTTAAAAAAGCACCGATTAGAATACCCAAACTTTCCATGAAAAGGTGTCATCCTTTTGATTTTCAACCTGTAAACACATCAGATTGACCATGAAGAGCACAGGTCCTAGAGTCAGAGGGCCCGGGTTGAAATTCTACCTCTTTGCTTAGAAAATGATTTCTAAACAGCCAAAGCGGAAGAAACCATAGCTAAGTGCCCCACTGGAGATTTCACTAACCTTTAACCTCCTGATCACTTCCTAAAATATTATAGACGGTCAAAAAGAAACCAAATTTTCCAAATATCATATAGTCATGTGGCCAGTAATTCTATTTGGGATGTTATGAATTTTAAGTGGGGGTACAAAAAGCTAGTGGAAGAAGAGCTGATCTTGTAAGTTATTCAGTAGATAAGGATGGAGTCACTAGGGAAAGTATTCTTTCTCAGCATTCTGGAACCAATAGAGGAAATCTGGTATATTCCAGAAAATGAGGAAAGGAAGCATATTAACACTACAAAAAGACAACACCCTTCTAAATCTTTCTAAATCATTCAAAATGAGGCAGTGGAAAAAGCGTTGAGTTAGGAATTCAGGAAACCTGGATTAGTGGTAGGGTTCTGTCATCAACTGGTCCTGTGACCGTCAGTAAATCATATCACTCCATTAGTCCTCAGTTTCCTCATTTGCCAAATAAAGATTATACTGAAGGTGTCTTTTGGTGCTAAGAATCTATGAATCTTGGTTACTTGGAATAACTGGTATGATGAATGTGAGCAGAGTGTGTGAATACATGCTCCTATCAAAGCAGAAGCCCTGAATAGAACAGCAACCCTTCCTTTTCCCCTGGAAATACCCAGCCCAGAGCCTTTATCAAAGACAAAGCAGAAGAAATGGTGGGAGGAGAAGCTGCTACTATTCTTTGTTGTTTCCAGAGACTCCAAAGATAGCTCAGTGAGTCAGTTCTGAGAAAGAGCCATTGAATGCTGCAGGGAAGAAAGCAACACAAAGCTAAGTGAGACTCAGGGTGAGAAGGACGCTGGGAAGGACAGCCTTCCTCCTCCTGCTGTTGGATTCTTTCATTCCCTGAGAAAGAACAGAATGACCTGGGCAGGGACCCAAGGTGTTAACTAGTTGGTCAACACAGGTAAAAAAGGTGGCCCAGAGGGAGGCCATTTCTACAGAGGAAAGCGGGAAGTGTGACAAACTTGATGTGAAGACCCCTCATGGAGCTGAAGAGAGATGCCACGGAGTAAAGGGGGACCCATTTACTAGAAATGAGAGTGGCAGCTGGGGAATTAAATGAGTTACTCTGTGTGTGTATGTGTGTGTGTGTGTGTGTGTGTGTGTGTGTGTGTGTGTGAGAGAGAGAGAGAGAGAGAGAGAGAGAGAGAGAGAGAGAGAGAGAGAGAAGGTGGGAAGGAGAGAGAGGGATGGGAGAAAGGAAAGGAATAAGCATTTATGTAGCACCTACTACGTGCCAAGAACTGTGCTCAACACTTTTTACAAATAATATTTCATTGGGGGGGGTGGATCGTGGGAAATATATTTACTTATTTCTTCCACAATGAATTAAAAATCACAAAGCTGAGAAGCAAGGGAAATCTCAGGCTGATTTCTGAAAGCCCTAACTCAAGTGACATCATTATCCTATATCTCTGTTCTCTTCCACAACTCACCTCTGAGAAACAGCTGTCTCTACTCAGTTCAGTCCACTTCCTCTCCCCTCACTAGCTTCTCAACGGTGTGCAGACAGGCTTCTAACCTAATCCCAGGTGAAATGTTCTCTGCAAAGTTATCAATGATGTCTTAATGACCTGATGACCTTTTCTTAGTCCTTGTCCTTCTCGATCTCTCTGAGACATTTGACACTGTTGACCACCCTCTCCTCCAGGATCCCCTTTCTTCACTGGGTTTTCATGAGACTGCTTCCCCTGGGTTCTCCTACCTTTTGATCACTCCTTCCCAGTCCTCTTTGGGGGTTCTTCATGGCAGTACCTTAAAGCTCTTCCCTGGGCCCTCCTCTCTCCTTTCTCTACATTCTCTCTCACTCTCAACTCCCTCTCGCTTGGCTACATCTCATCTCTATGCAGATGACTCCCAAATCTATTTACAGAACCCATTCTGTCTCCTGAGCTCCAGTCCTACTATCACATTTCAATTAGATGTCCCGTAAATATTTCAAACTTAACATGTTCAAAACAGGGCTAATCATCCCCCTACTCCTTGGCCAGAGGAGTTCCTCAAGAACTTTGGAGGTCTGAAGAATTTGGCATTGGCATCTGAGTAGCATCCCAGGAATAACTGAAGGCAAAGTCTGCCTTGAGAGTAAAGAACAGATGGAATGAGATGAGGGAAACAGATTCAAGTTTCTACAACAATGTCCTACAACATTACTAAAGCGAACATTTTGAAGTCTCTGACAAAAGGATTTCCAGGAGCTGTGAGTTACCCCTTTGCCACATGGGCTCTCTAAGCTTTAATTCAGTTTCCCCCTGGACTCTTTGTCTAGTGGGAAAGTATATTAAAGACTTTTAGGGGAATACTTTCATCTACTATTCTTACTAAAACACTTCAGTAAATACCTCTTTCTTTAGGAAAAAAGTTAAGTCTGGCTACCTAATTGATACCACTGATAATCAATGTGGAAGGATAGGAAGAAGCATACTTGTGGAGAATCACAATCTATAGCATTAGAAAATCAGTGCCTTGGGGCAGCTAGGTGGCACAGTAGATAGAGCACCAGCCCTAAAGTCAGGAAGACCTGAGTTCAAATCCAGCCTCAGACCAAACATTTGATACTTACTAGCTGTGTGACCCTGGGCAAGTCATTTCACCCCAATTGCCTAAAAAAAAAATCAGTGCCTTAACCCCTCAGGGCTACCCCTAGACCCTGAAAGGAGACTCTGGGCACCAGACTAATCAGGGAGTGGGAGTTGGGATAGCAGTTACATACAAATTACGAACCTGGCACAGAGATAATATAAAATTGTAAGTAGGAAGAGGAGGAAGGAAGGAGGGAGAAAATTTTGGAACTCAAAATCTTTTAAAAAGGAAGGCTAAAAATTCTATTTACATATAATTGGAGGAAAATAAAATACTATTAAAAATAAATAAATTCTTAAATAAACTTTAATGAATTGTATGGTTTAAAATACCTACACATCTTGGTAGGGGGCTCATTCTGCTCAAAGCAGAGTAAATTCTTGATTTATTTTGTTGACAATCTCATATCTCTGAAAGTAGAAGAAGCAACAAAGAGAACTACTATTTTGGGCATAAGCCTGACCAACAAGAAAGAACCTTTAAGTGATGTGTCAGTGACACGAACCTGGGGAAAATTTCACTATGTCACTTTGGTATTCATAACATCCAAAAAGTGGAATATGGACCACAGTCACACATGTGCCCTAGACTTTAAGAAAACAAAATTTCAAAAGATTCAAAGAATAAATAAGTATGAACCAAGACATCAAAGGAAAATAAGAATTGAGAGGGAAGGAAGACTCTAAAAAACAAAATTCTGATAACACAATCACAAATTATCCTTTAAGAGGAAGCAATAGGGAGACATATTTGAGGGGGAAAATACCTTCCTCATGAACTCAGATTTTAAAATGACAGCTATCAATGTAGAAGGAAGAATACACAACCAAATAAGAAATTGACATGAAAAGGCAGGGGGAGGAGGGTGGAGTCAGCTAGGTGGCACAATGGATAGAGCACCAGCCCTGGATAGAAGACCTGATTTCAAATCCAGCTTCAGACGCTTACTAGCTGTGTGACCCTGGACAAGTCACTTAACAAGAGAGATCGAGAGAGAGAGAGAGAGAGAGAGAGAGAGAGAGAGAGAGAGAGAAGAAAGAAAGAAAGAAAGAAAAGAAAGAAAGAAAGAAAGAAAGAAAGAAGGAAGGAAGGAAGGAAGGAAGGAAGGAAGGAAGGAAGGAAGGAAGGAAGGAAGGAAGGGAAGGAAGGAAGGAAGGAAGGAAGAAGGAAGAAGAAGAAAGAAGAAAGAAAGAAAAAGAAAGAAGAAAGAAAGAAAGAAAGAAAGAAAGAAAGAAAGAAAGAAAGAAAGAAAGAAAGAAAGAAAGAAAGAAAATGGCATGAGCCTATGAAAACAATGTTAGGAAGCCAAAGTCCAAAATTAGTTGGGCCCTGCAAAAAAAATAGAAAAGAAAAGAAAATGCTAAGGACATTCAAAGGGGTGAGACGGCAGGGCTTTTCAGCCATGTTCCAAGCAAAAGGAAGAGATGGTTCATCTGCTAGGAGATGACGTGAGTTTAACAGATGACAAAAAGAAAATAGAATTACTCAGCTCCTATTTTTCTTTTCTTTCAAGGAGAATGATCTTCAGGCTGGAATAAGAAAACAAGCATGGTCAAGACAGAATTGAAGCCCAAGAAGTGAAGAGGTAGGAAAAGAGCAGCTAGCTGCCTTAAACAAATGGAAGCCTCCAGGCCAACATAAATTCCATCCCTGAATGCTGAAACAACTTACTAGGAGGACATCAGAATCACTGAATCACTTTCAGTAATTTTTTTAAGGAATCATGGAGACAGGGAGGAGCAACAGATGACTGAAGACCAACAGTATCATTGCATTTTCAAAAAGATAAAGAAAGTTGGATTCCCAGAAACTGTTCATGTGATAGACATCATTCACTCTTAATTTTCTAGAATGAATAATTGAGTTTGTAAGCACATACAAAAGGAAGCAGCAATCAGTAGGATCTAGGATGGGTTCACTAACACACATTGTAATAGGACTAGGGTTCTCTCTTCCCATTTCCCTGAAATAGGGATCAGTTCCCCTAAAAGATAACAAATTCAGGCCTGGGATTTGATTGGCCCCTGTCTCCTTTGAAGCAGTTTACTAAAAATAAAGGAAAAAAAGCCACATCCATGTGACATCAGGGCCCTCCCTAATTGATGTGTGTCTGAAGACCATACAAGTCACCACATTCTCTCCTGTTAACCAGCTACTTTCCCGTATGAAGATCAAGGGGGACTTATTTATACAAGCTAACTGCTACCATACCCTTACTGTGTTAGGGCAAAGTGAACCTCCTTTTGTTAACTGTTCAATGACTTCACTTAATCCCAGTATCTAACCTGAACTGACATGGCATTGGTATTAGATCCACCCCTAACACAAGTTATTTCAAACTAATAGCATTACTTTTGGGGGAGGTTACTAGACATTTAACTGATAATAATGATAGTTAAAATTTATTTTAATTTGTAAACATTTTATATTTGATTCTTACAACAACCTTATTAGGTAGATGCTTTATGAAACACATTTTACTAACCAAGAAATTGAGGCTGAAATGTTAAGTGACTTAACCAAAGTCACACATCTAATCAGGACCTGAGGCACAATCCCAACTCAAATCTTCTTGACTCCGAATTCAACACTCCATATCAGCAAAGTATATGAGTTTCTCTTGACATGTTTGTGGACTGAAGAAATAAATATAAGATGAGTGATTATACAGGAACTTTGTCATTTTTGTATTTTTAAATATCCATGTGATATTCATATCACACAGACAAATCATAACACTTTCACCCCCTCTCTGTGTACTTTTTGTCTATATTTTACCCAAAAGGATGTCCTCCATCCACTGGAGACCTTCCTCTTACTCTTTTAGTGAAAGGCTACTCATATGCCATTTAATCTCTCCCTCCTGTTGTCTTTCATTCTCCATAGTCATCCAGCTCATTTCCTTTTCTAATAGAACATATCCTTGGTAACACACATTTTATGCCACTTCTTCCACTTAAGTCACTGTTAGCAGCATATTGTAGCCTGCTTATGCTGATCATGCATCCTTATATTTCCCTTTGGGTTGCTTATATTTTAATTCTTTTATCATGACTGTGTTCCATGATTCATAGTTATATAGCATCACCAGAAGAATATGGGTATTAAAGAAACGGGCTGCTGTAATGGTTTGGATCAATGAAAGCACTGTGTAATTTCCCAACAGTAATTCTCCTGTTGTTCGTTTTAAGGCCCTGGTCACCGTCCATCTGAAGCACTCATCCAAAGAGAGAATATTACCTTTGTGAAATTGAAAAGTTCAGCTAGGTGGTACAATGAATAGAGCCCTAAGCTTGGAGTCAGAAAGACCTGAGTTCAAATCTACTGTGACATATTCACTGTGGGATCCTGGGCAAGTCTTTAACCTCTCTCTGCCTCAGTCTCCTCATCTATATAATGGGAAAATAAATAGTGCCTACTGTATAAGGTTGTTGTAAGAATCAAATGAGATGATCTTTGTAAAGCACTTAGCATAGTGCCTGGCACATGGTAGGTGCTTAATAAATGCTGGCTCCCTCCCTCTTCTGTCCCTTGCTTCTAATAACCCCAAAGACAAAGCCCATCTTTCCTTGACAGTATAACTCAGCTGTCTCAAAATCTAATGCAATCTTTTGCTGTTGTTCAGTCATTTCAGCCATGTCCAACACTTCATGACCCTGTTTGAGATTTTCTTGGCAAAGATAGTAGAGTGGTTTGCTATTTCCTTCTCCAGCTCATTTTACAGATGAGGAAACTGAGGCAGAGTTAAGTTACTTGCCCAGGGTCACACAACTAGTAAGTGTCTAAGACCAAATCTGAACTCAGGAAGATGAGTCTTTCTGACTTCAGGTCTGGCACTCTATCCACTATGCTATCTAGCAGCCCCAGTGCAATCTTAGACTGCATTAATAGAAACTTCGCATTCAGAAAAGAAATGGTAAATATTCTTACTACTTAGGCCACTAGTTAATGCAGTTTCCAGGTGTCTAATTTTAAGGGAGACACTTACAAATTAAAGTGTGCCCAGAGAAGGTATAACCAGGATTACAAATGGCCTAGAAATTATGTCATATGAACAATACCTTGAAACAACTAAGGCAGCTTAGGTTAAGGGGGAAAAAAAAGACTTACAAGAAGGGTAAAAGCTACCATCAAATATAAGAAGGGCTATGTCATGTAGATGAAAGAATAAATGGGTAATAGACCTCTTGAAAGGAAGAGACAGATTCCACCTTCCCTACAGGTGAAAAGTGAGGCCTGAACCAGCAGAGATTTCTGAGATTCTGAGTTTCATGTCCTGAGCCAAGAAAATATCATATGCTTTTAAGATGGGAAGTGGGACCTAAAGATAAAAAGAGAAAAGAATTAAACATTAAGGAGGAGAGAGAAGATGGGGCAGTTCACCTGTCTCTGGTCCTGGTGGCACCTGCAGCAGAGAGAATGGAAAATGACTGAGAATAGTTTTGACAGCAGCTACACCAAAGGCATCTACTGAGTTGAGGTAGCCCTCCAGAGCTGGTGAGGACACCTGATGAAAATAATGGCAGCAGGTGGAAAAGTATAAAGATTGCTCTTTAGCATTGTAAACTTGCTCACAGTGCTTGAAGCATAGTAAAAGCAGATGGGTTGCAAAATATGGAGGAACCAACTGTCCTCTCTCTCTCCTGGCCCTACTTTGGCTGGGGGTGATTGGTCCTCATTTCTGAGCTCTTTCATTCTCTCTGCCACATGTTATATTTTGGTAAAGTACCTGTGGTTGACCTGGATATGTGTTTTTCTTCCATCCTCTTGTTCAAAGACTGAATATTGAATATCTGGTCGTTTTAACTACACAGATGAAAGGATTCCTCCTTTTGACTAGAAACTTTTTTCTGCCTCTAGGCTGGAAACTCCAACATCGTCCGTGGTTAGAGAATCTCTAACAGGGAGAATATCTGACAAGCCATTTATCCAATATTTGCATTAGTTATGAACTGTCCAAAGCAGAATTTCAAAAGGGAAATCAGGACTTCTCACTTCCAAAAGCCTGGCTTTTTTTGTAGACCCATTGATGGACCCCAGAGGTGGTTTGGAAGAAAGAGTGAGAGATATTGTGAATCCAGGGTCGCTTCCCCCCTAAATCTTGTTATACAGTGACCCCTAGTGTTACAAATGAAAAAAATTTATTAAATGCTTACTAGCTAGGTGCCCAGCACTCAGCTAAAGATGAAAGATACAAATACAAAAGCAAATATAATTTCTTCCCTCAAGATATTCATACTCTAATGGAAGATAACACAAAGAGAGGAATTTTGATCTTTTGGTAAGTGGGGCCACTAGGAAGGAGATTACCATACATACCCCTTCCGAAAACTATGGCAGAATTAATTTAATAATGGTTTTAGAACTGGAATAGTTGCTGAGGTTGTGAAGGTGACTTGAAAGTAGGAAATGAAGGGAAGCCGTGTCAAGGGGACCTGCCTGAAATAGTGAGATTAGGTGTGGCAATCAGCAATTATGGATTTTCCTTCCCAGAGCAGAACTTCTGAAGCAGAAAGAATTAGGCAAAGATTGTGTAATACCAGGAGCCAGAAACAAGATCAACAGATGAAAGTTACAAGGGGACAAATTGCTGCTCAATAACAAGAGTAAGCTTTGTGATGATCGGAGATGCTCAAGAAGAGAATGGACTGCTTTCTTAAGAGGAGCAGGATCCTCACCGACAAAGTATTCAAGCAATGACTGCATGACTGTGTCCAGGGATGCTGTGTATAAGAAGAGATTTCTGAGCTAGGTAGGAAGTTGGACTAGATGACCTCTAAGCTCCCTTCCAACTCTGACATTCTCTAGTTCTCCAAGGCACCTGAAATGGAACACAATCTTATATCCATGTCTTATGTGTATTATATCCATATCATATCCCTGTGAAGGGAGGAAGGTAGACTAGCTGACTTTGTCAAGAGAGCCACGTTTTCTGCCCAAGCTTTGGGCGCTACAGGGTTGACAGGCCCCTGGGGCATTAGTATGCATAGCCCTAAGCCATAGAGACCCACAGGAAAATAGAGGGAGCACCATAACAGAGTATTGTTCTTAGCTGATTGCCTAATTGCATTACATCCTGCTTTTGGTGACTGAGAAATCCCATCTAAGTCAGTATCAAAAAGGGAGAGTAAATGCTGACACGTGGTAGGTGCTTAAAGATCTGATGGACTTCTCATTCAGTCACTTGTCTACTGTCATTGCTACCTAAATGGGTCCTTGTGAACGGGGCGGGGAGGGGACGACCCTAGAGAGCTATACCTGTGTGTATGTGTGTGTGTGTGTGTGTGTGTGTGTGTGTGTATACACACACACATACATACACATATATATTATATATAATTTATATATAATATATTAAATATATCATTTTATATATAAAATTACATATATATGTGTGTGTGTGTGTATATACACACACACATACATACACATATATATTATATATAATTTATATATAATATATTAAATATATCATTTTATATATAAAATTACATATATAAATGCATTATATTATATATGTTATATATACAATATATTTGTGTGCGTGTATGTGTGTGCAAGTGTGTTATATATGTACGTGTGTGTACATATACATCTATATGTAGTTGCTTGTCATTTGTTTTCAAAGAGGACAAATGAGGGGCAGCTAGGTGGCGCAATGGATAGAGCACCAGCCCTGAAGTCAGGAGGACCTGAGTTCAAATCCAGCCTCAGACCAAACACTTGACACTTACTAGCTGTGTGACTCTGGGCAAGTCACTTAACCCCATTGCCTAGCCAAAAAAATAAATAAATAAAGAGGACCAATGACATCAAGACTGATGTCTTAGCTGATGGGTGAGCAGGATTTAAATGAGGCAGAGTTACAAAGAGTTTTCAGCCTCACTCTCTCTTCCAGAATCATAAAGTCCAGTGGCAATCCAAAAGTCAGGATGATAGGTGATGGCTCAAGGTGCCATTGACGCCCTTGGTGTCTGTGATGTTTGACCAAGCTCAAAGCGCTCCACGTTGTTCCACAGTGCTTCTTTTAGCTGCCTTTATGGTCATTGGAACAAATTGTTCTCAACAGAGGATTGACCCAATCCTCTGAGGGAAATTTTCACATGCTTCAGGTAAATACCACCTAACTCACCAGCAGGTGAGTGGCTCTTTGGTTACCCTCAACTTGGTTTAGCCTGTTTGCTGAGACAGATGGACACCAAAGGTGGATGAGCAGCTATAAAAGGGCTCAGCAAGCCCTCACACCAGAGACACTAGCCCTCTGTGAACACCCAGCATATATGTAGACAGAGAGAGAGAGAGGGAGAGCGTGTATGCATGTATAGGTGTGTATATTTATACTTATGTATGTGTGTATGTACATATGCATGTGTGTATGTGTATATATATATATATAGTTAAACATATATAGACATAATGTTACCCATATATATAATGTTAAACATTTATGTCCTTGTTGCTGTTATTAGATAAAAGAAGTATTGCTAAATGCCTCATCCATTCAATTTCACCCAGTCCTGACCTCCAACTTAGGACCAGCATGGACCTGGCCAAGAACAGACCTCTAAGGTCCCTTTCATGTCTAACATTCTATGGCTGGGGACTATTACTTCTGATGAGGTCAATATGACTTTTCTATGAAACAGCCTAAGACTATATATATAATATATATTTTTTTTATATTTATATTTATATATATGTATACATATACTAAATCACAGCACATTTTTTTGATGGTGTCAATATGACTTTTCTATTAAACAGCCTAGACCACATATATATAATATTTTAAAGTCACAGCACATTCGTGAATCCTGTCAGGCTCGTGGCCAATTAATACTCCAGATTTGTTTTCCTTTCAACTGCAGCAATGATTTCCACTCTTTTTTTCCCCCAAAGGAAAAAAGCTTTCAAAAATTCTACAAAATCAACTGCCACTAGGCGTCACTCTCCCCTAAGGTTTGGAGGCCTGTCCTAGGCCATTAACTACTCCAAACTAAAGACAAGAACAAGGAGATCCGGAACTTGTCTTTACCTCACTTGGATCCAAAGAGAGGGCCCAAAAGCAAAATTTCTCATTTTCGGCTTGGCCCCAGATGAAGCAGCTCATACCAAAGTCTGAGAAATAAGACCACAGAGACAGATTCTGTTCATAAAGAGCAAAAATAGGCTAATTTCCTCAAATCAAAAAAAAGTGAAGTCACAGACGAGGTCCCAGCCCAAACTGTATCTGAATTGTAATCTCCGGCATGCTCAACAAATTGTTAGCCTGACTCCCTTTGAAGACTTCCTGCGAGGGTGAATCCACCACCTCCCAATTATTCCACATTTGGGTAGATCCACTTGTTAGGAAATTTTTCCTTACTTCAAAACTAAATCTGCCTTTCTTCAGCCTCTTCCCATTAATCCTACTTATGTCCTCTGGAGCCAAGCAAAACAAATCTAATCCATCTGCAAGACAGCGCAAAGCAGCACAATGGCTCCCTTCCTTCGCTGTGGAAAATTAAGCTAACGTCCCCACCTTTCAAGAGCCCCATTACAAAAGGCTCTCTGAGCTAACATGCTGTCCATAGGACTATGAGCTGTCCAATCTTTCTGGAGAGCAATTTGGAATCACAATTTTTTAAAAGAGACTAAAACGATATAACCTTTGACCTAGAAGCCCACTGCTGGGCACAGACCCCAAAGAGGTCAAAGATCGAAAGAAAGTTCCTTGAAATACCCAAAAATTCATAGCAGTTTTTTGGTTTTTGTTTTTTGGGGTTGGTTTGTTTGTCCATCAAAGCAATGGGAACAAAAAAACAGATACTCATAAATTAAGAAATGGTTAAACAATTTATGGTATATGACTATGCAGCAGTTTGTATTGATGATAACGCCATAGAGAGCCTAGTTGAGATGACAACCCCTCCTTTTAACTGCTAATAGCCAGTTTCCTTATTAATTTTCACCAAGTTCTAAGGCCATCATGGGGGTTTTCTTAGAAATTAATAGAAATGAACAGTACCTCTCACTGATTCATCAGTTAGTTCTGATTCCCAACTCCAGTTAGAAAAATAAACCAGAGAAACCTCTATCCCCTAAGCTTTCTCTCCTCTCTCTTTCTCAAACCCTAGTCTAATTGGGGTCATAGGTGGCACAATGGTTAGAATTCTGGGCTTCAAGTCAGGATGACCTGAATTCAAAGCTGGCCTCAGACACTTATTAGCTGTATGACCCTGGGCAAGTCACTTTAACCTCTGCCTCAGTTTCCTCATTTGTGAAATGGGGATAATAATAGTACTTAGCACCTAAAAAATGAGATATTTGTGAAACACTTAGCATGGTGCTTGACACATAGTATGCACTATGAAAATGCTAGCTATTATTATTATTATGAGAAGCTTGAACAAGCTTCATCGTTACTAGCTATATAATTTTTAACAAATAGTAAATAATACATAGATATTTAAATTTTTCAACAATGTAGGTACAGCTAGGTGGCTTTGTGAATAGAGTGCTGGCTTGAAGTCAGGAAGACTCCTCTTTCCGAGTTTAAATCCAGCCTCAGACACTTTCTGGCAGCGTGACCCTAAGCACATCACTTAACCCAGCTTGCCTCAGTTCCCTCATCCGTAAAATGAGCTGGAGAAGGAAATGGCAAACCGCCCCAGTCTCTTTGCCAAGAAAACCCCAAATGGGTCACAAAGAGTTGGACACAACTGAAAAAACGACTGAACAACAACAAAAAGAATCTATGACAAAGATCACAACCAGAATCACCTCTAACCTTCTTTCTGTCTTTCCTATTGATGAGGGTACCACCATCCTCCCAACAACCCAGGCTCACATCCTAGGTGTCATCTTCAACTCCTCATTCTGTCTCCTAACCACATCCAATCTATTCCAAGTCCTACTGATTTTACCTTCCTAACAGCTCTCCTGAAACCCTTCTCTCCTCTAACACTGACACCACACTGGTTCAAGCTCTTATCACCTCATGCCTGATATTACTATAGCTCTCTGGTTGACCTCCCTGCCTCATGCCTCTCTGCTCACCAGACCATCCTCTCCAGTATCAAATATAACATCTTCTGGTGATGAGCACCCTTCATAACCTCACTCATTTTTACCTTTCCAATCTTCTTATACATTATTCATACCCATGTACTCTGTGACCCAGTGTGACTGACTGCCTTGCTGTTCCTAAAGCAAGACACTCTATCTCCCAACACCAGACATTTTCACTAGCTGTCCCCATGCCTGGAATTCCCTCCAAAATCCAACCTTCTACAAGAAGCCTTTGCTAGTGCCTTCCCACTGTTCATTATCTCCAATTTATCTCCTTTGCGCATAGTTATTTGCATGTCACTGCCTACGTTAGACTGCAAGATGCTTAAGAGAAGAGATTGTCTTTTGCCTTCTTTGTATCCCCAGCACTTGGTATAGTCCCTGGCACAGAACAGATTCTTAATAAATGTTTGTGGAGTTAATGACTGTCAACTGTAACTGCTGACTTCTCAACTCTGGACAGTCGTAGGAGGCAGAGCCAAGATGGCAGAGTAAAGGTAGGGACTCGCTTGAGCTTTCACCCAAACCCCTCCAAATACCTTTAAAAATGACTCTAAACAAATTCTAGAGCAATGGAATTCATAAAAAGATGGAGCAAAACAAATTTGCAGCCTAAGACAACTTGGAAGGTCAGCAGGAAAGGTCTGTTGTGCCAGGGTGAGAAAGGAGCACAGTCCAGCATAGGCTATGCCAGCACAGACTGGGCCTCAGCAAACCAGGAGCAGGCCTTGAGAGTGACTGAATCAGCAGCAGCAGCGGCTGCTTCTGGAGCTGTCAGCCCACAGACAGCAAGGAGGTTGAACAACTGCTCAGAAGGAGATTACAGGGGTCTTTTTTTTTTTAAAGGTCAATTTCATTCCCTGGTGAGGATAGGTATCCTGCACTGAGCCAGAAAGAGAAGTACAGGAGCATAACATGACGTGTAAATTCAACAGATTACAGGTTATTTTTAAATTGCATTGAAAATACTTTGTCTTGGAATGAACTGTTGCATTCAGAGTTATAAACTACTTTTTTTTATTTTAAAATTTTATTTATTTATTTTTAGTTTTCAACATTCACTTCCACAAGCTTTTTTTGTATTCTCTTTTTTTAATATAAATTTCTTTATTTTTAGTTTTCAATATTTACTTCCACAAGATTTTGAATTCCAAATTTTCACCCCAACTCATCCCTCCCCCCATCCCAAGAAGGCATGCATTCTGTATATCCCTTCCCCTAGTCTGCCCTCTCTTCTATCTCTCCCCCCTTCTCTTATCCCCTTCCCCTCCTATTTTCCTGTAGGGCAAGATAGACTTCTGTACCTCATTTCCTGTATTTATTTCCCAGTAGCATGTGAAAACATTTTTTTAAACATATGTTTTTAAAACTTTAGGTTCCAAGTTTTCTCCCTTCCTCCTTCCCCACCCACCCTCATTGAAAAGGCAAGCAACTCAACATAGGTTATACATGTGCAGTTATGCAAAACACTTCCATAGTAGACATGTTGTGAAAAACTAACTCTATTTCCCTTAATCCTATCCTGCCCTCCCATTTATTCTATTCTTTCTTTTGACCCTGTCCCTCCTCAGAAGTATTTGCTTCTGATTACCCCCTTTCCCAATCTGCCCTCCTCTCTATCATCCCCCTGCTCTCTTGTCCCCTTCTCCCCCTATTTTCCTGTAGGGTAAGACAGATTTCCATACCCAATTAAATGTGTATGTTATTCCTTCCTTAAGCCAAATCCTATGAGAATAAGATTCACTCATTCCCTCTCACCTTCCCCTGTTTCCCCTCCACTATAAGAGACTTTTCTTTTTTTGTGTGAGATAATTTACTCCATTTTACCTCTCCCTTTCTTCTTCTCTGAGTATAATCCTCTCTCATCCCTTTGTTTTATTCTCCAGATATGACCCCTTAATCTTCAACTCACCCTGTGCCCTCTATCTATATATATATAATACACACACATATAATTTTTTCCTCCAACTACGCTAATACTGACAAAGGTCTCATGAGTTATAAATATCATCTTTCCATGCAGGAATGTAAACAGTCCAACCTTAATAAGTCTCTTATGATTTCTCTTTCCTGTTTACCTCTTCATGTTCCACTTGAGTCTTGTATTTTAAAGTCAAATTTTCTATTCAGCTCTGGTCTTTTCATCAAGAATGCTTGAAAGTCCTCTATTTCACTGAATACCCATTTTTTCCCCTGAAGGATTATACTCAGTTTTGCTGGGTAGGTGATTCTTGGTTGTAATCCTATCTCCTTTGCCCTCCAGAATATTATATTCTATGCCCTGCGGTCCTTTAATGTAGAAGCTGCTAAATCTTGTGTTATCCTGATTGTGCTTCCACTGTACTTGAATTGTTTCTTTCTAGCAGCTTGTAATATTTTCTCCTTGACCTGGGAACTCTGGAATTTGGCTAATATTCCTAGGAGTTTTCCTTTGGGGATCTCTTTCAGGAGGAGATCTGTGGATTCTTTCAATTTCTATTTTGCCCTCTGGTTCTAATATATCAGGGCAGTTTTCCTTGATAATTTCTTGAAAGATGATGTCTAGGCTCTTTTTTTGATCATGGCTTTCAGATAGTCCAATAATTTTTAAATTCTCTCTCCTGGATCTATTTTCCAGGTCAGTTTTTTTCCAATGAGATATTTCACATTTTCTAATTTTTCATTCTTTTGGATTTGTTTTACAGTGTCTTGATTTCTCATAAAGTCACTAGCTTCCAATTGCTCTATTCTAATTTTTAAGGAAGTATTTTCTTCAGTAATCTTTTGGACTTCCTTTTCCATTTGGCCAATTTTCTTTTTAGGGCATTTTTCTCCTCATTGGCTTTTTGGACCTCTTTTGCCATTTGGGTTAGGCTATTTTTTAAGGTGTTATTTTCTTCAGTTTTTTTTGGGTCTCCTTTAGCAAGCCATTGACTTGTTTTTCATGATTTTCTTGCATCACTCTCATTTCTCTTCCCAGTTTTTCCTCTACTTCCCTTACTTGCTCTCAAAATCCCTTTTGAGCTCTTCCAAGGCCTGGGACTGATTCATATTTTTCTTGGAGGCTTTGGATGTAGGAGCTTTGACTTTGTTGTCTTCTGGTTGTATATTTTGATCTTCTTTTTCACCAAAGTAAGATAATATAGTCTGACTCTTTTTGGCTGCTTGCTCATGATCCCAGCCAATTACTTGAGTTTTAAACTCTTTGTTAAGGTAAGAGTCTGCTTCCAATGTGGAGAATGTACTGTCCAAGCTTCAGGGGTTTGTACAGCTGTTTTCAGAGATACTTGTAGGGACCTGTAAATTTTCAGTTCTTCCAAGGTGGTATGATAAGGGGGGTGTTTACTCCTTTCCTGGCCTGTGACCACAAGTACTCCTTTCTGTCCTGTAACTGTGAGGAGGGGTTCCTTTCCACAGCCACTACAAGCTCCACCATGCCAGTGCTCCTCCTCACCCCAGGACTGCCACCCAGAACTGTGACCCAGATCCAAGCACAGTCAAAGCAAGAGATTCCTGCCTCAGCACTGGCAAAGAGATCCCTGCAGTCCCTCTCTGATCAGCCACTGGATTCCCTCTCAGTCTATGGGCCAGAAGCTCAGGAGGCAGCTGTCCCTCCAGGGCAACGCTCGTGAGAAATGGAGCTGAGACCCTATGTTCCTCTCTCAGCACTGCAGAAACAGACTTTTCCCACTGACCTTCTAAGTTGTCTTTGGCATTCGTGGATTGAGGAGTCTGGAAACCACCACAGCTGCCCGATATTCAGTCCTCTGAGGCCTGCTCCAGGTTCGCTGCAGCCTGCGCGTCCACGCCATGCTGCTCTGCGCTCCCAGCCCGGTGCAATACACCTTTCTGATCAATCATCCAGGTTGTCTTGGGCTGGGAATTTGTTTCACTCTGTCTTTTTGTGGGTTCTGCTGCTTTAGAATTTGTTTAGAGCCATTTTTATGAGTATTTGGAGGGGTTTGGGGAAGAGCTCAAGCAAGTCACTGCTTTCACTCTGCCATCTTGGCTCCGCCCCCTAGAGAGGTCTTTTTGTTAGCACTGAGAGAGGACTCTGTTGCTTTGCCCATACTCAGATCTAGGTCACAGTCCTGGGTGGCAGTCCTGGGGCAAGGAGGACCACTGGCATAGCAGAGCTTGTGGCCACAGTGGAGAGTGGACCCTCCTCCCAGTTCCAGAGCAGAAAAGAATGCTTGTGGTCACTCACAGACCAGAACACAGGCCAGGAGAGGAATAAACATGTCTCCTTAGATCATAACACCTTGGAAGAACTAGAGGTCCCTAGAAGTATCTCTGAAAACAACTACACAAAACCCCTGAAGCTTGGGACAGTGTGCCCTCCACCCTAGAAGTAGAGCTCTACTTTAACAAAGAGTTAAAAGTCAAGTAATAGGCTGAGAAAATGAGCAAACAAAGGAGGAAAAAACCCTGATTACATGATGACAAGGAAGATCAAAATGCTGGACACAATCTCGTTATTTATCTCTCTCAGAATGACAATCAAAGTCAAGAATTCTTTTCAGGATTCTTTCTCCACAGCATTAGAATTTAACTAAGTTCTCTCAGGAAATATTTCATCTGCTTTTTCTGTTTTTTTTTTAATTTATAAAAACGTATTTTCTCTCCCTTCCACTAAAAAAAAAAGAAAAAGAAAAATGGCCTTGTGACAAATTTGCATAGTCAAGCAAAAAAAAATTCTCGCTTTGGCCATGTCCAAAAAGTAAATATCTCATTCTGCAACCTGAGTTTTATCACCTCTCTGTCAGGAGGTGGATAACATGCTTCATCATCAGTCCTCTGAAATTATGATTGGTCATTACATTGGTCAGAGTTCTTATGCCTTTCAAATTTCTTTTCTCTTGATAACAATGTTATTATTATATATTTTTTTTCATACATGACAGTTAATCCCCTCAGTCTCTCTCCAAAAAGAAGTTATTTTAGCCCTTCCACTGTCTCCCTCCAAACAGGGAAGTTTACAGTCTCTAAAAGGGTGGTTGAACTGCCAAGCTTGTATTCTTTCTTAAAGATATGGTAACAAGTGGCTATTGTAGCTGGAATTACAAATATAATAAATTATTAGAAATTAAAAAATTAAAGGATGGGAAGACTTTTATGAACTTATGTACAGTGAAGTTAGCAAAATTAGAGAAAAAATATATATACAGTGACTATAATAATGTAAATGGAAAGAATGAAATTGAATTGTGTAATTATAATGACCAAACCTGGACCCAGAGAAGAGAATAAAAATATCTTTCTCTCCTTCTTTGTAGAGATGGGAAATATCCAAAAATGTATGGGCTAGGCATTGTGCTGGAAATACAGTGATAAAAATGAAGTAGTTCTTTTCCTCAACAAGTTAACATTCTATAGGGAGAACTCAAAAAAAATCTTAGTGAAGTTTTTTCAAACATTTTATTTTTCCAATTACATGTAAAAACTAATTTTAACATTCATTTTTTTTAAAACTTGGAATGCCAAATTCTCTTCCTCTATCCCCTCTTCCCTCAATAAGAAGACAAACAATTTGATGTGGAGTCATGTAAAATATATTTCCGTATTCATGATGTTGTGAAAGAAAACAGAGGCAAAAAAAAAAAAAGAAAAAAGGAAAAGAAAGGTTTTTGGTTTGTTTTTTTTTTTAAAGATGCTTTGATCTGCATTCAGATTCCATAAGTTCTTTCTCTGGAAGTGGACAGCATTTTTCATAAGTCCTTCTTCGTTCATTGTATTGTTGAGAATAACTAAATCATTCACAGTTGCTCATCGTACAATATTGCTGTTACTGTGTATAATGTTCTACTACTTCTGTTCATTTCACTTAGCATCAGTTCATGTAAGTCTTTCCAGGTTTTTCTGAAACCATCCTGTTCATCATTTCTTACAGTACAATAGTAGTCCATCACAATCATGTACCACGACTAGTTCAGCTATTCCCCAATTGATAGACATCTCTTCAATTTCTAATTCTTTGCCAAAACAAAAAGAATTGCTAGAAATAATTTTGTACATAAAGGTCCTTTTCTTTTTTTTAATCTTTTTGGCATACAGACCTAGTAGTACTATTACAGGGTCAAAGGACATAAACAGTATTATAGCTCTTTGGGCATAGTTCCATGCTCTCTAGAATAGTTAGCTCAGTTCACAACTCCAAAAGTGCATTAGTGTCCCAGTTTTCCCACATCCTTTCCAACATTTGTCACTTTCCTTTTCGGTCATATTAGGCAATCTGATGAGTGAGAGGTGGTACCTCAGAATTTACATTTCCCTAATCAATAGTGATTCAGAGTATTTTTTCACATGACTATGGATAGCTTTGATTTCTACATCCAAAGAAGAAACTGCCTGTTTACATCCTTTGTCAATTTATCAATTGGGAAATAACTTGTATTCTTATAAATTTGACTTAGTTCTATATATTTGAGAAATTAGGTGTTTATTAGAGAGATTTGCTGTAAAAAAAAATTCCCAGTTTTCTGCTTTCCTTCTAATCTTGGCTGCATTGGTTTTATTTCTGCAAAAACTTTTTGATTTAATTAATCAAAATTATCCATTTTACATCTTGTAATGCCCTCTACTTCTTGCCTGGTCATAAATTCTTCCCTTATCCATAGATCTGGCAGGTAAACTGTTCCATGCTACCCTAATTTGTTTATGGTATCATCCTTTATGTGCCTATTTTTACCTTATCTTGGCATACAATGAGATATATTGGTCTATACTTCCTAATGCAGTTTTAAGCCTCAGCTGCACTAAGACTTTGGGGACATCCTGAATAATTAAATACAAAATAAATCATAGGAAATAGAAATAGGGGGTGATGCTGGCTGTTGGGGAATTGGGAAAAGTCTCATGTAAAAGATGATGTGTGAGCTAGAATTTTGAAAGAAACAAGGATCCTAAGGCAGAAGTGAAGAGGGAGAGCATAGCAGACATAGCAGACAACCAATGCAAAGATATGAAGACAGGAGATGGAATATCGAGTGTGAGTAACAGCAAGAAAGCCAGTCTGTCTGGCCCATAGAAGGTGATAAGGTGAGTAAGTTAAAAATAGCTTGGAGGGGTTGGGGCCAGGTTGTAATAATATGTAAAAGCCAGAGAACTTTATATTTTTATATATAATTCTACACCCATAGTCTCTCTCTAAATGATCTCTCAATTGACAAATTGAATGAGTATTTCTTAATCCTCTTTCTTCTCAATCTTTCTGTGGCATTAGATTCTATTAACTACAATCCCCTCTGGGATATTCTCTCTTCTCTAGGTTTTTGTCACATATCTCTCTTGTTTCTCCTCTTATCTGTCTGATTCTCAATCTTCTTTCCTGAATTATCATGCATATCTCACCCTGTAATTGTGAGTGTGCACCAAGGCTCTGCTCTGGACCCTCTGTTCTTATAGATTTAGAGCTAGAAGGGACATTAGAAGCTATCAAGTGCCCAACTTCCCCATTTTCCAGGTGACAAAACTGAGACTGAATTTGAGTGACCTACCAAGGTTCATAAAGCAAACAAAAGTCTGAGGCAGGATTTGAACTCTTGTCTTCTGACTCCAAGTCCAGCACTATGATACCTAACTGCTTCTCTCTCTGTCTCTCTCTTTCTCTTTTTCTCTCTCTCTTCCTCCCTCCTTCTCTCTCTCTCTCTTTCTCTCTCTCTCTGTCTCTCTCTCTCTTTCTGTCTCTCTCTCTCTCTCCTCTACTCTCCTCACTGGTCTCAATAGCTTCTGCAAGTTTAATTATCATCCCCACAAAGCTAACTCTTAAATCAGTATATCTATCTCTAGTTCCTCTCCCAAGCTCCAGTCCTCTATACCAATTGCCTATTGGACATATCAAATTGGATGTCCCATAAGTATCTCAAACTTATCTTTACTCTCACAAACTTATCCCCCTCTTGGGGAAGACCTGGAATTAAGCCTACAATTGTATCTTCATTTAAGGAGGATGTCCAGGCAATTCATCTCTTCATTTCTCACCCAGCTGCTCTTCTCTGGACTTCTCCATCATGCCCTCACCCAAGTCCCTTGCTTCTGCCACACTCCTTCAAACTTCCTCCATTTAGTCTAACTACATTTAGAATTATCTTGAGAGTAGGAATTACCTTTTTTTTTTGCTCTTTGGTGAGACAATTGGGGTTAAGTGACTTGTCCAGGGTCATACAGCTAGTCAGTATCAAGTGTCTGAGGCCTCATTTGAACTTAGGTCCTCCTGACTCCAAGGCCAGAGCTCTATCCACTGCACCACCTAGCTGCCCTAGGAATTACCTTTTGCCCTTCTTTGTGTCCCCAATGCTTAGCACAGTGCCTGACACATAGTAGGCACTCAATAAATTCTCCTGATCAATTGACTAACTGCATTCACCACATTGACTGTGAGAGCCAGCTAATCCGGTTGGGAACCATTGCTAATCTACTTGCTTACAACCAGCCACTAGAGAGGGGAAGGGAAACCAAGCTTAAAAGAAAGAACAAACTATCTGTAGAACCCAGGCCTACTTCCCTCCCAAGTTCTTCAACACAATTTTTAAAAATTACTTCCTTAAATCCACAGCAAAGAAGTCTTAGCTACACATAACCATAGCCAAGAAATCCTCAGTCCCAGACCACTAGTTCAGCCACACAGCCAGGCGAGATCTTAACATGCAGAGGTTTGAAATGGAGGAAGGCATTCAACTGAGTGCCAAAAATTCAGAAAATATTTGAATTGATCTAGGCACGCAACAAACCTGGGACAAAATCCAGTTGTGTCAGAAAATTCCTGCCAAGTCCTTTTCTAAAGGATTTAATCAAGGGAAGAGACTTTCATACATTGGTAGCATGCTAATAGCCATTAAATAGCTTCAGTTCACCCCAGGCAAATGGGAAATTTTCAGCATATTCTTCTGCTGCATAAACTTGTCTGAATTGCTTTCCATAAAACCCCTAGTATTACAGATCCATCAATAAGTGAGACGACTTTTCATTTTTTCACAAACAAGAGTTGTCAGCGACGGCTGTGTTACTACATGCCCTCGCTGCTCATTCTGGAGGTCCGGGACTGTCATTTCTGCAAGAACATGTTGGTCTATCTTTCTAAAGGGAAGGATTTTGAGGCTGTGTTTAAACTCACCTTCATCATTGACCCCACCTGATATTAACGTTGCCTCAGATGTGCCAACATTTCGGCAGCTTCAACTAGGGTTTCAAGCTGCCACTTGTTACCAGGAAACAAGCCATTCCCACTGGCATCATAAAATCATAGGTTTAGAAATGAAGGGGCCCTAGAGGTCAATGAATCCAACCCCTTCATTTTGCAGAGAGGCCTAGAGGTTAAGTGAATTTTCCAGGGTCACCCAGATGGTATCTCAAGTGGGATATGAAGCCAAGTCCTGACTCCAATTCCAGCACTCTATCCATTATGCCATGCTGTTCCCTGCCCCCCCCAAAAAAATAGCCAGAATGGAATGTTTTAGTAGCAGATAGACTTGTTCCCAGAAGTTTTCTCTCAGGCATTATATTAGATACTGGGAATGCAAAATTCTAAATATATATAACTAAAATTGTTCTTGCCCTCCAGGAAATTATATTCCAGGCAGAGGAAGAGGTTGCATCAGATGAAGAGATAAGTAAATTCCAAGTATTTTAAGGAGTGAAAAGAGCACTTATTCTGGGAGACTTTAAGAAAGGCCCCCAGTAGGAGGCAGCATCTGACCTGAGCTTTGAAGGAAAGCAGGGATTCTGAGAGGCAGAGGTAAAGATGCAGAGCATTCCAGGCATGTGGGATAGCCCGTGCAAAGGTATAGAGATGGAGATGAAATGTTATTTGGTGTGAGTCACATAATTATTACAGAGGCAATATGCTACCTCCTTCTTCCTTCCCACCCCCTACTGTGAGCTTTTCCAAAGACAGCATTTGAGGCGTCTTTTTATATCTGGTTTTATTATCTCTCACATGATAAAACACAACAGAATTAGCTGGATGTGCGATTAAATGTTCATTTAGACCACTGAGGGAGGGAGGAGAGAGTTTCATGGTACTGAACACTGAACAGGAAGTTAAAAAGGGAAGGAGGGGAAGGGAGGAGATTGAGACATGATACCCAGAAGGAAGAAGCAATTTAACCGAAACTACAAAATTCTTCTTCTACCTAAGAAGTCAGAGAGGTAGATCCCAAGTTCAGGTTGTGAGAAGATATGAAAATCAGTGGGTAAGATGGAAATGGGTAGGCTTAACTTTGGCAGCCACCTCCAAGGTATGAATTCAGAGAAAAAAATATATACCAAAAATAAAAAAAAAACACCACCCTCTTCCCTACCAACTATCAGAATATCTCAAATTATTACTACTAGAGATTCATTTTTTTGTATCTTAAAGGTTATTTGGTCTTCAAGAGTCTGCTATTATAATGCAAATATCCCTGAGAAGGATAATATTTTAAGTCTGATTAGCTACCATCAAATCTATGATTATTTGACAGCTGAAAACAAAGCTCTATAGGAATGAGAGGAAGAGGAAGAACCAGGGAGTGGTAAGGAACTGGGGAGAGATCTGGAAGAGCAGAAAGGGGAAGCCGAAGAAGCCAAAGACAACCAACACTGACCTCACCATTTTGCTTGGGACAAGACCTAGACACTGTGTCCCTTGTCAACATAACTGACTGTATCTTCAACACATGCTGAGCCAAGACAAGCAGAAAAGCTTGGAGAAATCACAATCCATTACACATTGAATGGTCCATCCCAGCAGCTGGGCTCTTAAGCAGGAACTGTAACTTCAGACTATGGCCCCCTAAGAGAACCACCTTAACAAGCCAAGACTTTGTTCTCTCTTAGATCTGTGATCTCACTGGCATGGGTATTCCCTCCAACAGGGCACCTAACAATCCATCCTTACCTAACCCTGCCTAGGCATCCATGACTTGCCATAAGTTCACCTTCATTGTGCATCTCTCCATTGCCCTGGGATGGGCTTTCCTGTCATTTCTTCAAAGACCATAGCATGCAATGATGTATCACTGTACAGCATTGCCAGACCAACACTGGTGTGTTAAAAAAAAAAAGATGCTTATAAAGTTTGCTTTTAGCCATTTACCTGTTCTAATATATGTATACAGATCACCCCTAATTACTGCACTCATTGCCCCTAAAACATCTTTTGATTACAACTTACCCAATAGACCTTATCCACAAATCAGGAATTCTACTCTGAGGGAAGAATCTGTTGGGCTATTGTGAGGCTCAAAGGAGGTCAAATGGGAGAATAAATATGAAAATGCTTTGAAACCTAAGAAGCACAAAATTATGGTGCTAGCATAAATCCTCCACTAAAGAACTTGTCCAGCTCCTCATTGTAGCATGGAAGTGACCCTGGGTCCCAAAGACTATGCCAATGAAACATAAGATCTAAGGAGAAGAAAAAAAGAGAGGGGGAAAAGGAGGGAGAGAGGAAGGAAGGAAGGAAGAGATAGGCACTTGCTGCAATGCTTTTGACTCTAGTAATATCAATAGTACCATTACTAATAATAATAGTGTTAATAATAATAATATTAATACCATAAGTATTACTACTACTACTACTAATTATAACAAGCATTTATATAGTGCTTTATATGTCTGATGCTCACAACAATGCTGGGAGTTGGATGCTATTATTATCCCCATTTTACAGATGAGGAAACTGAGGCAGACAAAGATTGAGTGACTTGCTGAAGGTCACACAGCTTAGTGTCTGAGGCAAAATTTGACCCAGGTCCAGATCCAGTGCTCTATCCACAGCCCCACCTAACTGCCTTGGTACTATATTTGTGCTCAGTGATTTATTTTTAGTATTACTACTTCATGACTTGTAATGCTCTGTAGTCTCATCAATAAAGGCACCCCCTCAGTCACTGAAAATTGCAACCTATCCAAGTTTTTTTTATCCTGTGCAATTCTTGTCATGCCTTCCTGGAAATCCTCCATAGGGGATCCACCCAACACCCCAGGAGGCCTAGCTTTGGTTCTTCTGCTATTTCATGAGCATCCATGTAGCACTCAGGCTGTCTGTTGACATTCTTCACTCTTGCTACATGAATGGTCAAGCCTCATTTTCTGGCTATTCAGTCAGTCAATTAGCATCTATTTAGTGCCCACTATTCAGCAGACGCTGTGCTAAGTTCTGGGACTATAAAGAAAGGCAAAAGGCAAATGGCTGCTTTCAAGGAACTCACAGTCTAATGAGGAAGACAACAGGCAAACACCTACGCACAAACAAGATATGCTCAGGAAAAATTAGAGATAATCAATAGGGTGAAGGTGCTACCATCAAGGAGGAAAGGCTTCTTGCAGAAGGCAATGTTTTAGATGAGACATTAAGGAAGCAAGACCTGGAAATGAAGAGGGAGAGAATTCCAGATCTGGGAGGCTATCAAAGAACAGGATTGCCATTCTTGGAGTTGGGAGATGGAGTGTCTTCAACAAGGAACAGCATGTCCTCAGTGACATTGTTTTCTGCACTTCCTTTGCACAAGTCATCCCAGTTAATATGCTTTTATCTATTTTACACTTGAGGCAGCTAGGTGGTGCCATAGTACATACAGCACTGGCCTTGGAATCAGGAAGGCTTATCCACATAAGTTCAAATCTGGTCTCAGACACTTACTAGCTGTGTGACCCTGCGCAAGTCACTTAACCCTGTTTGTCTCAATTTCTCATTTGTAAAATGAGCTGGAGACAGAAATGACAAACCACTTCAGAATCTTTGCCAAGAAAACCCCAAAGGGGGTCACGAAGAATCTGACATGACTGAAACAAGCACAAACAACAATAACTTTTATACTCATCATGTGCCTTTCCATTGACCTTTGGGTCATCCACAGTTTTGAGTGCCCTGAGATCACAGTATTCCACTTTTTGTAGCCATACAGCATTACCAAAAGAATACTTCAGATCTCTGATAGATTTATGACCCAGACTCGATTCAAAATCTTGAAATAATAGAGCAAAACCTGTGACCTATTGTCAAAGCTCTGAATTTGCATTGACTGGGTTCAATCTTAATTGTCTTTCTTTTCTTCATGTCTCACACAGTGTTGTGCCCTGGAAACATCAGGATGTAGCTTGTTTCTAGTACATCCCCCCCCCAATACATGCACACAAAAGAAAAACAGCTTCTTAGTTTTTATACAGCACTCAGATTAAGACATCATACATTGGACAAATTTTATTTACTCAAACAAAAAAAAAAGATTTGTATGCAAACCTTTAAATTGTCAAGACAACTCTTTTTCCTAATCCAATGGGTCTCTGACTCCCCCAGAGACTAATACTGTCTTCCAAAATTACAGCACGAGGCCTTCCCTTAGATGAAACCTTTGCCAAACAGGAAATAGCATGAGGTTGCTAAAGAGTCATCTGGTAGAAACGCATCTCCCAGGACATAGTATCCTTCCTTGACTTATAATTCTAGGATGGAAGCCTCTCCCTACAAAAGGAATACATTTGAGATTGCTAGAGAGTTAAGCAAACCATTTTTTCTGATGAGCCCCAACTATCCCAGGCATCTGTATAGAATTATAGGGCCACTTTATTATTGCACACTCCCCCCCCCAAAAAATTCCCTTGCTCCAGACCTGCACAGTCCATATGGCTCACAGTATCTGTGAAGGGCAAAGACCAAGATGGCAGTCCCTCCTCATTATGGTTCTGTCCAGAATTTCAGGATCTAGGATCATAGGTACAGAGCTCAAAGGTACTTTAGAAGCCATCTAACTCAATCCCGTTTTTCCAAAGATGAAGAACTTGAGAGCCAGAGAAGTTAAGTAAATTGTCCAAGGCCCCAAAGGTAAATGGCAGAGACCAGAAATGGATTGTCTTCTGAGTACCCTACAACTTAAATTCTTATACCACCTGGCCCCTGCCTCCCTCTGCTGCCGTCCTTGTGGCATTATAGGGGCCACTGTGGCTGTGTAAGCCTCCTTCTGGGGAATGAAGACTCTATATGGATGTCGTCCCCTTTTTCTTGTTTGATCTCTTTTTTTCCAGTGTTTGTAGAATCCCTATTAAAGGCCAAGCTCAAGAGTGTAACTCAGGTGTGTGAACTAGCCATGGACTCATGGAGTTCCAGAACAATGAACTAGAACAATGAGAACTTTGAACCTTGTCCAAAAGACCCAAGAGGAAGGAGGATTTGCTCCTGAGCCATGCCTGGGCACCCTTGCTACAGTAAGTTATGCCAAAAGATATATTTTATAATTTTTATTTAAAATCTTATTTGCTTGACATCAGGTTTCTTCCAAGCCTGAACATTTCTTTCATCCTAGATGTGTAATCCCTTACTAATTTGTTCAACTGAGCACACTAATGCTTTCAAATATGTGATTTTTTTCAAAGGTCTGCTACATTCTTAACTATGATTTTTTAATGTGCCATGCAACAGAAAAGCAAAATTTCTAACAGAACATGTCTTTTAGTTTTACAATGGTAATAAATGAGAAAATATAATTTTACATATGGAAATCAATTTTCAACAAGCATTAATTGCTTACTATATGCAAGACATGACCTTAGGTGTTCAGCATACTAAGAAAAAAAAATTGATTGATAAGCTTAACTTCTAACTCTAGGGGTGGCTTTGGCAGACTTATATTACCTCTATCCAGTTCAGAGGCTCTGTCCATGCAATAAAGATGGAGGGGCCCCAAGGGACAGCACAAGAGGGGAACATTGCCTACCCTGTCAGACACTATCACCATGGCCATTGGTTTTCTGAATTGTTTTCCTTTGTTACAGAGAGGGCTTATGGGAGGGGGTGAAGGTATATCCAGAAATGATCTGTTGAAAAAACAAAAGACATCAATAAAGGATCTTTTAAGTAAATAAATGCATCTTCAGTGCTCAATTGATGTACTCTAGATAAGACCATTTGATTCCAGATTCGTTGTTGTTGAGTTGTTTGTTTCAGTTGTATCTTACTCTTTGTGACCCTGTTTGGGGTTTTCTTGGCAAAGATACTGGAATGGCTGGCCGTTTCCCTCTCCAGCTCATTTCATTGATGGAGAAGCTGAGACAAACAGGCTTAAGTGACTTGCCCAGGGTCACACAACTAGGAAGTGTCTAGGCTAAAAATCTAAGGAGCCACATTTTAGAAACAACAGTGTTAAGCTGGAAACTATCCAAAGGAGGGTGATTTTTATGGCAAAAGGACTCAAAGTTATACCACATGAAGCTCAATTGAAGGAACTCACTGTGTTTAACCTAGGGAAGGCAAGATTTAGAAAGGGGAAGGTTGACACCATAGCTGTTTTCAAATATATGAAGAATAGATTTGTTCTGATTGGCCCCAGAGTTCAAAAGGAGAAGCAATGGTAGGAAGCTGCAGAGGCAGATTTAGGCTCGATATAAGGAATAGCTTCTTAACAATTAGAACTATCCCCAAGTGGAATGGCCTGCCTCAGGAGCTAAGGGTTCCTCTTCACCCGAGGTCCTCAAGCAAACACTGAATGACCACTTGTCAGGTACAGTAATAAAAGGGATTCTTTTTCAGGGAGGGCTTAAGCTAAATGACATCTGACACTCCTTCCAAAGAGATTCAGTGATTCTGTAAACTGCAATACTCCCCAGGAGTGCCCAAACCAGAATAAAATATAATTGGGATATAATTAACAAAATAAATTAAAGTACAGTAGAGCAAAGACATGCTCTGTTTGGAACATATCTGTGGAAATATTTAACAGGATAAATAAAAATATGAGAGATGTATTAATATATGATTATCTTATTACCATTTAGTGGGTCCTATTTCTATTTGAGTTTGATACCACTGCTGTACAGAACAAGAGGCTGCACATTGGCCATTGGCCAGATTCACCACTCTCAATCAATCAAACAGAATTTTCCCTCATTTTGTCCTAGACCTCCTTCTCTTCTTTCTCTACTCTCGGATTAGATGACTTCATAAGCTAACATCAATTAAATTATCATCTCTATGCTAATGACTCTCAGGCAAGGGTATACAGGAGACAATCTGAACTAGCTCAGGAGAGCTGATTGCTAAATTTTCAGTATGAGCATTTATACTTCAGAAATTGACAAACACTACAAATCAAGGCTTAATTTATTGTTTAGTTGATTGTCTAAACTTAAGAAATTAACAGAGAAAATGTTAATTGCATTATTAAACTTTAAAGTATGTCATGGGAACAGTATTTTTCAGAGAGCCAGTTGTTAAATATTTATCAACATATTCCTGCTCCCAGGGCTATATACCCAGCCTTAGTTTCTCTCCTGAGCTCCAGTTCCAGACTACCAAATATATCCAGGACATTTCTAATTGGATGTTACATGGACATCTCAAGCTCAACAGATCCAAGATAGAAATCATTATTTTTTTCTCCCAACCCCACCCCTCTTCCAAACATCCCCATTTCTGTTGAAGGTACTACTACCACCCATCCCAGGTTCACAACTTCTGTATTATCCTGGATTCTTTGCTGCACAAGCCCAAATCAGGTGCCGGATCTTACTGTTTCTATCTCTATAACTTGTCTTATATCTGACCTGCTCTCACTGCTCATCCAGTCATTACCCTAGTTGAATTCCTCACCACCTCTCATCTAGCACAAGTCTCCTCATTGATTTCTCCAGTTCATCTTCCATAGACCTGCCAAAGTGTTTCTCTTTAAGAATGGTTTTGACCATGTTTGTCATGCTCCTGCTCAATAAATTTCAGTGGCTATCTATAGAATAAAGGATGATCTCTTTTCTTTGATATTTAAAGTCCTTCATAATCTGGTCCTTTGCTCTGGCTGACCTCCAGGCCTAGAATGCACTTCCTCCTTATTTACTTTCTTTTTTTTTCCCCTTTGAGAGGCAATGGGGTGAAGTGACTTGCCCAGGATCACACAGCTAGTAAATGTCAAGTGTCTGAGGCCGCATTTGAACTCAGGTCTTCCTGAATCCAAGGCTAGTGCTCTCATCTACTGCACTATCTAGCTGCCTAATGCACTTCTTCCTTACCTCTAGTTCTAGAATCCCTTGTTTCCTTCAAGACTTAGTTCAAGTACCACCTTCTACATAAAGCTCTTTCTGAATGTCCCCAACTATTAGTAACTTCCTTCCCAAAACTCCCTTGTATTTATTTGATATCTACTCTGTACACACTTATTTGTATACACACTGTCTCCCCCTATGAAATGTAGGCTCTTTAAGGGCAGAGAACACTTCACTTTTATGTCTGTATCTCCAATGGTTAGCACACTGCCTAGTATAGAATAGGCATTTAATAAATGCTTATTGATTCATGATTGATTCCAGCAAGATGAGACCAGAAAGAAGTATTCAGGGCTCTTCCCCTCAGAGCTATTCTTCAGATCTGGTGAGCCTGTGCCGCAAGTTTTGGGGGGAAATCCAGCCACTGAAGAAACCAAGAGGCTCTGTAGTAACTCAAGAAAGCAGATGGATGAGAAATGATTCCACCTTCTGGTGCTCAGGAAGATCTCAGGCATATATACAGATAATCATATTCCCTATCTTCCCCCTTCCTAGTCACCCAGGCAAAGCTTTGGCATCATCCTTCTCCACTTCCACCACACACTTTCAGTCAACATGTTGTGCTTTTGTGACTGCTTTCCCATTAAGAGCTGTCCTAAATGTTCATTTTACCCTAACTTGCTCTGTATTAACAAATAGTCCATCCTCCCATAGTGATTTGCTATGGGCCTTGCCTTGCCTACCCAATCAGTTGATAAGCCCCATCAATGTCAATCAGTTGATAAGCCCCATCAATGTCAAACACAGGTTTTTTGTTTGTTTGTTTGTTTTTTAAGATTCCCTCTGCCTTTTGATGAATGTGATATGAAATACTAGTTCATGAGGGCAGGAGGTACCAGATTCCACATCTCTCCCCTCCTTTCTGGTCTGAGATAAATTGACTAAAAAACACTTGGTGCTGTCTCTACATTCAGAGTTAAGAACAGCATATGTGATCATGCAGACTGGAAATGCACGATACTTCCCAGAAGGTCTACTCCATTTTATGGGAAACAGATCTGCCATGGCAAATTATGAGACTCACTTTTTCAAGGGAAGTCCCTTGAAATTTGGGGTTAATGTCAAGTATAACCACCAAGCCCTTTGAGATATTCACCAGAGGTAGAACATGGTTATCCCATAAAGGATGTGCCATTCTTCTGGCTGCTCTGACCTGATGTGGCCATTTATGTTTTGGTGGCATTCTGTTTTGGGGCCATCAATCTTGTCTCCTTCCCACTGAAACATTGGACTCTGCATCTTTGGTCCCCCAATTCTGATAGGCAATATTTTGCCTTATTCTGCCTGGGCCCAGCTCTTGCCTGTTGCTCTCCACCATGTTTCCATGCTTTTACACGCACACACACACACACACACACACACACACACACACACACACACACACACACACACACATGCACATACCCCTTTCTTCTTTATTTCACAATTATTTACAATTTGTCTTTCCTACTACCTTCTCCTCGACTGAAACACAACAAAAATGAAATGAAATGAAAACCAAAACCCTCATCATAAACATACATAATCCAACAAAACAAATTCTCACATTGGTCACACCTGAAAATATGTCTCCTATGTTCTACCTTCATCAGTACCTCTGGCAAGAGGTGAGTGGCATGTTTCATTTTTGGTATTCTGAAGGTCAATCATTGCATTGATCAGAGTTCTAAAGCCTTTTTAAGTTGGGTTTTTTTCTCTATAATGTTGTTTTCATTCTATAAATTGTTCTCCTAATTCTGCTCACTTCAATCTGCATCAGTTCATAAAGGTATTACCAGTTTCCTCTGAAACTATCCATTGGGTCATTTCTAATGCTACAATAATATTCCATTACATTCATATGCCATAGTTTATTTAATCATTCCCCAATAAGAGGACATGCTCTTAGTTTCCATTTTTGGAAATGAAAATATAAAAATAGCTGCTATAAATATTCTGTGAATTTTACTCTTCCTTTGATCTCTTTGGGGCACAGACACAGTAGCACAGTTTTATAATTTTTTGAGTATAGTTCCTGTCCTGAAATGAATGTGAAAGTTGCCAAAACTGAGTACAGAGACACCAATGTAATGCAGACAAGCCAGCTTTATTGCAAGGGCGTGCTTCCTAGACTTTCTGGGCTGGGAACTATAGCTTCCAAAGTATATCTGTACTTCTCCCTCTGTAGGTTACTCAGCTGGATTGTCACCTGTCCCCAGTAGGACACTGGTTTATTTGATTAACCTAGTTTCTGCTACCTAGTACTTAAAGCATCAGTTGAGTCATGGGGCAGCCTCTGGTGCCACCCCAAATTCTTCAACCATCCGGGAGTCTCCATAGTTCCAAATTGCTTTCCTGACTGGCTGGACCAATTCATACCTCCACCAATAGAACACAAGTGTGCCTATTTTTCCCAAAGTCCCTCCCACATTTGTCATCCTCTTTTCTTATCTTTGACTATCTGATAGGTGTTAAGTGGAACCTCAAAGTTTTTTTAGTCAGAATCGCTCTAATTATTAATAATTTAGAGTAGTTCTTCATATGGCTGCTGATCATTTGGATTTCTTCCATTGAAAACTGCTTGTTCATATCCTTTGTCCATTTATCTATTGTGGAATAGCTCTTATAAATTTGAGCCTATCGCTTACACGCAGGATGTGAGACCTTTATCAGAAGATTTTGCTACAAAGATTTTTTCCCATCTATCATTTTCCCTTCTAATTTTACTACATTATATTTATGCAAAAATGTTTTAAATTTTATATTATTACAATTATCTCCTTTATTTTATGTGATCCTCACTATCATTTATTTATTCATGAACTCTTTCCCTATCAATAAATCCAAAAATTTCTTCTTTGCTCCTCCAATTTGTTTGTGATGTGAAATTTTATAGTCTTTTGGACCTTATCTTGGCATATGGTATGAACAATTGCTCTAAACCTCATTTCTGCAAGATTGCTGTCTAGTTTTCCCAGTATATTTTTTTAATATTAAGCACTTCTTCCCCAATGACTACCCTCCTTTTCCAACACCCCAGTATGTGTTATCTTTCTCCCATTAGAATGTAATCCCTCAGTTTTGCCACTTACTACCTATGTTAGTCAGTCCATAAGCACTGATTAAGTACCTACTATGTTCTAGGCACCCTACTACATGTTATGTAACCCTGGGCTAGTCATTTAAACTCTCTGAGCCTCCATTTCCTCATCTGTGAAATTACCTTTTAGGATCCTTTCCAACTCTAAATTCTGTGATGGGTGGTAGGACTTGCTCTGAACCTTAAAGGATTGATAATATTTTTGATAGAGAGAAGGCTAGATGGAAAGTATTCCAGCTGAGGTAAGTGAAAAAGAAAAGATGCATGTGCATGTGTGTGTATGTGTACATAGAATATATATGTATGTGTGTATGTATATATGTGTGTATACAAATGTATGTGCATGTATGTATATGTATATACATGTACATATATGTATACACATACATAGATACACACATGTGTGTCTATGAATGTGTATGGGGAGGGAGAGAGAGAGTCCTTGATGTCAGGGCCTCTCTTTTTTGCACGTATTTGCAAGCACCATCATCAATGATACAGTGCCTGGCATATAGTAAATGATCAATAAATGTTTTATCTATTGACCTAAGATGTCAAAATGAGGCCAGAGGAGAACACCAGAAAACCTGCGATCATTATCTCACTTCAGCCGCTTAATTTCTCTAAGACCAAATACTATCTAGTAGGTCCAGAAGATTGAGCTCCAGAGGCTTCGGAGGCCCTTGAAACTCACTTTTAACAGAATGTCTCTGTTTCAGACTCAGAATTGCACTTTTACCTTGGCATATCCAACCCTCCTTTGCATTCCTTTCTGTGCTGGCAACCCACATCTGGTCCAGGTGAGGCTCCTCTCCTTTCCACCCCAAGGCAGTTAACACTTGGAATCCTATACAAACAGACAATGTGACCCAGGTCTGCATGCTCTCATTCAACCATATTGGATAGCACCTGATTCTCCTGTCACAATTGGCTTAAGTCTAAGTATTCTTACTAGCCAGATAACCATGAGCTAATTATTCAACTCCTGTTGCTCTTGGTTTCCTAACCTACAAAATGAATGAATGAATGAAGCCTTTATTGTTTCCTAGGTGCAAAGCGTTGTACTTAAGTGCTGTAGACACAAATAGAAAAGCCAGTCTGGCCTTACTCTTAAGGAACTCACATTCCAACAGGGAGAGACACCTGCATACAGGAGGCTTCAGTGACAAGTCAAATAGAAAGTCTCCATGGTCCTTAAGGTTACAATGGTGAAGGTGATGATGATTTATCTTCTTTAATGTCATTTCCATTTCTAACACTATTTCTGTTTCTTATGTTGAACCATATGAGACAGTCAAGAACAATCATTTTCTTCAGTAGAATTAACTGCCTGTATAATGGCTATAGGGGCTGGGCTGCAAACAAGGCTAATGGTCTAGGGAGAAAGGCTTGGGGGGGCACTGTCTTAAAAGGCCTCAGTCCTACATATCACCCCCCTCCAACCCTTTTACATGGCTATTTCTAGTCCTTTTGGGCTCTGGGTCCTGGACAGCTTCCAATGGGCTGTCAGAGATCTGACTTTCCTGGTATGTGGCCCTTCTGGTCTCTTTCCCAGGATGCTTTGCTGTTTAGCTGGGCTGGCTTGCCTTGAATTAGATGTGTCCAAAAAATATATAAGATGCTGTATTCTGCTTTGGATATTTTTATTCATTTATAATTATTCTAATCCAAGCATTTTTCCAGTTTAAAGAAATGATCTTCTTTCCCAACATGACTAATATGGTAATATATTTTGCATGATTGAACACGTATAATCTATATCAAATTGCTTACTGTTTCAGAGAGGAGGGACATGAGGGAGGAATGGAGAAAATTTGGAAGTCAAAAAAATTTTAGATGAATGTTAAAAATCACCTTTATATGTAACAGGAAAAAATAAAATATTTTTAAAAGGAAGAAAGAGACAGAGACAGAGACAGAGGGGGAGAAGAAAGAAAGAAAGAAAGAAAGAAAGAAAGAAAGAAAGAAAGAAAGAAAGAAAGAAAGAAAGAGAGAGAGAGAGAGAGAGAGAGAGAGAGAGAGAGAGAGAGAAAGAAAGAAAGAAAGAAAGAAAGAAAGAAAGAAAGAAAGAAAGAAAGAAAGAAAGAAAGAAAGAAAGAAAGAAAGAAAGAAAGAAAGAAAGGAAGGAAGGAAGGAAGGAAGGAAGGAAGGAAGGAAGGAAGGAAGGAAGGAAGGAAGGAAGGAAGGAAGGAGGAAGGAGGGGGGGAGGAAGGAAGGGAGGAAGGGAAGGAAGGAGAGAGGAAAGGAAGGGAGGAAGGAAGGAAAGGAAGGAAGGAAGGAAGGAAGGAAAGGAAGGAAGAAAGAACTAGCCAAACTGGGAGAGTCCCTTCATGCTCTCAGACATCTCTCTTCTGCAAGAAATGTTTTAAGTCAGGATGGTGGTGATTTGACTTGAGTGGCAGATACTGACTCTGTATCTCTCCCGGGGTGACTTGCTGCTTCAGCTAAGCTGAAATGGCCACTCAGCAGGTGGTAGTTTGTTAACAGCTGATGGAGAATGGCTGGTCCCTTCTACTCAGGAGTTTCTTCTCCAGGTGATGGCTGTGAGGGCTGGGCCAGAAGCAGGATTTGTGACTTCGGGAGGCACTGCCACTCCAAAGGCTCCTGCGCTTACCTGCCTGCTGGTAGCATTTGCTTAGCAGCTGTTGTTGTGGTGATGAAAAACATAGGTCTTGATTCCTCAATGATGGTTGTTGGAATTGGGCTGGAAGCAAGTCCTGAGGATCAGTGGACACTGCTCTTTCCAAGACTCTTGGGTTCAAGGTCCTGGGCTGTCTCCAGCAGGGTTAGTGGTCAAGACTATAGTGTTATTTCAATTTTTCTTGAGACATGCTGCTTCCGCTGCTTCTGCTAGGTGGGTTTACTGCTGTATGGGTGGCAGTTGGTTAGCAGTTGGTGGGGGTGGTTGGCCCCTATTCTATGAGAGTCCGTTTTCTCAGATGATGGCTGCCAGGGCTTGGCTGAAAGCAAGACAGATGGTTGTGGGGCAAGTGGAGTCTGTCACTCCTTGAGGGCAGGATCATGTTTTTGCATCTTTGTATCTCAATGAATTTTTATACATACAATGAGTTGCCAGATTCGGTCTGTGAAGTTTGGATTCAATCAAAGGGCCACACTTGAAGACCTAGAGGACCACATGTGGCCTCAAGGCCACAGGTTCTCCATCCTTGCCCCACAACATTCTCCTTTCCTCAATGAGTTGACTGCCTGACTTACAGTCTTTCTCTCCATCCCAACTCCTGCCCCTAAACCGAGGAACTTCAACATACATATTGATTCTTCCTCATATTTCCCGTGAGCTACTCCTCCACTCCACCTAAGCTACACACAGAGATAGTCATATCTTTGATCTTGCCATCATCACCCACCTGTACTTTAGGAAAATTAATTTCACAGCTGAAAGGAGGATGGACCAGAGTGAGGAAAGGCTTGAGGCAGGGAAACCAAACACAAGTTATTATAATAGTCTACATGTAAGGGCAAGTACCAGGGTAAGGGCAGTGTCACAGGAGAGAAGGTGGCATAGTCAAGAGATGTTAAAAGGTAAAATCAACAGGACTTAGCAACAGATTGGAGATGATGGATGAGAGAGTGTGAGAAGTCAGAGATAGGGGCAGCTAGGTAGCACAGTGGATAGAGCACTGGCCCTGGAGTCAGGAGGACCTGAGTTCAAATCTGACCTCAGAGACTTGACACTTATTAGCTGTGTGACCTTGGGCAAGTCACTTAACCCCATTTCCTAACCCCCCAAAAAAAGAGAGAGAAGTCAAGGATAATACTTAGTTTTAGAGCTTGGGTGACTAGGAAGATGGTGGTGCCCTTAATATTCTCCAGCAGATTTCCCCCTCTATCATCCCTAATCTTTCACTAATCTTCATTCTCTCCCCATCTACTTGACTGCTGCCCTGCTGCTTACAAACACACCCTTGTCTCCCTAGCCTTAACAGATCTCCATTTGATCTAGCCATCTCCATTAGCTATCATCCTATGTACCTCCTCCCCTTTTTGGCTAAACCTCTTGTGAAAGCTTTCCACACTAGATGCTCCCAATTCCTCTCCTCTCACTCTCTTCTAAATTTTCTGCAATATATCTTCCAACTTCATTCAACTGAAAGTACTCTCTCCAATGTTATTAACAATATCTTAATTACCAAATCTAATGGCCTTTTATTAATTCTCATCCTTCCTGACCTCCCTGCAGAATTTAACATCAGTGACAACCTCTTCCTGGATAATCTGTCCTCTCTTGGTTTTCACGACACTTGCTCTTGTCTGGTTCTACTCCTACCTGGTTCTCCTCCTACCTCTCTGTACCCCCACCTCTTCCTTCTCAGTCTCCTTTGCTGGGACTTTAATCATGTCTTTCCCACTAAACCAGGGTATCCCCCAAGGCTCTGCTCTGGGCTCTTTTCTCTTTCCCCAGCATAGTCACTTGATGATCTCATCAGCTCCTGTGAGTTCAATTATCTTCTACATTTAGATAATTCCCAAATCCTGAGTTCCAGCCCTAGGATCTCTCCTGGGTTCCACTCTGGTACTACAAACTCCCTTTTAGACATCTTCAGTTTTATGTCCTATAAGCATCTCAAATGCAATGGGTCCAAAACTGAACTCATCATCTTCCACCCAAACTTTCTCCTCATTCCAAACTTCCCTCTTATCAAAGGTATTACTATTCTCCCAGGCACCCAGGGTCACAACCTCAGTGGCATCCTTGACTCCTTGTTCTGACTCACTCCATATGTTCGATTAGTTGCCAAATCTTGTCCTTTCCACATCCATCTGCCCCTGCAAGCCTCCTCACCCTGGAAAATCTCACTGCTATTCTAGTTCCATCTCTATTGGTGAGTTCCTCCCTAGGCCTCCATTTTGAGAAGGGGCCCAGGGCAATCAATCTTCATTCTCCTCCAAGCTGTGTTTCTGGTTTTCCACCCTTCCACACCATGCCCCTGGTCAGGTACATTAGAGTTAGTTACCCAGTATACCAGAAAAATATTGAGATTAGCATTGACATGCCCCATTTGAAAGGTTTCCAACCCCTTGCCTTGACCCAAAAGGAGAAAGGCAGATGGTAGAAAGTTTAGGCAACACTTAAGGTTATCCCTTGAACCTACTTCATAAAGTTCTTGTTTCCCCCAAAACTAACCTGTAGCCACCACCCACACACCTTCCTAAAAATGCCCATTTGGAAATAAGCAGATAGAGCAGATAACTTCTTAAGTCTTACATTCTAGAATTCTAACTCAGCGTATATCAGCAGCCCTCAGACCCCTTGGCTAGCCTAGAATCAAGGTCAAATGAATCACAGACTGTGTGATCATCACAGCCACATAACTCCATTCTTCTTCCAAAGGTTGGAGGCAGTGGGTAGAAGAAAAACTCCAACAATTCTCCTTGGGCTTTGTCAGTTACAAGCAGGAAAGGGATTGTTTGGGCATGCCATGCTTAACTATTAGATCTGGTATTTTCTACTTTTTGCCTGCCTGTAGGAACAACGACAGTTCTAACATGCTTTTGGGTCCCATTGCTTAGTTGCACGTAGTGAGTTGGTTGTTCAGCCCAGTGACTTCAAGTTTAACACAATGCTTATTCATAAATGATAATTTTAGCACAATAGGACATAGCTTTAAAAATGAACGTATGAGAAAAACCCACCCACATATGTATGACACACACCAACATGCTTCTCATCTCCCCACTCTGGGTGGACATGCTCTTAGTCACAGAAGAGCATCTGGGCCCGTCTTGTACAGTTTCCTTCCCTTATTTCTGCATCTCTAGAAATTTTATCAAATAGTCACTGAGTCAGAATAAGTGGGTTTAGCAATTAACATCTGTGTGGAGGCTGCCTTCAAAAGCATTTGGAGGATTTGACAGTAAATATTCCTGTACTGCAAATCAAATACCCATTGTAAAAAACTTGAATGCAATATTTATGAAGACAAACTTGTGCTGAAATCTTAATAGATAATCATTTTCTATCCCAGCAGGGAATATAAAGGACCCTTCTTCCCTTGTGGGGAAGCCTGAGTTAATTCATAGTAGGATTGTCTCTGTGGTACAATGAATAGCCAGATAACATCAAAGAAAACATCTATTCCATTTCTGGGTAAACAAATTTCCACCAAGAACATGACTGGGTCAAGGAATACCACTAGACAAATTGGATTCAACAAACTCCCATATATTAAATTCAAACACTGTGAGTCAGGCTGACCCAAAGCACACAGTTTCCAGTCAAGACACTCCTTCAGCTCCCTACTCGCCCACTGCTTTGGGACATTCCAGCAATCTGAGCAACAGTGAGTGACCTCCCTCCAGCTGGGCTGGAAGAAGAAATCTGATGTAGTACTCTGGCCTGGTACAAAATGGGATGAAAGCCTTCCTCTGGAGACTGCATGCAACAGGCTTGCCTCAGATCAGCAGCATCAAATCACCACCAAACAGATGACAATTTTCCCCTTGGCAAGTGAACACACTTCGCTCTACCAGGAATCTTAACCTGGGGGTCATGAACTTGTTTATTTGTTTCAAAAAATGTTTATAGCTTTATTTCAATGTAACTGGTTTCCTTTGTAATTTTATGTATTCTATTTTGTTCCTTTAAGAACATTATGCTGAGGAGTCCACAGGCTTGGGCAGACTACTTAAAGGGTCCACAATATGAAAAAAAAAAAAGTTAAGAATCCCTGAACTATTTGTTTTTTAATTCAAAACTGTGAGCCTAAGCCTTGGGGTGGGGAGAGGGTAGAAATGGCTTAGTGATGAAATCGAATACCGTGCTTTAAAAAAAAAATTGCTGTGATTGATTTGCTCATTGAATTGGTTAATGTTATACAAGTGTGAGACTCATTACCTTAGCCATCCTAGCACAGGCATGTTAACTTTGCTACACTCTTGAGCAAGAACAGAACCCTTGACCCTAGCCAGTTGTCTCACATGTCTCCACTGGAGGGCAGAAGGATGGAACAGGACAAGTGAATGTGCATGCACTATTAGAAATGGAACTCAAACACAGGGCGTCCTGAGGATGGGTCTGCAGCCTCACCCTTCACATAGGGAATACATCACAGCAGGCAAATACCCTCTGGACAGGATGTGAGAGGCCCTTGCCAGAAAAGGAAACCAGTTCACAGTCAGTATCAAGCACTGTCCAGGCTGCTTTATATCAAAGCACTTCATAGAGCTTTGTGAATAAAGTCCTTTCATTTTATAACCTTGAGGCTAAGAGGGTATAGAGGGCAGGGATCTCATCTTTTTAACTCTACTTCCACTACCACTCCCTCCTTCTCCCAAAGTATCTACAATGCCTAAAACTCCACTGGAAAGAAAGTGGAGTTGCATAAATGTCAGTTAACTTAACCTCAATCCATACATGCACATATCTCCTTAACATAAGCCTTTGATAATTCCTATGGCCCAGCAGCTAGATAGTGCAGTGAATAGAACAGTAAGCCTGTAGTCAGGAAGATCTGAGTTCAAACCCAGCCTCAGACACCTATTAGCTGTGTGACCCTGGGTAAGTCATTTAACCCTGTTTGCCTCAGTTTCCTCATCTGTCAAATGAGCTGGAGAAAGAAATGGCAAATCACTCTGGTATCTTAGCTAAGAAAACCTCAAATGAGGTCACAAAGAGGCAGATGTGACTGAAACAACTCGACAACAAGAACAACAGAATTCCTCATGAAATATAAGTTTCCCTGGGAGGAATAACACTAAGTTGTTGTCACTTTCATTTATATCAGCAGCTGGTGGTACAGTGGCTAGAACATTGGGCCTGGAGTCAGGAAGACTTGAGTTTAAATCTGTCCTCACACACTAGCTAGATGATGATGATGATGCTGATTAGCTAGGTGGTAAAGTAGGTAGAGCAGTGCACCCTGGAATTAGGAAAACCTGAATTCAAATCCATCCTCTGCCACACAGCCACTAGCTGTGACACCATGGGAAAGTTACTTAACCTCTCTGTGCCTCAGTTTACTCATCTGTAAAATGAGGATAATGATAGCACCTATTTCCACAAGGTTATTGTGAGGATCAGTTAAGATAATTATTTGAAAAGAGCTTTGCAAACCTTAAAGCATTATAGAAATATTATCTATTGGCAATAACTATACCTTAATGTAGATGGGAAGATCTAATGATAGTTTTTAATTAGGACTGGGAAGTAGGGAGAGAGAACATAAAAGCATTGAATTTGGGAAGAAATTTGACAAGAGTGGCTAGGGGATCCCTCAGCACACCAACTTGATCTTTTTTCACAACTTCGCCAAGGGCTGACAGAGACTGTGACTCACGTCTCTCTGAGATGCACCTCTCTTTGTTCCTGCTGCTCCTGGAGTCTTAAGTGAGAATAACTGAAAGACATAGGTCCCTTCCAATTCAACCAAGCCTGATCAGCCAGGAAAACATAGGCATGGGCAGCACATTTTGCTGGGCTATACATCCGGAGAATGTTATTTTTTAAGGAGAATATATTCAATAATCATAAAGAATATTATTATGCATCAAACAAGCTAAAGAAATGGAAACTTAACTAAACATGATTTTTCATTAACAACTAAGCTTTACTTTAAAATATACACTTTAGAGCTAGATATTAGAATGTGCTCAGGCACACCCAGCCTGCTCTATTATGCATGCCTGTGCAAGCAAATATGTTTTGCTAAAGGGAAAAATTGACTATAATCCAAAACTGTGTGTTGAGGGAGTTATCAGAAAGGTTGGTTACCCTTTGTTTACTAACTAGGGTTGCCTTTTCCCTTCCTGTTTGAAGAAGAAAGCAAACAAATACATTCCTTTGAGACTTGTCTACTCTTTCAGGATTTATGTCAGGACCAAAGACAAAAAGTACTTGAACTAAAAGGAAAGAGTCTTTGGCTCATGGTGTTTACATGTGATTTACATTTGTACATCAATAGCATTAAATTTGACATCAACAGCATAATATGGTTATAGAGTTTTGCCCACTTATGGTTGCACAAGTCTAATGCCAATATTTTAAAATATCCTAGTTATAGAATTCATTTCAATTAAATAATAATTTATTAAGTACTCACTAATGCAGGTAGCATATGTAATTAATGAAAAAGTATTTATCAGTCACTTACTATATGCCAGGCATTGTGCTCTGCACTGAAGATACAAATATAAGAAGAAGAAGAAAAAAAGAAGACAGCCTCTGCCCCCTCTACCCCAGGTGTCTACATTCTAAGGGGGGAAGATAACACCTAAAAGGGAAGAGGGCAGTACAAGTTTGACATTAAGGCTTAGAAATGTCAGAGAAGGGGCAGCTAGGTGGCATAGTAGGTAGAGCTCCGGCCTTGAAGTGAGGAGGACCTGAGTTCAAATCTGATCTCAGACACACAACACACCACATGTACTAGCTGTGTGACCCTAGGCAAGTCACTTAACCCTAAATGCCTAGCAAAAGAAAAAAGAAAAAAAGAAATGTCAGAGAAGTGGCTTGGAGGCCTAGTTCTGGGCAAGATAAGACAAAAGTTCACCTATCAAATGATCAAAGGATATGAAAAGGCAGTTTTCAAATGAAGAAATTAAAGCTATCTATAATCATATTTTAAAATGCTCTAAATCACTATTAATTAGAGAAACACAAATCAAAATAACTCTGAGGTACCACATCACACCTATCAGATTGGCCAAAACGACAAAACAGGAAAATGATAAATGTTGGAGAAGATGTGGGAAAATTGGAACACTAATGCATTGTTGGTAGAGTTGTGAACTGATCTAAGCATTTTGGAAAGCAATTTGGAACTATACCCAAAGGGCTATAAAAATGTGCATACCCTTTGACCCAGCAATAGCACTTCTAGGGCTGTATCCCAAAGAGATCATAAAAATTGGAAAAGGACCACATGTACAAAAATATTTATAGCAGCTCTTTCTGTGGTGGCAAAGAATTGGAAACTGAGGGGATGCCTATCAGTTGGGGAATGGCAGAACAAGTTGTGGTATATGAATGTAATAGAATACTATTGTGCTATAAGAAATGATGGGGGGGAGGGGTGCAGCTAGATGGTGCAGTGGCCCTGAAGTCAGGAGGACCTGAGTTCAAATCTGGGCTCAGACCAAACACTTGCCACTTACTAGCTGTGTAACCCTGGGCAAGTCACTTAACCCCAATTGCCTAAAAAGGGGGAAAAAAGAGAAAAGAAAAAAGAAATGATGAGCAGGCAGATTTCAGAAAAACTTGGAAAGACTTACATGAGCTGATGCTGAGTGAAGTGAGTAGAACCAGGAGAACATTGTACACATTAATAGCCATGTTGTACAATGACTAACTTTGATAGACTCAGCCCTTCTCAGCAATGTAAGGATCTAAGACATCTCCAAAAGTCTCATGATGGAAAATGCTATCCATATCCAAAGAAAGAACTATGGAGTTTGAATGCAGATTGAAGCATATTATTTGCTCTTTTTTTTTTCTTCTTTTTTGTTTTGTTTCTTCTTTATTGTGGTTCCTCCTATTGGTTCTAATTCTTCTTTACAACACGACTAAAGTGAAAATATGTTTAAAAGGAATGTATATGCAGTGTCTCTATCAGATGGCATGCTGTCTCAGGGAGGGAGGCAGGAAGGGAGGGAGAGAAAATTTAAAACTCAAAAGCTTATGGAAGTGATTGTTGAAAACAAAAAATAAATAAATAATTTTTTTTAAAAGTTCACCTATCAGAGCCCAGAGTCCCAGGGGCAGAGTTCAGGTTCCAGAGGACGGAGCTGAGGAGGATGGCCAAATACAGGCAGAGTGGTTTGGAAATGGGAAGAGATACTGATGTAAGCTCTGTAACTTACTGTGTGACATTGGGCAAATCACTTTCACTCTTCTGGGCCTCGGTTTCCTCATCTGCAAAATGAGAAGATTAGACAAATGATCTCTAAGCTCCCTTTCAGCCCTAAGTCTATGATTCTATATGCCAGACCAAGGTCCTGGAGATACAATGATGAAAATAAAATAAGCCCTGGATTGAGGGGCATACATTCTACTGAGTGAAGAACAAATCCAATCTCTAAAATCATATATACCACACTTAAAAGTTGACTTTTTAAAAATTCCTTTTGAACAGTGTCATTTGACACCATTAAATCTATTATCTATCACTTGAGAATGAAAAAAAAATTGAAGACCATCCAGTCGTGCATAAATTATAGCTAAAGCACAAAAGTGACTAATATCAAGGTTAACCCCAGCTTATAGAGGAGAATAAACATTTATACAGAGCCTACTACATTCTAGGCACTGTGCTAAGAGTTATATTATATTATATTATATTATATTATATTATATTATATTATATCATATCATATCATATCATGTTATGTTATATTATATTATATCTAACATTAGTGAATATTGGAAGCTTAGGCAGCATGGTATCTCTGAAGTCAGAAGTTCTTATGCTCAAAGGGCTACAAAACTGTGTATACCCTTTGATCTAGCAATATTACTTCTAGGTCTATATCCCAAAGATATTGAAAAAAGGTGGGAGGGAGAACCTATTTGTACCAAAAATATTTATAGCAGCTTTTATTGTAGTGGCTAAGAATTAGAAATCAAAAGGATGCTCATCAATGGGAGAATGATTTAACAAGCTATGGTATATGATTGTGATAGAATATTATTGTGCTATAAGAAATGACAAGCAGGATGATTTCAGAAAAACTTGGAAAGACTTACATGAACTGATGCAGAAGCCAGGGAAGGCTGTACACAATCAACAGCAATATTGTACGATGAAGAACTGTGAATGACTTAGCTATTCTCAGCAATACAATGATCCAAGACAATTTCAAAGGAATAATGATGAAGTATACTATCTGTCTCCAGAGAAAGAACTAAGATTGTTTGAATAGAGACTAAAACATGCTATTTTTCACTTCCTTTCTTTTTCTTTTATTCAAGTCTTCTTGTACAAAATGACTAATGTAGAAATGTTTTACGTGATTGTATATGTATAACCTATATCTGATTGCTTACAGTATCAGAGAGGGATGGAGGAAGAGAGGGAGGGAGGAAGATAATTTAGAACTCAAAACTTTTTTTAAAAGACCAAATGTTAAAAAATTGTTTTAACATGTAATTGAGGGAAGATAAAATATATTAAAGTTGAAGGCAGAAGTTCTGGTTTCAAATGCCTGACACTTTCTGTATAACACTGGGCAAACCATTGAACCTGGACCTGGATTTCTTCATCCATAAAAAGAGAAGGTTTGACTTAATGTCCTCTTGAGGCCCCTTATGGCTTTAAATCTATGATCGTTTGCAGTGATGAAAGGGAAGAGAAGAGCAGGAAGGAAGAATAAAGCCTTCTCAGTGGGACTTCTCAGCACCCCCAACAGAGAGTCATTTCCTGTGATTTAATGCCCTAGAGAGTGTAAGTGAGGCTTCTTTGAAATGGAGATGAAACTGAGGGGTTTGTTACCCTGTTTTCAGGCCTAGCCTTAAGTCTTGCAGTAATAGATACTCAATAAATGTTGGGTTGGATCTATTCAATGTTGGTTGTAACTTTGTCTTTCCTTGTGGGGGTTAAGGGAGAAAGGATGGGGGATCTAGAGTTGTCCTGGGAAAGAGTTGTGGTTTTTTTTAACCCCTCTGTTTCCCCATTATTAATACCACGAAAAAACCTGAGGAATATCCAAAAGGAATAGGCTAGGCTGCTTCATGTACTTGCACTGAACCCTGGAAGGAGAGAAACCCTAATCAGAAGAAAAAGATTATTGCAGAAGAGAGAATGGTAGACAAGCTAAGGAATCCCAGGGGTCCTTGGAAGAAAGGGGATGTTATTAGCCAACTAGAACTAGGTAATGCCTCTGGACTTGCTTAAGTCTGATACTCAAGCTTCAGTCCCAATCCTGAGTCTCCACCAGCCTTTAAATTCATCCATCCCCCTTCTCTGGCCCCTTATCTTCTGGACCCCCTGCATCTAGCGATCAGGGTCTCCTTCCTGCCTCTGCCTACTCATTGAGACAGGAAGGAGATTGGGGAGCAAGGAACTATCCCCATTCCCTTGGGAATAGAAAGGGAGAAAGGCCTTTGGCATCTCAAGTTGCAACTGAACACATTCTCTCTTAGAAACATTGTTATGCATGTTGGTTGGGCCCTACAGACTGTTAGCAGCACTTTTTAACAGTTAGCATGAGCTATTGTCCCTATCAGCAAACAACTGATACATGTTTGTCAAAAGTCACATCTGAGGATGAAGGAAATGTTTCAGTCTGGTGTCTAAAACAAAACATGAATGAATGTAGAATGCGTGAATCAGCACACTCAGAGACACATTCTCCTTTCCTTGATCTTGCTACAAAATCTCTCTCTCACATCCTTCCCCATTCCAAACACTGAGCAAGCATAAATAGTCAATTTAAAGATGTGAGGATGTTTGAAGTGTAATGCTCTTCTGTTTTATTACATTTTCTTTCAACAAACATTTATTAAGCACCTACTATGTGCAAGGCAGGCTGTTAGGCCTGAAACAAAGACCTGGGTGTTAAATGTTTCTCATTTGTTTGCTTGCTGGTTTGTTACTAGGACACTCCCTCCTTGTCTTTGCCTCCTGACTTCCCTAGCTTCCTTCAAATCTCAGCTGAAGTCCCCTCTTCTGCAAGAAGCCTTTCTCCATCCTCCTTAATCTTAGTACCTTCCCTCTGAGATTACTCCCAATTGATCCAGTATATGTCTTGTTTGTACGTAGTTGTTTGCATGCTATCTTCCCCATTAGACTGTGTGCTCCTAGACAGGAGCATTCTTTGCCTTTCTTTGTATCCGCAGTGTGTGGGATAGGTACGGCACATAGTACGCCTTTAACAAATGCATGCTGGCTGATTGACTGGACTTGTGGTGTCATGGTTATAGGAAATTCCCAGAGAGGATACTTCCTCTCTCAACTGAGATCAGCCCCTTCTCATTTTAAAGGGTTCCTTCTAGCAATGAAGGATTAAGTGAGCCACCCCAGGAGCACAGCCAGTCTGGATCTGAATCCAGATTTTTTGCCCTCTTGTCTACTCTGCTGCACAGCATCTCTGTTAACATTTATAAGTTAATATATCTTTTTTCCTCATCATCAACTCACAAGGAAATGAAATAAATTTCAAAAGTTTGAGAACAATCTTTGATGTATATTCCTTACCATGCCAGCAGACATATTGCAGAACAAGGGCATAGATACTTAAAACAGCACTCTCCCTCAGCTTCAAAAGAAGCTTCTTGTGTTGAACTGGCAACCTAACCACCACATATATTGTTTCTGTGGGGAAAGTGTTCTGAGCTCTGAACAATATACTTTTGGAACAAAGCCAATTTGTGAGCAATTGAAGCCTACTGGAGACTAAGTCACTTCTTTGGGTTTTGTTGTTCAGTCGTTTTCAGTCATGTTCAACTCTTCATGACCCCATCTGGGGTTTTCCTGGCAAACATACTGGAGTGGTTGGCCATTGCCTTCTCCAGCTCATTTTACAGATGAGGAAACTGAGGCAAACAGAGTTAAGACTTGCCTAGGGTCACACAGCTAGTAAGTGTCTGCAGCCAGATTTGAACTCATGAAGATGAGTCTTCCTGATTCCTGGCCTGGCACCCTATCCACTGTACTACCTAGCTGCCCTCTTCTTCGGGTAGCAATGGGGTAGATACTATGGGTTTAAAATGTGCACTGCCCTGCACAGTTAGTTACTATGTCACTGATTTTTACTTGGCTATTTTTCTCTTTCTTATATAAATGAGCACATATCTAGAAATTACTGATATAAAAATAATGGCTTTAGTAAAATCTTAATCAAGTTAATGCTTCTTTTAAAACAAGCTATTCAACAATTCAGTACCTTTGTAATTATATTTCATTTTCTTCTTTATATATTGAAACATTTGTATATGTTATTTATGGTTAAAGTCACAATTAAAAAAGAAAAAATTTTAAATAAAATAATGAACAAAATATGTTTTGTGAACTTAGAGTAACTTAAAGTAAGTGTTAAATGAGTGGTGGGGACAATGGATGATATGAAATTCAAAAGGAAAAGATAACCACTGAGCTCTGGGATAATGATGAAAGACCTTCTTTACTAAGCTAAAGAAGTTGGTTGGACTCTTGAGCATCTGTCCCCAGCTGGGAGATCTTGAGTTAGGTGAAACTCAAAGGAACTGTAGTAGGCATCTGAGACTTGGTCCATCAGCACTCCCTGTGGACCTTATGGCCTCACGTCTTTTCTCTGAGACTATTCTCTTCTGGTATTGTCCTCTCTTTTAATCCCTGGCCCCATTCCCATCCATTTCCCTTTTGAATTTGACATAAAAGTAGTAATACCACGAACAATATGAGAAGCGAATGTGCTACCACAGTCCAGGCTATAAGGTGTTCGATTTTGGTGTGGCAGCCCTAAGAGTTCAGACCTTAGTGTTATTACTTTCCCAAAAGAAATCAGGCCCTGAAGAACTGATTCACACTTAACCAAGTTTGCCAGGGCAAAAGAGTGATTTATAAACCAGAAAGCCAATTTATTCAATTACAACAAGAAATATAACTGCCAAGCAGACTAGATATTCAGGTCAACCCATCAGAACATTCTCTTGCCAGTAGGGACACCTACTTGGGAAAATGAATTCAAATCAGGTTACTTGGTGAACAGGGAGGCACAGCTAAGGGAATTGGCTGTGCTTAAGCAATAGTTTTCATCTAATTATGGCAGCTAATCTGCTGAGTCAGCCTTCTCCACTGGAGTAATATACCTGCCAAGTGGACCGGAACCCTCAGGTTGGCCAATGAAGGACTATCTCCCTTTATCATTCTTGGAGACATATTGACCACTTCTTAACCTCCTTTTTTCCAGATATCATGCAAAAATACCCCTCATATATTTGTGTTTGTCATTAACAGCATCACCATTTCTCATTTCAACATACTTTATTATCATGTCACAATTTCCAAGATTATGAATTACTTTCCATTGAATTTTAGATTGGTTGCTTCCAGGTCACAGAGGAGAGAGTTTAATTTCATAAACTATTTCTAAATAATACTGAAAGAAGATTTCCTGTAAACAGCTCATCCCATCTGTAGTGTGCAGATTCTTAGTATAATCTATGTCAGAAAAGACATTTTTTGATTTAGCTGTCTTGTCTTCTTCCTGACCTTTAGCTTCAATAATACTTTTCCTTTATTTTTTAATATTCTATATTTAAACACCAAAACATTAGCATTTCCATACATATAGCACAATGCCAAAAAGGATTGTATTTTCATGACACCATTAACCTCCATTTCCTATATTTCATATTACTTGATTTTTTAAGAGCCACACATTGTTCTCAAAACTGTCCTGCTTAGTTAGGTTTCCTTCTGTTCTCCCCATTCATGTTTCAGAATATTTCAATGTACCTTGTTTCTCCTCCCCCGCCCCAACCCAACCCCAACCCCAACCCCTGCAATTAAAAGGAAAGGAGGAGGGAGAAGTAACCTCCCTCATTTTTTAAGCAGAGCTTTCCAGATGACTGATAATGACTGAGTGTAGCATCACTCTCCTGTTGCTCAGCTCCAAACATGTCAGCAATTTGCAGAGCTCAAATGAGGAAATAATTGATCAGACTTTGCATGGATAAGGAAACTTTGGAACCTCTGAAAGCTTGCAGGTCCCCAGCCAGCACTATCCCTGAGAGCCTGAAATAACATAACACTCACTACTCCCAACAAAGCAGGACCAGTCCATACTTCTCTTCAGAAGTACACAGAGCCCAGCCCTAAAATTAAGTTTGAGGGCAGGAAATAGGCTGGATGAATGAGCAAACAAGAAAAAAATCCAATATAAAAAGTTATCATAGTGACAAGAATACTCAAGACACAAAACCAGAAGAAGAGAATGGTTCCAAAACATCTACAAGCAAATCCAAAGAGAAAAACATAGCTTGGACACAAATTCAACTAAGATTCCTGGAAAAGATAAAGCAAGAGTTTTTTAAAAGAGTTCAAAACATTTGTATAAATAAAAGAGTGCTAGAGGGGAAAGTTGGAAAAGAAATTAAGGCTATGGAAGAAAGAATTGAAAAGGAAATTAATAGCTTGGCACAAGAATTATAAAACCTCACCCAAGCAACAAACTCCCTGAAAATTAAATTGGACTAGATAGAAGCCACTGACTCCGTGAGGCAGCAAGAAATATTAAAACAAAATCAAAAGACTGAAAAATAGAAGAAAATATAAGATATCTCTTAGCAAGAACAACTGACCTGGAAAACAGATGAAGAGGGAAAAAGAAATTAAGAATTATTAGACAACCTGAATGCTATGACCAAAAAAGAAAGAAAGAAAAAGGAAACAACAGTCACAACTGAAAGAAACTTCTAAATTAAAATTCTTAGGAACATTATAACCAAAATCCAGAGCTTTCAGGTCAAAGAAAGAAAAAATACTGCAAGCAGCCAGAAAGAAGCACAGGATCACCCATGATTTAGCAACCACAACTTTAAAGGAGCAGCAAACTTGGAATACGATATTCCAGAAGGCAAAAGATATAGGCTTACAGACAAGGATAATTTACTCAGTAAAACTGAGCTAAACCCACAAGGGCAAATGTCCATTTAATGATAGAGAAGACTTCCAACAATTCCAGATGAAAAAGACCAGAGCCATGTAGAAGCTTTGGTATTCACACACAGATGATAAAACAAACATTAAAAACAATAATAATAATTTTTAAAAGGCAAGCACAAATAAACAATGATAAAGGATTAAACTAGAATAAACTGCTTAGACTGTAATATAGGGACATGGTTTATGTATCCCCTCTGAACCCTAGCATCATCAAGGCTTGTAGAGGGAGGCTAATTAAACAAGGCCTGGGAGTAGTTCTGTTATGTCCTGATCTTAAAAGAAGAATGAAAAGAGAAGGAAGTGGAATATGCTGGTGGTGAGGGGAAGGAAAGGAAGGTTAGGGAAAAATTATCTCACATAATCAGAGTATGCAAGTAGAAGTTTCTATAAACAAAGAAGAAGGGAGAGGAAGAATGGCTGAAAGTTGAACCTCTCTCTCATTTGAATTGGTCTAAGGAGGGAAGAATACAGAGAGAGAGAGAGAGAGAGAGTTGGCTGCAGAATTTCACTCAACAAGGAAATAGGAAGGAAAGGGGATAAGGGAAAAGGGGGAATCAGAAGGAAAGTAGATTAAGGGAGGGATTAGTCCTAAACAAAACAAACTCTAAGAATGTGCAAAAACATTTGCACATATGTACTCTGGATTCTTGTAGCATTTTTCTTTTTATGTCAGAGCTCTGGATTTTGGCTATGACATTCCTGGGACTTTTCCTTTTGAGGTTTCTTTGAGAAAATGTTAGCAGATTCTATCTTCACTTTGCCCTCTAAAGGATCTAGGCAGTTTTCACTTATGAAAGTGGATTTCTTGAAATATAGTGTCCAGGCTATTTCTCTTTGGGCATGTTTTTCAGGGAGTCCAATGATTCTTAAAGTCTCTCTCTTTGATGTGTTTTACAAGTCAGTTACTTTTCTTTATCAGTTTTTCTTCTATTTTTCACTTTTAAAATTTTTGTTCTGATATTTCTTTCTGTTTCATGGAATCTTATTGATTTATCTTTGGGCTATTCTGGTTTCAGGAAGTCCACTTTCCCTTCTAATCTATTCTTCTTCAAATTCTTTCCTTCACAGTTTTTATTTTATTGTTTTATCTCTTGCATCATCAAGGTAGTCCTTCTGGAAAAAATCCATTTTTCCCTTGCATCCCAGTTTAAAGTTATTAAAGCATCACTGTCTCCTTCTAACTTGGATTTGGGCCGTCTAGAGCTACAACAAACTGTGTAATGGTCATTGTCTTCTCTGGTTTATTCATCTCTCCTATCTTAGTTCCTAAAATGTGGCTTTGTGGCAGGGACGGGTTTTGCCTGTTGCTGTGTTTTCAGGTGGTCAGCCCTGCTTGGTATTGCTCTGGGTCACCTGGATTCCCTAGATGAAATTAGTTTCCCCCATCCCACCTCGATCTTTGAGATTCAGAGTATGGGCTCTTCAGAACCCTCTAGAGGCTCTCAGGAGAGAGACAGACCTCAGAGCCCTGGGCAGAGGGGGAAGGAGGTTCCAGTCTGAAAGCACTGTCACTCCCACCCTGATCACTGCCACTCCAATGATTTCAAAGGTCTCTCCTATGGGTTTTTGACCACCCTGGCATTTTCTGAAGAAACCGTCCTCTCTTGCCGCCTCAAAACATAGAGCCTGGAAGGCTACGTGTGTTTCTGGCCTTTTTCTTAGGGAAGCTGGGAAATGGCTGGCTTGTTTGCCTGGGCTGACAGTGGCTAATCGCCTCTTTCCTACTGCTTGTAGGCTTTTGGCTGACTTTTTGTACTGTTTCTTGGATGGAAGAAGTCACTGTAGTTTTTCATTAGATTTCTTATAATTATTTGACCTAAAGAAATTTTAAGGTTTTTGCTGGAGTCGGTTTGGGAAAGCTAAGCAGCCCATCTCTCCACAGGGAGAAAGCCCAGCCATTTGCTATCTTCTCTGAATAGAAAACAGGAGGAAGCTGGTTTCAACTGCAGCAGGACAAATACAGATTAGATAAGAGGAAGAAGCCTGTACAATAGAGTGGTTAAACATTGGACAGGATTGTGAAGTGAGAACTGGAACCTCCCTGACTGGAAAGCTTTTAAAAAATATACAAGACAAGAAACCCATATTTTCCAGCATAAAAGGTAAGCATTAAACCACAAAGAGGAAAAAGCATTTAAAAGACTTTTTTTTAAGGTGTCCTACTGGCTTCTCTATAATTGCCTGACAGGCTGGCTCTTCCCGTTGGAAGTGCCTCCTCCCTCATTCACCCTCCCACTACCACATTCCACGTGGCAGCTACAAGCCTTGCCCCGTAGCAAGCGTGCCTCACAGGAAGCACCCACAACCTTGCCAGCATCCCCAGAGAGTGTGCTCTGAGGGTAGTATCATCATGGAGCTGAGCTTGCTCCAGGAAACCTTGAGAGCTTTGGCAGGAGCTCCTGAGCAATTTGCATGGTGGCCTGACCACATGACAGACAGGCTCAGGCAGAGCCACCCCCTTTTTATTTTTTTTATGTCAGTTAATTTCTTTTCTTTACCTGTACAGACTCCAGGAAGGTGGTTACTAGTCAGTCCAGAAACCCCAAAGAAGCATAAGCTGAATGACATTAAAGCAAATGAGTCACGAGGAATGCTTTGAGCCTTCTGACTTTATAAATCTAGCCTTTGAATAGAGAATCTCACACCTGGATCCAGAAAGCATGGGGGGGGGGGGGGAGTTTGTTTTTCTATTAAAAAAAAAAAAGTAACTCTACCAACAAGGTATGGAAAACTCTTACCACCAAATCCTCCTACTCAATCTCAGTGCAAATTTGGAAAGATTGATAAGTGACAAGGTAGAAACAGCAGAGCTTGCGAGAGAGGCATAAAGTAAATCAGTCATATCTTCATGTAATGAGATGAGGTTTGATGTGTTTGTTTTTTCTTATCTGGTGAGATCTGTTTGGCCAGAATTCCTCGGAAGGGAAACATTCTCATAGTCCAGAGATTAAAGGCAGGGGATCATAGGGTCAAGTGATTTAGATCTGGAAAGGCTCTTAGAGATCACCTACTCTGACCACTTTTCCAGATGAGAGAACTGAGGATCAAGTAGGTGAAGGCCTGCACTCCCCCACTCAAGGTCACACAGGTAAAAAGAGGGAGAGCTGGAATTGGGAGTCAGCTCCTCCAAGGCCAAATCCCATGCTCATTTCCACTTGACTGAATCACGATTGAAGCATACTCTGAGATTTGAAGAGGAAGGAGAAACACTGGTTTCAGGTTGCAGAAAACTCAAGGGAAACCACTGAAACTGAATAGAAATAACAATCTGAAACCTTAGTATGACAGGAAAGCAAACCAAAGAAAAGTGGGCCAAAAAGCTAAGACCACAGAATAAAGTTAGTGTCATTAGCAAAACACCCTCTTGAAAGAAGAGTACAGTACAGAGAGGGGGGAAAGAAAGGAAGGCTAGAAAAGGCAAAAGGAAGAAATGTCCATTCAAACAGGGTTTAGGGAAATTTTGTTGCCTAAACTCTAACAGTTCATTTACTGACCACACTAAAACAGTACATTTTTAGTAAAAAAAGGAGGCTCCCTGAAGCAGCAAAGTGGCCAGAGCCTGGTCCTTAAGGAGACAAGATTTATTTTTTTTTTGTCTCCTCATACCATTGTCTTTCACCATATCACCAAAAAAAAAAAAGATGGTAGCACTTTCAAACCCAGAGCTGGAGGTCCAGGGCTAGAAGGGACTTTATTTTATACATGAAAAAAGTGAGGCCTGGGGGAATGAAGGGAATTGTCAAGGTCACACAGGTAGTAAATATCTGAAGTCAGGGATTTGAACCAGGACCTCTGGCATGTTATAGTTTGAAGGGATATTTGAGATCATTCAGTGATTAAAATACTCTAACCCTTTTCACTTTGCAGATACGGGAACTGAGTCACAGAGACTTGGCCATGGTCACACAAGGTAGTCAGTGGTGGAGCTGGGACCAAGATCTGTGTTCTCTGAGTCCACAGTGCCTCTTGGTGTCTAAGAGCAGTGATCTGAGAATTCATACAGCATCATTCTGGGCAGGTAGGTGGCACAGTGAATAGAGTGCCAGGCCTGGAGTCAAGAAGACTCATCTTTCTGAGTTCAAATCTAGCCTCAAACACTTACTAGCTGGGCAAGTCACTTTACTTTGTTTGCCTCAGTTTCCTCATCTGTAAAATGAGCTGGACCACTCCAGTGTCTCTGCAAAAAAAATACTAAGTATGATCAGTTCATACCAAGTATGAACAGTCAGACGTGACTGAAACAACTCATCTCAACGACTAGCTAAAAACCATTTCCAGTACCTTTCACCTGCAGAAGAGCCTTCAGCATAAAGGAAGAGATTTTGTGTTCAACATGCCCCACACCACGTAACCTTTCAGTGACCTTCTTTTCCCCTTTCAGTTGTCTAACCTTTCCTCTCCCATCCAGCTATTTGGTGAGTTACTTACACATGAATATAAATTATTTTAATATGTTATCCATCTCAGGAGTATTTGCATTTTTAAAGAAGACTGGCAGGAAGAAGATTACCAAAGAAATTAATTTCTCATGGAGGAATTTCAGGAAAGAAGGAAATAAGCACTTATTAAGCACCTACTATATGCTAAGGGATTTACAAATACTATCTTATTTGATCCTCACAACAATCCTGGGAGGTATGTGCTATTATTATCCCCATTTTATAGTTAAGGAAACTAAGGCAAATGTTTAGTGACTTGCCCAGGGTCACACAGCAAGTATCTGAGGCTAGATTTTAACTTAGGTCTTCCTGTCTCCATACCAGCGCGATATTCATTGAACCGTGTACCTGCCTCAGGGTGCTGTGGCATCTGAGTTGGATAAATGTTTAGGATTACGGGGCCTTCCTGTTACCTCTTAAATTGCACTGCTTCTCTACCCAGACAAAACTCCTACTCTGGACACACTCTTTTATGATACCTTTTCCAACCTTCCACCTACCTCATCAGTCATGGCGTGCTGGCACATGGCAATTGGCAAGAGAAGGGTGGAGATCAGCCAGGGAAATATGCAGGTTGCAGCAGATCCCAAGGGAGTGGGCAAAGTTTTTAAACGACACCAAGTTTCATGGCTAGAATCTGAGGTATATAAATAAGCGCAGTCCCTCCCTATGAAGATTGGGACTTAGAAGTAAGAAAAGGTGGGACTGAGCCAGAGCTGGTCTCCCTGCTATTAGGGAGGTAGTTTCCCCCAATTACCTTATTTATTTGCTTCAAGCACAAAACAAACTGTTCATGAAATTTTCAAACATTGTTTCTCATTTTTTTACAGTGTAAGATTGTTAATGTTGAAGCAGTAGAGTAGTGTGGAGAGAGGGCTGAATTTGGAGAAAGAAGAGCTGGCCTCAAATCTCACCTTCGTTATGTGGTGCCTGTGTGTCCTCAGGCAGGTCATTTGCCTTCTCTGAGCCTCAATTTCCTCATCTTAGAGGAGGAAGGTGTGGGACGAGATAACCTCTTAAGTGCCTTCCAGATCAAAATCTATGATGCATTTATAGTAGCAGTGCTAGAAGCCACACACTGACCTCATTAGCTCACTGCGACTGTTCCAACACTTCCCCTCACTGAGTCTCCAGCTGCACTTCTACATCCCACACTCACAACAGATGTCTGGGGCTTCTACATCAATGAGAGGACAGTTCATCTAACAAGAGAGCCTTCAATTCCTTTCTGCCATTGCTCCAAACTTTATTGCATTAGGACCCACTGGAGTCATAGAAGATGAGGCATCCCCACTCCTCATTTAAGCTAAGCTAAACACTCTATCTCCACCATTGATCCCACGGCCTTCCTAGTACTTTAGTACATAGTACATAGCCTCTAGTACCTTGTTAAAGCAGCCTTACCCTCTCTCTCTCATACATCACCAATCTATTCTTTCCCTCTGGCTTCTTTTTTTTTTTCCAGTCAGCAAACATGCCCAATCCTAAGAAGAAAAAAAAAGCACCTTCCTTTCACTGCTAAACTTCTTGCAGGAGGGAGAATTCCTTAAAATACAGATTAAAACAGCAGTGTGGTCCCACTTCATACTCATTTAGATAAACAAAGTTGCCAAAAAAAAAAAAAAGAATGACACATGTTGGAGGGGCTGTAGGAAAATAGGCACATTTGTGCAATGGAGTTATGAATTGGTCTGGACATTCTGGAAAGCAATTTGGGATTATGTCCAAAGTAGTTACTTTGTAAACTAAGGGGATGTCCATTAATTAGGAAATGGTTGAATGAATTATGGAATATGAATGTAATGGAATACTATTGTGCCAGAAGAAACTATGGAAGGGGTAGTTTCAGGGAAACTTGGGAAGACTTGTATGAACAGATGTAGTAGAGTGAAGTGAGCAGAATCAAGAGAACAATTTATACCATAATGTTATAAAAACAAATAACTTTGAAAGACTTAAGAATGCCGATTGATGCAAAAACCAACCAAGATTCCAGGAGAATGATGATAATGCGTGTTTTCTGACAGAAAGGTGACAGATTCAAGATGCCAAATAAAGAAGGAAGGAAAGAAGGGAGGATGGAAGGAAGGAAGGAAGGAAGGAAGGAAGGAAGGAAGGAAGGAAGGAAGGAAGGAAGGAAGGAAACAAGTGCTGACTAAGCATCTAGCATGTGCCAGGCACTTTGCTAACCACTTTATAAATATTATCTCATTTGATCTCCATAACAGCAATGGGAGGTAGGTCTTATACTTACCCCCATTTTACAGTTGAAGAAACTGAGGTTAAGCGATTTGCCCAGGGATCACTCAGCTAGTAAATTCCTGAGGCTGGATTTGCACTCAGTCTTCCTAACTAAGCCTAGTACTCTGTCCAGTGGGTCCAGCCTCATCTGGACTTTTTTGTGGAAATAAGGTATTTTTGGAAATGGTGAATTTGTTTTGGTTGACTAATCAGAAGTTTTATTTCCCCCCCCTCCCCAAATGGGGGGTGGGGGGTGAAGGAGAAAAAATAAATGCTTGTCATTGAAAAAATTAATATAACTGAAAAAAATTATCTTCTCCCAATATCTCTATTTCCTCCTCCCTAACCCCATTCAATCTGGCTTCCACCCACACTCCTCTATTGAAACTACTCTTCTAATTGTCAGACTTAATGGACTTTTCTCAGCCCTCATTCTCTTTGATCTTTGTTGATTTAAGAATACTGACTACTCCCTCCTACTAGATATTTTCTCCCCCCCACCCCACTTGACTTTAGAGATACTACATCCATTTTTCTAACCAGTCTTCACTGTCCCCTTCACTGACTCCTTGTCCTCTTTCCAGCCATTAAGGGAGTGCTGGTAAATGTTTAACAACCAGCTCTCTCGGGGGGGCAGAGGGGAGGCTGAAAAGTACACTTTTAGGTTTAATCCACTAATGTGCTGTCTCTTGAAGCCTGTCCAAGTTCATGTTCATTGTTTCCATGATACTATCTATCCATTTCATCTTCTCCAATTCCCTTTTCTTTTGCCTTCAATCTTTCCCAACATCAGGGTCTTTTGCAATGAGTCCTGTCTTCTCATTATGTGGCCAAAGTATTTAAGCTTCATCTTCAGCATTAGACCTTCAAGTGAATAATCTGAATTAATTTCTCTAAGTATTGACTGATTTGATCTCCTTGCCGTCCAAGGGATTCTTAAGAGTCTTCTCCAGCACCACAATTCATCATAAGATCATATGATAAAAGTTCACAAGAACTTTGGGGTCCATCTAGTCCAACCCCTTTATTTTACAGATAAGGAAATTGAGGCCCAGAATAGTGAAGTCCCTTGACCAAGGTTGTATCAGAACCAGCATCTAAATGTAGATCCTCAAACCCAAAATCCAATGATCACTACATGACAAGAGGAGAAGTTTACCAAAGAGCACCCTACTGCAGACTGTCATCACCCTTGGTATAATAGCTTTTGGGTTAGTCTCCCTGTCTTGTCTCCCTCCTTGCTGGCCCACCCTTCATCCCTCTGCCAAAATGATTTTCTTAATGTGTAAGGTCTCATCATGTCACCACTTACCCCACCCCCAGAACTTATTAAATTCCAGTGGCATCCCATACCCTCAAAGATGAAAAATAAAACCCTTGTTTGGCATTTAAAGCCCTTCATAATATGACCCCATTTCTAATCTTACCCTTCACTTCCCCCCCATACACTCTATAATCCAGTCACATTGACCTTGCTCTTCCTCTCACACAATGCCCTCCCTCCTCACCTCTGCCTCCAGGCTTCCTTCAAGACTTCACTTAAATCCCACCTTCTGCAGGAGACATTTCCTTGTCCCTCCAACTGCTAATATCTTCTGTGTTTACCTTCTAGTTATACTATATGTGTGTGTGTGTGTGTGTATCTTATATGTACAATTATTTTTCGCATATTTTCTACCCCATTACTATGTGAGCTCTTCAAGATCAGGGACCATGTTATTGTCTTTCTTTGTACCCCCAATATTTAATGAAGTGCCTGGTATATAGTAAATGCTTACTAAATATAATCATTGACTCAACAGATTAGAACTATTGAAAGGTAAGGCAAAAGAAGATAATGACTGTGTGAGCGCTAAGGATGAGTTTACAATAGGAGGGGAAAGTTCCTAACCCTCAACACTGATCCCTGCCATCTGAATCCATACTGGCAATATTCTTGATAAGCGTGGGAGAAGAAGTGGGGATTCATAGTCTACTTCTACTTGCCCCAGTGTAACAGGGTCTTAGGAGAAAGATATGTTTAAATACAAGACCGTGATAGAGGAGCAGCAGCCTAGGGCCAAGGAAGGGAGCAAGCAGACAGGCAATGGATATGGAGATGAGGGGATATGGGACCAGGAAGTGCCTCTGGAATATTAGCATCTAGGGCACAGCCCTATCAGCTTAGGTTAATTCAACTTCTGTCAATGAAGTCTCTTCTAATTCTGAAATTCTATGATCTTATGGTAGTATAGACTCTATATTTGCACTCCTCTCCTTTTTGGTTTTTGGGGGTTTTTTTGAGGTAATGGGGTTTAAGTGTCTTGCCCAAAGTCACATAGCTAGTAAGTGTCAAGTGTCTGAGGCTGGATTTGAACTTAGGTCCTCCTGACTCCAGGGCCAGTGCTTTATCCACAGTGCTATCTAGCTGCCCCTATTATTTGCACTCCTAAACTCCACCTGTACTCTCCTCTTTCCTTTCCTCTACCTCCCTTGGCCTTTTTTCCCCATTTCTCTTTGTTATTAGGTTGTATAAACTTATATGGTTTATATTCCATTTCTACCATTTCAAGAAGTTATGGTACATATATGTGTGTACATATATATGTATGTGTATACATACATATACACACACATAATATTCCCTCAACATATTGCTTTTTCTTTTCTCTTCTTAAATTTCCTCCTTTTCTAAATTCTGCTGTTTTGCTCCCAGAGAAGGTTCAGACCAGGACAGGAGGCAGGGGTTGAATGAGAAGAAGTGACTCATAACCATAAAGTGATGATGATAGTCATGACAGTAGGATATACACATAAGGAATAGCATCACCACTTCCTGTTTCAGTAGGGTGGGAGAGAAGTGAAGATGGAGCATGAGTTCTGGGATATAAGGTAGGCAGGGACACAGGGTTGCCAAGGTTCCATCTGTACCCACCACTCCATCCCCGTAAGAAAATAAGAAGGCATGTGATTTTTTTTTTCATCTGAACTGCTCTAGACATGTCTGCACCATCCTGTATTGGTCAGCTGCTATTTTCTAGCATAAATAAAGGGCTTTATCCTCAACCCTATTAAATTTTAGCTTATTAGCTTATATGCCCAACATTATTTTTGGATTCAGCCTGTCATCCCATATTCTGGTTATCTCTCCTAGCTTCAGTTGATGAGCAGGAGATCTATATCTTTAATAATCAAAATTAATAAATAAGCATTTATTAAGGGCTTACTATGTGTCAGCACTGGCACTTTTTTTTTAAGAGGCAGTTAGGTGGTTCAGTGGATAGAGTACTGTGCCTGGAATCAGGAAGACCTGAGTTCAAATGTGAGACCACCTTTCCATATAATCATATAGTCTGCATTTCTCCATCTTGCACACTCCATCTTACTGAAACCCAGATGCATTAACCTACATTATCCTCTTTGTTTACCAGCTTAATATCCCTATTTAAAAAGGAACACTAGTTTGACAAGATTTCGTTTTAGTGAGTAAGTATTCTGTAGTGGAGTGATATCCAAAATGGGGACCAAGGTCCCATGTGACTCCAAGGAGGCCTGACCTGACCCCAAGGTGATCAGCCAGAGAATAGGAAAATGGATCAAATCCTACCCTTCCCATGACAGCCAATTATGATGCTTGTGTCTGCAACAAAATAATACCTACCTCCCCAACACTCCTCTACTCTACTCCTTCCTTTCACTGTGCAAGCTCCTAACCTCTGGCCTTCTGAGATGGGAGTCGGTTCCTCATGGCAGTTATGACCTAGCCACTCCTCTAGTACCTATCTGTATGGGTACCATTGGGAAAATTTCTCCTACCCAGCATACCTATTCCTTGTCCCCCAGATTCTTTTGAGGCTCTGGAAAATATTCTTCAGAGAGCAAGACCTTTAATCTAGAGCAGTGACTGCTGAGTAAGAGCCCCACCTCCCCCATTTTTTATTTTCATGGGACAGAGTGAGGCGAGCAGGATGAGCAATCAAAGATGAGTTGTGATCTTTACTGCAGATCTCCTCACCCCAAGCCCATCCCTTTTCCAGAGTGTTTCACTGTTACTATAAAGGGTACCACTTTCCTCCAAGTCACCCACATTCACAACCTCATCGTCATCCTTGACTCCTCACTACCACTCAACCCACGTATCCCATCCGTTGCTAAATCTTGTCATTTCTACCTCCACAACATCTGTCCCCATCTTTCCACTCACACCTCCACCACTCTGCATCAGGCCCCCATCCTTTCTTACCTGGACTATTGAAATAGTCTCTTGGTCTCCTGACTCATGTCTCTCCCCTCTACAATGCGTTTTCCATAGAGACACCAAAGTAAAGTCCATAATTCAAATTCCTAGTGTTCAAATGGGAATAATTCCTATCCTCCATAACCTTTCAAAGATATTTCCAGATACATGAAATTAGTACTATGCTCACCTTCTTGGAATAAAGTTGCCATGTAAATTCAGTGTTTTACTATTCATAGGCCAAAATATACATACACACTAGCCTTCATAATCCCAGTACTATTAGCCACATTCTTCATGCTGTTAATCATAGGATTTTTCCCTGAAGAGGACATTTGGCTCAATCCCCATTTTACAGAAAAGGAAACTGAGTATCAAAAATGGAAAATGACTTTTGCTTTTACAACAAAGTCACACAGGTAGAAAGTGGCAGAGCCAGGATTCAAATCTAGCACTAAACCAATTCTAAATCTCGTGTTCTTTCTACTACACACTACTGCCTTCCAATTAATAAATATTTAATAAAGTAATAAGCACCTACTAAGCTAGTTGTCAAAGTGGATAGAGTGCTAGGCCTGGAGTCAGGAAGACTCATCTTCCTAAGTTCAAGCCTGGCACTTACTAGCTGTGTGGCCCTGGGTAAGTCACTTAACCCTCTTTGCCTCAGTTTCCTCATCTGTAAAATGGGCTGGAGAAGGAAATGGCAAACTACTCCAGTATCTTTGCCAAGTAAACCCAAATGAAATCAATCACAAAGAGTCAGACACAACTGAAATGACTCAGTAACAACAAGCATCTCTTGAATACCAAGTGTTATGCTAGGTACGGGTATGTGTAAATGAAAGTACACAATCCCTAACCCTCAATGATTAATTTTCCAATGACTGCTTTCTCCCCCATGAAAATACAGACTCCTTAAAGGTAGGATTGTTTCATTCTTTGTATTTGTTTGGCAACCCTCTAGCATAGTAGTAAGCACTTAGCAGGCACTTAATAAAGCTCTATACACAAAGGAAAATTATATCAATGTAAGTTAGAAGGTCAGGGAAAGCTTGTGGAGTGCATGCCAGACTCCCCTTCTCAATCACAAATTTTGCTCCTTGCCTATCCAAATATCACCACCCTGGCCAATTTCCCATCATTTCCAATCCAGCAATCTACTTCTCCTTGCTGGTGAAAATCAGTACCAGAGTCGTACATACACTTGTTGCTTTAATTCTTGAACAACGAGATAATTGTGATGGGGGTAATCAAGAAATCCCTCCTCTATCTGCTCTGGCTATTAGAACAGTTCAGGTACTGATCTGGGTTCCCTGGGCCACTTCTAGTACACCAAATGTGCTCTAACTCAGCACTAAAAGACTTGGTGCTTCAGGGTGATGCCACAATCCTTTGGATTCCGTGACAGCAGCAAAAGGAAGAGAATCCATCAATAGAAGATTGATCACTGAGACAGAAGAGCCACCCATTCAATAGACTGAGGGCTTTGAAACTATAGACCTTTCAAACTCAAGAGATTGCCTGCAAGCTGACAACATCCATCTCAGAATTGCTGATTGGTCACCCAGGTTCAGGAACAGAAACACAAAGCATAATCTCCAGTCCAAGCACTGAAGGTCCAGGCTCAGAATTACCTAAGCCATACATATGCCCACTGCAAAGTACAAGCACCTGCCAAAGCAGTCAGAGTTGGGTAAGGTAAGAATAAATTCCCTCTTACATAAATGAAGCAAGATCTCTAAAGGGCAGTCAATAAATAAGTAAACAAGTTTTGTTAAGTGCCTGCTATATGCCGGGCACTGTGAGAAGGTCTGGGATTATAAAGAAAGGCAAATGACAGCCCCTGGCCTCAAGGAGCTCACAATCTAATGGATGAGAAAACACAGAAATAAGTATGTACAAATAGCTGTACAGGAAAAATTGGAGATAATCAACAGAGGGAAGCTACTAGCATCAAGGGAGATTGAGAAAGATTTCTTATGGAAAATGTAATTTTACCTGAAACTTAAAGGAAGCCAGGGAAACTATGGAGCAAAAAATGAAGAGGAAGAGAATTCTAGCATGATGGACAGTCAGTGAAAATACACAGTCAGGAACAGAAGGATTTCAGAAAAACCTGGAAAGTTTTACATGAACTGATGCAAAGTGAAGTGAGCAGAACCAGGAGAACATTGTACACAGTAATGGCAACATTGTATGATGATCAACTACAAATGCCTTAGCTATTCTCTGCAATACAATGATCCAAAGGACTCATGATTTAAAATGCTATGCATATCCAGAGACAGAACTGATAGCCTTTGAATAGAGACTGAAGTGTAATTTGCACTTTTTTTTTCATGGATTTTTTTTCTTTTGGTCCGTTTATTCTTTCACAATATGGAAATATGTTTTATGAGATTGCACATGCAAAATCTGTATCAAATTGCTTAGTGTCTTAGGGAGAGGTAAAAATTTAAAACTCAATTTTTAAAATAAGTGTTAAAAAAATGTTTTTACACATAATGGGGGGGGGGGAAATAAAATACTATTTAAAAAAAAGAAAAAGAAAACCCCCAGTCAGGAGATGGAGGATCTTGTATGAGGAACAGCAAGGACAACAGATCACTGGATCCAAGAGTATGTAGGGGCGACAAGGTAAAAGAACATTACAGAAGTAGGAGGGGACCAGCTCATGAAGGGATTTGAATGCCAAATGGAGGGTGTCCTATTTGATTCTGGAGGTGATAGGGAGCCACTGCAGTTTATTGAATAGGGAAGTGACATGGGCAGACCTGTGTTTTAATAAGATGACTTTAGCAGCCAAACAGAGGATAGACTAGAGCACTTACAGACTTGATTCAAGAAGACTAACCAGAAGGCCATTGCAATAATCCAGTTGTGAGATATAATTCTACCTACCACTTCTATCTCCACCCTTTTACAAATCCTGTTCTTTTTGAATAACAATATACTAGTTTTGAGCTATATTCTAGATCCCATGCTGCCACATCTCAATGAGGCCCAAAAGGTCTGATGGGTCTCAGAATCAGAATCTCTTTTTAAGTGTCCTCATTACCAATACTTTTGTATTCATGTATGGTTATCTAAGGCATCTATTTAACTGTTAAGTGATTTCTTGGATTTTTGTTTCCTATGAATTTCTAAGTTTCACCACCACTGTCCTTCTTAGGTTGTGGCTACTCTGTAGGTCAGGGGTGGGGAATCTGAGGCCACATGTGGCCTTCTAGGTCCTCAAGTGTGGCCCTTTGACTGACTCCAAAGGGCCTTACTTGAGGACCTAGAGGGCCACATGTGGCCTCGAGGCCTCAGGTTCCCCACCCTTGCTCTAGGTTATCTGCCTTGGTAGTGTTACAGTCTTCTCCCTCCCCTTTTGTTTTCCATTTAAACTTCCATTGATTAGATTTGTAAGACTCCAGGCAAATATATTCTTATCATCCCTTGTTAGGTATTCCCCATTCCTTGCCAAGAGCCTTTCGTTTCTATATTTTAAACTACGGTCCAAAAATCCAAATCCTGTTTTTAGACACCATCTTCTTAACCAGATGTTCACTTTTCAAAGTGCCTTTTTTCTGAAGCTTATTCCTTTGTTCGGTATCTGTAATGAAAATACCACCTGTGCCCCGGAGGTCTTCAGTTTTTTCCTTTAAGAGAGTACATCCTGTCTTTGGGCTAAATTTGTTTCATGACATCTGAATGCTTGGTTTTGTAGGAATGAATTAGACTTCTATCTAAGTGACCAGAAGTTAAATAAGCTTTGTATTTTCTTAGTAAAAATTGCTGTTGAACACTTGACACTTACTAGCTGTGTGACCCTGGGCAAGTCACTTAACCCCAATTGCCTTGTCAAAAAAATTTTTTTGGACCCGAAAAAAATCACTCACCAAGTTGATAAGCATTTATTAAATGTCTACTGGGTGCCAGGCACTGTACTGGGAATACAAATAGAAGCAAAAAGATAGACAGTCCCTACCCTCAGACAACTTAATGGGAAAGACAACACAAAAAAGGAAACTGAAAAGAAAGGAAGGGAAGGTATTTAAATGGGGGGGGGGGGGTGATAGAGAAAGAAGTTAGAAGTCAAGCCCAAGAAAAGAAAGGAGGAATGAACATGGCTGGCCCAGGTCCTTCCTTAAAATGGAGGGCCTAAAAGAAACTTACCAATCAGAGAAAGAGGCTACAGGGATGGAGGGATTTTCCAGAGTGAGAATGCTACTGAGGAATGGTGGAGTAAAAAGGTTGGAGAGTGAGAAGCAGAGTCCAGAGAAGAATAAAGGAGCTAATATTTGTATAGTTATTGTAGTGGTTAGCAATGCTTTACAGATATCCTCTTGCTTCTTCTTGACAAAAATGTACTATGAGGTAAACAATGTGAGTATTACTATCCTTATTTTATATATCAAGAAACTAAAGTTCAATGCGATTATCATAATTATTTAGCTGATAAGTGGCAAAGCCAAGACTAGAACTTTTGGCACCTGACTTCAGGTACAATAACATTCCTTCCACTGTACCACATTTTTATTCCTGTTTAATAGTAGTCCTCTATTGACTGCTAGTGAACATATATTTTTTAAAGAGACAAAATATATTTCATATCTTCATGGTAGAAAAAGTAATTAGATTGTCATACTTCCAACCTCCCCACCCATTTGTCCCCCTACACACTCCAAAAACCTCTTATTACTAAAATATTTTGCACTTTTTTTTTATTAGAAAGAAGTTTCTGAGATACTGAAGAGGGAACCAAATGAAGATGAGCCATTATTAAGTACAGCTGTAACTATAACTATAGGGTTGGCTGGTGACAATGTTGTAATATTTTATTGGCCAGCTTCTGATATGCCACATTAAACACTGTTGTATTTCACTCCCTGTTGACTAGGTAATCATTCCAGCCATTGTTCTCAAGGGCCAGGGGGGAGATTTCTTTGCACCCAGCTGAAAGGGAGGAGCATAATTAACACCTTGTTACATTTTTTTTTTCACATTTACAGTTGGCTGCTTTTAATATTAGTCCCAGCTCATTTTTCCTTGCTCAGAACACCTCAACTTAATAATTAGCTCAAACTCTGTTTATGGTTTCCTTAATGAATACTCCACACAGTTGTATTTCAAAACTCCAGAGGAAGAAGTAGTGAACTCAATTCTCAGTTTTCTGAGCTCCATTTCCTAAATTTTACAACCAGAGAGATGATTGGAAGCAATAAATCTGAGTTGTTCTTTTCAACGAGAACCAAGGGAAAAAATTGGCCACCCTGTTGTAAAATTCTTCCAGTGAAAATGTTTTAACTAAGAAGAGAGGAAACCAGCCTCTGAGAGAAAGAAAAGAGATGCCTTTCCCACAAAAACACAGATTTCATGCCTTCCACATTAACTCAAAGGTCATCCTCTCCCCCATATGTTCTTCTGAAACCATACTTTTCTCTTGAAAACGGAAATTGTTCAACAACTTAACTTTCAAAAAGCATCTTTCCCTCTACAAGAGAGTCCATGTGTCTGTATCAGGTCAACAGGAAAGACCATTTCAAAGTTGATTGTGTTCATGTTCACAAATACTTTAGGCTAAAATAAAGCTTCAAGAAATTATCCTGCCTCTCCTTTGCTTCCTCAAAGACAGAGCTAGGTCTAAACCAATGATTCCAAACCATGATTTTGCAATTTCTAGAAGTGTTAAGGCAGAAAGAGAGAAAGAGAAGAAAGGAAGAAAGGAAAAAAGGAAAGAAGGAAGGAATGAAGGAGCAGAGGAAAATAGAAAGAAAGAGGAAAGAAAAGAAAAATGCTGGAAACTGCCATGGTGTTTTCTACCTCAAGGGTTTATTTAGTTTTTCCAAATCAATATGATGATTTAAAGTGCTATAAGCAAGCCAAGTGATGCATAATACATTTTTATATCCCTAAACTAACAAGATAACTTTTGCTCAGGAAAGATTTAAGTACTAAAATAATATTGCGTGCATTTTTAATTTTCTAAAATTTCCATGACTTCAAAATTTCCAGAAATTTTGCATCTCCTAGATTGCTTCATGCCATCTCTAATTATTCCACAAAATTCTCCAAATATTCTAAAGCACAAAATTAATTTTAATTCAAAACATTTTTTTTACATGAGGAACTAGGTTGTGTGTGGTGGGGGAAGGGTAGAGGCATGAAAAAACTAAAATATACAAAATGGGATATTATGACTCCCCAAAGCTGAGAATCACTAATCCAAACCATTTCAGACAGATATGTCTGAATTCCTTCATTAATTCAACAAATACTCCACAATATCTATTAAATGCCTGCTACATGCAAGGCCCTGTTCAGGGGTAAGGGATGGGAGAAAAGGGTTAATATCTTTCTCTTTAAGCTCTCAAGGAAACAAAATATAAGAAGAATTGATTCAAATTTATTTTTTAAAAAATGAGCCATTCCCCAGTTGATAGAGGTTGCCAAAGGCTGTGAACAGGAAACTCTCAAAGGAAGACATCTAGGCTATCAATAGCTACATGATAAAATTGAGCCAAAGCACTAATAATTAGAGAAACAAAATTAAAGAAACTCTGAAGGCCCATCTTACACTCATTAAATTGACAAAGTTGACAAATAGGAAAAGGAAAATAAAACATTAGTGCATTGTAGATAGAGCTATGAATTGAAAAGCAACTCAGAACCATACCCAACAAGTCATTCAATTGTGCATACCCCTTGAATCTGTGATACCATGTCTAGGCCTACACCCCAAAGAAATCAAAGAGGAAAAGTTCCCATATGTACAAAAATATGTAGTAGATCTTTCTTTAGTGGTGAAGAACCAGAAATGGAGTTCCCATCAATTGGGGAATGGATAAACGATTGTGGTCTGTGGTTGTAATGGAAAACTATCATGCCACAAGAAATGACAAAAGGGGAAGTTTTGTAGAAACTTGGGAAAACTTACATAGACTGATACAGTCAGCAGAACCAGAAATACAATTTGTATTGTAATAACAACAGCATTATAGAGATAAGCAATTTTGATAGACTTCAGAATTCTGGGGGGTTTCGGTTTTTTGGTTTTGGCTAGGCAATTGGGGTTAAGTGACTTGCCCAGGGTCACACAGCTAGTAAGTATCAAGTGTCTGAGGCCAGATTTGAACTCAGGTCCTCCTAACTCCAGGGCCAGTGCTCTATTCACCATGCCACCTAGCTGCCCCTAGACTTTAGAATTCTGATCAATGTAATGACTAACCATAATTCCAGAGAACTGATGATGAACTCTGCTACCCACCTCCTAAAAGAGAGGTGATAGATTTGAGGTACAAGAGGTACATATTTTTGGACACAGATGTTGTGGGAATTTGTTTTATTTGAATATGCATATTCATTATAATTATAATATATAGTTATTATGTGTTATATAAAAATGTTTGATTATGTATTATTTATATATTGTTAATTATATTTATATAATATATTATGACTATTATATATTTTTATAATTATAATGCAATGATTATTTTTCCCCTTGAAATGGAAGGGGAGGAGGATGGATAGAAAATAATTTTTAATTCTTAATTGATAAATTAAAATGAAAGATTTTTTCAAAAAATACCAAGGAAGACAATTTCTTTAACCTCATTTGTATACATTATTGTTATAAGATTCTTCATTATGTATAAGCAAAATTGTTCCCATTGCCAGTTTGCTTGCTATTTTTCTACCCTCAGAGCCCTGAAGTCATATCACCAGCCATATTCCTACCACATATCCAGAGTACCCTTATACAGTAGAGAAAGTAGCTGTAAGGATAGCTTTTTAGCTACAGTAAAAGGGGAAATAAATTCAATAACATTGTCATGGTATGAACTCTGATTTTATATAGTTATAATCAGTTTTATTCCCTCCATCAAATTTAGCAAGCCTAACTGTTTTTCTGTGGTCCTGCTCTACCAAGGAAAACAGTTTTCATAGACTCTTGGATCTTAACAGGGAAAAAGCTTTGAGAGATTATCTGGTGAGGAATTAAAGGTTTAATCATTGGCTAGAAAGAAACAAAATTATCCTCATCTGTAGACAACATGATGGATTACTTGGAAAACCTTCTCGAATCAGCAAAAAAAATTGAGATAATGGCACCAGTAAAAGAGTAGGATCCAAAACAAAACCACAAAACTCAAATGTATTTTTATGCTGGACCAATATAAATAAGGAGGAAATGAAAGAAATGCCATTCGAGATTCAAGATTCATATTTTATCTAGAAGTTAACCTACCATTATGTAATGAAACTGCAAAGCACTTTTGACAGGTATAAAGGAGCACAAATCATTGAATAATGCTGGCACAAGTAGGCAACTAAACACGGTACAAGCCAAGTTGTCAACCAGCATTTATTAAGCACTTACTATAGGAAGGCACTGTGTTAATCAGTGGAGATCTAATAGAAAGACAAACATAGTGCCTGCCCTTGAGGAACTCACATTCTAATGGGGAAGGCAACATTTAAACCACTATGTCCATACAAACAGCCAAAAGACAGCAATCTCAGCTGGAAGGTCCTAGCACTGAGAGGGACTGGGAAAGGCCTTTTGTAGAAGGTGAGATTTTAGCTGAGACTGGAAGGAAGCCAGGGAGTCTGGGAGGTGCAGACAGTAAGGAGGGGGAACATCCTAGGCATGAGGAACAGCGACGAAAATGCGTGGAGTCAGGAAGTAAAGGATCTTGTTGGAAGAACAGCAAGGAGGTCAGTGTTGAATTGCAACTGAATTGCAGAATGTGTGGAGGGAAGAAAAGTTTAAGAAGATTGGAAAGGAAGTGTCAGGTTATAGATGGGCTTTGAATGTTATATTTGATCCTAGAAGTAGGAGGGAGCTATTGGAGTTTATTGAATTGGGATGTGACGTGGTCAGACCTGTGGTTTAATATGATCACTTTAGTAGTTGAACAGACTGGAGTTGTAGGAGACTTGATTCAGGAAGACAAATCAGATGGCCATTGTAATAGTCTAGTTGTGAGGTGATAAGGGCCTATACTAGGTTGGTGGCAGTATCAGAAGAGAGAAGCAGATATGTATATGAGAGATACTGCTAGGATAGAATTGTCAGGACTTAGCAACGGATTGGACATGAGCCCTTCTGCCATTCTGGGGTTGCAAAATTCATTCCCTGCTCCTCCTGGCATTGGTGCTATACTGGCTACAAAATCAACCTAGACTCCCAGTGTGCTGTGGCTCTTTCTCCTACCATTTGAAACTTCTTTTCCATTAGAATAGAAAATAATGAATGAAAAGGCCATAGGAAGCCCTGTTTCTCAGGAGCCATATGGCCTCAGAGGGAGATGGTCCTTTCCACCTGGTCTCTCATCTGACATCATGACAGAGTATTCCCTAACTCTTCCAGATGAAAATTAAACAAAGAGAAAAGGCCAAAGCTGATTCAGGCCTTTTTGAAGAAACCAACAGTTTTGGTGATGTCACCAATGCAGAAAGGTTCTTCCCAACCATTGACCAGATCAAATGAGATAATATTGGTAAAGCACTTAGTAAGTAATATACCTGGAACATAATAAGCACTTAATAAATGTTTGTTCCCAGGGCAGCTAGGTGGGGCAGTGGATAGAGCACCGGCCCTGGAATCAGGCTGACCTGAGTTCAAATCCAGCCTCAGACACAACACTTACTAGTTGTGTGACTCTGGGCAAGTCATTCAACCCCAATTGCCTCACTAAATAAATAAATAAATAAATGTGTATTCCCTCCCAACTGGAGTCGGTTATACAATGCCCACACATGCTCCTAGTCTCTCCAAAGCATTCCCTTTACATGTCATCATGACTCTCCCGGAAGCAAGTTTCCCAGGTCCTCCACATGAAGAGGTAACATCAGCTGAGCACGTGACAGGGGTCTTATTAAACTATACCAGTGAAATCACAGGCACTAGATATTCCTTTGAACATACCTACCTACAATGCCAAACCATTAGTCTACTCATTTCCCAATGAAGATTTAGAAAAAACCCTTGCTTAGGCTGCCAACCTGTATGCCCAATTTTGAGTTGTCTCATTTTTTTTTATTTTTCTGCTCCAAAATCAGAATATGACAGAAACACAAGACAGCCCACTTAAATTACAACCTGTGTAAATTACAACCTACATAAATACAAATAAGGAATTTCTAGAAAATATAATTGAAATACATAATTGCCAGCAGTTCCTGAACAGCCTAACATTAGTCAGATCATCAATCCTGGCCCAATTTATACTTCCACCCACAGTTTGATATTGAAGTTATGATGCCTCTTCCCACCTTCCTGCCCCTGCCTATCCACCTTCTTTTTCTACAGAGGCTAAAATGTACTGAGGAATGTCTAGAATAACCATTCAGGAGCCAGTTTTACAAATAAACATAGTAGGGAAGTAACTACATATTATGTCTTGCAAGAATGCTGTGCAGAGTTTCTCTGACAACCTGAGCCTCAATCTCAACCTCACTGTTCTCATTATATCTTTATGACTTCTTTCTTTTAGCCCTGCAAAACTCTTCCGTGTTCCTGTGCCTCCTTTCAAAATCCAAAGACCCCTGGAAAGCATCACACTCAAGACATCAGCAGTGAGTCCATTAAGTGCCCAATAATATCTTAGGTATAACTAGTTAAGCAAAAGGAGAGAACAAGAAAGAGACATAAAAGTATCTACCAGGGAAAGGAAGCAAAGAAAAAAGGAGAAGTGTGATTGGAGAAGAGATAGAAAAGGATACAAAAAAAAGTCCACCTACATTACAATTTTGCTAACCATTGAATAAAAATAGGAAGGTTACGGCTAAAATACCCTATCTATATTTGAATATAGTAACATTCCATTTACTCAGAATTATTGGGTATCAAGCTATTCTAAGGAAATTTTTCCAGATAACTTGGACCTTAACCTTTCAAAGGCCAAAACTATTTTTTGTCTTCTTAAATACTTTGTTGAAAATTATGTGGAAATGTATCACATATTTCCCTGCCTCATTAAGCTAATAAAATTGACGCATTAGAAACATTTCACAAATGAGAAGCCTCAATTATTTCTCCATGCTATAATACGGAAATGACTTTGAGAGTCATGGAAAGTTAGGTTACTGTATAGTGTTCCCACCCACTAACTCCTGACTGCTGTGCTTTTTTAATCCTTACGTGTGCTTGGAATAGTTCTTCTATCTCTTCCATTACTTTTAGACTATTAGCTGTCACTTCTTCCTAGCAGCATTGGCACACATGCACACATTTCTAACTTGCCCTTTTTAATCTTCCATAGCCTGGGAAACCAGATAACAGATATGTGATAATGGCTTTCTATAATAACAGTAAGTAGGCTGAGAAAACTGCAAAGCAGTCTGGCAAAAAAAAAAAATTGGTTTAGACCAACACCTTACACCATATTCCATGATAAATTAAAAATGGATATATGATGTGAATATTAAAAATCATATCAGAGAAAAGGAGAGATTCAGATTATATACATTTCATAGCTATGGATATTCTTAGCCAAACAAGAGATAGAGGCAATTACAAAAGACAAAATAAAACATTTCGATTGCATGAAATTGAAAAGCTTTTGCAAAAATATAACTAGGATAAGAAGGGAAGAAGTCAAATGGAATGATATCTTCATATCAAATATCTCTGATGAGAGTCCAACACATAAAATACATAGGCAACTAAAATAATGACACCAAAAACCATTCCTCAATAGACACATGGTCAAAAATAGGAACAAGCAGATTTTTTAAAAGAATTCCAAACTATTAAAACTGTATGAAAGAATGTTCCAAATCACTAAAAAGTAGAAAAAAATGCAAATCAAATTCACTTCTCACCTGGAAAATTGGCAAAAATGATAGAAGGGAGGGCAGACTAAGGGAAGGGATATTCAGAATGCATGCCATCTTGGGGTGGTGGGAGGTGCAAGATGGGGTGAAAACTTGGAACTCAAAATATTGTGGAAGTAAATGTTGAAAACTAAAAATAAAAAAAAATTTTAATAAAAATAAAAAAATAAACAAAGCCCAGAGGAGGAAAAAAAAAAGATAAGAAAATTGGCAAAAATGTCAAAAGATGGGAATAGGAAATATTGGAAGGGTTGTGTAAAGAGAGGCACACTATTTTGGAAAGCAGTTTGGAACTATGCCCAAAAAGCAACAAAGCTGCACATACCCTTTAACCCAGTGATACAATATGAGGTCTATATATACCCCAAAGAGATCAAACAAAGAGAAAAAAGACTCATATATACAAAAGTATTTACAGCAATTCTTTTTGTAGTGGCAAAATATTGGAAACTAAAGGTGTGTTCATCAGTTGTAAAATAGCTAAACAAATTATAGTGTGGGTATGTGTGTGTGCATGTATGTGTGTGTGTGTATATATATATATATATATACACACATATAAACATATATAAATATAATGAACTACTGTTGTATCATTAAAAATGACATGGGCGAAAGAAAGGAAGACTTGTATAAGCTGATGCAACATAAAGAACCAGGAAAACAATTTACACAATAATAACACAGTAGAAACAAACAACTTTGAAAGACTTAAGAACTCTAATAAATAAACTGACCAACCATGATTCCAGAGTACTAATGATTAAGCATGCTATCTGTTTCCAGACATAGAGGTGATGGGCTCAAGATGCAAAATGAGACAAAAATTTTTGGACATAGCCAATGTGGGAATTTGTTTTGCTTCTATACAATTTTGTTGCCATGTTTGTGTTCGTCTGTTTGTTTAATGGGTTGGGGAGAATTTAAGTTCAATTTTTAAAAAATGATATGAAAAGTTTTAAAACATTTTTCAACATAGGAAATTCAAACCATTAACTGCCATATGAGAAAGCGATCCAAATCACCAATATAAAAGAAATATTAGCTAAAACAACTCAGAGATTTTATCTCACACCAATCAATTTCATAAATATGTTAAACTATGGAACTAGTTAGTATTGGAGGACAACAAAAGGGGGAAATTGTCGGGCTAGTCAGTGAGCTGGTAGCAACTAAAAGTATTTGTCAAAACAAATCACAGTCAGAAAATTAGAACTGGAAAAAGCTTTAGAGATCAGTTAAACCATCTTTTTTCATTTTATACATGAGGAAACTAAGACATAGAGAGGCCACGTGGACAAGTGGAAGCTAATGACTCTGTAAGATATCAAAAAACAATTTTAAAAAGTTAAAAAACTGAAAAAAGAGAAGAAACTGTGGAATATCTCATCAGAAAAACAACTGACTTGGAAAAAAGATCAAGGAGAGATCATTTAAAAATCATTGGACTGCTTGAAAACTATGATTTTTAAAATTCTGAACATTATATTACAAGAAATTATAAAGGAAAACTGCCAGAGTTCATAGAACCATAGGGCAAAGTAGAAACTGAAAGAATCTACTAATAACCTCCTGAAGGAGATTCCAAAATGAAAACTCTCAGGAATATTATAGCCAAATTCCAGAACTGACACATCAAGGAGAAAATATTATAAGCAGCCAGAAAGAAATAATTCAAATTCACAGTCAAGATCACATAAGATTTAGCAGCTACCACCAAAAAGAAGTAGCGGGCTTAGAAAATGATATTCTAGAAGGCAAAGGAGCTAGGATTACAAGCAAGAATAACCTACGCAACAAAACTCAGTATAATCCTATGGAAAGGGGGAGGAATGGATATTTAATGAAATAGAGGACCTTCATGATTCTTGATGAAAAGATCAAAGCTAAATAGAAAGTTTGGTATTCAAACACAAAGACTGAAAAGAGGCATAAAAAGATAAACATGAAAGAGAAATCACAAGGGACTTAATAAGGTTAGACTGTTTATATTCCTACATGATACATGTAACTCCTAAGAACTTTATTATTAATTGGGTGTTTAGAAGAAATCTACATAGATAGAAGCCATGGATGTGAGTCTATTACGTTAGGAGAATACCAAAAAAGGAATGGAAAAATGAGAAAGAAGGATGCACTGGGAGAACGGGGAAGGGAGAGGAAGAATGGGGAAAATCATCTCGTATAAAAGAGGCATACAAGGAATAGTTTTTACAATAGAGGGGGAAATGGTGGTGGAGAGTATGGGTAATGCTTCGACCTCACTCTCATCTGAACTGGTTCAAAGAGAGAATACAGAGAGAGATGGGAGAGAGAGAGAGAGAGAGAGAGAGAGAGAGAGAGAGAGAGAGAGAGAGAGAGAGAATTGTATGCAACTCTCTTTTTTTTTGTCTTATACAACAAGAAAGTAGGAAGGGAAGGGGCTCAGGTAAAGTGGGGAGGGCTGGTGAAAGATAGAGTGCATTAACAGAAACAGATTTTTGAAGAGGGGAGAAGGTAAAAAAAGAGAGAAGGTTAAATAGGAGAGAGTAAGATGGAGAGAAACACACAGCAGCTACAACTGTAAATAGGGTGAATTGACCTATGTTAGAAACATTTAGCCAAATGGATTAGAAACCAGAATCCAGCAGTACGCTGTTTACAAGAGATACACTTGAAATAGAAAAACACATACAAAGTTAAAATTAGGGGCTAGAGCAAAGTCTATTATGCTTTAGCTGAAGTTAAAAAAAAATAAAGCAGGAGTAGCAATCATGATCTCAGACAAAACAAAAGCAAAAATAGACCCAATTGAAAGAAATATTCAGAGAAACTACGTTTGGCTGAAAGATATCATAGACAATTAATATCTATACTGAAGAGGTATGTGCCAAATGGCATAGCATCCAAATTCTTGAAGGAAAAGTTAAATGAGTTATAGGAGGAAATAGATAGTAAAACTATACTACTAAAAAAAAAACATACTAGTGGGTGATCTCAATTTATTCCTCTTGGACTTAGATAAATTTAAACATGAAATGAACAAGAAAGAAGTTAAGGAGACGATATAATTTTAGAATTACTATGCATGATAGACCTCTAGGAGAATATTGAATAGGAATAGAAAGGAATATTCCTTTTTCTTAACTGTACATGGCAGCTTTACAAAGATTGAGCATGTATTAGGGCATTAAAACCTCATAAATAAATGCAGAAAAGCAGAAATTAAATATACCTTTTTTGGACCATAGTTCAATATTCTAGCCTGTCAAGATCCTTTTGGATTCTGACTCTGTCATCAACTATATCAGATATCCCTCCCAGTTTTGTGTTATCTGAAAATTTTATGAATGTAACATGTATGCCTTTATCTAAGATATTGATAAAACCATTTAAGATTTTAAGTAACAAAGGAGTTGCAGACCTGTATTCATGGAAGATGGATGGACATCTCCATACCAAGAGCTCCCCACACTGATGAAATCATAAATCCTAATCAATTAACATGTATATATGGAGATATATTATATATATAGTGGGTATATGTGGGCAGTGAGTGGTACAGTGGATAGAGTGTGGCCCTGGAGTCAGGAAGACTCATCTTCCTGAATTCAAAGTTGGCTTCTTATATTTACTAGCTGTGTGACCCTGGTCAAGTCACTTAACCCTGTTTACTTCAGTTTCCTCATCTGTCAAATGAGCTGGAGAAGGAACTGGCAAACTATTCTAATATCTTTGCCAAGAAAACCCCAAGTGAGATTATGAAGAGTTAGACACAACTGAAAACGACTCAACAACAACATTATATACACACGTATGTATGTAGATAGATAGATGTATATATAGATATACATATATGTTTATATACATACACATAGATACATACATATATAGAGTACATGTGTATGTATATGCATATATTCAGGGAGATAAATATTCAACCAGAAGCTGAAAGACTACATGTCAGGAATGCTTTAATGGCACTAGACTAGTGAAATTATAATGTCCTCTCCAATTCCAATAATCTAGAATTCTATGAAATATTAATTTTACTGTACTATGAACTGAACATATTTCTCCCTGTTAAATAATGAGCCAGTTTGAACTGGAGCTAAATTTATGCAATTTTTAAACTAATATGCCAGAACATCAGAATGCCCAATGAACCGAATTGCTATTTCTTTCAGTTTGACTCCCTTCTCACAATTCCTATCTAATGAACTTCATTCTTGTTGATTTTTTAATCACTAAAGCTGAATTTTTTTTTCATCACTAAAGCTAACAAGGGACTAAAATCCCCAAAAGGCTGTACCCCTAGAACTTGGAGTCAAGGTCAGTGAATGATTCAGATTTCAGAATCATTCCAGCTGCAGAAGGAACCCACCCTAAGAGATGATGTGGACAGGGCTTATTGATGAGACTAGGCTGCCTCCCAAAACTCTCTCAGAGAGAAACCCCAATCTAAGGTCACATAAGCTGTTACTTACTTCAACTATATTGTAACCTGAGGGAATGTTTTTGGAGTTTCTGACAAGTGATCCATTCCATTAAGAAATAGGTCTTCTAAACAATCAAGAAGATCAGGATGCTTCCCAGAACCTCCTCCAAAAAGTGGGACTGGATCAGGGTGAGGAACCTGTGGCCTTCTAGGTCCTCAGTCTTTTGACTGAGTCCAAGTTTTACCGAACAAATCCTTTTGTAAAGGGAATCTGTTCTGTGAAGTTTGGATTCAGTCAAAGGGCATCCCTTGAGGACTTAGAGGGCCACATGTGACCTCAAGGCTGCAAGTTCCCACCCCTGGACTGTATTATAACTGACCCCAGAGAAAGTTATGACCTGCTCCACTGTACTAACATGTCCCAGATAATTATGGGACAGCAGAAGAGCTAAATCAAAGATTAAAAATGTGTCAATCTCTAGCACCACCCAGTTCAGACGGATATATTACCTAAATGGAACTATCCCTAAAGTAAAATAATAATAATAATAATAATAATAATAATAATTCATTAGGTTATTTACTGCAGCTTGAAAGAAATCTCAAACTAATTTTGCTCTGGGGCTTTTTAAAAAAAATCTAACTTTACCAACATCTTGTTTTTATATCACCTTCATTTACAAATATATCCATCTCCCCGTCAATCCCATACAGTGAACTATGCCCAGAGATAAAGATTTAAAAATGAAGAAAAAAGGCAGTTGAACAAAACCTATCAACACTTTTCTGACAATACTTACAATATTCCATACACATAGTCCCCTACCTCTGCCAAGAGAGGAGGAATTTTTGCTTTAATTTTAAGCTCACCAAACAACCTTTTTTGATGTACAGTTTGATATACTTAGTGAATTTACCCAGTAAGAGGAAAGGAGTGCCTTGGGCAAATGACCTCTCTCAGTTATCTTGCTAGATCTATATCTCTGACTGTAAATTAATAAATCTCCATCCTGCTTTATAAATCAGTCTCTGGTGAATGCTCATGAATCAGTTACACAAAGCCTGATCACCTCAGGGTGGACTGATAATATCAGTTCCTGAGTCTGAAAAGCTTAGGACCAGATCTGTAACCTAACATGACCCCATCATGGTGCTGGTGACTCAGGGAGGCCCCCAGTAAGCAGCCAGCTGGCCTAGCTGTTCCCTGTCTTTCAGCTGCAACCATCACAACTGCCAGAAATTCAATGTTTCCGTCAGTGATAAACCTCTTTCAAAATGTGTTAATATTACAGATGGTTTCAATAGTCCTTAATATTTCTCTGTACTAGGACAGGGCTGACACAGATAGGTCTCCCCTCTACTATTGGTAATAAAGACACTCTGGATTTCTTCTTCACAAAAATTTTCCCCACATTAGTCCTGTAAGGTAGTTGGTAGGCAACTAGATGGTGCAGCGGATAGAGCCCTTGGCCTGGAATCAAGAAGACTCATCTTCTTGAGTTCAAATCTTACCTCAGGTACTTACTAACAGAATGACTCTGAACAAGTCATTTAACTCAATTTCCTCATCTGTAAAATGGGCTGGAGAAGGAAATGGCAAACCACTCCAGTATCTTTGCCAAGAAAACCCCAAATGGAGTCACAGAGAGTCAGACACAACTGAAACAAATGAACAACAACTATAATGTAGTTGGTACAAGTATGATTGTCCCCACTTTATGGATAAATTATGATGATGATAATGATGATGATGATGATGATAATGATGATGATGATGATGATGATGATAGTAGCTTACATTTATACAGCATTATCCAAAAGTCTTAGAACTGTTTGAAACCTTTAGAATCTAAAGGTTTTCAAGGCACTTTCCAAATATTACCTCATTTTGCCCTCGCAATTTAATAGGTACTCTTATTATCCCCATTTTACAGATGAGGAAGTGGAACAAACCGTTTGAGTGGTTTTGCCAACGTCACACAGCTAGAATTTGTTTGAGGCCAAATTTGAACTCAAGTTTCTTGATGCCAGGTACTGTACTATGCCCCCAGCCACAGCCCAAAGAAAGAAGGGGTTTTCTTGAGATTAAAACCCAGGTCTTCTGGATCCGTGATCACTGTTCTTTCTCTCATCCAGACCTTGTAGTCTTGTTGCTAGGGAACATTGGTTAAATGGGGAATGTTTACTTACTTGGCTGTATAGCTTCTCAGTTGTTGTTGTTGGGTTTGTTTGGGTTTTTTTAAGTCACTTTTTTAATCAACAAAGCAAAAATAGTTAGAAAGCAGTTAGCATACCTACCTCCCAGTAAAGAAGGCTGGGAGTGAAGAAACCAATCAATCAATCAACAAATATTTATTAAGTGTCTACTATGTACTGGGCACTGTGCTAAGCACTGGAGAGAGAGACAGAGACAGAGAGACTGAAAGAGAGAGACACAGAGAGGGATAGAGAGTCCCTGCCCTCAAGGAGCTTATAATCTAATGGGGGAGACAACATGCAAACAACTGTTTACAAAGCAAGCTACATACAAGATAAATAGGAAATAATTAACATAGGGAAGGAACTGAAATTAAGAGGCGTTGGGAGAAGGCTTTCCTCGAGAGAAATATTTTTATGTTACATTTTCAATAAGGGTGAAGGTAGGAGATTGATGTCCTCAACTCTATTCAGTACTATGTATCATCCTCCTTAAAAAGAGGGATCACATATGCTTTACATGATAACACATGCATAATCTATATCAAATTGCCTACCATTTTCAGAAGAGGAGAAGGGAGGGAGAAAAATTTGGAGCTCAAAATCTTGTAAAAAATGAATGCTAAAAATTGTCTTGACATGTAATGGGGGTGGGGATAATATTAAAAAAGAGGGATCAGACCTTGGAAAAGAAATAATCCCAAATTTTAGAGTTTGACTGTACCACCTAAAACTCTTATTTTATATATGAGAAAAACTGAGGTCCAGAAAGATTAAGATACCCAATAGCAAAGAAAAAATGTACATCCTGTTTACTGTCTTTGTTGTACAAGGACAAGAAATCACACCCACTTCCCAGAACTATAGTCAAACAACCCAAAGCTTCTTAATCCCTTAAATACATCTTAGAAGTATAGCAATTATAGTGAAACATTCTGATTTGAACAGTCTAGATTCAATAAGGAATGTAGCACAGTCTACTTTAATGACTATAGCTGCACTCTGGATAACAAACACATCAGCCAGGGTATCAGGAATGTGAGAATTACAAGTCAGCACTGTAAAATTGTTTATTTTCAGCCTTTCCAGAAAGAATGAGAAAGAGGGTAGGTAGTATGCATAATGAAGAAGTATGAGGCATTGGGGGAAGGAGTAGCTTTTCATAGAACTATAGTCAAAAATTTAGAGCTTGAAGGGACTTGAGAGACCACCTAAGTCCACTTCTCCAATCTTACATATGAGGAAATTGAGGCCCAGGAAGGTTAAATTACTTGTCTAGTATTGCACATGTAGTAAATAGCAGAGGCAACTGCTTCCAAGTCCAGTCCTGTTTCCACAATAACACAAAGTTAACCTGATCCCTCTGTTTCAGTTTTGAGAGGGGACTGGGGAGGAGGAACAGGGGAAAGAACTACCTCCCCAATCCATCAATAAGCAATACACACTTATCAAGGGTCTCCTCTGTTCCTAATACCACCCCAGGCATTAAGGACGCAAACATAAATGAAAAAAATAGTCCCCGTTTCCAAGGAGCTTACATTCTATGGTAATTCTGTAATACATTCTTAGTCCTATGACTATAACCTCCAACCCTGCGCCATCCCCCTACATACACACATACAACCCTGACCAAGCCACTGACACTTTGGGATGTGGGGAAAAGAAAAAAGAGGGGCAGGACAAGAAGAAAAGAAGGTGGAAAGGAGGAAATGAAAGAGGATTATAAGGCAGTTTGCACTCAGATGTGGGGGAGCAAAATTAAAGCTGTCAGAAAAACAGGAATATGGTTTTCCCTCCATCCCTTGACTTCCTCTTCCTATCCTACCCCCGAGCCACTCCTATAATTAGATGATAAAACTGGGTCTGATAATCACATGTCATAGGGGCAATCCCAAAACACAGCACCCTCCCGGCCAAGGATTTACTGAACTTCAATGGCAAACCACATTCGCAAAGATTTCTCCCCTTGTGGGGATGAATTCTGTGAGAAGCTCCCTTTCTCTAAATAGTCTCAGTGCCACCTGCACCATGATTAAAGGCAGTTAGCAGGGATAACATACGACAGAATATTAAAGCTCTGAGGGGCCAGTGGACTGTCAATTCCTTGAGGTTAGGAATAGTGTCATTATTATATTTGTATCCCTACACACATACACACTTTGATCTGTGTAACAGTTATGGACTTAGTCATTCTTTCTGCCTATAATATGCACTTCATAAGCATTGGCTGGATCAAATTAAATTGAAGACCATTGCTCTCAAGGGGCTCACATTCTAACCATAGGATATGATACATATAGGAGGGTTAAGCAATAGAGTGGATGGAAGAGTCCGGTGAGCCTAACAGTGTAGGTACAAGGCAAATGGCTACACTGGAGAGCCTGAGGTTCTAGAGGTTGGAGTAGCAAGGAAGTTGGTAAAGCCTGGTAGATCTAAGGAAACAGTGGCACAGCAGATGAGGTCTTGTGGTCCTCTACCTACTGGGAGGATTATACTTAAAGGCTCCTTGTTTATCTAAGTAATATTAAAAGCCATGCCTCCCCCGCAAAATTTTTTAAAGCCATGTGCCCTGATGTAGTGTGGGGTAGGGTTGGAGGGGCCTAGCCTCCCACCATTGTAAATCAATCAATGTATAAATATTTATTAAGCACTAATTTTATGACAGGAAATGTGCTAAACCCTAGTGATACAAAGAAAGGCAAAATAATAACAATAATCCTTGCCCTCAAGGAGCTCATATTCTAATGGAGAAAACAACATGTTAAAAATAGGTACATGCAGATAGAAAAGGCCAGAGGGTTGGAGTGGAATGAGGACTCTGGGTTCCTCAAAACCAACAATGGCCAATCCCCAAGATGTCCAACGTGGGACAGAATACTCAAACTACAATGGGATGGCCAAGTATTCACAGCTGGTCCTTGTGGCAAAGCAGAAAGAATGACTAAGTTTGTAACTGTTACACAGATCAAAGGTAATCATCAGACTTAGGTAGAGCCCTCTCTTCCAAGCCCTCCTCCCATTCAGGCATCCCAGAGGCAACTAGTCCCAAGGTTAGAGTAAGCACTCTGACTTTTCTCTATGAGAAAAAGGCCAAATAAGTAATTAAAATTAAATCAAGACATATCATCATCAAAAGAGATGGATTGCATTTCTCTTATTAGTGGTTTGGGGCAACATTTCACAGGGTTGCTAATAGTTTATGATTCTTCTTTTGAGAACTATTAGTTCGTATGATCTGACCACCTAACTACTAGGGAGCTTTGGTTAATGGCATTTGAGCCACTTCTTTGATATCAATCTTTTTATTCAAACCAGAAGTCTTCTCATTCATTTTTTGGGCAGTTTGTCCCAAGACTAACACATAGAGCAAGGTAAGGAGACTATTGTTGAGCCCAGTATCTCTCTTTTATCTGATTAACTCATCACCACCTGTTTTCTCCTTGGCAGAGACCTGAACCCTGAAAGAGTGAGATAAGAATGAGTCAGGTTAAATGGAGAGGGAAGGATGAGGATAGAAAGGTCAAGAATTTGGTATTAATGCCTGGTAGAGTACCACAATGCATTTTTGGCAATTCAATCCAATTCAATTGACAATTCAATATCGTTTAGCCGGAAGGCACTATACTAGCCACAGAGATCAATAAGACATAGTCTCTATCCTCAAAGGAGTTTGCAAATATGAGAAAAGGTTATTTATATATTAAGATATTGATGGCAATTAAAGCCCATATAAGCTCAGAAGATTCTTCTCAAGGGGTTCACCTAGGACACCATAATGAGTATACTTTCTAGAATTCCATTCCCTCCTTCTCAATTTGATTGATAACTTACAGACAAACCCTCAAGTTTTCAGCCTATCTAAACATTTCTTGTTAAAAAGCCTTTTCAGAATTAGTCTAACATCTTTTGATTAATTGATTAAGGAGTATTCTCACTTAGATAAAGTACCAGAGCTAAAGTAGGGTAGGGTAGTTTAGACTCAACCCTACTGTTACACTCTCAAGTTATACTAGATGACTCCTGTTCCATTTTTAGAGATCTCTATCAACCCATATCTATAGTCCTTTAAGTCTCATGAAATGCTTTCCTCACAGCAACACTATGTGGTAGATAGTTCAGGTATAATGACCCTCCACAATAAATAGTAATACATGAAAATAAGGGAATTACTTTGCTGCGAGATCAGATGAATAGAAAGAATTCAGAGAAGCATGGGAAGATTTGTATGAACTAATATAGAATAAAATATGCAGAAACAGGAAAACAGCTTACACGATGACTACAACATAAATGGGAAGAGTAAAAGATTGAACACTATGTGATTATAGTGACCAAATTTTTCAACAAAGAGGAGTTGAGAAAATGAACCTGTCTCTCTTCTTTATAGAAGTAGAAGAGTATGTTATGGAACACTATTACTTTTACTACTAAACTTGACTGATGTATTTCTTAATTCTACTTTGAAAAAAATTAGAACTCTAATTAAAAAAAAAAACCTAGAACTCTAACCCATCTCTCCTGACTCAAAATCTAAACAGTGTTTGGTCCACTATACCACACTTCATTGAAGATTGATGACAAGAAGATTGTTTAAAAGGAGTAAACCTTCAGATTAACAAACAATCAATGGGGAATGACAAATACATGGTAATTCAATGACTTCTTTTCAAGCAAAGACTTGCAGAGAGAACACAAACTACATACCTTAAAGGTCACCTACTCTTCAAATCTACAAAATACATTTGAATTAGTGTGACGGTTTTACCACACTGAAAACTTAGAGTTGGAAGGGAGTTCTGAGACCTTCTACCTCTTGTGTGCTTATGTTTAGATTTCACAGGGCCTGGAATCTTGGGTGTGGAGTAATTTAGGGGGCTGACAGATGAGCCCTGCAGGCTTGATGACTGAGAGACATCATTAGGAATTCCTGAGAGGGCAGCTGATTTACTTATTTTTCTCCTTCTCTCTTCCCTACACTATGCTGTCTAGCTGAGGGAATGTGTAAGGAGGTGAATTGGATAAGCTCTGTGTTTCCTCCCTTCCAACAATATTGGGACACTGGACTAATGCAAAATAAGAAAATTTAGTGTCACAGGCCACATTGGCACCAGTCATTTTCAAAGGAAGAAAGGTCAGCCCAACACACCGTCAGTCTTTTCAAAGAAGGATTAGGTACTGAAAAGACAGAAAGGGACATGACAGAAAGGCAAAGTCTCCTTACTGGCCCCTATTTGGAACTGGATTTAGACTTTAATTCAATAAACAATTATTAAGTGCTTACTATGTGCAAGGTACTGTGCTAAGTAAGATAAAACTTAAAAGGGTACTTTGGAGCTTCCATAGTCCTATTAGACTAAATGAATACTCATTCATTCAACAAATATGTAAATGAATACCATTCCATATAAAATATTTAACTAGTTACTGTGGGAGATACAAAGAAGACAGACTTTCCTACCTGGAGCCCATATGTGAGATTAAGTTTAGTTCTAACTCGGAAGTAGCGGCTTTAGATAGCAGTATACAATGGTTTAAGATTTGCAAAACTCTTTACATACATTAATACTCATTTGATCCTCACAACAATCCTGTAAGGTAGGTACTACAGATACTGTAAGCCCATTTTGCAAATGAGGATACTGAAGGTCAGAGAGGTTAAATGATTTGCCCAGCATCACACATCCAACAAATGTCAGAGCAGAGATTTTCCCTCAGGTTTCTCCTGACTCCAAGCCTTGTACACCATTTCATGTTGCCTAAAAAGGACTAGAGATGGACTTAAATGATGAGTTGAACCCTAAAACATGGGGAAATAGAATCTTCATCCTTCAAGGTTCAAATGACCCAATGAAGAATGGACACAAGATAGCCTGTACAGTATGTTACCAATATCAAACAAATTACTTCAAAGTCATTACCAAAGACATCATTTACTAGAAAAGAAGGTGACTTGTTTTTCCTCTTTTTTTCCCCACATTGGAGGGGAGAGAGTTGAGAAGGGGGTTAGCAATAGTATTTCCGTTTCCACCACCACCACCCCCCAAAAAGAGAAGAAAAGAAAGGAGGCTCATTGAAATATTTTTTAATGTACAAAAGCAAAAAGAAAGAGGTGGGGGAAATAGTCGATCAGAATAGCTTTAAAAATAACATTGAATTTATTATATACTTAAAAGGAAAAGAAGTTCAATGTAATAAAGATTCATGATTTCGTATACAGTCCTCATTACCTGCTCTACTTTGTGCATGAAAATGCTCATTAAGGAAGGGAGGGAGGGAGGGACAAAGGGAAAGAAGGAGGGAGGAAAAGGGAGATCAGAGAAAGAAAAAGAGTGAAGAAAGAAGAAAGGAAGGAAGGGAGGAAGGAAGGAAGGGAGGGAGGGAGGAAGGAAGGAAGGAAGGAAGGAAGAAGGAAGGAAGGAAGGAAGGAAGGAAGGAAGGAAGGAAGGAAGGAAGGAAGGAAGGAAGGAAGCCTATATTACATAAGTATAGTCCAAAATATTCCCATATTGGTCACATCCAAAAATGAATTTCTTATTCCACATTTTAGTACATCACTTCATGAGGTAGACAGTGTTCTTCTCTATCAGTCCTCCAGAATCATGGTTGATCATTTCATTTTTCAAAATTGCTCATTTTCAAAGATTGGTATGATGGTGTAAATTGTTCTTCTTGCTCTGCTCACTTCACTCTGCATCAGTTTCAAGTATTTAGATGTCTCTTTGAAATCATCTTCTTCATTTCTTAAAGCATAATGGCATTCCTTTGCATTCACATACCAAAGTTTGTGCAGTCATCCCAAAATTAATGAGAATTCCCTTAGTTTCCCATTTTTCATCACAACAAAAAGAGCTGCTATAAATCTCTTTAAACATATGGGTTCTCACCTTCTGTCTTTCATTTTTAGGGGGTATAGGCCTCGCACTTAGACAGCTGGGTCAAAGCTCACATGCATCGTTCAGTATTTTGTTTTCCAGAATGATTGGACCCATTCAGAACTCCACTGACAGTGTCTCAATATAACTGTTTTTCCACAGCCCCTCCAACATTTGTCATTTTCTTTTCTTTTCTTTCTTTTTCTTTCTTTTTTCTTTTCATTACTTCTGCCAGTTCTTTCTAACTCAGCTCTTGAGTTCTCTCTTTCTTCTCAATCTCTCAAAGTTAATGTCTCTAAGAATTCCAGGGCATGACTCAATCCTGACTTTCCTTCAAAATTCTTCATTGTCCCAAATCTCTTAAAAGCTGAGAGGGATATGTTTGTCCTTCTGAATTTAAGATCCCAAGACACCAGTCAGTCTTCAAACCTCTGTTGCCCAGGACACTTTGCTTAATGAATAGATTGACAGCAAAGCTTTCTACTCCAACGATTGAAGCAAGCAACTCTGATGAGTGCTTTAAGCAGTCAGACCTCAGTAACAGAAGGAAAACTATTTCATCTACCTACAAAACCATGACACATAGCAGGAAAGATGATGGTTCTGAAGCGAACGCTTTTAACAAAATCTCTTTTTGGTTTGTTTTGGGTTAGTTGTTTTGTTGTTGTTGTTTTTAAACTGGGCCTGATCTTGTGGGAGTGCATTGACTCACCATGCAAAAATGGGAGTAGCAGTTTAATTAGAAATGGGACATTTTTCCACACACTTCCTACACACACATATTAACATTAGGCCACAAAGTGGGGTGACGCAGTGATGCTGATGGCTAAGTATACTTAGCTATAATGGGGCATTTCATCAAACATAGCAGAGGCTCCTGAAGATGGGAATTCAATGGGGTATGAATAAGAATGAAAGAATAATATTAACAAGAGTGTTGATTAGAGAATTAACCTAAGGCAAAAAAAAAAAATCAGAAAAAGAGACCAAAGAAAGGAATTAAAGAACACCCAAATGTCTCTTCTCTGCCTGGAGATGCTGAGCCTGCTCATTGATGATTGCAAACACTTCAATATTTCAAGTTTACATCATTTTTTCTTTTATAATACTCCCTCCACTCATGCTCATCACAACCCCTCTGTCTCTTAGTAGGTAGTCTCTGAGGCTTGCTATAGCCAAAAAAAAAAATTCATTACCCTTCAGTTAACCTGATGATCAACATGTCTGAATTTACCTAGACTTAGCCTTTGACAACAGACATATGGTCCATCCCTGGGCCCCTACTTTCTAATTTGGAAGGATCTACCAAAGTTTTCATTCCTTTGACACAGCCTTTGAGGACCTAGGTTAACTTACAATGTTGCTGTGATAATCCAGTCACAGTGAACCATCAGGACACCTACCTAAAGGGTTCTAAATAATAATGATGATAATAATAATAACATTTCTAAAAATTTTAAACACAGATGTTTGATATCTCTGACTCCTGACTCCCTTCCTTACCTTTGAGACCTGGCTACCTCAGCCAGAAACCATTCTATCTTTCTTGAATTTCTCAAGCCACTCTGTTCAACCTGTTCTGTATGCTTAATCATTTTCTAAATTGCATTATAATTATTTAAGTATCTCATTCCCTCTACTAAATTATAAACATTTTGAGGGCAGAGACTTTGTTTTTCATCTTATGCCAGCATCTAGCACAGTGCCATGTATATAGTAGGCGCTTAGTAAATGTTTGTTAAACAAAAACAAATTAAATACACATATGTAACCCACATTTGTAGACAAGCCTAAGGTATTGCACTTGAAATTCTCCTAATTGATGAAGGGAATTGATCTCTTTCAAAAAGAAAAAAATAATCTTTCTCTATTCCCAAGCTCTTGCACCAACTCCTCCCCTCACAAAGTCATGCTGTGTTGTGTCAGCATTCTCTCTACCAATTAGGAGAGTTTCATGTAAAATGTCCCAGGCATGGCTAAAAACCAAGACTATCCATAGTACATTTAAGTGCACTTTGCAAACCTGAAGTCATATTTTTAATTTAAGAATACAGAAATGTGCTGCATGTAATTTGTTTTGTTAACAGTTATAAATATAATTATCACAAAGTTGGAAGGGTTCTCAGAGGTCACCTAATGCAACCTAGCCTGAACAAGAATCCCATCTATCTGTCAAACCTTTGCTTAAAGACTTCTAGAGAGCAGGAAGCCCACCATGTCCCCAGGAAACCCATTCCTTGTCTGGATAGTTCTAGTTGTTAAAAAAGTTTTCATAACACCAAGTCTATATCTATCTCTCTTCCAACTTTTACTTGTGTGTTTGGTATACTGGAAAATACAAGGTAAAGAGCAGAAAAAATCAGCCATTAAATTTTTTTTCAAAATTTTACCACAATTTGGAGGAAAAAATAAAAGTACTCAGAATAAAGAAACATTGTCCCCAACCCTCTTCCCATTTTCCACCCACCTCCCACCTCCCACCCCACCACCTTATTTTTCTGTGCCTAAATCTTCAGTTGAGAGAATAAGATAATCTTACATCTGCTTGCTGTTGCCACCTCATCTTCCCACGGCCATTTTGTGTTATTGGTTACTTTTTCCACCCTACCTTTCTGGACCTAAGTTACTACTACTATTCACTGAGTGCCTCTGTGTGTCTTCTTGAGTTGTTAGCTATTTGGTCAAAATATGATATAACAAAGACCATAATCGGGTTTGAGTCCCTGAACATTTCAGTAATTCCATGAGACAAATGCTGTCCCATGGCTACCTGAGCTAGTTGTCTCAAAAGCAGTGAGCCAGGTCAGATAGTAGGGATGGATCAGGGGAAGTCCATTCTGACTCTAGGAAACGTTAGTCAGGTCAAAGCTATTAAAGCTTAAGGACTGCTGGTGGTGGGTCAGTATTGTCATAGGCAATATAGTAAGACAAAGGAAATCATCAACTTCATCATTGTAGTAAAAGGAGCTAATTCTGAAAAGCACTGCTCCCAAGGACAATGAGGCTCTTAGCATTTCTTCATTGGAACAAGGATTCTAATGAACACAAAGATTTCTAGATTACCCAACCCACAAATGTTTATCCATTGAGTTATGTTAAAGGTACCAGTTATAGTGGGATACAAAGAAGTAGGTTGGAAATACCATCCCATCTGTTTACAATATATCTGGAGAGACAAGAAATATACACAGAAAAAAGATCAGTAACAGCAGGACAGACAATAGAACACAGCATTACAAATGACTGTTGTAGAATATATGTTCTATAAGTATTTAAAGGTTGGAGTAATCTCTGTGGGCTGGGATAGTCAGCAAAAACTTTACAGAGGTAAACCTTTTAGGACAGAGGTAAACCTTTTAGGTCAGAGCTAAACTTTGAAGACTGTATATGAATTAGAAAGGTAGAGAAGAGAGGAAAGTATTTGAGATGAGGGGATGCACCAGAAGGGAATGGATTGGGCAGAAGTGCATTATGGATCAGACATCACTTAGGACAGAATTGGGAACAAATGAAACAGATGTGGGACCAACCAAGAGAAGGATTTTCTTCAAAGTGAAGTCAATATCGAACCAAAGACATCAGGGCTAATCTCTGTGCTAATATTGTAATGAGAAGAAGCCGGAAGATCTGCACACATGGGGAGCAGGTTTCCCTTCTGAGTCACTGTATGACCATTCTGGCATGAAGAGAGGGTGTTTAGCTGAGGTATTTAAGGAAAAAGACTAGTGGTTTACCATCACTAGTAGACCTAAGACTTGCCTCAACCTTTAGAGAAATAAGGCTTATCTATGCAAAGAAGTGAGCCAAATAAACCTTCACAAGAAAGATGCAGCTGTGGTAGCTGCCCTTATGAGCTGGGAAGTCATCCAGGGATACAACTGTGGGATGTCAGTATCTCTGTCCCCTCTCTAGGAGATCTATATGTTATAGCTGTGTCCTCTCAGATCAGGGGGCACATTCTGCTATTCTCTTGGGAAAAAGAAATTATTGCAAAACTTGTTGTATCCAACTCTTTGTGACCCCACTTGGGGTTTTCTTAGCAAAGATACTGGAGTACAACAATATATGTCTTCTCCAGCTCATTTGACACATGAGGAAACTTAGGCAACCAGGGTTAAGTGACTTGCCCAGGGTCACACAGCTAGTAAACAAGATTTGAACTTAGGAAGACCAGTTTTCCTGACTCCAGGCCCAATGTTCTATCCATTGAGTCATCTAAATGCCCCTTGCAAAACTCAAACTTATCAACACTGCCTCTTCCATGAAGTTCTCTCCAAACAACCCTTCATTGAGGGGCCTTCCAAGTTAATTACCTTCAGTTCAAAATTTCTATCATCCTTTTCCAGTGCTTCATGGAAATACTGCTTTCCAAAGTTACAGTATAATACAATATTTAGATGATGTCCTGGTTCTCAGTGCAACAGAGAATGAACTAAAGAAAGCTTTCAGGAAGTCCTATATCATTTAAATAAAAATAGGTATCCGAGTGTTTTATTTAAAGGTCGTGGGGCAGAGAGAAATATGGAATCAGAGAATCAGAAGTTACAGTGCCACCATCTCAAGCTACTTCACCAGTGCTGCTGGTATTTGTTTGTACAGGAAGATCAGGTACATGGAAGTCATAATTCAACTGCTTTATGAACAAAGCAAGAGTTTCAAACGTTCCTTGGGATCATTCAAGTTCTACTTTTTTTTTTTAAATAAAAGAATAGAAAACCACTTCATTACCTACTGGAAAAGCACTCTGCCATTGGACTCCCCAACATATGGGATATCAAGCTGATATTGACTCTTGGTCTTTAGAGGTCATCTAGATCAACTCTTTCATTTTACGTATAAGGAAACTAAGTCACAAAGAGATCACATGAGTCAGTATTTTTTGCCACTGATGCTGTACCAATTCTGTGTCAAGGCAGTACAGTCAGCCAAAAAAAATGTCGATTGACACTAAGGCAATAATTGTTAATTATTCGAGAACCATGTAGCCCATAGAATGGAACTTTACATAAATTAATAAAGTAATCCTTGACATTGTCACAGGAGGGGCACAGCCAATAGCTACGCTTGCAGTTGTTTCCTAATTTGTTCTAGTGGCATGTTGTTATATCCCAAGGGAATCTGGGTAAGATCTCTTTGGTCTACTTACTCCAACATGACCTAAAATGAGCAGGTCTAGGTTTCCAGAGTGGAACCACCACCACATGGTAACATGTAAACTCTCTCAGGATCTGAGGAGTAGCCCTTGTTGTGTAGGGGGATTTAGGGGAGAGGAATCTTCTCCCCCTGATTTGGCGTGATAGTTCCTGAGCCTCATTGGTGTAGCATTTTTTTTCTTTTAAAATATTTTTATTGATGTATTTTGGGTTTTTTTCTCATATTACCAAAATTTCTCCTAGTATTCCTTCCCCTCTCTTCATAGAAAGTCATTCCATATAACAAAATGATATTTTCAAAGACAAAAAAAGGAAAAAGAGAGAAGAAAAAACATTCATATATCATGATTGATACATTTTTAAAGTCTAAAAATATGTGCAACGTGCTCTTGGGGATTTCCCACCTCTGAGAAAGGGTTTGTTGGAGATATCTTCTCAAATCTCTTCTTTCTAGCTTGTTCTTTGCAATTTTGCAATGATCAATTTTAATTTTTTTGTAGTTAGTCTATTTATATTGTTGTAGCCATTTTATATATTGTTTTCATGGCCCTTCTTACTTTGCTGAACGTTAATTCATGTAGATCTTTCCATACTTCTCTGTATTCATTATTCATAATTCTTACAGCTCAGTGATATTCCATTGCATTCTTGTACCACAATTAGTTCAGCCATTCACCCAATTGACGGGTATCCAGTTTGTTTCCATTTCTTTGCTATCACAAAAAGTTCTGCTATAAATATTTTGGTGTCTATGAAGATTTCTTCTTATTGCTGACCTCCTTGGTGCACAAACCTAGTAGAATCTCTGTGTCAAAGCATATGGACATTTTATTTGCATAAATTCCAAACTGCTTCCCAAAATGGTTATACTAATTCATAGTTCCACCAACAATGCACTAGCGTGCCCATCATTTTACAACCCTTCTAGCATTGACCATTCCCATCTTTTGCCATCTTTGTTTGTAGTGTGTCAGGGTTATTTTGATTTATATTTCTTTCATTATTAGTGATTTGGGGCATTCTTTCACATAATTGCTAATAGCTTGCAATCCTCCTTTTAAGTGCCATTTGTTCATGGCCTTTGACCACTTCTCTTTTGGGGAATGGCTTTTAGTTATTTGTGTGTGTGTGTGTGTGCGTGTGTGTGTGTGTGTGTGTGCACGCGTGTGTGCATATTTTGAATACCAAATCCTTATTAGAGAAATTTGATACAAAGATTTTTCCCATTTGATTGCTTTTCTGCTTATCTTAGGTGCATTATTTTTTTTTACATGCAGAGCTTTTCAGTTTCATGTAATTAAAGTTATCTGTTTTATCTTCTATTATTGCCTATAATTATTGTTTGTCTAAGAACACATCTCCTAACTATGCCCAAAGGGTTATAAAACTTTGCATACCCTTTGACCCAGCAATACCACTACTAGATCTACATCGCAAAGAGATCAAAAATTTTAAAAAGGGAGAAGGACCTAGATGTACAAAAATATTTATAGCAGCTCTTTTTGTTTTTATTTATTTTTAGTTTTCAATATTCACTTTTACAAAATTTTGAGTTCTAAATATTCCCCCTCCCTCCTCTCCCCTCTCCCCTCTCCCCAGAACAGCATGCAATCTGATATAGGCTATGCATGTATAATCATATTAAACATATTTCCACATTAGTCATGTTGTAAAAGAAGAATAAGAACAAAAGGGAAAAACCATGAGAAAGAAAAAACAAACAAAAAAGAGAAAATAGCATGCTTCAATCTGCATTCAGACTCCATAGTTCTTTCTCTGGATGTGGATAGCATTTTCCATCATGAGTCTTTTGGAATTATCTTAGATCATTACATTGCTGAGAAGAGCTAAGTCTATCAAAGTTGTCATCACACAATGTTGCTGTTTACTGTATACAATGTTCTCCTAGTTCTGCTCACTTCATTCAGCATCAGTTCATGTAAGTCTTTCCAGGTTCTTCTGAAATCCACCAGCTCATCATTTCTTATTGAACAATATATAACAGCTCTTTTTGTAGGAGCAAAGAATTGGAGATTGAGGGGATGTCCATCAACTGGGAAATGACTAAACAAGTTGTGGTATATGATTGTGATGGTACTACATGATACTATAAGAAGTAAGGAGCAGGATGGTTTCAGAAAAACCCGGGAAGATTTATATGGACTGATGCAAAGTGAAGTGAGCAGAACCAGAAGAACACTGTACAAAGTAACAGCAATAGTGTATGATCAATTGTGAATGACTTAGTTATTCTCAGCAATACAATGATCCAAGATAATTCCAAATGACTCATGATGAAAAATGTTATCCACCTCCAGAGAAAGAACTGATGAGTCTGAATGTCAATTGAAGCATAGTTTTTTTTACTTTATTTTTCTTGTTTGTTTTTTGAACTGTTTTCTTTCATAACGTAACTGATAAAGAAATGTTTTGTATACACATGTATAATCTACATCAAAATACTTGCCTTCTCAAAGGATGGCAGGAGGGGACAGAGGGAAGGAGAGAATTCAGAACTCAAAATTTTAAAAGATGAATGTTAAAAATTGGTTTTAGATGTAATTTGGAAAAATAAGAAAATTTAAAAATTTAAGACAAACAAAAAAAGAATGCATCTCCTAGCCACAGTAGAATACATTGTGGAATGTGGTATAAGGTGTTGGTCTAAGTTTAATTTCTACAGGACTGCTTTCTAGTTTTCCATTAGTTTTTTTTTCAAATGGAGAGTTCTTTCCTAAGTATTTTATGTCTTCCAGTTTATTGAACCCTAGTAAATGAATTCCATTGTTTTTGATCCTCCCTTGTCCAATCTGTTCCATTGAACTACCTCTCTATTATTTTTAACCAATACCAGATAGTATGCTTTATGATATAGTTTGAGGTCTAGAATCTGTGTTTCCTTCTTTGTCTCTCTTCATTTACAAGATTTTAATAAATAAAAGTTCCTTCTCTTCTCCTTTTAAACCATGGAACTTTTGACATCCAAAAGAGGCATCACCCTTCATCCTTCACAAAATGTTTTAAACCTTCATATTTATGCCACAGTATATATTCTGCACCAAATGGCTCCCAAACCTTATGAGAACTGTGATTTTTTTTAACTTGGAAATTTTAGCAGTTCATGTTAAACAAAAGTTCTTTTCCTATTCCGTTTAGGCATCCACCTATTCAGTTATGACAAGCAAATCCTCTAGCAGTTGGTTTAATTATTTACAATTCTTCAAATACTTAAAAAAAATCAGTTAATCTGTCACTGTGGCTGCATTGAATAGAAAGATTCATCTTCCTGAGTTCAAATCTGACCTCAGATATTTATTAGTGACCCTGGACAAGTCACTTCACCCTGTTTGCCTCAGTTTCCTCATCTGTAAAACGAGCTAGAGAAGGAAATGGCAAACCACTTCAATATGTTTGCCAAGAAAACCCTAAATGGGGTCATGAAGAGTCAGACAGGGATAAATGACTAAACTGTCACTATGCTAAGCATTGGAAGATAAAGAAAGGTGGAAAACAGTCCCTGCCTTCAAGGAACCTGCATTCTAATGGAGGAGACAACATGTAAATAACTAGATCCATACAAGATATATACAGAGTAGATTAAAGGTAATCTGAAGGAAGGAAGGAAGGAAGGAAGGAAGGAAGGAAGGAAGGAAGGAAGGAAGGAAGGAAGGAAGGAAGGAAGGAAGGAAGGAAGGAAGTAGGGAACTGTGTTTATTTAAGTACATTTCAGTTTCATGTAATAATGAAACTGTGCTACAGTGTCTTAAGACAGAGAGACCAAAAAAAGTAAGCATTACCTCAAGCATCCTCTCCTTTCTCACTCTCCACACTCCTCTACCACTCACATCCCTGCCCTCAAGTATCTTAGCTTTTATTGAGGGAATACAATATTAATAAAAATAAGTAGCTACTAAATAGATACAAAGAGAAAAGAACATTGACAACTGCTGGTGGGAGTGGGGAATTAAGAAAGACTTCATTCATATAGGAGATGGCATCTAAATGTTTGGGTTTTTTTTTTAATTCATTGCCTCTCTAGAACTCGGTTTACTCACCTATGAAATAAGAAGGTTGGACAATATGACCTTTAAGACTTCTTCTAAGGGCAGCTAGGTGGCACAGTGGATAGAGCACAGGCCCTGGAGTCAGGAGGACCTGAGTTCAAAAGTGGCCTCAGACACTTGACCCTTACTAGCTGTGTGACCCTGGGCAAATCACTTAACCCTGATTGCCTCACCCAAAAGCAATTAAAAAAAAAAAAACTTCTTCAACCCCTAAATTCAATGATTCTATTAAATAAGTCTGAATAAGGAGTACATGCAGCAGTTTTTGCTTTGTTTTGTTTTTACCAGTTTTACAATGTGTTTTTTAATTGTTGATATTGTCCTATTTCCCCAGATGAGCTGCAAGCTCAGATAGCGGCCACCCTGTCTGGTCCTTCATCACATATCCCAGTACCCTGCACAACCCCCTTGAACCTAGTAGGTACTTATTTACATATTAGTTGAAATGATCTGAGGATGAACAATGATGAGAGAGAACATAAAAAAGACATTCTCCTTTCATTTGCAAGAAGTTTCCATTTCTCTTGTTGCTTTCGAACACTATGTAAGTGAAACTCCCTTCCTTGAATAACTAACTGCACTTGGGTTTGGGGAGATTTCCATCATGGAAAGGGCACTTCGCTGTTTTCCTGGGCAAACAGCCAGACCCACTTTGGAACTAACACTATGAAAGGTCTAGTTTCAACTGATTTTCAGCCATGGCAGTGAAGAGCAGTAGGAGACAAATTTCTTTCAACTTCTCCTAAAATAAGACAAGCTCCCGCTTGGTAGTGTACTCTTCTGCCACAGCCCAGACACACTGTGGTTACAGTCAGCTGGATTGAACAGGGACATCCTGCTGACTGTGCAAACTTAAATAAGGTTTCCTTACAGTCCATGTCACTGGTGATTTCAGAAGACAGAAAGCATGAGGTTAGAGTTGCAGGCCCTGCTGGGGACTGGGGAAGGCTCAGCATATCAGAAAGGGGAGGAGAGACAGGAAGGCTGAATCAGTTGCACCTTAAAGACTGCAAAGAATCAAGCTTTGTGAATATCTTCCTCCAACCCGTCTAGGCAGGAAAGTAGGGACAAAAGGGGAGGGGCAATCTTTGTGTTCAAATCCCAGTGGTTACAGTATGCTATTTGGAAGCAAGCTGGAGAAATTGGAGACTCTTTCTCACCCTCTGCCCTCCACTGAGCAAACTTCCTGTAACTCGAACTAATCTCTTTGACAATAAATGGGATTAGGTGGATGCCCAGGTACTCACAATCCTTTTCTGCCACCTATTTTTGGGAGAGTATATTTTCCAGCACCCAATAAACATGGCACACCATTCTCCATGGCCTAATAAAACAGCAGACACTGGGAGCAGTTTAGCAAGTAAGAAGTATCTGGGAGTAAATTACTCAAACCACTGGTTTGCTATGAGCCTGGTGGAATAAGAGTTAGATATTAAGACCTGGGTTCAATTGAGATTCAGATACTTACCAACTATGTGACCTTAGGAAAAGTAACACAACCTTTTTGTGGCCTCAATTTCACTATCAGTAAAAATAAGGGCAATAATAGGCTAGCTACCTAAAATAGCTGCTGTAAAGAAATGCTTTATGAATCTTAAAATGCTATATAAAGATTGCTTTCTCTTGAGGATAATTCTTGTCACGTTTAAGTAATGACTAAGAAAAAAAATAAAGTACTTTACTTCTCAGTTCCCTGGGTTCCTGCTTTATGAGGAGGGGTGGGAGGCAATGAGTCCTGTCACTTACTTATCCCATAATGCAATATTTGACAAAATACTGGATGTGAAATGCTTCCAGCCTTCTTCAAAAAGAGTAGGTAATAAACCTAAACCCCCAAAGAGATAAAGGAAAGGGGAAATAAGGATCCATATGCTTTAAAATAATTATAGCTCCTTTCATGGGTCAGAAAGAACATCGTTGGAGAATAGCTGAACAAATTATGGCTAATGAATGTAATGAAATTCTATTTTGTTTTAATTGTTGGCTAGGCAAGGTGATGATATGAATAGAGTGCTGAGCCTGGAGTCAGAAAGACCTGAATTCAAATCTAGCCTGAGATACTTACTAGTCAAGTCTCAGTTTCCTCAACTGTAAAATGGGATAATAATAGCCCTTACCTCCCAGGGTTGCTGTAAGAATAAAATGAGATAAAATTTGTAAAGTGCCTGGCACATAGTAGGTGCTTGTTTCCTTCCTTTAAGAAATGATGAAAGGGATTGTTTTAGAGAAACCTGGGAATACTTACAAGAACTGATGCAGAGTGAAATGGGCAGAACCAACAGAACAATTTATACAATGATGACACAATTATAGACAGACAACTTTGAAATACTGGAGAACTCTGACCAATATAATAATCAGATTCCAGAGGGTCAGTGAGGAAACATATTACTCACCTCCTGACAGAGAGATGATACAGAATAAAAGTACATTTTTGGACCAAGCCAATTTGGGAGCTTATTTTGCTTGACTACACATATTTATTACAAGTCAAAGCTTAATATAATTACAACATCTGCAAATTAGCCAATGTTTCCTTTTTCTTTGTTTCTATCCTATACACACCCATATCTTAAAGGTCTATTAAAGCTCATCTCAAGGAACTACCTATGGCCAGGTGTTAGCATTAAATATTTATTGGGACTTCTTCCACAGTAGAAAAAAACGTCTAGGATGGAGAATGGGATGGGGAACAATGAAACAGGATTAGAAAGGGGATGAGAACCTGAGATGGGGGGCCAGGGGGGAAGTGTAATTTATGTAATGGAAAGGATACTTAGTGTATCTGGAGTCAAAGGACCTAGCTATGAAACAGACTCTGCTATTGTACTTACTGTGTGACCTTGGGCAAGTCAGTTCCCTACACTTATCTGTAGAATGAGTTGGTTTGGGTTTGGTAATCCTTTCCAGCATAAACATTCTGTGGTCCTTTTAGGATGACAGGAAATGGAGAAATGGTTGGTGGTAAGAGAACCTTCCTATTCATACCAATCTAGCCAAGGACTAATCCTACCCTAGGGGGAAAAGGAGGCTAGAATCAAGCATACACTAACTGTGGTACTCTTTATTAGAGAGATAGTCCCTTAAAAAAAATAAACTACATACTTAGGTTTAAAAGGCAAGATATCTGAGTTTTAGTCCCAGCTCTACCACTAATTAGTTTTATCATCTTATTGAAACTTACATATCTGTTTTTCCAAATATAAAATAAGGATAATAATATAAAATCATCAATTATCATCAAAAATATTTGTGGAGTTAATCCTTGGCTAAATGCTTGGCTAAAGATATTGTTTGTCCTTGCTTTCAAAGAGGACCAAAGACATCTGGAAATGATGTCTTGACTTGCACATGAATTAGATTTAAGTGAGGTGGAGTCACACAAAGTCATTTGCCTGACTTTCTCTTCTAGAGTCATTGAAGTCCAGTGGCAAGATGAAAATCAAGACAACTGATGATGCCTCAGGATGCAGTGGATGACCTTGGCATCTTTGATGTCTGGCCAAGCTCTGAGCACTGCAGAGCACCTGCTTCAGCCCCTTTGTGGCCATTGGAACAAATTGTTCTCATCTTGCAATTCCACTGGGGCAAGGCTTCACATGTTTGAGGTAAACACATCCTGTAACTCATCAATGGGCTTGAGGCCTGGATTAGCACCTCTGCTGTGAGTGCTCGCCAAGCCCTTTTCAGGGCTACTCATCCAGCTTTGGCATCCATCTGTCACCCAACTCTCACCTGTGGCTCTGAGAAGTTATGGCACATTCAGTAGCCATACCCTGGTAAAACCATCTTGAAGGCATGCTAAACCAGGTGGGCCAAAGTAATTTATCCAAGGGCATAAATTCTGTATAAAGCATTGTGACAAAAGATCTAAGATAGTATCCCTGCCCCTAAAAGGCTTAAAGTCAAGTCATTCAAAAAGCATTTATTAAGCCCTTACTAAAGTGTCAGGCACGGAGCTAAATGCAAGCAAAAAGACAGATAGTCCATGACCTCAAGGAGCTTACATTCTAAGAGAGAAAATAACACATAAAAGGAATCAGAAAGGAGTTGGGGGAAGGGGGAAGAAGGTGCCTAATTCAGGGACGTGATAGAGAAGTCCAAGGAACTACAGCCTGGTAGGAAATGAAAATATGCAAACCCTCTTTAAATAAAGGTTCTGGATGGAACCTTCCACTCTCTAACTAGAGAACAGGGCCCCAGGGGCAATGTGTACTTCCAAGGTGTGAGTTCTTGTACTGAAATAATCTTCCAGGACAAAAAGGTTTCTGAGGCATGATGGAGAATACAGAGGAGTACAGCCTGGTGAGAAATAAAGGGAATTAAAAGGGAAATTGAATAATTACTGATTTCTATATGTCACGATTTCATCAGTATTGGTATTATCTTCTTCAGTATGGATCTCAATTCAAATAAAATAAAATCATCACCCAGTAGCCAGCTTTCTGTGGTGACGAGGCTTACTGAACTTATCTTGGCAATTTTTGAATGATATAGCTATACCTAGCATTTATGTAGCACTTTAAAGTTTGCAAAGCACTTTACAAATATTATTTCATATGATAGCCATAACAACCTTGGGAGGTGAATGCTATTGTAATCCCCCTTTTATAGTTCAGAGAACTGAGACAGAAAAAGGATAAGTAATTTATCCAGGGTCACACAGCTAGTAAGCTAGTATGGATTTGAATTCAGTCCTCATGACTCTAGGTCCAGTTCTCTATACAGTCTGCCACCTATCGACCTCTATGATGGACATATGGTCAGTTGAAGGGGTAAGCAATTTGAACTTTTTCCAGCTTGTAGGATCTGCCAGTACTTGTGCTGTGCTATCACACCCTTTGATTACTCAGGGTCACCTCCATTGCATGATAAGGCATCAGAATAGGATTGTAGAGGCAGAGACCATGTACATAGAAAGACCAATAATGGTAGAATAGTAGAAGTCCTCCTTTTGTCTCTTCCGCCATATCTAATCTGATGCTAAAACCGATCAATTTTACCTTTGCAACATCTCTCAGATATTCATCCCCGCCCCTCCTTCTCTTCTCTGACATTGCCACCAGTGTTGTCCAGGCCCTTATCACTTATTGCAAAAGCCTGCTGGTAGGTCTGTATGCCTCAAGCCTCTCCCAATTCCTTTCCATCCTTCATTTAGCAGCCAAAGTGACTATGTCACCTCCCTACTGGATGAACGCCAGAGGCTCCCTATCATCTCCAGGATCAATTTTCATACTCAAAGCCCTACATAACCTAGTTGTCCCCTCCCTCCCCCTTCCAAGTCGTTTTACACTTTATTCCCTACCACGTGCTCTTTGATCCAGTGACGCTGGCCTCTTTGGCGGTCCATGAACAAGCCACTCCATCTCACTATTTCAGGGCATTTTCATTGGCTCTCTCCCCTGCCTGGAATGCTCTTTCTCATTTCTACTTCCTGGCTTCCCTGGCTTCCTTCAAGTTGCAATTAAAAACTCATCTTCTACAGGAAATGTCCTCAACCCTTCTTAATTCTAGTGCTTTCCCTCTATTCATTATTTCCTTTTTATCATGTATGTAGCTTGTTTTTACATAGTTGTTTGCTTGTTGTCCACCCCCCCCCCCACAGCCCTTTAGATTGTGAGCTCCTTAAGGCAGGGACTGTCTTTTGCCTATTTTTGTATCCTCAGTGCTTAGAACAGTGCCTGGCACAAAGTTGGCACTTAATAAATACTTATTGACTGACTAGGAAGTAACAGTGCTGATGGGCGGTATAATCATAGGAGACCTTCTATTTTGGGTAGTCAGGGAAGCTTTTTTGCAGGAAGCATGATGGTATATCTCGGCCCGCTATATCTGAGAGAAATCAAAGAGGAAAAGAAAAGATCCAAAAGTATAGAGATATTTATAGCAGCTCTCCTTGTATTGGCAATTGCCCACCAATTGAGGAATGGCTGTACAAATTAGAGTACACAAATGCAATAGAATGTTAGTGTGGTATAAGAAATGATGAAAGGGAGAGTTTCAGAGAAATCTAGAAAGATTTGTAAGAATTGATAGAGTTAGAGGAGCAAAACCAGGAGAGCAATTTGTACAATGACAACACTGCCATACATAAAGACAAAAACCTTTGAGAGATCTAAGAATGCTAAGCAATAACCAATCAGGACTGCAGAGTAGTGCTGATGAAACATGCTACCCCATCTCTTGACACAAAGCTGATGGATTCAGGGTGCTGAATGAGTCATATTTTTTGGACATGGCCAATTGGGAATTTGTTTTGCTTGACTATTCTTTTTTTTAAAATAGTATTTCTTCTCACAATTACATGGAAAGACAATTTTTAACATTCATTTTTTATAAAAATTTTAGTTCCAAATTTTCTTCCTCTCCCTATCCTCCCCCTCCCTAAGATGGTAAGCAAGTTGATATAGGTTATATATGTGCAATCATGTAAAGCCTATTTCCGTATTAGTCATTTCATGATAGAAATAATTTTCAAAACAATTACAGTTTGCAAAAGGAAAAAACATGAAAAAATAAAGAAGGTGAAAATAGTATGCTTTGTTCAGCATTCAGACTCCATCAGTTCTTTCTCTGGATGTGGATTGCTTTTTTCTTTTTCCAATGAAGGAGGGAAAGGCAGAAAATAGATTTTTTTTCATTGAAAACAAAAACAAAATTTAACTAAAAAAAAAAAAACCCTGGATCTGGAATTAAAAATATGTGGACCTGGGTTCCAAGTCACAGCTCTCATATTTTACTAACTGTGTGACTCTGAACAAATCACTTCATCTTTTTCAGCTCAGGTTTCTTCATCTATGAAATGGGAATAATAATATCAGTCTAGTGTTGTTGTCAGGAAAGTGTTTTCTACCTATGTAGGAGGCATATGGTACTTCAGGGAGAACACCGACCAGAGTGAGAGAAACTGGGCTCATACCCTGCCTCTGATGCATATTAACTATGTGACTCTGGGCTAGTCACTTAACGCCCTTCAACTACAGTTTTCCTCATCCAAAAAGAGAAGGAGTTGGATGAGATGGCCTGAGAGTTTCCTTGCCATTCTAAATCTGTTATTCTACCTGTGGATCCTAGATAATTCACATAAGCTTCCTGAGCCTCAGTGTCCTCAGTTGTAAAATAATTGAATTATTAAACTGAATTGGTATGAGCTTATGTGAATTGTTATTACTTAAGACTTTAGTTAGGGGGAAAAAAGATTTCAGATGGTCTTTGAGTTAGGACTGGAAGGAAGGGAAGGACCTGTACAAGCAGAGATATGGGAAATGGTAATCCTGAAACTGTGTAAGCAAAGGAAAGAGATGGGAATACACATGACCTATCAAATAAACAAATGAGCAGAACAGTTTGGCTGGAATGGAGAGGTTCTATGGGAGAATGAGGTAGAATCATAGACTTTTAAAGTTGGAATGGGGTTTTAGAAAAGATAAGAGTCCAACAGGGTGTTTTCAGAAGATTATCTCCTAGGGGAGGGATGGAAGAGGTAAGAGCCTGGCAGTGGAATATTTGCCCTGTCTACCTCACAAAGATGATCTGTGGTTTGAACGAGGTAAAATAATGGATGTTTAAGTGCTTTGTAGAAAAGAGAGAGAGAGAGAGAGAGAGAGAGAGAGAGAGAGAGAGAGAGAGAGAGAGAGAGAGAGAGAGAAAGTGTAAAAGTATTCAACAAGTATTATGTGACTCATTTCAGCACCAGCATTAAACCCAATAACTTCCAATGCATTCAGATATAGAAACTACAGAATGAGGAGTTAGCTCACTCTCCACCCTCTCCATGCAGAGGATATATCTGGTCCCCTCCCCCTCTTAAAGCACAAGGAAACAAAAGAGGTACATAGAAAATCCACCTTCCTAAATTTGATAAGGGTTTCCCTCCACAAAGTTACCCGAGCCTGGCCCCCAATCTACATATCAAAGGCTCAAAGTCATAGTTATTTACTGCTTCTCCCCAAGGAAATGATCTCTTTCATCCTGAGGCCTATGGGAAGTTGTGAAAGCTAAGTACCCCTAGGAAAGGGAAGAAGAAAGTCACCAAACTGTACCAGTCTCCCATTGATTTTGCAGCTTAACTTCAAAACATGCATCAATATCTCTTCAGGTTAATTGACATTGACGAATGCAGACTTTAATTGCCCTCTAATAACATCAATAGAAATGTTTAGCTTCTACTAGAAGTTTCTGGTATTAACTGGAATATCCAGGAAGCCAGTCATTTCAAAGGAGAAAATCACCTTTCAATTCCCCTCACTCATCCTCCCCTCCTTAAAGATCCCAGCCATTCGAAAGACCTTTGAGGCAATGTAATAGAAGACACTGGCTATGGAGCCAGGGTACTCAGCTCAAATCCTGACTCAGCCACTTACTACCAGTGTGACCCTGGGCAAGTCAATGTAAGCCCTCTAGACCTCAGTTTATTTGAGAAAAGGTGGGGAGGGGTTAGACTAGATGAAGTCCAAGGTCCTTTCCAGCCTGAAGTTAATGATTCTACCTAGTCATCTTACAGATGAGGAAACTGAGGCACAGAGGAATGAAGAGTAGCTTATCCAAGGTTACCCCAAGAAGGAGGCAATAGAACTGGAATTAAACATATCCTCATACTAGGAGTTCAGAACCCTTTCCATGGTCCTGATGCCTCCCAAGATGAATCCAAAGGACACAGGTTTTCACTGTATCCTGTAGTTCCTGAGTTTGAGTGGGGGGCGGGCTTATAAATCATAAACGTAATCTCAAAAAAAAAGTATGTACTCAATAATGGCAAGTCCACCCAGTTCCATAAGCACTTCTCTAACATACAAGGTCAATGGCTCTAGGGGAGGTCATATACTGCACTCAGGACATTCTGCAGACACTAAACTACTTAGCAGGCAGACTAAAATACAAGGAGCTACAGTAATTCAATCAAGAGAATATTAAAATATGGACAATAAATCCCCAGCTCTGCCATAGTTCACAAGCGAGGCAGTCCAGTCGGGCAATTTTCCTTTTGGTCCACTGCTTACTGAGTAGTCAGTTTCACAGGGCAGTAGGCTGGGTGAAGGCCAGGATTGGAAGAGTTCCATTTTTCCTCTTCATTAAATGCATCACAAGTTTACGAAGCCTGGGAATTATACAGAACACCTTTTTGCTATTATTGCTATTGTTGTAACTATTTTGTTGTCTCAAAAGTGTAACCGCCTGGATCTCTCAACAAGGTTTCCCACCTCTTCAGCTAAGTAAAAATTTCCCAGGAAGCAAAGCAGCTCTGTTCCCACCAGAATCAGAAACAAGCTGTTCCTGCAGGGTCCAGCTTTATCTCTAGCCATAACCTCAGACTTAAGAAGCCTGCCCGGCTCACACAAAGAAGGAAGTATAACAAAGGGCAGAGAGCAAAATAGCCTCTACCTTGAAATTCAAATGGGTCTTAGAATCTCCTGGTCACAACTCACATAGACAGCACTTTAAGACTTACAGAGTGCTTTCCATCATAATAGCCCTGCTAGCTAAAAAGCATGGTCATTCTCCCTTAGACAAATCAAGAAACTGAGGATCAGAGAGGTAAGTAAGATCAAAGTCACAAATAATAAGGGTCAGAGCCAGCATTTAAACCCATGTTCTTTCTTCTATTTGGTGTTGATTCTGACTTTTGCTCTAACAAGTTGATGGTCAGCAGGCAGCTAATTCCAAAATGGCGCTCACATTAGTAATCACTCACAACTCAACTTTCTGGACTTTTCTTCTTTTCCCTGCTTCTCCTCCTGAACAATCTTACCTTCTCATCCAAGAGAAATCTCTACCTTGAGACCCCATTCTCCTGATTGATAACTACCTAGCCTGAACCACTATTTCAGGAGATGCTCCAGTCATGCTTCACTCACGACTTGACCATTGTGACTTCTCCTCTTTGCTAACTGCCTTTCCTCTCCCTTGCAAGTATTCCCCCACCACGCTCTTTCTTTATGTACTGTCTCCCCCACCAACCCCTTCCATTTAAATGTAAGCTCCTTGAGGGGTAAGGACTTTATGGCTTGAATTTATTTGTATACTTATCACTTAGCACAATGCATATAATAAATTCTTAAATTCTTTCTCAGTCTCTATTTTTCTCTCTGTGTGTTTGTGTCTGTCTATCCATCTGTTTGTCTGTCTCTAACATCAATTTCTTTTTGTGTGATATTATTTGGTGCACCTCCCAACTCATTATGTGTGTGTATATATATACATGCATATACATATATACACACATGCATATATATGTATATACACATGCATACCTAGCATACATATGTATATATGATTTTATAATATATACATATAAACTATACCATCTATATATTGAGGTTTTTGCATTAAATATCTATGTATGTATATCTCTATAGCTATATACACATAAATGTATATATATGTATATATTTTAATATATATTTTATATGTATATATTTTTTAATGTCTGGGCAATTAAAGTTTACAACTGTCACCCACATACCTATGTGTGTGTGTGTGGGTGTGTGTATACATACACACACCCATACACACACATATATATTCATAGGATTTAAGACAAAGGCAAAGAGTAAGTTTTTGTGAATGGGAGAAATGAAAAAAAACAGGACAGGTTGTGGTTAGAAAATAAAGCTTCTATGTTTACCATCTTTGAATATTGCAATCTTTTTGATAGTGTGGCCTAAGGTTTGTGGATGAAGTGGGGCAAAGGAGGAGATCATTGGAGTTGAGGTTTCTGAGGAATTGTATAGTTAGGATATTTGAGGCATCATCAGTTTGAATATTGAAGTCACTGAAGATGACAGTCAGAGATGAAGTTAAGAAGAAAAATCGGCAGAATACCTGGGAGCTTGTTGATAATAGCAACAATAGGGAAGGGGTGATACAAATGGATGCTTGATCTTCAAAGGAGGCAAGGGTATTAAAGGGTAGAGGCAAAGAGATATTCTAGAAGCAGCAACTGGAAGAAAGGAGTATATGCCAACCACTCTATGTCCTATGAGTTAGGCTAGATAGCATAGAGAATAGCTGGAATGTAGGAAGGGAAATAACAATAGAGATGCCCAGAAATTTACAGAAGACAAAATCCAAGAAAGAAACCAGCAATAAAGTACCAGCCTAAGATGTCTGTATACAACTTTTGAGGGAAAAGAAAGGTAAACTAGAGATTCCTAACTCAAAAAGGGAAATTTGACCTCACAGAAATCCCTGAGACTTGGTAGAAGGACATGTGACTAGAATATCACCTTGGTAGGGTATGTGCCTTATTCAAAATGGAAAAAAAAAGTAAAAGTGGATTGTAAAATAAGTAATGGCACATACTAAGATACTATGTTCATATGAGGAAATCCAGGAGCAAAAGAAAAGAAGCAGTGAAGAGAGCATTTGGGTAAATAATAATAAAAGCAAAAAAGGAAGCAATATTGTCATCAAAATATACAACAGACTACCTGGACAGAAGGAGAAAGTAGATGAGGAGTTCAATAAATGGAGGCATGATGTATTAGTGATGAGGAACTTTATTATCTGAACATCTGCTGGGTTCTTTGTCTAAGGAGAAGTAGCTAATAATTTCTTGGCTTCCCTAAATAATAATTTCATCATTCAAAAGGTGGAAGAAGCAACAAGGGGAACTGTTATTGTGGAACTGGTTCTCACCAAGAAGGAAAAACTGGGATAAAGTTTCTGGGATGAAATTGATGGGAACCTTAGGGTGAAATGATAATTGCATCTAGAATTTGGACAGAGGAGAGGAAAGTTGGGCACAGTCCGATACACCCCCACAATTTGGGAAGAGCAGATTTCAAAACATTCAGAGAAATGATATATAAAATCTTATGGACTAAAATTCTGCAAGAGAACCTCAGCAGGGAGTGATAGGAAGGTCTCAGGAATGAAATTCTGAAGACACAAAAAGTAACAATTCTATTGAGTTAGAGAAGGGTGAGTCCTCTAAAGAGAACAAGATGGAATGAACAACCAACTTAGATTTTTTTTAAAGACACATATGAAATATGGAGCAAAGACAGGTAAAGTAGGTTGACAGCAAAAGTATGGCATAGTCCTGTGAGAGATTATTCAGGAGCATTAAATCTCAGAATGAAAGACCTATTAAGTACTTTGTAGAGGGGGGAGAAGTAACTATGTTGGGCAAAGGAAAGTCAAATGAAGGGTAGAACTGCCACTACAGTAGGTAGGATAGTGAGAGCAACTAACAAAAAGAACAAAAGAAATAATTCAGCTCTTCTTTTCCTTCTATTTTCTATGCCAAGGAGATAAATCTTTAGTCTGGAAAGCACAAAAAAATAAAAACTAATAAAGGGTAGAGGGGGAGAATTCAACGCAAGTCATTAGAGAGCGTTTAACTGTCCTTGATGCATTCAAATCATTTGTCCTACACATATTGCATTCCCAAGTGCTGAAGGAACTAGTAGATACAATTGCTGAGCTTTTCAATAAATATTTCTTAAACAACCATCATATGCAAGGAACTGGACTAGGTACTCATAGCACAAAGGCATAACAAAAAATAATCTTTCCTTTCAAGTAACTTACATTCTACTCGGGGGTGGGGAGGAAGCTGGGAGAGAATCTTTTAAAGACTTTGGTTAATGGAAGAAGTGCTTAGCACTGGAGAAGGGCAAATAGCATCACAATGCTTTTTTTCTTTTTAAAGAAGAGGAGAAAAAAGAGATGAGTTTGGAAAGTATAGGTGAATAAGTTGATTTCAAATCCTTGTTGAGTTCTAAAATTATTAAAGGAATGGCTAGTAAATATCTTAAAAAGGAAGAGAACTATGTAAGAAGCAGTACAACTTCATCAAGAATAGGTCAAGTTAGAATATCTTGTTTACTGTACTATATTATGGAAATGCTTGTTTTATTCCAAAAATTAAAAATAAAATAAATTTTAAGAAATAATAATCTTTTTTCTTTTTTTAACAGAAATATTAGACTGATAGATCAAAGGGAAGTTAGAAGTATAGTCTACCTAGATTTTAGCAAATCATTTCAAAAAGTCTCTTATAATATACTTATTAAGATGGACAGATATGGGCCCATTGATACATTTAGATGGATTCAGAGTTATTTGAATGAGTGGCTGGACTCAAAGAGTAGTCATTAATGGTTCAATGTCAGCTTGGAAGGATGTCACTAATAAAATAACTGTACTGCTCCTATTCAGTTTTAACATTTTTAACAATGACTTGGATAAAGGCATATATAACATCCTTATCAAATTTTGAGATGACCCAAAACTAGTTCCCATTAGACAGTGAGCTTCTTGAAAGTAGGCACTGTGTTACATGTAATTGGGAAAGAAAATAAAATACTAAATTTAAAAAATAAACTTTATCTGGGATTGTAAAAAAAAAGAAAGAAAGAAAGTAGGAAGTGTTTTTGCCTTTCTGTGTATCTCTAGTACTAAGCACAATGCTTGGCAAATGGTAGGCACTTAATAAATGCTTTACTTGACTTGATTTGATTTCACTAGAAGGCCTAGGTGATATATTAAATGACAGGATCAGCATTCCAAAAAGGCTTAGGCTAGAATAGCCCAGAAGGTAACCAGGATAATGAAGTATCCTGCCATACCAGGTTCAGGTGAAGAAACCAAGGATGTTTAGCCAAGAGAAGACTTCCAAGGTGCAGGGTAGATGGTATAGCTATCTAATAGTTGAAGGACTGATAGAGCTATCTTGAACTATCTGAACAATTGTTACGTAGAAAAAGGATTAAAATTTAAATTTTTTCATATTTGGCCCCAGTAGGAAGGCCTAGGAACAGTGGGTACAAGTCATGGAAAGGGAGATTTAGGCTTAATATTTAAAAAACTGCCTAAAAATTAGAGCCCCCCCAAAAGTGGGATGGTCTGCTTAGAAGAGTGGGCTCACCTGATTAGAAGTCTTCAAAGAAAGACCAGATCGTTTATAGAGAAGTCTAGTTCATGTACAACTGGCCTTCCAACTCCAAGATTCTATGATTGTGAGTCTGTGAACAGGAGTGGCAAGAATGGGCTTAGTCAGTCAATAAATATTTATTAAGTCCTACTACGTGCCAGGCGCTGTGCTAAGACTAGGGATACAAAGAAAGTCAAAAGATAGCCCCTGCCCTTAAGAAGCTCACAACCTAACGAGGAAGAAAACATACAAACAATTATGTAAAAACTAACTACATCCAGGATAAATGAAAAATAATCAACAGAGGGAAGGTACTAGAATTAGGAGGAATCAGGAGAGGCTTCCTGTAGAAGATGGGATTTTGGCTAGGACTTGAAGGAATCCAGGGAAGCCAGGAGGAGGAGATGAAGAAGGAGAGAATTTCATGCATAGGGGACAGCCAATGAAAATGCCTGAACTAGGGAGAAGGAGTCTCTCTCATTCATGAAATAGCAAGGAGGCCTCTGTCGCTGATGAAGAGTGTGTGAGGGGTAGAGGGTAAGTCATAAGATGACTGGAAAGGTGCCGGGAGGTGTTTACATTATGAAGTACTTGGAACACCAAACAGAGGATTTTATATTTGATCCTGGAGATGACAGGGAGTCATTGGAGTTTACTGAGTAGGGTGGTGACATGGTCAGACCTGCACTTTAAGAAAATCACTTTGACAGCTGAGGGTAGGATGGATTGGAATGGGAAAAGATTTGTGTCCAGCAGACCTACCAGCAGCCTATTGCAATTTTCTGACCATAAGGTAATGGAGGACTGTATTAGGTTGGTAGAGAGTGTCAGGGGAGAGAAGGAGGTATACTTAAGAGATGTTAACAAAGGTCAAATCAATAGGCCTCGCAACAGATTGGATATGAGTGGTGGTGGAGGGAGTAGTGTGAACAGCTGAGGATGATGCTTAGGTTTTAAGCCTGGGGGACTGGGAGGATGGGGATGTCCTCAATAGTAATAAAGAAGTTTGGAGGGGGAAGGAATTGGGAAGAAAAATAAATGAGTTCCATTTTGGACGTGTTGAATTTAAGATGTCTACAGGACATCTAATTCAAGATGTCAACCTTAAGCAGCTACTTAATAAATACTTATTGAACATAAAGGAGGAGTTGAAAGAAGAGCTGTCAGACAGTGCTGGGCTTAGCAAAGATAAGGCAGATAAGCTTAGTTTAGTTTGTCTTAACTTCTGTTCTTAATTCTGACAAGTATTCTAAAGGTGGCTTAAGGAAGTCACTGAATCTGTCCACTTCCTTATCAGTAAAAAGATACTCGAGATGTGGGGGAGTATCTAGATCTCCTGGATCTAGGTTTTATATAAGACAAGAGAAAATAGGATAGAGGTCTTAACTTTAGTGAAAAAAAGATTACCTCTTACTTTGTGACCAGAGAGGAACAGAAAGTGTGGAATGATGTTGAGAAGTATTAAGCAAGGAAAGAAGGCTAAAAGAGCTCCTAGTGGGTGGTTTCAGTCTTCTGCATAATGTAAGAAGCTATGTTAATTGTAGGGTTGAGGGCAGGAGGAGTGAAGAGGAAATAAGAAAAGTTTTTGAATAGACACTGTCAGGAATGAGGTATGGCATTGATAAGGGTAGAGCTGAAGGATTGCTGGGCCCATAGGAAGTTATGGGACAAATTTGTCACAGGTGAAATCAGCTCATTTTTGCAATTTTCCTCTAGTAATGATCACCAGCCCTAGAATAAGAATAGAGTAATAAAACGATGGATCTAAAAGAAAATGATGGATCTTTTCCCAAGACAAGGATTTGTGGGCTGGTCAATAATTACAGAAGGTTGGGGAGCAAGTGATCTAGGGTAATAGTTAAAGAAATATTAAAGTGTCTCCACACAGGGTCAGGGTTAGGAATAGAGGCAAGTGAAGCCATAGTGTCAGACTAGGAGAATGAAGATGGGTCAAGGTATGGGAGGTCCCAATAAGGGTGAAAAGTAGATTCCATATGAGTGATGAGGGAACAGGAAAGAATGAAAGAACAGGTGCCTACGGTCTGAGAGTAAAATTTCAAATTCCAGCTTCTAGAGGTGGTTTGATTCTGAGATGGTGACATCCAATACATGACCATGGTGATATATGAATGAAGTGTGATGAAGGAGATTGTTAGGGACAAGGATTAGGAATCTTGAGGTTGTTAATGGAGTAATTAGCACGAATATTAAAGTCCATGGAAATTATGGCAGTGATCAGGGTAGAAAGAAAGACTTTGAACCATGTACTGGAGTTACTAGTGAAGTTTGGGAAATGAACTCTAAGTGGATGACAGCAATAAGACTCAGGAGATGGTGAGTTAAATGGACCCCAAAAGTGATCATTAAGACATAGTAGGGGAATGTTCGGGAAGAAGTGGGAATCAAATCTACAGGCCCATCTTTCCTTCTGGTCCTTTGAATCAATCAGAGGTACAGAAGAGCTATCCTCTAATAGAGAGAATTGCAAGGGATATGATATCCTCAGGGGCAAGCCAAGTTTTGGTTGAAGTGATACAGCATAAACACTGTTGCTTGAAAAGCTCAAGCATGTATCAAAATTTATTTATAACAGAACAAGGTTCTCCAAAGAATATAGTTAGCAGATCAGTGAAATGAGTCAAGGTAGAACTTATTATAATGGGCCTAACTGATTTGGGAAGTGTTATTGTAGGTGTAGTTTACATATAAGGTAGTGAGATTGAATGACCAAGATTAGTAAGCCAATTCTGTAGGAGGTAGAATGGTATGGCATGTTTCATTCAAATAACTCTAATATTAATAATAATAGCTAACATTTATATAGTGCTTATTATGTGCCGCACTGTGCTAAACATTTTATAATCTCATTTGATCCTCACTACAACCTTGAGAGGTAAAAAATATTGTTATATCCATTTTACAGATGAGGAAACTAAGGTTAAGTGCCTTGCCCAGGGTCATACAACTAGTTAGTGTCTGAGGTAGGGTTTTAACTCAGTTCTTCCTGATTCCAGATTCAGTGCTCTATTGCTCTACCTAGCTGCTCCTGAGTATTAGTGCTAATGCTAATGCTAATACTAATACTAATACTAATACGCAAAGGGACTCCACAATCCTTCTTCAATCAATCAACAGACATGATTATGTTTTTTTTAATATGTAAAGAAATTTGCTTATCTTTTCAATTTGGTCAAGAAGGAAATAATATAATTAGTTTACCATATAAGCTAACCTCAAATCTTAGAAATTTAAATAATGGAAAAACCTCTGCAATTGTTCACTCAAATAGTAGAACAGGTCACTGGTGAATGACCCTAAATTCAGAGGGAATTGCTCTGAGTTGGGATAAAAGAGAGTTTCTCTCTCTCTCTCTCTCTCTCTCTCTCTCTCTCTCTCTCTCTCTCTCTCTCTTTCTCTCTCTCTCTCTCTCTCCTTCCCTCCCTCCCTCCCTCCCTCTCCCTCTCTCCTTCTCCTCTTCTCCATTGATCATATCATGGTAGAGAAGAGACCAGCAGGAGCTGAGACACTCAGCTAATGGCAGAGAAATTTACTAAGGGCAAACATATAGTCACCTGAGAAAGGAGAGGCTGTACTCAGGAGCAGAGAGAGATACACCAAAATAAACATAAATGACTATGGACAGAGACAAATTCGAGATACCAAAGGGCAAAGAGACGTTCAAGAGGAGTGACCAAGGAATTAACAGAAGAGAATGGACTCAGGAAAGGACTTCCAATAACCAAGAGTTGCATTCACCCTTGGGCCACACATTCTCTGCATGTATGCCTCACTCCTATCATATTCTGGGGGCCATCACCAGTTGTCCTGACCTCCAATGACTCTGGAGGAGCTAATACCTGGTAACTGTGCACAACCCCGCCTCACTTAAATCCAATTCACTTGCAAGTCAAGACATCACCCTCCTGATGTCATTAGTCCCCTTCAAGAACGAAGGACGAACAACACCATCGTATTCTACATTAAAACCCACTTTTCCCCCAGCTATGTGTGTTCTTGGAGGAAATTGTTCCCCAGGTTTGGGTTCTGGTTTTTTGGGGTGTGGATATGTTTTGTACCAACTGCTCTTACTATGCTCTTAGTAAATATACCCTTTATGAAAACAAATTGTCTGGCTGACTGTCAATGGAAAGTACACCGGTGGGCATTAGGAGCAATACTTCTAGAATTGCAGTCCCTCAAGGCTACCCCTTGAACCCTAGGAAGTAAATAGTACTTACTTCTCTGGGGACTCCCAACCTGTGAGTTCAAGGGGGCGCTATACTGGTACTTTTACTAACAATAATAACAATAGAAAGGCACAGTGCTGGGCTCAGAGTCCTGGGCTTAATCAGTAAGACCTGGGTTAAAATCCAAATTCTGAGACTAGCTATGTGACAATGAGCATAAATGACTTAACTTCCATGTGCCTCAAGGAATTTTCCAGGACCTAATCTATTGTCATAAAGAAGTTGTTATTGGGATTGATTGAGACAGCTCTCACACTGATGCTCCCCAAGTACAGGAAATCTCATCTTTTTAATCTACTTGAGTATCAACATAGTGGAAGGGAAGCTGTGTACTTGAACTTTAAATCAAGAGAGAACAAAGTTCAAATCCCACCTAGAACATAAAACTATCTGTAAGACTACTGAGAAAGTCACTTAAACTCCCTAAGCCTGAGTTTCTTCTTCTAAAAAATTCAATAAATGTGGGGCAGCTAGGTGGCGCAGCAGATAGAGCTCTGCCCTTGGAGTTAGGAGAACCTGAGTTCAAATCCAGCCTCAGACACTACTTATTAGCTGTGTGAACCTGGGCAAGTCACTTAACCCCAATTTCCTCAACCCCCCCCCCAAAAAAATTCAGTTAATAATAGCTATAGTGCCTACCTACCAGGATAGTTATAAAGATCTGAAGAGATCATGTGTGTAGAGCTTTGTATGGGAAACAAATGGGGCAATTTTGTCACTGTGTTCAATTTAATGTAAATTTCATTGTTCATTGTATATTGAAATGTTTGTGTTTGTTGGCCGATGTTAAGTTCATAATTAAAGAAAACTTTTTTGGTTGTTTTTTGGTTAGACAATGGGGTTAAGTGACTTGCCCAGGGTCACAGAGCCAGTAAGTGTTATGTGTCTGAGGCCACATTTGAACTCAGGACCTCCTGAATCCAGGACCTGTGCTCTATCCACTGAGCCACCTAGCTGCCCCCTAAAAAAGGACATTTTAAAAATAGTTCTATAAACCTTAAAATGTTATATAAATGTCAGCTTTTACCATAACTTAAAGAACTGATACCTAGCAGAGTTAATATACCCCCCAAATTTGTGATGGAACTTGGAATTCTAGTTTTTTGAAGTCCCTGAAGGTAAAATAGCAGGGGTGTGCTGAGAACCAGACAATTACATTTTCAGATGATGCAGATTAAAATGAAAAGTGTATCTGGCAAGTATTTTTTAATAGAGCTGATTGTTAAACATTTACCAGCATACCACTGAATAATAATAATAATAACAGCTGATATTTACACAGTATTTTAAGGGTTGCAAACATTTTACATATATTTTCAGTTCAATTCAACAAACATTTATTCAGCCCTTACTTTGTTACAGGTACTCTGCTAGGTAATAGAGATAAAATACAAAAATGGAATAGTCCCTGCCCTTAGGAAGCTCATATTCTACTGAGGGGATCCCAGGTGCACACAAGTACGTAAATAAAAAGTAACAATAATGCTATGATATAGAATAATTGTTACAAGGGTGACTCTGGGTAGGTGATGGAAGAGGGATATATTTGAAAACAAAGATGATGTAAAAACAAGATTAATAAAAACCAAGATTTTCTAGGCTACATTAAAAAAAATGTATGGACTTGCTCCTCTGTAGAGAGGTAGGAGTAACAGAGAACATTCTTCTCATTTTACTAATGAGGAAACTGAGTCTCAGAGAAGTTGTGTGACTTACCTATGACTACACAGTGAGCATAGCAGGATTCAAACAGAATTCGGATTTCCTGACACCAAGTTCAGTGTTTTTTATATCCAATTTTCTTCTTTAAAGTCTGTGGGGTTCCCAACAGGAGACAGCCAGCCAATGTGAAGCAAATGCATAAATTTATAGCTATACCTTGAAATTACTCCTGCTTTGATCAAATTCTTACACACCTTGGGTATTGAAATTTCACACGTTCTGTCTATTGTGGAAATTAAGTAATGTTGTGATTAATATCTTTAATCTTACTTATTAGAAACCAAAGTTTCAGAGATCTCAAGACATCAATTCCTTCTTTTCATCTCTTAAAGGAGCTTAATAAACTTAAAATGGATTTAAGTAACAAAAATAGAAACTAAAGAAGGGTTAATATGGGGTAAATTATAAATCTTAATATTCAATTTTTTAGGTTTCTCTCAATTATTTATAATTGATTTTTTAAATATGGATCAGGGTTAGGGGCTGCAGAAAGACAGGCCCACTTATATGCTGTAGCTAGAGCTATGAATTATTCTAACCATTCTATAAAGCAACTTGACTTATGTTTAAAAAAACAATGACTGAAATGGCCATGCCCTTTGACCCAAAGGTCTTACTGCTAGGTATATATCCCAAGAAGTTTAAAAAAAAGAAAGGTCCCATGTACCTCAAAATTTTCATAGACACATTTTTTGTTAGCAAAAGACCAGGAACAAAGTATATGCCCATTGATTGGGAAATGGATGAACAAATTGTGGTATATTAATATAATAGAATACTGCTGTGTGATAAGATGACAAATACAATGAACGAATTCAGTGATGTATGTTAAGAGTTTCATAAACTGATGAAGACTTAAAGAAGCAGAACTGAAAAAATAAGCAAGTTTAACCCCAAATTAGAGCCAGGAAAATATACTTGCCTTCCAGCTCTTTGCAGAGGTGGGACATTAGGGCTATGGACTTTTGCATATATAGTACTATCAGACCTGGTTGATGCATTGGTTCGTTTTGCTAAACTGCTTCTTTTCCTCTTTTTTTAATCTTTCTTCTAACAGTGACCCTGAATAGGTAGTAGAAAATAAATATATTTTAAAATAATGATGATACAAAAATAAGATATCAATAAAAATAATATTTTCTAAGACACATTTAAAAATAAAACATGCAGAGTTGGTCCTCTTGGTAGATAGGTGGCAACTATGGATGGAAAAATGCTGTCTACACTGTCAGATACAGTCAAGTCTGTTGTTTTTGATGAATTATTTTCTTTCCAAGGGAGGGTCTATGCAGAAAAAAGGTAGTGGGAAATTACTAAGGCACAAAACCCTCAAAATTATATTAAAATTATTTTTTAACTTTGAAAAAAATCTATCTTTACTCTCATTAAAGTCTGAATCTAGGGGCAGCTAGGTGGTGCAGTGGATAGCACCAGCCCTGGACTCAGGAGGACCTGAGTTCAAATTCGACCTCAGACACTTGACACTTACTTGGTGTGTGACCCTGGGCAAGTCACTTAACCAACCATTGCCTAGCCAAAATAAAATAAAAATAAACTCTGAATCTAAAGTGACCAAGGAGGCAGTATACTCATCCTGGGGGGGGGGGGTTCCTTTTTTTAGTTTGGGCCAACCCGCAGCTAACAGACATTAGTAGACATTTGTTAAGCTCCCTAGACTATTCAGGGGAATACAGAGTGTTTAGAGAGGCATAATAAAAAAATAGTCTCAGTTCCTATACTCAAGAAGTTTCCCCATCTGTGGTAGTTATTGTATAAAAAGCCATCAACCAAAATAGTTGATCCTGTGTGTCTGGGGCTCCAGTGTGTTAAGATAGAAAAAGTATTGTGTGTGAGCCAGGGGGCCTGAATTATGGAAATCACTGGCTGATAACTCAAAATCACTTAATGTCTCTGTGTTTCTCATCTTTAAAGGCACAATATCTTACATATGTATAGCATATCCCCTGGGGCCATTCCCCAATTCTCACTATACTGTCAGGTTATACTGATCTCTGAGGACCTCCACAGGTCTCACATTCTATGATACTGTGAAAATCCTTTTATTAATGTCCTCTAAAAGAATGACTGACATCTTCTTAGGATTCTAGGGGCAACCCTGAGGGTTTGGGGGGGGGGGGTTAGTATCATTTCTCATGAGCCCCCATCAAGTGTGCTCCTTCATTATCATTTAACTAATCAAGCTTTATCAGTTTCTACAGATATTCTCTGAGAAGCTGTACCAAGAACATTTGTTACAGAAACATGCCCCCAGACTAGTGGTACACCCTCCCCTTGCACACATAATATCCCTGGAGGGAAGAGTAGGCTTAGAAAACACATGTAATCAAAAGGTCAATTTCTAGCTCCTGGTTACTAGAAGTTTTTTTCTTTCTTGGTTCATGAAGTTCCTCTTAGGTATAGCTCTCTGCTGAGCTCCAGCAGTAGAATCCTGAAGTTGCCTTTCTCAGCGAGTCTAGCTCATCCTTGGTGTTTCTCAACCTCTTCCATGCAGATGTTGCCATCAGTCACTGCTGTTTTGGGGCCACTGCTACTGACACCTATGAGAAATCCAGATCTTTCAAAATTCATAAGGGCAAAACTTGGTCAATGGCAGGGTAGAAGAGAGAGAGAGAAACTCAATTCTTCTTTCCCCAGGTATCCTTCACCAATGGATTCAGCCATCACTCAATTAATCTGCTACTAAAATTCCAATTTTGAACTGGCTTGCTATGTCAAAAAAACATAGGTCTAGAGGTGTGTCTAATTCAGCCAATCATAAGAAATTTCCTAAATGGCATCATCTGTCTATTTCTAAGGATCAAAGCCTTTCACTACTTCTAAATTGATTAACAACTTGTTTGTACCTACTTCATGCTCCTGATTGATTGCTGAACTTTCTGAGATCACATTTACTGGTATGGGGGAGAAGGGTCTACTCAGATCCTTACATAGCCCATTAAGTCTACAAAGGACTTTCTACTCACTGCCATGACCACCCTATGGGACAGGTCTGGCTGGTATTATAACCCCTCTTATATATTAATAAACAGAAATTAAGGGGGGTGGGGGGGAAGTTGGATGGGGATTAAGTGACTTATCAAAGGTCACCCAGCTAGTAAATGACAAAGCCAGGGCCTGAATCTAGATCTTTTCCAAGGTTCTCTGCTTCTCATAAAGATGCCCTACACTATCTGCCTTATACACAGATTGTTGTGAGGTTCAAATTTGATACTTTTAAAAAAAAATTTAAATTTTTCAAAAAAATTTTAATTAATTTATTTTGAATTATCAACAATCACTTCCATAAGCTTTCGAGTTTTAAATTTTTCTTCCCCTCCCTCCCATCTCCCAGCATGCAATCTGATATAGGCTATACATATATATTCCTATTAAACTTATTTTCACATTAGTGATATTGTAGGTAAGAATTAAAGAATTAAGAATTAAAACCAATGGGAGGAACCACCAGAAACAGGAAACAAAACACAATAGAAGGGTAAAAAAAGCAAATAGTATGCTTCGATCTGCATTTAAACTCCATTGTTCTTTCTTTGGATGTGGATAACATTTTCCATCACGAGGCCTCTGGAGATGTCTTAGATCCTTGTATTGCTGAGAAGGGTTAAGTCTATCAATATTAGTCATCTCACAATGTGGCTGTTACTGTGTACAACGTTCTCTTGGTTCTGCTCACTTCACTCAGCATCAGACCATACAGGTCTTCCCAGGTTTTTCTGAAGTCTGCCTGCTCATCATCCAATTTGACATTTTAAAAAGCACTTTGAAAGATCTAGAGAGAGTTAAGTGACAATAAGGTCTTCTTATTACTGGAAGGAGCCCTTACCCTGGCATGATTTATGACAGGGGCATGAGAGTATCAGGTTAAGGCAGGAATACTTACTTCAAAAGCCCTGGGTTTAAATTTATATCACTGACTTTAATCCTAAACTTCTAATCCCAATTCTGTTCATTATCTAAATGGCTTTAGCAAAAGGAAAGAAAAATTTTTATCTATATTTTCCCATTTGTAAAATAAACACAATTTTTTCAGCATTTCTCTATCATAGTATGATCATAATATGACAGATTTTGAGCTAGAAAGAACCTTAGAGATCATCTAATTCAACCCCCCTCATTTTATACATGAGACAACTTTGGTTTATCCTGGTCACACAGGTAGTCAATGACAAAGGTAGGATTTGAACACATGTCTCTTTCTACTATACAACAGATTGAGCATGTGCCTGTATATGAAGTGTATGAGAGAGATAGAAAGTGAAAGAAAAACAGAATATGAGATATCATATTCTGTATTATGGTCTCTATACTCTAAATATAGAAAATAAGTATGTGTAAAGGCAAGGTAATATTGTTCCAGAGGACTGAAGAACATTTTCCTTTTGTTCAAACTTCTAAGCAAAGCTTCAAAGGTGAGTTTCATTGGAATAATAAAATTTACAAGACTTGCAGAACTAGTCACATCTTGCAGAGAATTATTTTGGGGAGGGGCCTATGCAAGAAGGGTAATAGCTGGGTGTTTTCATTTTCTAAATAAATCTTTGGACCTGATGACACTCAATTACTTGTTCTGGAACCATCTTCCTTCTGTCTGAGGTCTAGCATCAGTTATTAAATAGTGACCACTTTCCTGAAAATCCAGCAGTCCATATTGGAAGTGAGTACCTGAACTTGAAGGCAATCAGAAAGGAAAAACCATGTAGACTTTGTATCTAGCAAGATGCACCCCATATTTAAGCCCCAAATAAAACCAATGTCAGCAAACAGTAATGCCTGAGAAAGATGTTTACAAGGCAAGGTACTATATTTATCAGATACAGCTGTTCAACAAACTCACACAAAATGGCTCTGAGATTTCAGCTGCATTTGTATCACTTTTTTCAGGATAGTCATATTTGGAAGACTACAGGCAAATTAAAAATGGAACAATCACTAAGTTAAAGAGTCATAACTCACTCATCTTTATTTTCCACCTCCTTCTCCTCACTGCTACCCACACAACGAAAAACACACCTTGCCCAAGGAATGGGGAAGAAAGCTTGCCCTCCTCCTCATATAAAGATATGTTGCTATAGGGTGAGGCAATGTTCTGTTCACTGCCATGGCAGGAGGGGCCCAAAAGGGTGCGGTATGACCTAGCCTGGCAGATGGCCAAGAGCTGGGGAGTGGGAGCTGTCCCAGTACCAACATGACACATTAGATGCCACTGAAAGAGAAATTCTTTTTAGCATTATCCTGAACCGACCTTTGACAAATGGGAAAACAGGTGCCATTTGCCTTTGGTGCTCTTTCACGGAACCATGCACTCTTGGCCTTTCAGAACTCCTACCCTGCCTCCCAGCAGCATGGCTCTCATGCCCCCAAATATCAGACAGCCAAAGTCCTCTAATCTGGCCTCCCTCTGAGCACTCCTCTATCCTCCAGAATGAGTCAGCTTAGCCACCAAAATTCCTGTTTCTTCAGTGCTCTGATCTGAGCTAGCAGTTAAGAAGAAATATAACAGACTAATTCACGATGAGGTATAAATAATTAGTAATAACAATCCAATCTGTTACTTTTCCAGGGAAAATTTTAAAGAGGATATTTGGAGACATAAGAACTTAATTCCAAAGGAATAGTGCCATTGAAATAACCTTGCATTAGTCATTCCCCAACCAACAAATGGTCAAAGAATATGAACAGGCACTTTTCAGAGGAAGAAATTAAGGATATCTATAATCATATGAAAAAATGCTCTAAATCACTATTGATTTGAGAAATGAAAATTAAAACAACTCTGAGGTACCACCTCACACTTATCAGACTGGCTAATATCACAGAAAAGAAAAGTGATAAATGTTGGAGAAGATGTGGGAAAACTGAACACTAAGGCATTATTGGAGTTGTGAACTGATCCAATTACTCTGGAGAGCAATTTGGAACTATGCCCAAAGGGCAACCAAACTCTGTATACCCTTTGATCCAGCAATACTACTACTACATCTTTATCCCAAAGAGATCATAAAAAAGGGAGAAGGACCCACATGTACAAAAACATTTATAGCAGCTCTTTTTGTAGTGACAAAGAACTGGAAATTGAGGGGATAACTATCAATTGGGGAATGGCTAAAGAAGTTGTGGCATACGAATGTAATGGAATCCCATCATATAAGAAATGATGGGGGCAGCTAGGTGGCGCAGTGGATAGAGCACCCGCCCTGAAGTCAGGAGGACCTGAGTTCAAATCCGACCTCAGACCAAATACTAAACACTTACTAGCTGTGTGACCCTGGGCAAGTCACTTAACCCCAATTGCCTAAAAATAAAAAATAATAATAATAAAGAAATGATGAGCAGGCAGATTTCAGAAAAACCTGGGAAGACTTACATGAGCTGATGCTGAGTGAAGTGAGCAGAACCAGGAAAACACTGTACACAGCAACAGCAACATTATGAGATGATTAACTGTGATAGACTTAGCCCATCTTAGCAGTACAATGATCCAAGACAATTCCAAAAGACTTGTGATGGAAAATGCTAACCACATCTAGAGAAAGAACTATGGAATTTGAATGCAGATCAAAGCATACTATTTTCACTTTTTTTGTTTTTTCTTTCTCATGATTTATCCCTTTTGTTCTGATTCTTCTTTCACAACATGACAAATGTAGAAATGTTTAACATGATTGTACATATATAACCTATATCAGATCGCTTGCCGTCTAAGGGAGGGAAAAAATTTGGAACTCAAAATTTTCAAAAATGAATGTTGAAACTATCTCCACGTGTAATTGGAAAAAAAGTAAATATTACTATTAAGAAAAAAAAAGAAATAACCTTGCATTTAAAGTCATAGGACCTGAGTTAGAATCCAGGCTCTTCAATGTCTTTTTTGTGTGACCTTGGGAAAGGCACTTAACCTCTGTGACATTGTTTCCTCATCTGAAAAAGGAGGGGTTTAAATTATGTGCCCTCTGAGATCCCTTTCAGCCCTAAATATATGATACTTTTCTAGTGGTAGAATTTGAGGCAGTATGTGAAAGGTGGATTGGGGAGATTTCTTGATGTTTTTCCAATTATATCATGTAGGTAATTGCTTACTCCACCAAATAAAAACCTGGGGTGCAATATTCCCCTTAAGTTTCTGGAATGGGGTGGAAGAAACCAGTCATTGGAGACCCGGTCCTTAGAACACACACAATATGCTCGGCCTGCTATCAACTCACCTGGAGGCTTTCAGAAATAGGGGGTGTGATAGAGGGAATCCTCTTCTCCCGGCTTCAGAATATATGCAAGTATCTCTGTTTGCTGGGGTAGCAACAAAAACCTTTTAATTTGGCTAGTGAGTGTCCATACAAAAGGCCCGAGCACTCAAAAGCTCTCTTTTCCCTGGTGGCTTTCAGGTGAGGAGGAAAGAGAAAGAAATACTGTAAGCTTTGAGGTGGGGGGAGAGTTAGCAGCTATAGAAATGGCAGCAGAGTGCCGCTTACTGACCTACGGTTTCACCATTTCACGGCCATGAATGTGTGGTGTGTCCTCTGTTTCTGTGTCTTTTGGGTGTATTCTTTCCTGATCTGAAGTGAATGAGTATCTAAGATGTAATAGAATGAGAAGCTTCATAATTTCTTCTTCCTCCTCATAAGCCTATGGGGCTGCGGGGGGGGGGGGGAAGGGGGGGGGAGGAGGGGGGGAAGCATATTCATCTGTTGAGCCTTGTGTACACACACTCAGTTCCAGCTTATCAACCAGTTAAAAGACTTTTTGTCACCATACAGTAAGCAAACAGGAAATAGAGGTTACTTGAGTATGCTCTGAAGGACACAGGGCCCCCCCCGCCGCCCCCCCCCCCGCCGCCGGCGGGAAGGACTTGATCATCACGTCATACATTTCTGGAAGCAGGTTTAACAAGTCAACGTGTGGGTTGATACCAGGCAAAGCATTCTATGAATGACCTAAGGTCTGTGTACTCATTGGCAAGTCCCCCTTTATTCCCTACACCTGGTATAATTGTTCCTTGGTTCTCCTCTTCACCTATTGGGTGTTTTATTTCTCCTCCACTCCGTTCTCCTAGTTAAGCAAAGAACAGCACCTGGTTAAAGTATTTGTTGTATAATTGAAACAGCATATGAAAGTGGAAGAGGAAATCCATTTTTATCTACTTTGGCATAAAGTCTATCACTCTAAGTTCAGAAGTAGGAAGCTGCATGATGAGAATTTCTGTGTGCTGAGTAATAAAGTATAACAGGCAATGGCAACAGCATATTTTCACTTGAAGTATCACCAGAAGGAAAGATCTTTTGTCATATGGTCAGATGGTGTTTAGATGACCAAATTAGCTTAAGTATTTTTGAAAGATCATCTTATACATGTGTGTGACAGAATAGTTGCCAATTTAGATTGATAGTCTACTCATAGGAAAATACTTATAATAATGATAATATATGCATATAGAGTTTCATATTTATGTACACATATGTATGTATATATGTATAACAGATACTATAGCTATATTGTGATATATAAAATATGAACTATTTTGTATTGTTATACTTTTATATATTTTATATTTATTTTATATATGTATATATAACATATATTTAATAATATATATTTATATATTTATATTTTATATTTCAAAGCACTTTCATATTCATTATTTCATGTTCCCCACAATTTCCCTGATAAGTAGACAAGACCAACTATTATGATCCCAGTCCTACAAACAGGGAAACTGAGGGACAAAGAAAGTAAGTAACTTGCCTAAAGACAAACAATGTCTGCTCTAGAAGCCGGGACTGCCATTTTGAATCATGGTAGATTTTTCTACCCTAGATCTGAAGACTTTTATGAAAAATTTACAGAATATGAATGACTCAGAGAAACTTGGAAAGACTTGTATGAATTGAGACAGAACTCAGTAAGCAGAAATAAGAGAACCATTTGCATAGTGATTACTATAAATTAAAAGAAAACAACACTGCACTAAAAGATGTTAGAATTCAAATCAATGTCATGGCCAATGAACACCAGAGAACTGATGATGCTTTTCTCCTCTCCTAGAGAGATGGAGGTCTGTGGGTGTAGAAAGAAGTTCATGTTCTCAGACATAGTAAATGTTAGTTTGTTTTTATAAGGGTTGGTTTTGTTGAAAAGGGGGTAGTATTGAAGAAGACATCAGTATTTTTTTAAAGGATCAATAAAACTATTAATAATATATAGACACAGGAAATAGTAATATAATAGGAAAATATATTTATATATAACATGTAATGGGAAAATATGTATTTATATGTATTAGACAATAGGGGAAATTATATTAAAATGATTGGCAGTGGCAGCCCTACAACCTTATATACTTTTGTGGTATTGTCACTCTAAGAAACCATACTGAAAGCTGATTCCTAATCTCCACTGATATCCTTCCAGTTTTTTTTTTCCTTTTACTAGTGGGTGTGTTATATAAGCAATGGGTTTCTCTATACCATCTGGCAAACTGTGTGGGAGAGAGGTGTTACACACTAAGATTATTGGGAGCAATGGTGTCAGTATGACCTAACATTAATACAGATAATAGCATTTCCTTGGCTACTATAGCATATGCTTTTTACTATTCACGGAACCACTCCTAGCGGGAAAGCATTGGATTTGGAGTAAAAGGATCTGAGTTTGAATTCTGACTGTAGTAATTACTAGATATATGACCTTACTGCAACTTCATTTCTTGGGTCTCAGTTTCTCCATCTGTAAAATGAAGGAACTGCACTAAATGACTGGTCTGACTCTGAATCCTGTAATTCTGTGATTTGGATTCTTACTGAAAAAAAAAATCTAATTCAAACTAGTTCTCCGTAATATTTCCTCAATGCCGGAAAACTGTCTGGTTTTGTGAAATGAGTAGTTTCTCATGATACCTCTGTGGCTTCACAGTTTGGTTGGGGTTTTTTTTTTAATGTCAAATCCCTTTTACCCAAATAACTTACTGTTTCTAGAAAACAATTGAGCACTGTTTTCCTGACTCTTAAATCTCATTAACACATTTGGCTTAACACAATTCCAAGACTTCCAGACTGTTTCTGTGGTTGTCTGTATATTGTCCAGTGACTATGCAACTCTGGCTCACCTTCTGAAACTTTTTTTTAAAACATACCAGCCTGAGTGTGAGCATACATACACACACACACACACACACACACACACACACACACACACACACACACACACACACCCTTTTCTCCAGACAAAAACCCAACTCCAAACAAAAAACACACAAAACTCAATATTGTGAAAGCAACTAATTACCTGGAATAATAATTTTTTCAAAATAATAGTAAATAATCCTAGATAAGGACCAGAATATGTTCTGCTCATTTTCATTAGTTTACTAGCATTCTGTGAAGGTAAGCTGTAAAAAATAATAGTCCCAAGGTTAAAAGAGGCTCTGCTAACTTATTATCCAGCACCAGATATCCAGCAGAGAAGCTTGGGTCAGGCCTAACTGGTAGACTGCTTTTGTCCTACTAACACTAAAAACAAATCCTAAAATTTAGATTAGGATTGAATTACATCAAAGCCACGGCTAAACGTGGGCCCCAAAGTCCCCCAGTCAGTGAGGACAAGTTCCGCAGCTCATTTCCCCCAATTTAAGTGTCCCTTTTCATTGTGAGGATGCTAACACGTTCTGACAGACTAGAGAGTTTATGTACATTACAGGGGAAGAGGGTAAAGGGTGAGTAAGAAGAGAGAGGAAAGGGAAGGAGATGAGGGGGTGGGGTGACAACGGGATGTTTGTTTTGGAGGAAACATTCAAGGAGAAATGTCTGGGAAAGATGGGGGAGGGGAGTCTGGGGAAAGGCCAGGATGAATGAGAAGCCATATAAAAATTCCCCAGTGCAAACGCAAGCAGAAATTTCTTTATTTCAGGAACACAATCAAGGTAAAGGTAGAAAGGAAGATAGTGGACTCATTGTGAAGAATCTAGAAGAAACTTATCCCTTACTTTCTCACTGTGCCTTTCTAAGCCTCTGGTCTTAGAATTTCAGAGACACCCAACAGTTTCCCACATATTTTATTCTTTCTTCAAACATATATCGAGTCCTTACTGGGTAAAAGGCACATGTACACAAAAGTGAATGACAGTCATTGCCCACAAGGTGCTTATAATCCAGTAGGCTTGATAAGGCATGTACATATATAATATAAAGGCAATGAAAATTTATAAGAAGTGGATAGGGAAGAACAAAGTACTGAGAGTGCAAAGGAGACAGAATCTGCTTATCATGTAGAAGGGGTGGGGGTGGGATAAGTGGGGAATTGATCCAGGAAAGTTCTTTCTTTGTGAAGTAGCCAACATTTGAGTGGGGCCTTCTTTCACCCAATTTATGCAAGTGCCTTGTGTCCGCATTATCATGGTTACATTAAATTGCTTATCAATTTTTATATGATGTCTTATCCCCCTAATTAGTTGCTAAGCTCCCGTGTCTTATTCATTTTTTATCCTCCACAGAACCCAGCACAGCCCTGTACATAATAGGTGTTTGGTAAATGTTTGTTGATTGCTGAAAAGCTGTGTGGTGAAGACTTTGTGCCCCAGACACCAAGTCTTCAGCAGTTATCTTGCCTTCACCAGCCTGGGAGGGCATCCTCACTTCCCTGCGATGCCATTCCATCATGTCCCAGGCACCTTCTCTGGCCACCCTTATCTCTTCAGTAGTTGTTTTGCCCTAACCTGGGCACCCTCTACTTCCAACAACTCCGACTCCCTCACACTTATTAGCTACACCTAGATGGCTGATGCTCTTGGACAACTCCCAGGCTGAACTCCTATGGATCATGATGACCTACTTGAACTCACTCCTCAATGATTAATACACTCCCACCCCATCATTCTCTCCCATCCCAAAGATTCTGAATTCCAAGCTGCCCTTGTTCGAACCCTTTTCAGTCCCCCAATGACTGCTCACCCCCTACTACCATCACTCAGTAGCCTCTCCTCCTTTGAACTTCATTTATTCTACTTATTACCTAATCAAGATTCTGGTAGTGGTTGTCTACTGACCTGCAGGACTCTTTGCTTCCTTCTCAATGAGTTGAGTTCAGCGTACAGCTCAAAGTCTTTTTTTTCCTCTCCAATTGCTTTTCTATGAGGGGACTTTAACATACAAATTGATACTCCCTCAAACACCTTTTTCTTCCAGTTTCTCAATTTACTCATTTCCCACAACCTACTTTTCTACTTTACTTCAGTTACACACAGAGATGGTCATACCCTTGATGTTGCCATCATCCACACGTGGCCCCTTCCATGTTCATGAACTCTGAAATTCCCTTATCTGATCACAATCTGTTAACATTCCACCCCTCCTTCAGGCTTTCTGCTTCTTCACCTATGACTAGATTCTTTAAGAAAATCTGTGAGAGGGGCAGCTAGGTAGCCCAGTGGATAGAGCAGTGGCCCTGGAGTCAGGAGGACCTGAGTTCAAATCTGGCCTCAGACACATAACACTCATTAGCTATGTGACTCTGGGCAAGTCACTTAACCCCAATTGCCCTCACCAAAAATAAATAAATAAATAAATAAATAAATAAATAAATAATAAAATAAAATCTGTGAGAAAAGGACTAGCTGTAGAGAACTCATCTATCTTGACTCAAAGACTGAGTATATTAAGTAGTCTTTCCAAACACAACAAAGATCCAAATTAAACATGAAAAATTTGATCCTTCTTTTGGATTTGTTTGTACATCAAACACACAAGTAATTGAAAATACTGAATGACTGAAGACACATTTCCCTTTTCTTCTGGATGCTTGTTATCAAGTAGGCACAGTCTATGAGTGCTCAAAATAACAAGATATGATAAAGTTCAAGTTAGGACATTGTCTGTATAAAATTGTCACATAATAAAAGTTTTTCAGTGTGGGGAAGATGATGATTTTGCTGATGATGTCATATTTCTTCTGTGATCTTAAGAAAATTATCCCACTTTGGGAAAGAATATTTCAACAGTATTGAAGTCTGAGAATAATTTATTGGACTATGAAATATCCAGTATTAGAGTCCTTCATGACCTTTGATCAGATTCCCAGGCCACCAGTTCCATTGCTTGACATTCCTAGACTTTGTCTATCCATATCAAAGCTCTTTTCCTCCTGACCCAGATTGGGTCCTTGAGTTCAGAGATCCTACCCATCAATTACCTGTCCCCTCTTTGTGTTTTAACTTCTTAAGGAAGAACATTTTTAAAATATATTTTTTAAACAAGAACAAAAGAGAATATACAAATGAACAAATAATATAACCGAATCAATTAAGATGTCAACCCATTCTCAGACTAAGGTGTATCCCTTACCTTTTTAGTCTAATCCTTAACTAGCCTCTTGAGCACTTGAACTTCCTCACCATTCCTCCTATATACCTCCCTCTATACAAGTAAATGGCATTTTCACTATAGCAACATCCCTATATCAATTTTGGGATTTGTCTACCTGGACTCCTTGGATCCACGTCACTGGTTCACTCTCAGATAAACAGCAAGCTTCCTAATGGCATAGAGATTTTTGGTATTCCAGTCTTCCTCCCATCTTTTTTTCTTTTTCTTTTTTTGCATGGACATGAGATTTCATTGGCATAGGGCACTCCCGATGAGGAAACTCCCTTTACCAATGAAGATCAGGAATTATTCTGTAATAAATAGGCTTAGAGAGTTTAAGAGATTCACTGGGGATTACACAGTCTGTATATCTTGTTGGCTCAATTTGAACTTGGATGTCTCCCGTGCCAAGGCCCAGTCCCTATGTACTATGCAATGTGACTTGCCCATCTAGTCTAGTAAAGGTTTAATGACTGACTGGCATTCTGGAATTTGTAGTTCAGAGGGACAAACCTTCCTACTCAGCCCTGAAAATTATTTGGGATTATTTTGATCTTTGAGTCAGAAGGCAAACTTGAGTCATGCCTGGGAGTTTTTAAAAGGCCACCCAAGGCAGACTTTGAGGAAGGAGTGGGGACTGAAAGAGCTGAGCAGCAGCAGCTGTAGTAGGAAACCAGTGTCTCCGGCCCCACCTAGCACTTATTATCGCTGTTTGTCCTTCTTTTTCAAAGAGGACCAATGACCTCACAGGGTGATGTCCTGACTCCTGTGTGAATTGGATTTAAGTAAGGCAGAGTTGCACAAAGTCCTCAGCCTCACTCTCTCTTCAGAGTTATTGCTCACACTTAACAAAAGTCAAGATGACTGGTGATGGCCCAGGCAGCAGTGGAATGACCTTGGTGTCTTCAATGCCTAATCAAGCTCCAAGTGCTCCACAGTGCCCATTCAGCTGCTTTTGTGGCCGTTGGAACAAACTGTTCTCATTCACCTGTCCTTCCTGGAGAAGTCTTCACATGCTTGGGGCAGACAGCCCCACCTCCCCAACTCTCCGACATGTTTGAGGCCTATCACCGTCTGCTAAGATGGTTTACTGGGGCATGGCCATTGGATCTGCGACAGCTTCTTGGAGCAACAGGTGAGAATTGAGTGCCAAGTAGACACCAAAGATGAATGAGCAGCTCTGAATAGGTCTCTGCAAACTCTCATACCAGAAGTGTTCTTACTCCTAGACACCCCAAACATCGCCCCCCCTCCCCAGCACTTAAGATGAGTGAGAAAGAATTGGTAGCACAGGGGGTTATGAGGAGAATCTGAAAGGAGAGACTGAAAGGAGAACGTGAAAGAAGGATTGAACTAGGGCAGAGAAAGGAGAGACTGAGCAGCATCATTGGTCCCTTCAGGCATCTTGGAGCAGAAGCCTTAAACTGAAGCTACCAGTTGTACCAACTGAAGGAAATTTCAAAAAAAAAAAAAAGGACTGTTCTTTCACTAACTTCTGTGCCTATACAGTAATAGACATTGTAATATATATTGATTGCATCTTTTCCTTAAATGTTTACCATATCCTGATTTTTTGCTTCAAGTAGAAAGAGGCTAGAAGTTAGCTAAATTAAAATTTAAGTAAGGACAGAGAGGTAAACCTCTAGCTGTATGTTGGGAATTTTCCTAACTGGGGGCTCTGAGCTTATAATAACTTTTTGTCTGATATATGCTCCATAAATTAAATAGAAGGACCAAATGGATCTGAAAACCATTATATTGCCTCAAAGCTAAAAAATGAGTTAATTTTTGTAACAAGATATGGCTGATTAAATCTCTGGAGAGAAATAGGATAAAGAAGAAAGGATCGAAATGACATTATTGGCCTAGGAGCCAGGACACTTGGTTTCTAGGCCCAGCTTTGCTACTAATTTTTTGACACTGGGTAAGCCACTTTATCATTCTGGGCCTCAGTGTCCTCATCAGTAAAAAATAATGGGTTGCATTAACTTCCCCTCTAGCTGTGGATTTTATACTTTTATGGATCCCATCTCATCCATGTGGGTACTCTCTTTCTAATGCAATTTTTCCAGCCCATCCATACCTTCTCATCCAGCTGGACTCTTCTATAAATTTGTCCATAAATCTTCCACAGTAGATCTATCCAACATCCTTGAGGACTTCTTAAGTTCCTTTTAAAAAAATCTTACAAGACACTTAATTTTATATTTAAATGCATTTTATTGTCATTACATCACAGACATTCCCTATGACATCCTACAGAATGGAAGCCTTCTTTGTCACAAAAGGAAACAATATAGCCAGACCATATTGAAATCATGTACAACATTATATTCTAGTCGTTCTCCACCATTCTAGTGTGAGGAAGAAGGTATATTTAGAATCTGTTCTGACACATACCTTGTGACAACACAATACAATGCAATAAACATTTATTAAGTACTTACTATGTGCTAGGCATTGTGCTAAGCACTGAGGATACAAATAAGAAAAAGAAAGACAGTCCTTGCTTACAATCCAATGTGGAAGACAATACACAAAAGGAAGCTGAAAGGGTGGGGAGGTTACCCAAACCAAGCGGTGCAAATGGTAGGAAATGAAGAGTTGGCTGAGCTTCTGGGACCTCTTTAAAGGGAGGCTTTGGGAAGTTTTATGCTCTGTCCTCCAACCTTTCGATCAGAAGGACAGAAGCAATGAGGTGGCTGGGTGGGCCAGTGGATCTCACCATTTCTCTAAGTAACCAACTCCTTTTGGACAGCTCTAATTGCTAATAAGTTTTTCATGCCATTAAGCCTAAATTTTCCTCTTTGTAACTTACACCCATTGTTCCCAGCTTTGTTCTCTGAGTCAAACAGAACAAGTCTATTCTCTCCTTTACATGATAGCACTTCAAATACTTAAAGAAAGAGAGATCATGTCCCTCAAGAGTCTTCTAATTTCCAGGCTAAACATTCCCAATTTCTTCTACTGATCCTGATACAACAGGGACTTCACCAACCTAATTTCCTGCCTGTGGATCCTGTCAACCACTGTGTTAGCTATCCCTCCCAGCTTTGGGCTATCTACAAATATGATGAGCACACTATCCCTTTATTGAAGTCATTGGTAAAAACGTTAAACAACACAGGGCCAAGCACATACCTTTGGCGTATTCCGCTAGAAACCTCTGGCCACATTAAACCACTGACAATTATTCCAATCAGTTCCAAACCCATCTGATTTTATTATTGTATAATCTCTCCATCAGAATGATATGAGATACATTAGCAAGGCTTTGCTAAAATCTAGGTAAACTTATATCCACATATTCTCCTCATCAAATTAGTTGTCCTAACACAAAGAAACGGGGTTAGTTTGGCATGAACAGCTTGAAGAAACCAGGAAGACTATATTTACTGCTTCCTTTTCTAGAATTTTGCCAATCCTAGATTTCTCCAAGAATCAAAAGTCAAGCTTACTGGCCTATAGTTTGCAGACTGTACACTCTTTCCCTTTTTTTTGAAAATTGGGACAATGTTTCCCCTTCTCCATTCTTGTAATACTTTTCTAGTATTCCATGATCTTTAAATTATCATCAACAGTAGTTCAGAAATCACAACTGCCTGTTCTTTCAGAACCTGAGGATATAGTTTATCTGGACAAGAAGCATGAATTCATGAAGGAAAGCTAGATGTTCTTTTACTATCTCCTTAATTATCTTGGCTGCAACTGCCTATTTACTGTCATGCTAGCATAAAGATCAACATTTTTTTTTTCAGATAAAGCCAAAATGGAACATGAATTGAGCAGCTCTGCCTTCTCTCTTTTGTCAGTTATCATTGTATCATCCACCCCAAGCAAAGGGCCTATCCCTTCCTCAATCCTCCTTTTTCTTCCAACGTAGCTAAGAGGAAAAAAAAATACCTTTGTTGCCTTTAGCTTTCCTTAGGAACCTCAGCTCATTGTGAGCTTTCGTATTCCTCACATTACTTTTACTTATATTCATCTGCTGTTGCTTCCACCTTCTGGACATTTCTTTGTTAAATCTAACCCAGTTTATGAGTGCCCCGTGCATTCACATTGGTTTCTTCAGACAAACCCTATTTTCCTTTCTCATTGGAATTGCTTTATTTTGTGTCTTCAGAATTTCGTTCTTGAGCATCTCTCATTCTTCCTGGGATGACTTCCCCTGAAGCACTTTGCTCCATGGGATACTATCTATCTTTTACCTGAACCCTTAGAAATAGCTTTCCCAGGGACAGCTAGGTGGTGCAATGGATAGAGCTCTGGCCTTGGAGTCAGGAGGACCTGAGTTCAAATATGACCTCAGACACTTGACCCTTACTAGCTGTGTGACCCTGGGCAAGTCACTTAATCCCCATTGCCTCACAAAAAAAAAAAACCAGCTTTTCCAAAACCTAAGGTACATACCCAACAATGCCCAGATTTTCTCCCCTTATCTATCATAAACAAAGATGAAGCGGTCACTTCCCCACAAGGCTTTTCATAATTTTCATACCAGCAACTAGTCACTTCCAGAAGGAACAAAAAAAGTATTGCTAACCATCATGAAGCCTCAGGTGAAATGAATGGTTCTGCTCTTTAGCAGCTTTTGTTAGGTGTACTATATCACTGGCCAGGAATCTGTCAACAGCATATTGTAAATCAAGATCTAGAAATCCAAAGCTCATTCTCATGTATTGTTTTTTAGTCAGCTATTACTTCCCAAATTGATTTTTCTTTCCTGAATCTCTTGACTTCAATAGACAACAGTGTGGAAAATAGAAAGGGGTTTGTTTGTTTGTTTGTTTTTGGTCTTTGGTTTTTCACCTGAGGCTTCATGATGGTTAGCAATACTTTTTTTGGTTCCATCTGGAAGTGGCATTTGTCCCTGTGGAAATTCACCAGAAATTAATAGTTGTCATCCAGTTTGATTGGTCTTGAGAGATTCTCATTAGTATCTACGAATAGGAAATTCCCCAATTAATAATAATTTTGTCTTCTTTTACCCCTTATTACATAATCAGTCACCTTGGTGGCTCTACTATGGCATCCTTGGAAAGACACCATATTTCCTTAGCACATCAAATTCTCTTTTCTTTAGGAAAAGGATCAGTTTAGTTTTTAAACTCTAATTGTGTAGTTGTTCTTTTCTTTCCCCATCTCCTCTGTGGCTTTCTTTTCCTTCCTCCTTTTCCATTCTCTACCATCCTAATAAGGATCAAATCTCCCCTCTATCTTAGAATCCTCCTTTCTTCCCATCCCAATTGAAGTCTTGATTATGATTCCTGTAGGAATCCAGAGAGGCATTCATCTAATCTCATCACCTTTTTCTTTAAGAAACATAGATCACAGTCACATGACCATGGCAAAAATACAACCATTTTCACACCAAATGAAAATCACGGAACATTTCCCCTGCTCTCCACAATGGTTCAGATTTTTAGCCTCCTTTCTTGAAATTACTTCTGGGTTTTTACACCTAACTCCAAGTACCTGGTTAAAATGTTTCACAGCCAAATATAAGTTGTAAAAGTTAAATTTTTTTCTGTTATTAGTGATCTAGAGCATTCTTTAAAGTTTGTTAATAGTTTGCAATTCTTCTTTTGAGAACTGCATATTTTCTTTGACCACTCACCTCCTGCGGAATGGCTTTTTGTTTATGTACTCTGTTAGTCATCTACCCTCATGGGAGATAATTGATACTATGTTTTTCCCAGTCAACTATTTCCATTCTTATACCAGATGTGTTCATTGTGTTTATGCAAAAGCTTTTCAATTTCATGTAATCAAGATCTATTTTATCTTTTACAAAGACTTCTTACATTTGGTTGAGAATCTATCCCTCTACTTATAGCTATGAAAAGTATAGATCTTATAATCTTTAATATTAAGTCACACATTCATTTTGAATTTATTGTGGAATATGCTGTAAGATGTTGGTCTAAGCCTAATTTCTGCCATTCTACTTTTTATTTTCCTCAGTTCTTTTCAAATAGGGAGTTCTTTCCTAGGTTATTTTATATTTTTTAGTTTATCAAGCACTTTTATTAATTATTTTTGGCTATTTCTTGTATAGTCTTTTCTAATCTATGTTTCTGTTATTTTTTTTAAACCAGTACTAAATGGCTGGGATTGCTGCTTTATAATAATAATTTAATGTATGGAAGTGCTATTCTTCCTTCATTTCTAGGGGGGTTTTTTTCATTATTTATCTTGATAGTCTAGATCTTTTTTCCCCAAATATAAATCAAAATATCCCTAAGGTTGTCACACCCAGAAAATTGGCAAAGATGACAAAAGATAACAATAGTCCCTACTGGAGGTTAAATGAATCCTCTCGTGTTCTGCTGTGTACACGGAAATATTCTTTTTTTTTCTTTTCTCATTTTGTATTTAAGTTAAAATGAATAAAATATTTTTTAAGTTAAAAAAAAGAAAGATAGGCAGATTAATGCATTATTGCTGGAGCTATGAATTAATACAAATATTCTGAATTATCCATATAAAATCTTATATATGTGTGTATACACCTTTCACTTAGAGATTCCTCTGCTAAACATTATACCTCAAGAAGGTTACTGAAATAAAAACAAAAAAGGCTTGTTATAAACCAAGATATTGAGAGCAGCACTTTTTGTGACAGTAAACAAAATGCATACCCATTATTTGAGGAACGGATAGACAAATTGTGGGACATGGTTGTAATGGAATAGTATTGTGTTGTAAGAAATGATAAATATATTGCATATAGAGAAGCACAGAAAGACATACAAACTGATTTAAAATGAAATAAGCAAAGCCAGGAAAATAATATGAAGAAAGACTACTAGGATGTAAATGGAAAGAAAAGCTACCATGAAACAATGATAACCAAGTGTTGGCCAATTATAAAATATAAACTTAGACCTGAAGGAGATACTTCTTATGCCCACCCTTCTTCGTAAGGGAGTCCATAGGTGTTAAATATTGCACATAATTTCAGGTTTTTCAATGTGTTAACTGGTTTTGCTGAGTTTTGTTTTTGTCTTCTTCCTTTAAATATTCTTTGTTTTAAGAAATATTTGGGAGGAAGGGGAGGCATATAGAAAGAAATTTAGATAATGTAAAGACAAAATATACCAATTTTTTGAAATTTATAACACTTTACAACCAATTTGCCCCCATCACCAATTCACTTTATCAATTTACTTGTCTCTATTCGTTCTACTTAGCTTTTTCTTACTTGCTTAGCCTTGCCTTATCTTGGCAACTATCTTCTCCCTTTTCAGTCTACTTCATCAGTTTTTCTTCAAATTTTCCTCAATTTCTCCCAAATTTTGCCGAATTTCTCCTTTCCAAATTCAATCCTTGACCTTACTTATGAGTACAAATCCAAGTCATTTACATAATTGCCTTCTCTCTCTTTTTCCCACTCTTCCCAAAATCTTCTCCCAAAGATGTCAAATTACAATCAATGAACATTTATTAATCACCTACTATGGGCCAGGTACTGTGCTAGTCAATGGGGATACCAAGAAAAAAGTGAAATAATCCTTGCCCTCAAGGAGTTTTCATTCTGTCAAGGCAGGGGACAATGTGTGTGTGTGTGTGTGTGTGTGTGTGTGTGTGTGTGTGTGTGTACATACATATATATTTAAAATACATTCAAAGTGATTTGGCAGGGGAGGACACTAAGCACCTTGGGGATCAGAAAAGGTCTTATGCAGAAAGTGGTTTTGAGCTGAGTCTAGAAGGATTCTAAACAGGCAGAGATAAAGTGGAAATGAATTATTCTAGGGATGGGGACAATCAGTACAAAGGGATGGAGCCAGGTAGCCTGTAGGGTTTGTGGAGGCGAGTAGTCAAGATGTCTATCAGCTATTATTTTCATTCACTACCTGACAATCCAGCTCCTTTTCTAACCACACATGTCCCTGATGATATTTTTATGTCATTTCTAAAATACATTCATTTGGTAGATAAATTAATTCTATATTAAAATTGTAAACATATCTCACCTTCTTGGCAATGACATGAGTGAAATTGTCAGGACACTGGCTCCTATCACTGGTTAGGTTGTCTATGCTTGGATATATTGCCTTTTTATTCCTAAAAAAACCCAAGCCATCTAGATATATTTATCTTTGACAAATTGCAGAATGAGGGGTGGAAATAGACGAACTCAGAAGCCAGTGTGGCATAAAAAAAAAGGAATGATTTAATTAATGTGAACTTTACTTAAATTAAAGCTACCAAAATGGCCGGGGGGGGTGGAGGGAGGAGTTTATTTTAGGTACCAAACAACTCCACGACTATTCTGTCAAGCAGCAAAAGGTTAACAGCAAAGTCAATCGGTGGAACAGGGTGAATGCACTAAAATGTTCCCTCCCTCCATTCCCTCCAGTGGCTAATTTAGCTGGAGGGAAAACCAGTAAGGTTGGTGATTTAACCCTTTAACCCTTCACAAATGGACTTGAGGGTGGCCCTTGTATTTGTATACACTGGCTGTGGGGGGGGCGGCGGGAAGAATTACATTCATTTTTAGGAATCAGGATGTAACGTTACTACAAGCTGCACATTAGGAAAAGAAACAAATGTCATTTTAACAATTACATACATATTTGTCAATTTGATTCTACTGTCATAATTATTTGCTGTGGTAAAGAAAAAATTTAGTACCTGTGACAAGTTAAAAGCTAATGCTGCTTTTACTTTTAAGGTCTAATATGTCTCTCCCACTTTGGATACAAAGAAAAAGGGACAGAACAAATACGACCAAGAGAAGACTGAGAAGAATTATGAGACTTCCTCTATGGCCTTTTCTTTCTCCAAATGAATAACGGGTTATTTTATAGTGGGCAATCATGTTGAGATCCCCACAAATGTCCAGCTATGGCCCCTTTTGGAAGGCCTAAAGATGCCTGCAGAAACTGAGGGTAACCTCATTTGAAAGAAAGCACCTTCCAGACTTGGTCGAAGGGGGGCCGGGTCTAGGAAGGGTTTTATGGGGGCGGGGGCTGAATCACTGTTACAGAGACAGTCTTAACAGAAGTCAACTTAAAATTGTGGTCAAATGCGTATATTTGTAAACAGAAACTCAAAATGCCTAAATGCGGTTTTAAAAATTCTCATAGAACTGTCAGTTATCTCTGATCTTATTCTGTCCCTCCCCATCACATTTCGGCCCCCCCGTGTATAAATGACATTGAGTCTCCCTCCTAGCTGAAGTGGCAAGCACTGAGCATTGTTGGAGAGGGAGGTTATCGCTCCATTCATATTACATGAACTTGCCCGGAGCTCTGCTGGAGGTTTTACATATTTCATTTACTGGAATTTTAAATCCTAGCAATCCGGCTGAAAGGAAAAAATGACCTGGGTTTGAAGGGACCCAGACGTGAAATATTTCGAGATAACGGTACAATATCCCACTTCACCCACCAGCCGGCTATTTATACCACGCACATTATGCAATACAGCCTGAACCATTCATACCCAGACCGTGAGCACAGCACGTCGAAATGGCTCTGAAGGACTCATTCCGGTGTGCTGTGTCAGGTTGCAGTTTGCATCATAGCCTTCACTACGAGCTTTTGTTTCCATTCTGGCCAACGGATCTTTGGACTGCAGCAGGGTTATGTCTGATCTACCTGGCCTGGCACCAGAAAAGCTCATTTGGAAACAGCCTGGACAAACTCCGGCTTGTTATAATTTTTTTTAATGGGGGGGGGGAACACCCTAGCAGAGGAGAGGCAGCAAAGTGCGTGAAAGGGATCCTCCAGCTTGGGTTTAGAGAGGACCGGAAGGAAACTGATAAACTCGCTCTCTGTGTTTTAATCATTGCGCCCGCCCTATCGGATATGTCCTCGGCGCTCCTGTCATTGAGAAATACCAAAGGAGAAAGGGTGGAGGGTGAGGTGAGGACAGGGCAAGCAGCTGCGGCAGTCTAGCTGCCCCAGGTGGTGGTGGCGGCGGGGGAGGTTCCGAGCTGCTCCCTCCGGTCTCTCTCTAGCCCTGGGAAGTGGGAACGCAACCCGAGCATGCAGCTCCTGCAGCCGCAGCCCCGGGTGGTGGGGAAGAAAGGGGAGCGGCTACGCGAGCGGAAATCGATGCCGCGCCCCCTCCCCCTCCCCAGCCCTGCCCTTTGCAACTCGATTCATTGGCAAGATTCCGAACTTGCCTCACTTCTCGGCCGGTTCCGCACTACGGAGCCTGCCACTCTTGTCCCTCGGGACGCCACTCGGGACGCTGGCTGGTGGTGGGAAGGGAGGAAGGCCAGGGGGGAAAGCGAGGAGGGAGGCATAGTTGTAGAAATAACCGGGGGAAAAAAGCTCCCCCAGCTCGGAACAGCGTTCTGGAGGGAAATGAGGAGGGGGCAGAGGGAGAAGCTTCCTCATGAAATAAAACCTGGGGGTCTACTGAGCATGCCCGGCGTTAGCTGGCTCAGTGAGTTGAGTTTAGGAACTAGTGATTCCGGACTCCGGGTTTTTGTGTTAGCTGAGGGAGGGGGGCGTGGGGAAGGAGAGGGAACTAGAGAGATTCAGGATTGAATCTGAATAGGAAGGCTGGCTGGAATTTCTCAATGCAGTGCTAAGGCTGGGAGTAAAGAATAATGTAAAACACAGAAGAAGGTAACCCACACTTTATATACTCCACTCCCAGCTGTGGCTATTGTTGAGATGTAGAGCCCGACTCGAAGAGGATCCTTTACTAAGTCTTAGCATTTTAGACCTGAAAAGGACTTAAAGAGCATATGACCCAACCCCCTCACTTAAGCAGTTCTCCGGTTAGACTCCCACATGCATTTTAGATTTAGTACCTTTTGTTTTGCTAGTTACGAGGCCGAGCTTTAGGAGCCTTAGACAAATAAGCCTAGGGCACTCACGTGGGGCGGGGGAGGGGAAAAGGAATGCTTGCAGACTACTGTCCTTGGGTCCTCCCCAATGGCTGTCTGCAAGCCTGTATAGCAGGATGATCCAACCAACCTGGACTGGTGGGACTGCATCCTGGTCAGTCTCTGGGTTGCTGCTTCCTTTGACTTCCTCCCCCAACCACTCTTTTGGTGGTTGGTGGCTTTTGGCCCAGGTGAAGTAATTCCTAATTATGCCTTGGGTATGAGAAACGGGCCTTTAACTGAAATGAGGGGAAAGGGGTATCCTGTTCTTTTGCCTTATCATTAAAGCTTCAGTCATGTGAAGATTACACACATTTATGATACAAAATCCTATATCTATCTATATATATCTTACTGTGTTTACATAGTTCTCTGACATCTAAGAGCACAGTCATAGGTATCTCATTTATCCTCACAATATGCCCACGGGAGAGGTTAGGTGTAGGTGTTATTTCTATTTAATCAATGGGAAATTGGAGGTTTGGAGAGATTAAGATGACTTGCTCCAAACCAAAGAGTTAGTCATTGATAGTGTGGGTGGGTGTGAAAATCTAGGACTATCTTCTTTGGACTGGCAAGTGCTTTTCCATCAAAAAGCATTTATTTATTCAAGTGCCTTGTTGTCCAATGCCCCTTTGCCTTCCACAAACTAATCTTCTAGAAACTGGACATGGCCAAGTTACATGCCCCTAGGTAGGTAATGTATATTATACATTATATTTTATATTACATATTGTTATTTGGAGATGGAAAGACCTGGGTTCCAGTCCTTTCATTAATAACTCCCAGTGTGATCCTGCATAAATCACTTAGCCAGAATATATTACTAAGTAGTTCTCAAGTTGGTAAAAGAGAATGAGCCTTCCTTCCCCCATTATATATTCTTCCTGTATATATATATATATATATATATATATATATATATATATATATATATATATATCTGTTTATGCCCAAGGCATGATAACACCTTTTTTTTTTTCTTACTGTGAGAGGTAGCCAATTATAGTTAAGGGCAGAGACACAGAAGAGTTTTTATAGTAGTTAGAGATAATTATAATATCTTACATTAAAGCACTTTCCCACGTCTCATTTGATTCTTGAAATAACCCTGTGAGGTCGATATGGCATATTTTATTCCCATTCTATAGATTAAGAAGCAAAAGCTAGGAATAACCACTTTCCTCATTGACCTCTCAAAGCATTTTTCTTTGCAACTCTGTAGTGCCCCTTGGCAATATTGTGCATTCCAATCAATCGATCAACAGGCACTTATTAAAGTCCTGTTATGTATTGGGCACTGTGTTTAGGTGGCTCAGTAGTTGCATTGGACTGGGGCCCAGGCTGTCCTGAATTCAAATCTATCCTCAGATACAATAGGTATGTGACCCTGAGCAAGTTCCTTAACTTCTCTGTGCCTCAGTTTCCTCATCTGTAAAATGGGCAAAATAATAGCACTTATCCCTCAGCATAAAATATCTGTAAAGCACTTTGTAAACCTTAAAGCACTATTATATAAATGCTAGTTATTATTATTATTATCTTATGCCCCAACTAAACTTGTAGGCCCCATTCAGGGCAGGAGCCCACTTGGATCTATCCCAGCTTCCAGCACATTGCTATGCAAAATATTATTATTGTTTATGAAAAAAAACTTATTGGAAGAAGGACTTACTCAAGTTCACAAGTTAGACTTAGAACCCAGGCATTCGGATACCTACTCCTCAACTCTTTCTGTTATTTCAAATTTCCATCCAATAATAGATGATTCTGAAATCTATCTAATAAATGACAGAGGTAGGTATGATAGACGTGATACAGATGTTAAATCACCAAACTCTCCCTGATTAAACTTGAAAGTCTAACCACTCAACCTCTCATAAATTATCCTACAAATTCCCCTATTTTTATCTGTATAATCTACAGTAGAAATATCTAGTCTTGAAGCAACTGGTTGCTCAGTGGATAGAACAAGGGCCTGCAGTCAGGAAGATCTGAGTTCAAATCTCTCCCTAGACACCTGTTGAGTTACTCTGGGCAAGTCATTTAACCTCTGTTTGCCTGAGTTTGCTCAACTGTAAAATGGTGATAATAACAGCACTTACCTTTTAGGGTTGTTGTGAGAAGCAAATGAGATATTTGTAAAAAGCACTTAGCACAATGCCTGGCACACAGTGGATGCTTCTACTTTCCATCCTCCTAGTATTGCCATCTTTTTTTTTTATGTTTTATTATTTAATTGATCTGTTTGTCTTCTTCATATTCAGAAGGAATTGGCATTTTCTCTCTTAGGTTACTAACTCCTAAGAGCAGGACTGTATCTGTTTGACTTGTTCTGAAATAGCATTTTCTATATCCACATAGCAACATACTGTAAGATTCTATACAAGATGCAAAGATGAATAATAAACACACCTTACCCTCAAAAGGCTTACTTTCTGGGGATCTATCTATCTATCTGTTTATGATGATACTGTCCTAAATGTGAAGATACTTGGCTGGTGCCCATCTGGCATACAAAAAAACATCCAAAGAGGAATGGAGCAGAAGAGGAGAAGGAGGAGAGAAAGCAGGAAGGGAGGGAGGGGGAAAGAAAGGAAGGAAAAAGGAAGGAAAGCCTGATATAGTATGGAAAATAGATGATGTTCAAGGCTGCTTCCACATGAAAGAAATACAGGCTTCTCTCTTGAAGATATTTCATAGAAATTTTTATCTGGAAGTAGGATCATAGATTTAGAGTTAGAAGGGACCTTAGAAGTTATATGCTACCCGCCCCATTTTACAGATGAAGAAACTGAGGTTCAGGAAGTTAAAGTGACTTGCTCATTGGTCATACAGCTAGAAAGAAGAGCTGGGAGCAGGATTTGAACTCCAGTTATAGGAGAATGAATTTAGAGCTGGAAGGAGTCTTGAAGGCTACCTAGTCCAATCTGCTTATTTTGGAGATGTGGAAACTAGGTCCCAGAGATTTCTGTGAGTCACACAGCAAAGAGAGAAAAGGGATTTGAACCCAGTCCACCACCTGGACTTTAGATCCAGTTCTCTTCTCATTGTACCACACCTTCCTGACGCCGGATCCAGGACTCTATCCCTTATACCTAGCGTCCTTAGAGATGATTAGTTCAGTCTCATCTTTTCCACAGGTAGAAACATTACTAGTGTGATTTGTCCAAGGTCGTATGTCTAGCTTATAGCAGAATTGGACTAAAACCTAGGTCTTGGAACTCCTAGACCAATACTGGCTCCTTTATAATACATTCCAGATACCCTGGGTATATGACAACATTCGGCATCTTAACAGCAGTGACGGAGAGCTGAAGAAGAGACGTCTGGGGCCACCCCTCCTCTTTCCTTTCTCCCTCTCTCAAGCGCCCTTCCCACAGTCTGGCGACAAGTCCTCTTTTCTTCATGAGACATACGACAATAACTAGTTATTTGGAACTTCCTTTAAACTGAACAATCCCTATAATTTCTGCAGAAATGCAAACCTTTTAGATCAACTTGCCTGCCGGTGTGAGAACTTTAACCAAACGTGCGCCCCTTCCGCCAAACAAGAGCATCGTTTAGGTCCAAGTGGAGGTGAATTTGAAACAAACAAAAAACCTGTTGGCGCTATGCGGTCGCCGAGCCCTCCAAAACGAGTCACTTTTCCCCTCCCCCTTAATCCTAGAGGGCGCAATGCAAGGACATCCTAAGAGCCCGCGTGCTATGCAAGAGGGGCGAGGTAAAGTTGGCTCCACTTTGCCGGATCCCGTACCCCTTTGCGCTTCTCCCGCCTTACCCTAATTCGCCCCTCTCCTACCTCTGCGCTGCCCTAGACGTCCTATCCCCAGCCCCTAGTTCAATCCCTGGGTTTGGGAGGAGAGGCTGACTGGGGGAGCAGGGTCCTGGAAAGGAAGCCAGATGTGTATGAATCCCAGTGCCTCTGCTCCCGCCTCCTCCTCCTCCCCAACCCCTGGGGCAGCTAAAACCCGGAGCATGGGAGAGTTGGGGCCAGACTAAGAGAGCCCCAGTGGAAACAACTCCACTCCGCAGCTCCTCCAGTAGGGAGACGTGGGGAGGGGGGAAGTAAGCCGGACATGCCCAGTGGGGTTGGGCAAAGTTTTTTTTTCTTTTCTTTTTTTCTTCTCTCTCTCTCTCTTTTTTTTTTTTGGTCGCAAGTAGGAAGCTTTTTGCACTCCACCACCTCTGGCCGCTGGGAAGACGTCATCGCTTCCGCCCTACTTCCTCCTCCTGTTGGCGGTGGTGAGAATCCAATATGGAGTAAAACGGAGGAGGAGTAGGGAGATGGGGCTCGGACGGGGCGCCCAGCACCGCCTCCTAGGCGCGCCTCCCCTCGCGGCGGACCGCTCCCCGGGACAGTGATTGGTCCAGCTTCTCCCACCCTGGGGGCGACCCCCCGCCCCGGACCCCGAGCCCCCTCCTCACTCGGGGCAGACCCCTTCACCTCCCCTCCTCTCCTCCTCACAGCAGTTCTCTTCCACTCCTCCTCTCTTGGCTGCTTGTTTTTCTTGTCTTCGTCCCCTCCCCCTCCTTTCGTCCCCCTCCCCCCCAACCCAAATCTCTTCTCAATCCCCTCACTCTTGGAAACTGCACCTTCCGTGCTCCCTTCGAATCCTCCTAGCTTCTTGCTTCATTCTCCCCCTTTTTGGCACCAGACGCCAGTGTCTCCCACACTAACCCCCCCATTTCAGCTCCCCCTTTCTCTGTGCTTTCCCCCTTCTGCTTTTCCTCCCTACTCTTTCCTTGCCCCCCTAAAACCTTAGCACTTTGCTGCTGGCTACTTGAATTCACACCCTCTCAACTGTGCCCCCGTAATCCCCAACCCCTCTTCTCCTGTCTCCTCCCTCCCCTCTTTTCCCCCCTCCCAAATCAGGCGATCTCTCGAAATGTGAGGAAGGGGGGGGGTGGGTGGATGGGAAGATGAAGGGAACAGAGCTACCCGCTGCGGGGCATTCATCTAGGTGAACAAGAAAATGACCGAAGAAACACACCCAGACGAGTAAGTTTTTGCATTTCAGGGGCGGAGGAGGGTAAAAGAGGGGGTTCCATGAGAAACTAATGTGGGGAAATGGAGGGGGAGAAACACTGATGGGGGGAACTTCATGAGATTAAGTTTGTGATGTTGATGAATTGACTCCAGCTTAGAGAATTTCTGGTGTGAGATTTTTTTTCCCCTCATGATGGGGGGGGGTCGTAATAGCATAGATAAGATAGAAGTGGGGGGTTATCCCGAGAGCTTGGAGCAGGGATGATTCGCTGAAGCACAGTGGAAGGAGTGGGGGAGACGAAGGTGCCCCCTCCCACTACTCGGCCCCGGGACGGAGAAAAGGGTGGTGGTGGTGGTGGTGGTAAGGAGGTGGGAGACTGTCCGCCTAATACAGAAGTGGGGGGGGTGAGTGAGAGAGGGGGTGAGAGAGAGGAGAGAAAGAGAGAGAGAGAGAGAACGAGGAGAAGGGGTTAGTAGAAGATTTGCAGAGAAGGGTCTAGCGTTTTCTTTGCTTGGCCCCCCCAAGGTCGGGGCAATGGTGGGGGAACACTTCCCTCCCCTTTTTTTCTCCTTAATAACTCTGACTCACAAAGGTCCCTGTACCTTTCGCTGCAGAAACGGAAGCCTTTACACCACCTTTACCTTCCCTTCTCCACCCCACCCCCCACACACCCTCTTTCTCCAACCGCTTTCCTCCGGCCCTTGTTTGTTGTTGTTACTTCATTATTTTTAAGCCTTCATAGCTCCCCTCTGGTGGCTCTTCGGAGTCCGGTGATGCCCAATATCCGCCATTTCTTTTTCTTGAATCGCTCTCATTTGCATACCACATTTTCATTCATAAAAAACACACTAGAGAGAGGGGAGGAAGAGGGCTCCACCGCGGTAGCAGCGGGTGGCATTTGTTGTACGCACGGTCTCCCTGCCCTGGCCAGCCGGCATTTTATTGCAGCCCCAAGGGGACGTGTGTGTCTGGGTGTCGATTTGTCTGTGGGTCAGTGCTTGTCTGTTCTCCCGCTCACCGTCTCCACACCCCCCCCCAAGCAATTTCGGAGAAATGGATGGAGAGGTTCCTTTGAGGAGGAGAACTGTGCCCTAGGCTAAGGAATAGCCCTCTCTGCCTATCTTGGTTGTGTGTTCACATATTCATATATACATGCAACTGGAGTATAGTGTGTGGGGGGGGGACAGGAGGGATGGGGGGTGCTACGGGACACACACTCACACTGGTAGAACGGAGAATGTGAGGAATGATACATACCCGTAGGGGAGCAGACGGAGTTCTTTGGTGGGAACGATACTGTTGCACGGTGTCTGGGTGCCTGCAGTCTGGGGGAAGGCTTAGATCATTTGTTACGAGTTCCCCCCTTCCCCCTCCCTTGACACTTTATTATCGTTACTACTATTATTATTCCAAGTCCTGTGGGAGTGTGCAATTTCCAGACGAGCTGTCTAGGTGTTAAGGTGACTGATTTTGACTTCGCCCCCCCTCCCTTCCTCCTACCCCTAAGGCATTTGCCAGCGACGGTGTGACTGGGGTGGGGCCGGGTCTCTCGGTTTCTATTCGGGTGCTGGGCTGCTCGGTCCCCAGGTCTCCGGCCAGAGCCAGTTGCCTGGCTGTGGCTGTTAGGCACTTAGTAACTCTCCATACCACCTCCCACCTCACCTTTTTTTGTGAATAAGACGATCCCTTTGTCACATGATTCCTCCCCCCCCAACACATTCATAAATCCAGTGCAAACCTTCAGCATCTTTCATTCAGAGCTGCCATTAACCTAGGTACCTCCTCTTTCCCTACACCTTTTTTTCCCCCTCCCTATCTCAGAGCTGCAGCAATTCGGAACCCGAATTGAACGACTGTGCGGGGTGGGGTACTAGGGAACTGAGGTGATAGATATTGCTTGGGGCTCGGTTTCTTGGGGGGGGGGGTTCTGTCCTCCAAGAATTTGACTGAAGAGCCAAGCAGAGGGAAGTGACTCAGTTTTGTGCGACAGGATGGTTTGAAGGGGGAGGGAGATCTCATCATGCGTCAGGTGAAAAAATGTTAATCCCCCCCCCCACCAGGACTTGCATTGGGATTTTCTGTAAAAGCCACAGCAGATATTCGGAAGGGAGGTTAGGAACGAGTACAGAGTTCTTTCTTAACATAGTGAATGAATGAATGAATGTTGCTCCACCCAAAGAAGCCTGCTTATTCCTTTTTCCCCATATGTTATTTTGTTTAGACAATGGGGGTCTGATGTTGGGAAGGGAGGCTTATCTTACTTGGATTATGGGGATTTTCTCCTATTTATATATCACACTATACAGTTTTGACCTGTTAGTCTGGAGACATCCTTTGCTTGGATTTTGTCGCAGCTGGTATTGGTTTCTCTGGTTGTTTGGCCTTATCAGCTGGTAGTTTCTATTTTAGTTTTTATTTTTGTTTTACTTTCAGATGGTACTTTGAAATGTTAATAAGAAGGAAGTTGAATTTTTGTGGCTGACGTACAATGGTGGGCAGGAAATGTCTGTGAATCTTACACCTGAAACCTGTCTTTTCTTTCATTTTAAACTGTACTAATAAAATGGCATGTTGCAGAACAGAATGTGCAGAACAGAAAGGATCCTAAGCAATTAGGGACCTAAAGCTGGAGGTTTGAGGATATATTTCCAACCTAATAGATAATTTCCAAATTCATATTTCTTTGGCACACTGAATTGTTGTACAATTCAAGATTGGAATTAGAAAGTACACATTTTGGATTTATGTTGCTTCTTAGAATTTCAGTATAACTAAAAATCTCTTGTAGCCTCTTGTAAAATCAAGATCTTATAATAGATATTCATAAGAGAATATTCCCCATTATAAATCTGTATGTTATGTATATTCATGTGAATCCTCTAATGCTAATTTCTAACAGGGCCTGAATTTACTTGTAAAGAAATTGTGAAGATAAAAGTGTTTCTTTATCCACTATCAAGAAACTACTGGTAGCTGAGTTATTTGCATTAAGTGAAGAAGGTAAAAAGGATGGATAAAAATAGTTGTTCAGTTCCATAAAGGGAATTTTGACCTGTAAGTTTATTTGATGATGGTGTGAATAAGCTGAGGATTTGTTTCAAACAACCACAACCACAAAAATGATGCTGTACTGGGAAAAACAACCTGACCAGGAGCATAAGGAAACTATCCAGTTTTCCATTTTCCCCATTTCTTGCAACCTACTTTTTCCTGGGGATGGTTTTGCAAGTTTGCCCTCACTAGTCAGAACTTTCCTTGGAGGAAGAGAAGGAAGGTGAGGATCCAAAGGGCTTCTTTTAGTAAGAGCAAGTGTTTTTTAAAAAAATATATCTAAGCCCACAGTATTAATAATGAATGCCTAGAGCTAAATTATCAAAGTAGTAAAATAGAACTGAGGTGAGGCAATGATCTTTCCCATAGGTACTACCCACCCTTAAAAGAGCTCCAAAGCATACAGTCACATTCTTTTTTGTTGTTCTTTAGTCTTCATAATTCCATTTGGGATTTTTTTGGGCAAAGATACTGAAATAGTTTGCCATTTCCTTCTCCAGCTTATTTTACACATGAAGAAACTGAGGCAAGCAGGGTTAAGTGACTTTCCCCAAGGTCACACAGCTAGTAAGTGTGTGGGGCCAGATTTAAACTCAAGAAGATGAATCTTTCTGATTCCAGGCCTGGCACTCTTATCTGCCCATTCATTTATTAGACATTCATGTGCAGGGTACTATGCTAAGCTCAAAAATCCCTGCCCTCGAGGAGGGAAGATAAAAATGCAAAAACAAAAAATCCAATAGGGAAGATACATATAGATAGATAGACAGATAGATATAGATATATTCAAATTGTATATAATATAGTCTTTGGAAAGTAATTTCAGAGAGAATACACTAGTAATAGGAAGGACCAGTAAAGGATTCCCTCAGAAGCCAGGATTTTAAGTTAAGTTTTAGAGGAAGCCAAAAGTTGGAAATGAGGAGGGAGAGCATTCCAGGCATGAGAGATAGCTATGAAAAGGCATGGACACTGCAAGTTCATCAGTGTCACTATGTTATAGAATGTTATATTATAGAGCCCTTGATAATTTACGAATAAAATATAAGAAGATTGCAAAGGCCTAGGCTGTAAGGGACTTTAAATGCCAAACAAACATTTGATCCTGGAGGTAATCTGAAGTATATTAAACTGGGGCAAGGGATGACATGATCATACCTGCCTTTTAGGAAAATCACTTTAGCAACTCACTAGTAGATGGATTGGAGTGGAGAAAGACTTGAAGGTAGGGAAGCCAACCAGAAGACTATTGTAATAGGCCAGCATGAGATGGTGAGGGCCAGAACTAGATTGGTGGCTGTATGAATGGAGAGGATAGAATGTATGTGGTAGATGTTATAAAGGTAGACATGTCAAGGCTTGGCAACAGATTGGATATGTAGGGTGAGACTGAGCAGTCAAGGATGACCCCAAGGTTTTGAGTCCAAGTGACTAGAATACTTGAGTATCGAGAGACTGGTGCCCTCAACAATTATAAGGAATTTCAGAAGAGTGGAGGGTTTAAGGATTTGTTAATGAGTTCTTATTTGGGCCTGTTAAGTTGAGATGGCTGCAGGACATCCATTTGGAAATGTCTAGAAGACAGTTGTTGATCTGAGACTTTAGCTCAAGAAAGAGATGAGGGCTGGTAATAGAGATTTGGAATAATCTATATAGTGATAATGTGCACATGGGAGCTGATCAGATCAACCAAGGAGAAGAGGACCCAGAACAGAACCTTGGGGGACACCCATAGTTAATGGGTATGACCTGCCTGAAGATCCAGCAAAGAAACCCAAGAAAGATCTATCAAAAAGATAAGAGGCTAATCAAGAGAGAACAAAGTCACAAACCATAGAGGGAAGAAAGTATTCGAGGAAAGAGGGTAATTAACTGTATCAAAGGCAGAAAGGTCAAGAAGGCTAAGAACTGAGAAAAAGCCCATAAAATTTGGCAATTATGTGAATCTTGGGAAAGGGGAGAGCAGTTTCAGTTGAATGATAAAGTTGGAAGCTACACAGCAGTGATTTTAGAAGAGTGAGAGGAGAGGTAATGGAAGCCATTTTAGAAGGCTTTCTCAAGGAATTTACACAAGAAGAGGACATATAGGATGATAGGATCAAGTTAATCTTTTTTTAAGCATAAGGGAGATATGGGCCATAAGAATTCAGCCAGTAGGAAAAAAGAAATTGAAGATTATCAAGAGAGTGATAGTAAGGACAATCTGTTGGAGAAAACAGGATTGGGATGATATCAAAGATGAATGTTGAAGGGTTTGCTTTAGCAAGGAAAAGGGCCACCTGTTCACCTGATAAAGGAGTAGAGTAAGAGATGTGATACAGGGGTGAAAAAAAGAGGGGTAAATAGGGAGCTCACCATCAAACTATCAATTTTTTCCAATTTAATTTTGTTTTTGAGAATTTTATGACAGCCCTTGATAATTTAGGCAGATCCCATCTGGAAATTTGTTGAGGTTATGGACTGTGTTTTCTCAAAAATTTGTGTTTTCTGCAGAACTAGAGCTATACTCTGCACCAGAGATGTCAAATGGGATGCAGGAAAACTTGGTGGACAGAATCAGATTAAAATGTAATTGGGAAATATCCTTTTTTTTAAGGAAATAAATTTTATTGGCATTCAGTTTAACAGCTATTCAATAACAAATGCTGAAATACCTCATCAAAGGGGCTGTCCTTGTTAGATGGACAAATGCAGTATAGGATTTAAATTTTTTTTTTAAAAAGTTAGGCTGTACACTTCATTTATTTAGTCTCAGAGAAATGAAGTTTCTCATGTTAGTTTTCTGGATAATTGAAGCTCACGATGTAAAGTATCAGTTTAAAAAATTTGATCATTTTAGATAGAAATCTTTCTATAACTTTATTCTATATTTCCCCAACCTCTTAAACAGAGTACACTTAACTCTTTCTTTGACTTAGGGCAATAATGATGCACAATCAATTATTAGTACTGGGACTAGAGGAAGAATATCAGCACAATCATTGAGGTTTGCAGGATTATTTATCTTTAATTAAATGGTAATGGGGGTTTTTTTCAGTTATTTTGCCTGCTTTTTATATTACCTATGTTATACTTTGTTGTCCCTTCTTGCTGCTATCAGTGTTCCTACCAAAAGGAACCCCTTTATAACCAGGGTGATTAAAACTGTGTCCCAAATAAGCAAATGAGTTTTGAGTGAGAGTATGAGGAATTTTCCACTGATTAAAAGGCATGAGCCTTATGGTCCTTATGACACCTATTTTGGCTGCTCAACCGCCTTTTTTCTTTCCTTTTTCTTTTTCTTTTCTTTTCTTTTCTTTCTTTTTTTCTTTACTTACTGCCAGGTTCTTGGTGGTGGTCTGGATAGTTGAGTTTGCTGCATAGGCAGCCTCCAAATAAGTGAGCTGTTACTGTATACACATCAGCAAGGCAATGTTAGTATGGACTGTTTGCCAGGTTGTGGAAATATCATCATTACGTGGAAGTGGATATTGTGATGGTATTCATTAAACTGAGATTCTGTGTGCCCATAAAGTCTGTCAGGTGAGGTTGGGCTAATACCAGTACGAGCTTCTACTGGCTTCTCTGCTGGTTTCTCTTCCTTAGGAGATCTAGCAGGTATAGGTTAGCAAGCTGCTGAAGCTGGCATTGGAGTGACAGATGTAGGTGCAGGGGTGGGAGCCAAGGCAGGGGAAGGAGTTGGGGCTTGAGCACAGATGCTGCTGTCTAGGTGGCTGGTGAGGTTGGTCACATTACCCCTGCAGGGAGACCTCCACCTGGGCCACTGCCTCTCTGCTTTCCCCAGGCGAGATCACCTTCTTCCCAAGGCACAGGCCAGCAGCGAGTTGGTCCTCAGAAGCTTTGAGCAGGTCTGGGAGGCAGTGAGTGAATCCATCATGAGTCGCTTAGACATCCCCCCCCTTCCCCTCCTGAAGAAGTTGGGGGAGAGGTCGGGAAATATCTTTTTTAAGTATAATGTAACATAGGTAATAATTTGTTTGTGATTTTCCAAGTCAGTATGCGGCAATCAGGGATCTGTTTCTATTTGAATTTGACAGCCTTCCTCCACACACATACAGTAGGCATTTAATACAATTTTTAAAGAATTTGAATCCTGGAGGCTGATGGGAAAAATCAGAATTAGTTATCACTGGGTATAGAGTGTGGATCTTGAATCTTCTAAGATGTAAAATCCTGATAAAGTTTGGTCAGTCAGTAAGGCAACTGTTAGTCTATTGCTTTGCCTGGGATTTATTGTAAAGGAGTTTATTTTATTTTAAGTTCATTGAAGCAGATTGACTGACTGCTCAGACTGGGCCATTCACTCATACCTAAGGTATTACCTTAGTTCCAGTCTGGACCTCAGGCCTCCTTAGGCCAAGGAATGAACTCCATTTTGTCAATTCAGCCCATGAATTCCTAAATCAACAACTTTCTTTAAGTGCGGGCAGAGTGCTACAGCACTTGGGATACAAATACTTGTTATACTCAGAGAGCTTACATTCAACCAGGGAAGATAACAAGAATGTAAGTAGATACAGAATAAATGTGATCGATACAAAGTAATCGAATACAAGGTAGTTTGGGAAGGAGAGTGCTAATCAGTTTGGGGACATCAAGAAAAGCTCCATGTAGAAAGTGAGTAGAATTTAATCATAAGGAAAAGAAGCATTCTGTGAAGCATTGGTGAGGAGGGAATTCTTTCCAGGACTGTAGCATGGCAGGTGGATAGAGTGTGTGAGAAGTGGAAGGTAGAGGAGAGGTGGGGGTAGGATACAGTAAGGCTGGAAAGGTAGGTTGAGGTCAGGCTGTGAAGGGCTTTAAAAGCTGAACAGAAGAGGGAGTGTATGTTTTTTTCTTCTTTTGGATTTAAAAAACCATGACCCCTCTACTGCTGGCTCATCCTGTCATTACTCTGCCTGAGGCCCTCTTGCCTTCTTTCTAAGTGTACTCACCATGGAATATCCCTCCACAAGACTAGTCCCTCTTTTTTTCCTCATTGGTAAATTCCTCCTGTAGCCTTCATTTTATAGAGAGGCTGAGGCTGACCTGCCTTCATTCTCCTCCCTGCCCTGTTCCTGACTTCCTAGCCTTTTGCCAGGTAAGTTCGCATCCCTACTTTTCAGCTCCCTTTTCTGTATTGTCTTTCCCCCATTAGGATGTAAGCTCCATGAGTGCTAGGACTGCCCTTTTTGCTTGTATTTGTATCCCTATCCCATAGCATAGTTCCTGGCAAATTGTAAGGGGCTTAATAGTAGGAAGCCCTAGAGCTTATTGAGTAGGAGAGTGACATGGGCTTATAGGAAGTTATCAGGCTCCAAAAAACTGTCTATGGACCCTTTTACAAGAAACTGTTCAACATGCAAATCAGACTAACCATGTTTTGGTTTATAACAGATTGCTATACTTTCAGCTGGTGTCAAGGTAATTGGGAAACTGAATTTAACAGTCAGAAGATTAGTTGATGAGTAGAAAGTGAGGCCCAAGAGAATTTAATGATCTTGAGAGATGTTTCATCAAGGCTGTGATGGAGCTTGGAGAATCAGTTGTTTTTCCCCTCTGTATTTTTGTGGTTCAGTCATTTCAGTCCTGTCTGACTCTTTGTGACCTCATTTGGAGTTTTCTTGGCAAAGATACTGGAGTGATTTGCCATTTCCTTCTCCAGTTCATTTTACAGCTGAGAAAACTGAGTCAGAGAGGGTGAAGTGACTTGCCCAGGGTCATACAACTAGTAAGTATCTGAGGCTAGATTTGAACTCAGGTCTTCCTGACTCCAGGCCCAGTGCTCTGAATAGAGCCACCAAGCTGCTAGTTTCTATGGATACCAGAGACCTAAAGGTATGTACTCTGATCTGTCAGATACCATCTGCCTTTCCCTTGGACCCTGAAAAATGCTTATCTTTTGGTGTAACTTTTAAAAAAATATCTTATATATCTTATGGTGTTAGTCTACAAGATATGTTGCAGCTGATTGAAAGTCATAGTGATCCTTATTCCCTCCCATTTGCAGTTACCATTTTGAAATAAATTATGGATGTGTGGCAGGAATTATGCCTTATTTAAATCTTTATCTTCCATAATGTCTAGTACAGTGGTGTGTATGTAGTAGGTGCTTAGCAAATGATTATTGAAGTTGAAACTCGTTTCACCTTAACTTTTATTTATTCATTTATTTTTTTGTTTTTGTATATCCCTCAGTGGCATTTCTCTGAAGCCATTTAGGAGGTCTTAAGTTATCTCTTCCAGTGGGTTATGTCTGGCATTCAGTTTGTGTTTTTAGCTTTGGTGTTCCATGGATACCGTTTACTTACCTTGTCTCCAAAATCCAGGGGAATATCTTGTTTGGAGTTCATAGTCCTTATCTCTCCCCGCCTCTACCCTCTCCATAGATTTACTGCATAGTAGCTGGTAACAGTAAGGCTGACTGTAGAGAATTGAAATATTTATTTTGTTAACCATAGAATCATAGACTTTTAGAGATAAAATGGAGGACCTTAGAAATTGACCAGTCTTCATTTTTCCAGTGAGAAAACTGAGGCACGAAGAGTAACATAACTTGCTTAAAGTCCTGAAACTATTTTGGGGGGTAGGAGGAGAGAGCAAAGTGCAACACTAAAGTCTCCTGACTACAGTAGTCTGACTACAGTGCTTTTATAACGTGCTTCCTTTTTTCTAAGGCATGGAAATTGGTGTGACCCCATTTTTAGGGGCAAGAAAAGAAGAAAATAGCATTTCTTTAGCACCTACTATGTACTGGACTTTACTGGAAGGACAAATACTGAAGCTGAATCTTAAATACTTTGGTCATATAATGAGAAGACAGGATTCATTGGAAAAGATTCTGCTTCTGGGAAGGATTAAAGACAAAAGGAGAAAGGTATGGCAGAGGATGAGATGGGTAGATAGTGTCAGGCAAGCAACAAACATGAGATCGGAGACACTCTAGGAGATAGGGCAGAAGGGCTTGGTGTGCTGTCGTCTAAGGAGACACGACCACTACCGAACGGTAATAATAACAATGTGGCAGCACTTTGCTAAGCACTAGAGATACAAAAAGAGGCAGAATCCCTGCCCACAAGGAGCTCACAATCTAAGAGGGAGGAGGAGAGACAACAAGCAAACAAATATGTACATAGAAACTCTGTTCAGGATAAACAGGAAATAATGAAGGGGGGAAGGCACTAAAATTAAGAGGGGTTGGAAAAGACTTCTAGTAGAAAGGGAGATTTTAGTTGGGACTAGAAGAAAGCCAGGGAAACCAGGAGGTAAAAATGAGGAGGGAGGGAGAGCATTCTAAGCATGGAGGATAGCCAGAGAAAACTGCCAGACCTGAGAGATGGGATGTCTTGTTCAAGGAACAGTAAGAGATATAAGAAGATTGGAAAAGTGGGGCAGTTACTAGGTTATAAACAACTTTGAATGCCAAATACGCAGTTTTTTATTTGGTCCTGGAGGTGATAGGGGGCCACTGGAGATTATTGAGTGGGAACATGGGGTAGGGTGATGTGGTTGGACCTGCACTTCAGGAAAATCACTTTGGCAGCTGAATGGAGGATGGACTGGAGTGGGAAAGGGCTTGAAGCAGGCAGACTGACCAGCAGGCTATTGCAATAGTCCACATTTGAGGCGATGCTGGCCTGCACCATGGTGGTGGCAGTATCAGAGGAGAGAAAAGGGGTGCTGCAAGGGTGAAATCAGTAGACCTTGGCAGGTGATTGGATTTGGAAAATGAGAGAGAGAATGAAGAGGTTGTGAGCCTGGGGGACTAGGAGTATAATAGTGCCCTTGACTATAATATGGATGTTTGGGGGAAGGGAGAGGGTTTAGGAGGAAAGATAATGATAAGGAACTTTTGGATATGTTGAGTTTAAGATATCCAATTTAAGTTATCTGAAACTTTGAGTTTTAGACTGAAGGTCAACAGAGAGATTGGGGCAGGATTGTTAGCACAGAGAGGACAATAAAATCCCTGGGAGCTGATAAGATCACCAAGATCATCAGATAGTATTGAGGGAGAGGAGAAGAGGACCCAGGACAAAGCACTGTGGAGATACATATGATTAGAGGGCATGAATGACTTGGATGAGGATCCAGAAAAGGAAACTGAGGGAGGAGAACCAGGAGAGAGTGGGATCTCAAAAACCTAGAGAGTAGAGATGTCAAGTAGAAGAAGGTAATTCAAGAGTCAAAAGCTTTGATGACCTCATCAAGATTCTCACAACAGTCTAACAAAGACACCTATGACCCACACAAAAAGTTTAAAAACTCCTGCTCTAGAGGTCTTGACTTTGGATGGATCCCAGGGTGGAACATGTGGGTTTGGGGTTTTTTTTTCTCTCTCTCTCACTAGGTGATGGGCCTTACGTGGTGTTTTGATCCTGTATACCTTCATTTATTCTCATTTTGTTGGTAATAGCCTGTCCTACACGATAAGGTAATAAGGAGCTTTAATATTTGAGCTAATAAAACTTCTTCCTTCTTGAGTCATTGATTTAATTCTTTTTAACTACCACTTGGACCAGTCTAACTAATACCAGGCTTAACCTTGGTTACTTTCTGGAACTTTTCTGTAAGGAATAAAGGGATCATAGAAGTCTTTCATCATAAATTATCCTATTCTGTTGATTATAGGTCATAGATTCCTGAGCTAGAAGGGTCATCTGCCAATCATTTTAATGGATGAGATTGAGATCCAGAGAGTTTAAATGACTTACCCAAGTCACACAAAGGGCCAAAATCCAAAGCCCTTTCCACAATGCCACATGGAAACACGAGGAGGAAATTATTGCGTATTTCTAGGACTAAAACCACTAGTTTTTGAGTTTTCAATTCAGTGTTCTGGGCACTGGAACATTATTGGACTTAATGTGAGAGTTCAGTATCTCTGCAATGAAAGAATTAATACTGCAGAGTTTTTTTAGTTTTTTACTGCCAGTACTCTGTTTCTTTTTTTTGTTGGGGGGGGCAGGAATCGAGGAAAGGGTAAATCCTATGCTAATTTAGTAGTTTATTTTTGCAGGTTTCTCCCTAAATTATAAAATAGATAGAAACAGCATTTCAAAAAGTGGTGTTAACTAGGAAATTGTTAATTTTGGAGGGATACCAAAAAGGTAAAGCTATGGTATGTTAGGAAGGGAAGGAAATGGTTATACTGGAACCTTGTTTTAATACATTGTTAATAGATTGAACATCATGGCTTGAAGATTGCTGACAGCACAGCTGTATGTAGAAGCTTTAGCATGTTCTAACAACTTCTCATAAAGGAGTAAAATAGTTTTCTTTCTTTCCTTTTTTTTTGGTGGGGGCAATTGGAGTTAAGTGACTTCCCCAGGGTCATACAGCTAGTAAGTGTCAGGCTGGATTTGAATTCTGGTCTTCCTGACTTCAGGGTGCCTTATCCACTGTGCCACTTAGCTGCCCCAAAGTTTTTTTTTATTGGATGAACTTTTATGGCTGGCCACTTCCTTTTTTTGTTTTTTTGTTATTATCTGAGCAATCAGAAAGATGCATGTTCCTAAGAGATGTGATTTAGTACCAAGTGTGCAAAATGCTTAATGATTTCTTAAGTTTTATTAAGAATTTTTTTTAAAGATTCCTTACTTTTGCTACTTACTGCCTATTTGACTTGGACAAGTCCTTAAATCTTTATGAGCCTCAGTTTCCTTTACTGTTAAAAAAATTTTTAAAGAGGGATGAGAATAGATGACCCTGCAATGTCTTCTAGCTCTTAATATATTTTTTCTTCTGTTTCAATTGAGTACTTGAATGTTTGTGTAGCTTGCTTTGAAAGTGACAAAGAAATTAGCTTTATTCTAATTCTCTTTTTTAGTTCTAGTGAATGAAGAAACTATACAGACATGAATATATTTTTTGAAATTTTGATCCAGTTTAGTTACACTGCTTAAAACATTATTTTAAACTGAATAATTTCATACTTATAAGTATTCTCCCTACCACTTAAAGAGTGTAATACTGAAGCTTAATACTCTCATATTTTCCTTCACAGAGTAAAATATTTCCATTTTTTTTCTTCATCTGGTAAAGCATGACTCATTTTTGAAAGCATCTACATAATTATTGTACACTGTTAATAATTACATCCGGTCTAGGAATGTTAAGTGAATTAGATTTTTCTAAATTCAAAAGATCTAAAGCATATTTAGTATTTTAGATATGGGAAAGACCTTAGGAATCTTTTGGTTTATAGATGAGAGTCATTGTGAGATAGTAGATAGGGAGCTGAATTGGAGACAGGAAGACCAGGATTCAAATCAGCTGAAAACATCTAATTACTGTATTCAGCAAGTCACTTAATCTCTATAAGTCTCAGTTTCTTCATTGGTCCAGTGAGAGGATTGGACTAAACCTCCAAAGTTCCTTCCAGCTCTAAATTTTTGATCCTAAATTTTGAATCTCAGAAAGTTGAAATGGTTTGCTAGGTTCATGTAGGTAGTAAGGGGCAGAGCTGGGATTTGAACTCATCTTCAAATGAGAAATTCTAATCTTTGATTCTTTGCCTTACCCCCTACCTACAATGCCTTTCATCTTACCTGCAATGCCTTTCCCCCAGACTTCTTCACCTTTCCAAAGGTTGCTGAACATCAAGATTCAGTTCCATAAAGGAAGAGATTTCTGTAATCTTCACTGATCTTTCCATTTTCAGAAATCTTAAGACATTTTCCAGTAACATAACTTTTCATAGCCTTGTTAATTAATAGATCACATGCATGAAACAGCTTTCCAACAAAACTACCGTGCTTTTGAGGGTAGAAATTATGTATTTTTTTCTTTGTTCATGCTCTTCACAACACCGAACACACAAGTTGTTTACTTGAATTAAATTGTACACTAGAACAATCCAAGGAAAGGGGAGAGGGGTGTGATCTTATTAGTGAGATGGAGAAAAAGTCAAGACCTCTGGATCAGTCTTTTCTGGGGAGCTGTCCTAATGTTAGAGAGAATCTTCCAAATGCCACCAGCCTCAAGTCCATGTGATGATGATTCAGGTTTAAACAAACCATTATCCCAGGACTGTGCAGATGATACTCCATCATTGAGTATTCAGGCCCTGGCTTTTTCTTGACCACTAGCCAATCTGACTTTAAACAGAAGAAAAACTCAACTCTAGTGAGAAAGAAATCAGTAGTCAGAATGAGGTACAGCATTACCTGGCATTCCCCCTTCATGGGCAGCCAAGAAAAGTACAGTACTTACAAGTTAATAGAAAAGTGATTTGAATTTTGTGTTTGTACAAGTGTTTTATAGTGATACCTCATTCATTTTGCAGAAGTAGTGACAAGGAATGAGTCCAGTGGGTGGGACTTTTCCAGCTAGCTCAGAATGCAAATTGCTTCAATAATACTGTGATTTCTTTGGGATTCCTTCCATCAGTATTGATCTGAGTCCCTCAACAAAGTCTGTAAGAATTCACCTCCATGTGGCCAACCTGATGATGTGTGGGTCCTTGAACTTAGTTTCTCTTAGCTAGGGTAAGTCCTCAAACAGAAACTGAGAGGTCTAGCTCTTCCCCCTTTGTAGGGAGACTCTACCGAAGCTTATGCTTCACTAACAATAGACCATTGAAGAGTCCATTGTCACCATCTCTATAGGACTTTAGAAGGGGTTAAATGCCTCCAAATAACTGAAACAATTTTTGATAGAAACATTTCCAGAATAGTACATATTTTCCTATTTTCTCTTAATAGAGTATAGGGGATGGGGCTTGAACCTATGATATCATTGGTATAAAGAATTCCTGGATGAAGATACTCAGTCTACACCTTTTCTGCCACTTAGAGTCTTAGAGAGTTGCTGTAGTACTGAAATGATAACTCAACAATTCTTTATTACTCATCTGCTGTATGCCAGGCTCTTGGCTAAGCATTATGGATACAAAGAAATGTGAAAGACAGTCCCTGCTTTCGAGGAACTCACAGCCTTAATGGGGGCAACAAATAAGCAACCGTGCACAAACAAGATAAATTGTTGATAATCACAAAAGGATAGCACTAGCATTTAGAAGGCCTGGAAGAGGCTTCTTGCATAAGGTAGGATTTTAGGAGAGACTTGAAGGAAGCCAGGGAATCCAGGAGAGAAAGATGAGGAGGGTGAGCATTTCAGGCATGAAAGTGCCTAGAATCTGGAGATAGAGAAGTGATTTATTTAAGGTATAGCAAGGAATTCAGTGATGCAAAATTGTAGAGTGTGTGGAGGAAAGTAACCATTAAGAAGACTGTGAAAGAATAAGAAGGTGCCGGGTTATGACTTACTCAGGATCACACAGGTAGGACATGTCAGTGTTGGGACTTGAATCTAGTTCTTCCTGGCCCTCAGACTGGCTCTCCATCCACTACATGGGTCTACCTTTCCAGTGGACTAGACTGAACATAACATAACTATTCAGGATCATTGTTGTTGTGAATTACAGTTATTGTATTGGACTGAAATAGCATAGGAACTCTTGAAGTGGTTTTTTGCACCTGTACTGTATGGTCCCAGATAATTTTTTTCCTGTCTCCTTATAGGATTCACTGTCGCTTCTGCTGGTAACTGCATATCTGTATTTAGCAGACACTTGCCCTTGTAATCTGTTGTTTTTAAGTTTGGTTTTGAGAATTTCTAACCAAGCCTGTTGGAATCATATCTAAAACAAGTTAGTCACTGGCTCTGAACAAGGGTACAAGAAACTTTTTCTAGGTTAAGTGCATGGATTTTAGTGACAGCTATTTTGGCTGCTCAGAAGCATTTAAAAATGTTCCTTTCTTGGCTATGTCTCTCATAGTTGAGGTTGCCTGGATATGTGATGAGTAAGGTGTTATTATAATCAGTTAGTTAAAGGAGACATAATAAAGACAGATTTAAAATTGTGCCAAAGTGTTTAGCCTGTAAACCATTCAAAGTCCTGTTTTATTTCTCAAGGAGCTCATATTCTAAGGGAGAGGCAACATGTACAAGCAAAATATATACAGAATGGATGGAGAGCCAGCCAGAGAGCCAAGATGTATACAGCACGGATGGAAGATAATCATAGAAGAGTGAAAGGCACTAGCAGCTGGCCTAGAGAGAAGGCTAAGATGTCTTAGATTGTGGGCTCAAATGGTAAGAAAAGTCTGGTAGGTCTTTGAGCTGAGCCTCAATGGATAAATTACATCAAAATAAACCATGGAAAGACATAACCTGACCTTAGCTATTAAACTTAGGATCATAGGACTTAAAACTGGAAGGGATCATAAGTCCAATGTCCTTATTTTCCAAATGAAGAAACTGTAGCTGAGAGAGATTAAAGGGCTTAACTAAAGTCACAGAGGTATTAAGTGAGGTCATCCATGGACCAAGAGCTTGAAAGGGACCTTAGAGGTCATACAACCCAATTCTCTCATTTTATAGGTTAGATAACTGAGACCAAGTAAGTGGATGACACTTGCTCAAGGTCACATGTAGTAAGGAGCGGAGCAAAGGCCCGAGGGAGGGGAACAGGGCTACATTGGGAATCAAAGAATGTGGCCCTCCTCGAATCTTATGTCATTCTGATTACAAATTTAATATACACTCCATTATATGTTGATGTCTTCTCCCTTTCATCCCCCCAAGAATTGGAGTCTCAGGTTCTCCCTTACAAACCAAGCCTCAGGAAGTGATGTTGGCTGAATTATTTCTGGGCTTCTAAAGTTATTTGCTTAGTCTTGTCTTTAACTAAAATGAGTACCTTGTCACATTAAAAAGTATGGAAAGCATCATTTCAGTTCAGTAAACATTTATTAAGTGCCTCCTATGTGGTAGGCACTCTGCTTAGTGCTGGGGATACAAAAAGGGACAAAAGACAGTCCCTGCCCTCAAAGAGCTGACAGTCTAATGGGAGAGACAAAATGCAAACAGATATATACAAACCAAGCTATATGCAGGTTAAATAGAAAGTAATTAACAGAGGCAAGGCACTGGAATTAAGAGGGATTGGGGGGAAGGCTTCCTGTTGGAGGAGGAATTTTAGTTGGGAGTTAAAGGAAGCTAGAGAGACAGAGTGGAGGAGAGGGAACATTCCAGATACTAGGAACAGCCAGAGAGAATGCCTAGAGCCAAGAGATGGAGTGTCTCCTTTGTGGAACATCCAGGAGGCCAGCATAGTTGGATCCAAGAATTTGCGTTGGGAATAAGGTGAAGGAGAACTAAAAAGGTAGGAGGGGCTACTTTATGAAGGGCTTTGCATGCCAAACAGAGCAGTTTGTATTTGCCCCTCGAGGCAATAGGAAGCCTCTGGAGTTTATTGAATGGGGACACCAATACTAGGGTTGAGCTTGTAAACCAGAATTTGGCTAATTCTAATGGTAAACTTGGCCTCTGGTGTTAATTTCTCTTTATTACAAGCAACTGTTGAATGCTTCCATGGTACTAGGTTTTTCTTAGGTGCAAGCCAGCATAAAAGCAATGGAGGAGTACTTGGACTTTGGTGCCTGTTCAGGTAAGCTTTGGAACAGAGGCCAATGACTGCCTCAGGGTGTGTTAGAAACTTATGAAAGTTCAGTGGAGGAGGAGGGTGTTGATGGGAAAGATTGGGTTGGCTTAATATCAAACTAAGCAGAAACCTTCTGTTGAAACTGTTTCCTGGGAACTCCTGGTCCTAAATGGATATTTAGTTTTCTAGATGGATCTTTTGTGATCTTTTCCACTTTAATTATGGACATAGCTAATTCTTGGACATTGGGCACTTTAAAAGTCCCCATGCTTCTTGGGGTTGGTGCATAGTTTTTTTTTTCCAAAAGCTAAAATCAAACTACATTGTATGCTTCTTTTTTTTCTTTTTTGATGAGCAGTTGGGATTAGGTGACTTGCCCAGGGTCCTACAGCTAGTAAGTGTCAAGTATCTGAGGCCGGATTTGAACTCAGGTCCTCCTGACTCCAAGACTGGAGCTCTATCCACTGTGACATCTAGCTGCTTGCTTTGTATGCTTCTTAAAAGAACCTTTGAACACTTTCTAATGTGCATTCACCTTGGTGAAAAGGGAGCTAAATCTGAAAAAAAAAAACATTGTAGCTGTGAATATGTCTTATGTTTGTCTGAAACCACGGGGCTCAAGTAATCATCCATCCATCCAGATTTGAGTCTGTTTTGGGCTTGGCAGTTGAATTGGCACGTTATTTTCCTGTCTAAATGATATGAATAAAGTAGGGAAGGTGACAACAGGAAGGAGAATCTGTGACAATGTCTATTCTTCATACTGCGGAGTTTCCCCTGATTGCAGGAAAGGGAAGGGGGGGGAGATAGAGAGAGAGAGAGAGAGAGAGAGAGAGAGAGAGAGAGAGAGAGAGAGAGAGAGAGAGAGAGAGAGAGAGAGAGAGAGAGAGTGTTTGGGACCTAAGGAGGAAAGAGACTGCCTGATAAGTTGGTGATTTGCTGCTCACCTCTACGTAGAAATTGGAGGACAATCAACAAACATTTATTATTAAGCACCTACTATGTGCCAGGCACTGTGCTAACCACTGGGGATATACCAAGAAAGGCAAAGACTGTCCTTGCTCTTAAGTTGCTCACAGTCTCATAGGGGAGACAATGTGCAAACAACTATGTGTAAAGCCAATAAAACCAGGGGCAGGGCAGAGCAAACTTAGACTTGTTGCTAATTTACTTAGTTTCTATTTTTCTCAAACTATTCAGTGTGATGTTAAGAATTTTAATGTGATTTTGTTCCTTGTTATGTGTGATCATTTGCTTATTTTGGGTAATGATGATTAAGTTTATGATTTTTAAAGTGGAAGAACTCAAAAAAGTTCAGATGGGGTTATGTCTTTTTTGTTGACCAGATTCATATGTAGGTTGGGAGAAATGTTTGCTGTTCTGAGTTCATTTGCTGGTGAAGAATACATAATTATCACAAAGGTTTTCATAAAATTTAGACCTGGAAAGACCATCTATCTCAGGGGTTCTTAACTTAAGGTCTGTGAACTTGGTTGTTTAAAAAATATTTTTTGTTAACTATGTTTTGATATGATTGGTTTCCTTTGTAATGCTGTTTATTTTATCTTATGCATTTAAAAACGCTTCTGAAAAGAAGTTCACCAGACTGCCCAAGGGATCTAGACTCACACAGAAAGGTTAAGAAATCTTGATTGAAACGATTCTTGAAAACCAAGGTATTTGCTTGTTGTAAACCATCTACTTGTTGTTTTACTCCTTCCTACTACCCCATCCCCTGTCTACTCCTCCCAGTTTAAAAAAAAAAAACAACCCAACAATAATACCTCATGTCCTATGTTTCAGGTCCTGTATCAGTTTTTGGGATGAGGAATGGGTAGAAAAATTTGGCCTGTGGAGATAGTCATAGAGGAAGTTCTAGTGAATACATGCTCAGAGAGATCAGATACCCCCAGATAAGGAAAGCCCCAGAACTAAACTGTGTCTGAAATGTTTCTTGAAGTCAAGCCCCATTCTGCTTTTCCAAACAAATTTATTCCTAGGGAAGGCTTGCAGCCCTGGGAAGCATGCATACTCAACCCTAGAAGAAATCACAGGAAGTAATTAAACAGAAAAGGTCAAAGAATGAGGAAGTGGTTGTGTTTCTGATGCGAATAGCATTGTTGTTACTTTGGATCTAGATGGGAATGTTTAAGTCTCTTGGAATGTGGCTGCTCCTGGGCTTTGATTGTATTTAAATTACAGCCCTTTTAGTTTATATTCTCCGACATGAATCTAGTTAGGAAATGAATTGCTTTTAGTTCTTATCAGGAATCCCACACATGCCTAGCACTAGTCTCCTAAGCGAGAGTTTCTTGTAGAACTTCTTGTAGAAGTTTAATTTGAAAACTGTTTGAGGTTCCTAAGGTTCCTGCTGAAGTTCTCTATTAGTGTTTTGATTAAACTCCTTAACCTAATAGGGTTAGGGTACTTAGATAAGGACTAGGGCTATGATTTCTTTGGTTTTGGGGACTCCCAGATAAGGGAACTCCTCCTAACAGTGTAGGTGTGCTACTTCTGGTCTTGATTTGCAAGGAGTGAGGGAACTGGAAGTGACATGCCTAGGGATATGCAGCCAGTATGTTTCCAAGGCAGACCTTAAACACGTATTTTCCTGGCTTCTTGGCCCACAGTAAACACCATGCTGCCTCTTAACTTTATTTTACATAATAGATTTTAAAAATTGGGGTAATAATGGAATACTAGCATGTATATATGAATCCATTTACCCAAATTTAAATGGGTTAGTAAGCAGATGAACTTTCTGTGTTATACATCCATGCCTAATGCTAGTAGGAATAATTCTTTTGGGGGAGGGTGTATGTATGTATATTTCACTTTAAATTTATAAGTACGTTCTAAGAATTATTGATATGTAAAAAGAGATCAGAATATGAACAGCTACATTTCTTTTTGAGCTCAAAACTCTAGGAAAGCTGAGGGGTAAAGTAGCCAAGATATCTTTTATCCTAAAAAAAGGAAATAAAATCTAAAAATACAAATTACGTCAAGGTAACCAGTTAGATAAGCCTAAGTCAAACTGGGTGGTGGCTGCTGTGCAGAATCTTTAATTACTCTAGATATATTGTAGTTTTTGTCCACTGTGGCCTTAAAGCTTATTATTTTCTTTAAGGGAGTTACCTTAAAGCAGCTTTTAAAGACCTCTCTTCAATAGCTGGTTACATTTTTCTACTGAGGTATGAGCAGTTGCTCTAAACCACATTAAAACCTGGAAAGATCTTGAACATGTTCACCTGTTTGGTGGGGCTCAGGCATTAGTCATTTATTAAATGCTAACTGTGCCAGGCCCTGTACTAAACAATGGGGATGCAAAGAAAGTCAAAAGCATTATTCTTGCCCTCAAGGAGCTTACATTCTAAGGGGGGAGACACCACATGAATAACTAGGTACACACATGATATATACAGAGAAGACTGACAGTGATTGATCTCAGGGGAAGGCTCCAGTAGATGGGAAGACCCAGAAAGGCCTCCTGCAGAAGGTGGGATTTGAGCTTAGTTTTGAAGGAAGCAGAGGGGAGGAAAGGGAGAGCCTTCCCTGGTATGGGGACCAGCCAGTAAAAGGCCTAGAGTTCTGAGGTGAGTGTCATGGGTAGCCAATAGCTAATAAGCTACTTCAGCTGGATCACAGAAGATACCTAGGGCAGTAACAGATAAGGACCCGGCATAAGTAGGAAGAGGCCAAGTGCCAGAGGACTTGATATTTGATATTGGAGGTAATAGGGAATGACTAGAGCTGATTGAGTAGTCAGGTGATGGGGTCAGGCCTACCCATTGGAATATCACTTTGGCAGCTGAGTGGAAGACAAATTGGAGTAGACACAGAGAGACTTGAAGCAGGGAGGCCAATTATCAGTTGATGACATAGTCTAGAGAAAAAAAGGGAAGCATGTACCAGGCAGAGTTAATGGGCATGGCATGAATGAAGAACCTGGAAAGATTTTCTGAGGAGTGGTCAGAGAGCTAGAAGGATAGCCAGGAGAGAGAGAGAGCAGTGCTGGGAAAACCCAGAGAGGAGGGGGAGTATCCAAGGTGATCAGCAGTGTCAAAATGCCACAGAGACTTGAAGAAGGATGAGGATTGGGAAAAGACCATTCGATTTGACAATGAAGACATAATTTGGAGAGAGCAGTTGAAGTTGAGTGATGAGGAGTAGGAAGACACATTAAAGAAGATTTATAGGAGAGTGAGAGGTTAGCAAGTGGACAGGCTGCTGAGAATTGGAGGACAAACATAGAATGGTCACTAGGGGACAAATGAAGGTTTTATAAGTATGTGGGGAATTTAGATTTGTTTGTAGGAAACAGGGAAGGGGGGAGTAAACTGGGAGAGACTGGAGATGAAAGAATAGGAATGATAGTGGAGGTAATCAGGAAGATAGGACGAGATGGGATCAAGGATATATGTAGTGCTTGATGCCTTCATGTCTGAGTGTTGTTAGATAAGGGGGGGGGACAGGAACTCATAGGGAATGACCTTTTTTTTTTGTAAAGTATGAGGAGAGGTCCTCAGCTGCAAGAGTAGAATGAGGAGTTGCTTTAGGAGAGATGAGAAGATCTGGAACTGCCTCTGTGGAGAGTGGGATAGTGAATCAATTAGGAACATGTAGAATGATTGCTATGCTGCAATGAGGGCTCAGTTGAGATTGGAAACAAATTATTGGTGGACCCAGTTAACATGATTTCATGATTTTCTACAGCTCCATTCAGCACATGAGTAGGAGCAAAGGAGGTAGATAGATGGTGGGAGTATCCAGGGTCAGGGTTTGGCAGTGATAGGACAAGGGAGTGAGGGATTCTAGAGTAGAAGATAGTATCAAGTTCAGTTGATTCACCAAGGGGTCATGATAAAGGAGAGGAGAGTATAGCCAATGCATAGCTATATCTAGGAAAGAATTGGGGGGTGAAGGGAACAGAAGCTACAGTAAGGATAAAAGACAGTGTTATAGGGTTGTAAAGCATAGGGAAAATGGAATAAAAGGTCATGCTGAGATAAAGGAATTATGGGGATCATGCACATGGAATTGGAACACTGCTGGGTGGTGGCAAGATCAAGGGTTCAACCCTCTTTGTGTGTAGCTGAGTTAGAGTGGTGAATGGGGTAGGTTGTGAGAATTGAGTAGACTGAGGAACTTGGAAGCTAGGCTATTTGAAGGATCATTTTTTAATATATATATATATGTATATATATATTATATATAGTTGTATGTGTATGTATGTGTATATACATATATGTATTGATTATGTACCCATATATATATTATATGTGTGTATATGCATATGTATATATACATACGCCTCAAAGGGGGAGAGGTTTCTGGGAGATACTGAGAATCCAAAAGTGGCAATGGGAAGCAGAAAATCAGGGTTTATGAGATAACCAGTACTGGAAAAGACTATAGGCTAGTTATGGAAGCAGTGTCATCAGGAGGGAGCCAGGTATCATTGAATGCTGGGAGATGGAAGGAGTGAGAAAGGAAAAGGTTTAAGATGCAAGGAAGTTAATTACTAAGGATCAAGCTTTCCAAAGAGCACAGTAGAAGGGGCATCATATCTGAAGCTGGAAATTGTGGGTGGAACAGGTTTGAGGTAGAGAAGAGTAAAGGAACAGGTATTTCGGGATGGGGAATTGATTTGTACATACATCAGTCCCTGAGGATTCAGAATCACTGGGAGAGGGAACAGTGTAAGGTTCAAAAACTGTAGGAAGATGGAGGATAAAAATGTTGAACAGCCCTCCACTGAGGCCCTTCTACGACCCACCAACACATCCTCCTCCCATTTTCCCTCTCAAACGTTCTGGTTTCCCTCTTTGGCCAGCGCGGCATTGAACACTTTTATAGGAAGGGGGAAGAGGGCTAACCTGCATTTGAGAATTATAAGATTGAGAATGAATTAGAGGTGAGAAAAAACACCTCGCCCTCGACTAAATTCAGCAATTTTTTTTTCAAGGAGTAAAGGACAATAGAGATGAAAAAGTAGATTTGGGCCAGAATGTTAGAAGGATATGGATTTTTTCTGAAGTAGTGATGTATTCATTGAAAGTGATATGTTTAGGATATTTATTCTAGTCATGGGATACAAGATTAAGTAGAGGAAGCTTGAAGTTGGGACCATTACAACTCACTGTACTAGAGATTCGTAGGTAGATAGGACAAAGTCTCTACCTTCAAGTAATTTACAGTCTAGTAGATTTAGATTGGTTCCAACTTGTATTAAAAGAGGGGGGCAAGAAAGACTTTTCTACTTTGAGTTTATCATTAATGTGAATGTTAAAAAGATGGGCATAGGGACCTGTCAGGACACAATGAAGAGCCCTTCTTTGAGGTGTAGACCAAGATTGTGGCTTGAGAATGACCTTGTGAAAGACATTTTCAAGCAATCTTATCCTGAATGTCTTTCTTATTGAAATGGCAAATAGGTTGTGGTCGTCAGTTTTTCTTTTTTTTTTTTTAATCAAATGTTTTTCAAGCAGGACAAGATAGTTGAAATTTGATCTGTAGTCAGAATTATGGAACTTTGAATGGGCAGACACCTTAAGGAAGATCTAAAGATTTATCCCCTTATTTAAACATGAGAAAATTGAAACCCGAAGATGTCAAATGACTTGCTTAAAGATACATAGCCAGTCAATAGCAGTTGTTTTGTGCATGTCAGCAAGGATTGATTCAACACTTTTCAGGCAAACATCTTTGCCCTTGAGTTGTTTATAACCTAGGGCAACAAAACAAAACAGTTAATGTGGTTGAAACTTGTCTGTGTGGCCTCTCTGTTGATTAAAAAATTAACCAACTGTGAACCATAAATATTGACCTCTTAACATTGTGCACAAAGTTAAGGTGTATACAAGAGGATTCAACAGTCTTTGTAAAATGAAGAGATTGGACCAGATGATTTCTTAAGGCTTACTTGATTTAGGATATCATTGTGTATCCCTTTTATGCTAAAATGTCAGTGAATTATAATCCAAAACAGTGAACCTCACATTGTCATTGTTGTCGTAGTTACTGTTCAGTTAGAATTTGTTCAGCTGAAAGCATTCTAAACAGGTCAGAACATTCCTCCTGAAGGGAGGCCCTTGTCATTAGAGGTAGACAGAGGGCACAGGGATTAATTCATCCATTCGTCTGTACTTCAGAAGATCAGTGATTTCATTCATAGATGATTTTCAGTGATTAATAGGTCGGCGAAGAAGCCTTATTTGCTAGTTAACCTTTCAGGTAATAACCTTCTCCAAACTTGTCCTTTCTGCAAACAGTAGAGACACAGTATATCATCAGGCCCATTTTTGAAGGCTTTCAAACTAGAATCTGCTAGAGTTTGTATTCCTCTGAACCCAACGTCACCATTGTGGCATGTCATAATGAGTAAGACTTTAGGGAAATAATCATTCATTCATGCATTCCTCAAACATAACTATTGGGGGGGACAGGACTAGGCAATGGGGTTAAGTGACTTGCCCAGGGAGTGTCTGAAGCTGGATTTGAACTCTGCTCCTCCTGACTTCAGAGCAGGTGCTCTAGGTCTAGCTGCCCCCTCTCAAACACAACTATTCAAAGAAGACAGTGTTTTAGTTACTGTGGTGGACACAGAAAATAAGACTTTTTGCCCTCAAGAATTTTACTGTTTATAGGGGAGATAAGACAGAGACACACATGTCTTTAATACAAGAATGAATATAGCAAATGCCCCCAAAAGGTTACAAATTATTATAGACTTTCTAATTCAAGAGGCATCACATTTTGGTCAGGGACCTAAGGGAGAACTTCCTGTAGGAGGTAACATTTAATTTGCACTTTGAAAATGGATGCTTCCCACTGTCTGAGAAGAGGAGGGGTATTGGTGATAGGGGATTATTTACTATTCTAGGCAGAAGGAACCGCTGGAACAAAGCTCTCAAAGGAAAAGCATCGTTTCTTGTGTTTGGCTGGTGGTTGGACTTATTGACCTTTGAGGTTCCTTTCCACTCAGAGGAAAAACAAAATAGAAAAGAGCCTTTGAGGAGTTGACATTTTTAGGAATGTTTCATGTTGAATGTAGGCAACCAAAAACAAAGTTTGTGAAACATAGTAGAATTTCTTCTTTCTCCCCACTTCTGCCACTTCTGCCTCCTTTTTCTTCAGTTTCCTCTATGCAATTGCTTTTTTACTGTTAACAGCCAAAAGAATGTGGTCATAGACAGCAAGGAATGTTGTTTGATGTTCAGAGCCTTTGGGGTCAAGGTGGATTCAAAGCTGTGAGTCTGGCTGTTTTCATGTGGGGATTCAGAAGTATGCTATAGGCAAACAGATGTTATGAAAGCAAGGGAGAAGGGCATGGTTGGTTTGTGTTTTTGTCTTTATTGCTCTAGAGATATTATGTCTTCAAGGACTGGTGATTTCATCAGTGTAGGTCAGTGGTTCTCAAACCTTTTTTTTCTGCTCATAACTATAAGGAATCCTTGCAAATTTCAGGATCATGAAACCATGGAAATTGAGCTGGAAGGTACCTCAGACTATCCAGGCCAACACCCTCATTTTACTGATGAGGACACTGAGGCTCCCAGGGCAGTGAAGAGGCTTGCTGAAGTTCATACAGGTCCTTTAAACTCTAGAGTCCTCTTTCTCTGTCCTCGTTGGAGTCCTCTGACTCCAGAGCCTATGCTCTTTCCATTGTATATGTTTCGTGAGATTGCAAACATGAGTCCCACATACCTAGCTGAACCCAGTCCTGGCACACCTTTTGAGCATCTCTAATGTATTTGAATATTCTTCACTCGTGTATTTGAGTCTATATCATTACAGATGCAGATTTTGCAACCCCTCTGTCTGAGTAGATGGTTTCATGAGAGTGCCATTGTGGGGAATCTTTATTTTTGGCATGGTTCTGGTAAGAAACTTCCACTGTCAATATGGATCAGCATTTGCCTGGGGCATTGAGGTTAAAAGGTTTGCCCATAGTCACCTGGCAGTGCTTGGAACAGATCTTTCTGACGCCAAAGCTGGTTCTACATCCCACTCTACCATATACTCTCTTTAGGGAAGGATTTGGGGATTCCAGACTTGTGATTTCATCAGTCTAGGGAACTCTCAGTGTGGACCCCCCAACAATATAGATCTGCTGCTAGTTTAAAGAGTAGTCTGGAACAGTAAGAAGTTAAGTGACCTTCCTGGGGTCCAATCTGCATGGGTATCAAAAATGAAACATGAACCTGGTTCTTCCAAACGCTAAGGCCTTGCAACTATGTCACAGTGTCATTACTGGAGTGATGACCCTCTCCAAACTTTGTTAGACTAGTCCTCAGAAAACAATTATGGAGGGTCATATCCAGGGTCACTTTCACACTTTTTTATTCCAGGCCTTAATTAGAAGAGACCTATCATTGAGTCATAAGCATGGCATCTTCTCCAATGCATGTAAGTAATGCTGTGCAGGCCCTGTCATCAAAGTTAATTCTTCCAAAATATCCACAAGATTAAGTTAGGGTATAGATGGTGGTAGCATAACAATTTTAGACTGAGAAATTTGAGTGAATTAGAACCCTGAAATCTTAGATTAAGAGACTATAGAGACAGGCTAGGTAGGACAACCCTCTTATTTTACAGATGATGAAACTGAGACCCAAAAAGGTGGAGTGACTTGTCTGAGTTTCCATAGGTAAGGACAGAACTGGAATTTCAACCCAGCTCCTCTGTCTCCAAATTCAGTGTTCTTTCTACTCTTATGATATTCCTTCTTGAGTCAAGTCACTGGAATTTTATATAGCAACAGTTGAAAATTAGTCCCCATTATCTTTCTCCATTTTGAACACCATTGAGGGGTGGAGGGGTGGGAGGACTTATAACAAAGTGGATATCCTAGGAAACCTCAACTTGTTTCCTTTACTCCAGTATCGACTGGTCTGGGATTCAGGTTTGTAGGAGAGTACTGGTTTTCAACCAGTTTTTTTGTGATATTCTTGCAATGAAAACACATTATTAGTGTGCATAGACATCATGAGTTTCTTTAGCTCATAGGAGCTTGGCCACTCTTTTTGGTGAGGGAGAACTGGAGCAGCTACTCAGTAGGAAGGTGAATGGCTTGTGTGCTGATAGCCTGGAAATCTCAATTTGTCTTTTTTTTTCCCAGTAAAATACAAGGTTTATTAAAGATCCACCATATTGGCCAGACTCTTAAGGAATCTGAGCATTTGTATTGCTAATGCAAGCAGGCCAGATTTTAAAGAATCTGAGCCCTTGGCTAGATTCTTAAAGAATCTGAACATTTGTTGCACTAATGCAAGCTGGCCAGATCTTAAAGAATCTGAGCCCCTTAATGGAGACAAGATGGACCTTATATACAGAAAGACCGTGGGACGGATCTAGGAGTGGCCAAGTAGTTTGGGGTGTGTGAGGAAGGGTCTGGGAGAAGGGGTCAAGGGAAGATCTTGATCCATTTGTCTTTTATGAATCACATATTTAACCCCAAAGCTGATTTTCCCTTATACTCAAACAGTTTCAGTTATACCCCCATCCTAGGTCTAGCGATTCATTTTAATCTTAGTCTATGACATTTAAGTCCCCTCCCATGTTCTGGCTCCTGCTCTTTTGCCAGCCTTAATTGAATGTTAACTCCTCTTCACATACTCTATACTATAGCTGAACTGGACACTAAATAATCTTGGGTCTTGCTCTTCCCAGGATGCTAACCCCTTCCACCTTCATGCACAGGACCACATTTTCTGTTCCTAAACTGAATTCTCCTTCCTCATCTCAGCCTATTGAAATTCTTCCCTTCTTTCAAGGCTTACCCTTCCTCCTTCATGAAGCCTTCTCTGATTTTTTTCCTTCTCCCATCCTCTAAAAAAATGATGTCTCCCTCCTCAGATTTTTCCAGAGTATTTAGTGAGGATCTACTCTGTGTAATTTTTTTTACATTAAATTTTATGTGTTGCTGTTCCCCATTTCTGTCATGGTCATTTTTGCCTTTGTATTCATAGTTCAACACCTGGTAATAATACTCATAATTGAAAGGATCTGTGATCTCATTAGTTTGGGAGTCCCCTCCCACAATGAAAATCCCCAGCCATGTTCATCCCTGCCCATCTTATGCAATTCTTGTCCATGTTCTCCATATGACATGAGGTTCATTCAGTGTGCTGGAAGCTTTCCCAACTTTCTCTTGATATTGGACTGTGGACACTGTGCTGGTTTCTTTAAGCCCTGTAACAGAGCCCTATAACAGAGTTTCCTGGAAAAGATCAGTTGCTCTTCAAGAGTTTGGCCTGACCATCCACACGAGAAAGGCCAAATCAACTAAGAAGTCCGTTGCTCTGATCATAGACATACTTAGCACATAGTTGGAACTTTAAAAAAAAAGTTTGTTGAATGAATGAATTAAATTAATTTTTTCCTTTTCCCTTATCAGATCACACCTTGTATTATTTATGTTTGTGTGTTTTTATATCCTTTATGTTAAACTATAAGCTTTTATCGTATTTTGCTAATTTTTTATCTCTGTTCCCAGGGCCTAGCACAAGCCTCTTACACATAGTAGGTACCTGACAAATTTTGACTTAAAATAAACCAATTAAGATGGTAAATTTACTACAGAAAAAAAAAAAGAAAAATATAACCCTTAACACACTAGTTCAGCTCCATGATCTGGCCAAATATTCTTTGTCAGACAGTGGCATTAAGAGAGGTCTCATGGAAGAGTAAGGTTAAGACTATCCTTGTTTACAAAGGTTAGTAATGTGCCAGCTTTCCCCATCCCCTCCATCATTTTATAATCTAAAGCATAGTTGACGTGTTGATTAGTTTTGTTGAACTATTTTTTCCCATTTTTCTTCGTAGTTAGAAAAGGGTAGCTCACTGAGGTGGGGGGAGGGATTCATTAGGGAAGGAAGGAGATATGAAAGAAATAATGATAATTAAAACAATTTAATAATATATCATCTATACACTCTAGGAGTTAGCTCAGGTTTGAGTCCTTATCCCAGAAAGGCAATGGGAAACACAAGCAGGAAAAAACCAAGAGAATTTGAGAGATGGCCAAGGGGAACCAATCCTACCCTGTCTTCTTTTCTCCATCACCCAAAATCTGGGAAAAGGGAAAATAAAGGATTGGAACCAACAATTGGGCTTTGATCCTAGTTTCTCATAATAAATTGTTTTGTATCTGTCATCATTGGATTTGTCTAAACTTTAAAAAATATTTTCAGTCTGCATCACCTGTAGGGTAATGAATTTCATAAGTTGGTTACTTACTCTATAGGCAATGCTTTACAGGCATGGTATTGAATCCTTTCAAAATAGTTATGGAGTAAGTGGGAGTTTCTCCGGGTTAAACCTCCATGAAAGTCTGAGTAACTTTGAGAATTAATCATTCAGGGCATAAATCACCCCCTGAGGTAGGAAAGAAGAAAAATATTTAATGCTTCTAACTTTCTAAAAGGTTAAGCTTTTGTCCTAAAGTTTTGTCCTAATTTTTACTTTGAAAGATCTATGACTTTATTAGAGTGAATACTCTTCCACTGGCACAGGTTATGGATTTTCCTCTGTTTCACCAGCTTCCATTGGCAAAAAAAAAACAACAAAAAAACGAAAACCCCATATTGTTCACTTGACCACCCTTCTGGTGATGAGCTCCGCCCAGCTTACCAGAACTAGTCCTCCATAACAGATCCATACAGTCAGTCTTAGGCCTGTACTTGAAGCTTTTTCAGCTAGTTAAGGCCTAAGGTCAAGTTTTGTTGAGTCATCCAAAGTAGGGCCTTTGTTTGGAAGAATCCTTCCTTCGATTGAACTCTTAATGATCCCTCCAATCCCCCCCCCAAAAAAGAATCCTCAAATAACCTTTTGATTTTTATGGGTTTAGATCATATGCCTTCTCAGCCCTTGTCTCTCCAGATTGCAGAGGCCTGATCTTTTTGGCCCCTTTAATTTCTAGAATCATTTTAGTTATTCACATATGCATCTTTCCTTTCTTTCTTGAAGATTTGTGACCAGGACTGCCTACAATAGTCTAGGCTCCATTGTTTTGGCCCAGCATTTTGTGTTAGCCTTTAAAATAATATATTTTTAGTGTTTTATACTTTTCTAAGTACTTTCACATGTACTACGCCATTTGGTCCTCAGAAGGGACAATGTGGCTGGGTGAACATGGAGCTGACCTTAAAGCCAGGAACACTTAGGTTTAAGTTCCTTGTTTGGCACAGAATGGATCTGTGACCGCTGGTAGTCATTTATCATTTCCTGTATCAGTCCTAGGCAACTCTCTGAGAGTAAAAGTTACAGAGAAAATGTTGACCTGCATTAATAGAGGCAATCTCTTCACCTAGGAGTTCCCTACAACAGTGAAATCACAGGTCTTGGCCCTTCCCCTATTTTGTCTGAGGCAATGGGGTATAATGGATTGAATTCTGAACTCAGAATCAGTAAGACCTGAGCCATTTTTCTAATTTGGTCAAGAATCAGAAAGGAATATTCTTAAGCAGAGGTTCTTAATCTGTGGTCAGTGATGTTGTTTTAAAATATATTTTGATAATTGTGGTTTTAAAATAAGTTTTTATTGATTTTTCTTACATCATCATGGTTATCTCAAGTATCCCTCCTTTTCTGTCTCCAGAGAGCCCTCCCATATAATAAATAGTATTTGTAGACAGGGAAAAAAACCCAATCAAAACTGCTCAGTATGTTGAAAAAATTTTTAAACATAAACAATGTGTAATGTCCTTGGGCCTCTCACTTCCATGAAGGGATGGGTTGGGGTATCATCTCATATCTTCATTCTAGTCCTATTTGATTTTATAATTTTATTACATTCAGTTTGTGGTTTTTTTTGGTGTGTGGTGGTTCTTTCCATTTACATTGTTATGGTTATTGTGTATATTGTTTTATTGGCTCTGCTTACTTCACTCTGAATCAGTTCACATAGATCTTTCCATGATTCTCTGTATTCATCACATCATTTCTTATAGCACAGTAATATTCCATTATGTTCATGTACCACAGTTTGTTTAGCCATTCCCCAATTGATGGACATCTCCTTTGTTTCCAACTCTTAGCTATCGCAAAAATTCTTGCTATATATTTTTGCTATATAGGGGCTTTTTTCTTCTCTGTGGTTTCCTTGGAGTATAAGTCCAGTAATGAAGTCTCTGGTTCAAAGGGTATGGATATTTTAGTCACTTTATTTGCATAATTACAAATTGCTTTCCAGAATGGTTGTACCATTTCTCAGCTCCACCAGCAATGTATTGGTGTGTCTATCATTCCACAACCATTCCAACATTGCTTATTGCTATTTTTTGTCATTTTTGCCAATTTGTATGGTGTGAGGTAAAATTTCAGGGTTTTTTTGGTTTGTATTTCTCTTATTATTAGTGGTTTGGCACATTCTTTCAAGTGGTTATAAATGCTTTGCAATTGTTCTTTTGAGAACTGTTTGTTCATACCCTTGGACCACTTACCTATTGGGAAATGACTTAGTCTTATGTGTATATATATATATATATATATATATATTTATAAATTGCATTTCTGTTGCTTAAGATTTTGAGAAATAATCTCCTCAGTTCTCATTTTCATTCTAAAAAGTATTTCAAACACCTCTATTATTATATGTCCATTTTTTTTTGTATATGATTAAGCTCAGATTTGTAGTCCCTTCTGCTTCATGATATTCTTGGATTATATTGTGAATTTAGCCTTTTGAGTTAGGGACCTGTGGGTCATTTCCCAGGAGTTCTCATTCCATTGACACTTAAGGACTTTGTTGACTCTTACTACTTCACATTTATTTATCTGAAATATTTTATCAAATAGTAGGATGGTCAGGAACATCTTTAAAAGAACATCAACTTTTTTTGTTGTTGTTAGGCATTTGGGATTAAGTGATTTGCCCAGGGTCACACAGCTAGTAAGTGTCAAGTGTTTGGTCTGAGGCCGGATTTGAACTCAGGTCCTCCTGACTTCAGGGCTGGTGCTCTATCCACCTCGCCTCCTAGCTGCCCCCACATCAACTTTTTAAAAGACCATTTCCCCACCCTCTTTGCATTTTATTAGCATGATATAACCTACCCAGGTAAAATACCAAAATAATTCCATACATAGATTGTTATGCATGAAATGAAATTTTCTTTTAGAAACTGTGAACTAAATTATAATTGTTGATCCATATAAAGGCCTTTCTTTATTAAAAAAGAATAGAGAAATCAAAAGCACACAAAAATTACCTACAGCTGTCATCCTAGGTTAGGGCTGCTTTTTATTACTTTTTTAGAAAAGTTTGGCTGAAGCTTTAAAAGCACTCTTCATTTTTTCAGAAGTTTCTCTTTGTGATGTAGCACAGATGCCTTTAGGATATATGAATTTAGCCATTTCCAAAGTTAAAGTAGTAAATAATAAATTTGGGGGGAGGGTAATTTATACAATGATAAATTCTTTGAAGCTTTTAAAAATTTTTTTAACCTTTGTATTACGGTGGGATAGTATCTGCCTGGATCTAAAAGGAAACAGTCTGATGGAACCATATGTTTTACCTAAAAATGAAGAATACATTGACGCAAAACAGATGTCTTGAGCAAAAACTGATGCCAGATTTTAAGATTACCGGTATAATCTGTGACAAGGACATGGTAAACAGCATGCAAATATATGGGAGGCTGGAGAATTTTTCTAATTACTTGGGAAAACATGGAAGTATGACTGGTAAAGGTACTTAGTTAACTATTAACTTACTGAAAATCCTTTTTAGAAATTCAAGACTTGTTAGGCATCATGATAAGGTAATGACTAGTTTATCTTGTACCCTGAAGAAGGAATATTATGTCCTTGAGATGTAGCTTTGGTGGCTTTCTGTTTTTAGTATGTTCAGACTTTATCATTAGAGTGAGGTAGAGGAACTACTAATATTTGTTTTCTCACAAAAGTCTTAACTTTTTATTTTCTGCAGTGAATTTTGCAGCAGCCTCCAGTGTTATGCTTTGTAGCTGTGTGACACTATCCCTTGTGTTCACATTCCCCATCAGGATGTCTGAATTGCAACATCCCTTTTCCTTGGATAGCCTATCTCAGCAAATACATTTAAGGACTGTAAGCAGGAAATCATAGGTTTCAAGTTGGAATGCACTTGAGAGATCGTCTAGTCATAGGATCACAGATTTAAAGGTGGAAAAGACCACAGAAGCCATCACCATCCGTCTAATTTTACCAGTGAGAAAACTGACCATTGACAACAATTGCCTTTGCTCATGACCCCAGAATTTACTAGAAGTTTGGTCAAAACTAGAGCAACCCACGTTCCATACCCTCCAGGAAAGTGTTCTTGTTCCTATACCACATTGCCCCTTTTAGCTGAATTTAGATTATTCTTTATTGTAAAGGGAGAACATAATTCCTATATTAATGCTTAAGTTTTTTTCTCCTGCTTTGGGACTTCATATGTAAACTTAATTAGCAATTAAAATGAGTTATCAGAATTCCTGAGTTTTTTTCCCCTGACTTGATACTTGTCTTAACATCTCTCAATGTGACTTTTTAAAGAATCTATATGAAAAAAGTAAAATTAAATTTTTTTTTGTGAGGCATTGGGGTTAAGTGACTTGCCCAAGGTCACACAGCTAGTAAGTGTTATCTGTCTGAGGCTGGATTTGAACTCAGGTCCTCCTGACTACAGGGCTGGTGCTCTATCCACTGCCCCACCTACCTGTCCTAAAATTTATTTTTAAAAAAGAAAAACCCTAAGAAGTAGAATGGTAGATCCTAAAATAGTTGAGATTACTAACCCTTCAAGATAGGCTTTATAAATTTTTTTTTTTAAATATAGCTGTGTTGAAATTCAGTCATGAAATGAGAGGCTCCATTAGCATTTACTTTTTTTGGACATTACATTTGGTGCATGACGAGTTTGGAGTAGGAAGGTAAACCTGGTCTGATTTGGAATAAGATAGGTAACTTTCAGGATCCCTAAAATTATGTCTGTACCCCCTTTCTCCCTGACCAAGCATCAAGCTTCAATTCATATAGTTATTTGTTCTTTCCTCATGTCGATCTTCTCTGTGCTCGGAAGGATCCATTGTTTTTTTGGGGGTAAAAAACTTACCAAAAATTCAGATATTCCATTAGGATTCCAGAATCTAAGGTTGGCTGCTTAGTCATAGAATTAATCTGCCTGAAATGATCTCTGGAAAGCAAGAAAATGTGCCACCAAGAGGTAAATCTTTTTTAAAAAAAAATCATTGAAACTGTGAGGACTTAAAACCAAAAGTGTTTTTTTTCCCTTTACATTTAATAATAAAGTACAGTAGCTATGAATGACATTGTGGTGGTACCTATTGGTATTGTATAGTATTTGGGGTGGCAAAGTTTTCAATGGAAATAATAATGCATTCAACAGAATCAGCTTTCTAAGTACCTGCTATGTTTCATGGCATTGCTAGAGATGTTGGGAGACACACAAAGTTTAGACAGGTTCTCCTACCTCATGAAACTTAGGGTATCGAAGGTAAATACAATACAATATAAACATAGATATTGTGTAATATTATATATTATCATTTTAAGTACAGAAGGACTTTGTGAGGCTCCTTGGGTGAAATTATTGCCAACAAAAGACATTCTGACTTTAAAATTTTTTTCTACTAATGTGCATTTGCTCTTGCTTAAAAATTTAGCAAAAAAAAAATTCTTTTTTTTTTTTGGTGAGGCAATCTGGGTTAGGTGACTTGCCCAAGGTCACACAGCTAGTAAGTGTTAAGTGTCTGAGGCTGTATTTGAACTCAGGTCCTCCTGACTCCTAGGCCAGAGCTCTATTCACTGTGCCACCTAAAAAGATTTATTCTTGGATCATCCTTTTATAATTTATTGTAGGTCCCGTACTTTATGTGCCAGAACTCCCTTCGTCAAGGTAGATCTCCGTGCATCTTTAACTTAAAATCTTAGAGGGTTGCCTTTGCTACATAGTGTCGTTACTTGAATACAGTTCTCTGTTCAACTGTCATACTTCCTTTTATTTGGAGTCTTTGAAAAATGGGTTTTTAGATTTACTAAAAATGTCTCATCGATTTTGGTTTTTTTTTCTGTTCAGCTCTGATGTTGAATTTAGCAAGCAGTCCAAAATAAAAACAAATGCTCTAGTCCTTCCATGAATGCTTTTAACTTGTAGGAGAAAAGTTAAATATTTTAATGATTAAACTTTTGAATGTTGATACTGTTTTTATATTCACATTACATCTGTTCTTACTAGAGTACATAGCAGTCTTAGCCTTGAAAAATGAGATCAGGGTATTGGGATTGGAGTGGCATTTCTGTGATTGAGTACAAGCAGTGAGTAGAAAGAGAGCTGGATTTGGAGGTAGAGGAACTTGGGTTCCAATCCCATTTCTGCTACTTACTGCTTGTATAACCATGGGCAAGTCACCTCATTTCTCAGGTCTTTAGTTCCTTAACTGGTTAAAATAAAAGGGTTGGACTAGCCCAGGGGTGGGGAACCTGTGGCCTTGAGGCCACATGTGGCCTTCTGGGTCCTATGATGCTTGTTACATGGCTAATTTGGTCATTCAGCTTCTGCTCCAACACTTAAAGGGCTAGGGAAACTTCCTGCTTCACCAGCCTTTCCCCATGCTAGCCTAATTGTTAGAAAGTTCTTCCTTCTGTTGAACAGTAACAGCCTCTCAAGCTATATGGAGTGAGCCTAATCACTTTTTCAGATATTTTTCCCCCTTCCGATATATGAAGCCAGGGGTCATGCTTTACCTCTCCTAAAGTCTTTTTCTCCCAGGCTAAATATCCCCATTTTCCTTATGCATTTGTCCTATGACCTCACATACTCCAATTTGTCAGTGCACCTCTTACATTGCCCAGAGCTCAATAACAATATTAGAGATGTGAATCTGACCAGGGCAGAATACATTGGAACCATTTGCCTTCCTTATTCTTCATACCATGCTTCTATTAATGTAGCCTAGGATTGCATTATGGTTGTTTTTTTTTAAGCCATCAACTCTATTTGTATTGAGTTTGTCAACTAAAACCCCCAGAACTCTCTCCTCTCACTTTCCTTCATAGAAACTACTATTAAGCCAGATACTTGTCCTATTTAATATATTGGCAAGTTTATCACCAACTTTTTTTTTGAAGTTTGTGAGCAAGGAAGATTAACTACACAAAATTGAATTCATAGGATCATAGATTTAGAACTGAAAAGGACCACAGAGGCCATAGGTCCAACCCTGTCATTTTACGGATGAGGAAACTGAGTCACAGAGATGTTAAGTGATTTGCCTAGCTAGTAGATGTCTGAGGTGGCATTTGAAGTTTGGTCTTGGCTGACTTCAAGTCCAGTGCTCCCTTCACTATACCATGCTTACCCTTTGATCTTTTTAGACTCTTTTTTATATGAGTCCTCATTCCCATAGCATGCTGCTACTTCTTTGCAGTACAGAACAGAAGGTAACTATACCTGTTGCTAGGATCTCTGTTATCATTAGTACATAATTAATGTCTTCCCTCATGGGCTTATTGCACTGTTATTATCCCTATTTTATAAGGGAGGCAACTGAGACAGGATTAAATGACTTGCCCAAGATTATATAGCTAGTAAGAGGCAGAACTCTTATATCAATCCAGTGCTGTTACCAGTAAGCCACGGCATTCCTGTGGAATTCCTGGTGCACGCTCATAGAAACATAGAACATCAGAGTTGGAACAAACATTAAAGTTCATTTTGACAAACATTCTGCCTAAGATTAAAACTGACTTCTGGTCAGTTGTTCTCCTAGGTATTGGTGAAAAGGGAGGATATGGAAAAGCAAGGAAGTGTCCTCTGACTTCAGAAGGGCCACTTTACCGATCAGTGGAGGGCCCCTGGGGAGTCTGTTGTGAAATCTTTGTTTTTCAAGCTCTGTATAGTACACACATCATAATTTGTTTTTGAGGGGTGAGGCATGAGTCAACGTAGAGGTCATAACTTTAAAATATTGTGCTATTTCGAATGTGCAGTTTCTAATACGGATTATTTAGTCCTCCTGCAAGCCATTTCTAATCCATTACTCAAGCCAATTCATGTATTATAAGTTCCTGAATGTATTTACGTAATCTGCATTTTATGAAGTCCTATAAAACACATATTTACCCTATAAGTCATAATAGCCAAAGGTCAAATCCCTTGGATGTGTATGAAGAATTATCCTTTATTTTTAAAAGGTACTTCAATAAGGAACCTATTAACACTGATTTCATAAGCCAGTTAAGCTAAGGAAATTGAGTTCTTAAGGTAGATACTTTATCTTCAACTTTTGTTCCCTATTATAACCATGAAGCATTTCAAATAGCAGGTAAAAGTACAGTTTGCTAAAGTGTGGTTTGTCATGTCATAATATGAGTTCTATTTAATAATACCAAATGATGTAACATGACATTTGATTGTTGAGCAGCCCACCCTCTGCCTCATAGACTGGAATCTGTGGGGACCATTTGAAATAAGGGAGTTAGACCAAAGTTGGACTGGGGATCTCTTTCAGTGAGACTTTTGGGGCCTCTAGCTACTTCTTTTCTTTGGTTATCTGCTGTGCCTGGGTACAGAGTACAGGCATGAGCCCTGGATAAGAAGAGCTTGTCCAATTTCTTAGGTGCCTCTTCAGTTAACAGGACCAGCAGAGCAGGAGCAATCTTCATTGTTGGGTTTTCAGTAGACACAAGTCAGAATAAATAACCTATGCTGGCTGGAAATCACTCACTGATACTTAAGCAGACACTGGAGCTCCAGCTTACTCTGCCTTAGATTTTAAAGAGCATTCAATTTTTAAATGACTGTTATATCCCTGGTACCCTGCTGGGTTCTAGGACTACAAAGAAAACACTTGAATAGTTCCTGCCCTCTTAGAGCTTACATTCAATTGAGAAAGAATTATGTATATAAGAATAGACAGAATAAGTAAAGGACTGTTTGGGGAAAGCAGGCATTAGGAGCTTGGGGAGTCAGGAAAGGCTTCTTGCAAAGGTAGTGCTTAACTTGGCTTTGAAGAAAACTAGGATTCTAAAAGGTGGAGGTGGAGATGGGAGTAGGGTGGGACATGCCATGAGTGAAGGCAATGCAGAGTCCTCCAGATGGGAGATTGGAGTGTAATTTGTGAATACCAATAAGAAGGCCAGTTTGAAAGGATTGTACAGTGTATGAATGATAAGTAATATTTAGTAAGGTTGGAGCCAACTTGTAGAAGGCTTTAAATGCTGTCAGGGCAGTTTTTAGTTGATCCTAGAGATTAGAAGAAGCCACTGGAGTCCATTGATCAGAGGAGTGACACGATCAGACCTGTGTGTTAGATATCACTTTGGCAGCCATGTGAAAGATAGGGATGAAAGAAGGGTGAGACTTAAGGTATTGACTTTATATTTAGTTATAAACTCAAATTTCCTTCCTTTGATATTTTGATGGGTACACGATTGCTAGTATATGCTTATGCATCATACTCTGTCCATATCTGCTCATACTGTGCCAAGGGCCCCATCTTTGCCCCGCTGTAATCTTCCACAGAAGATCCACCCAACATGATTGAGTCTCCTGCTATAACATGGGGGCAGCAGGTTCTCATCTGTTCTCCATCATGCTTACTCCATGATCAGCCTGTTGTATTCTTGGATGGTGTCTCTTAATATCACTTCAGGGGCACAATTTTTTGTTAGGAATAATGCTGTAAATCATTTAATCCCACAATGCATTACTCTGTTCCTGGAAATTATTTTAGGGATATGGTCAATACCTAGAGTTAAAAAGTAGTTTTCATTTGGGAATATTGGCAAGGGTTGCATTCTATCACAGGAAAACCATAATTGCTAAGTAGAATTTGTGCAAATTGACATAAGCATTTGATTGTGAGGGGCATGATTACTGCAGGGCTTGGTAGTAATGGCTGCTCACACTTTTTGGGGTGCTTTTATGATTTATAAAGCACTTTCTTCACCACTGCCATCAAGGCTTAGAAAATTCCACAGATTTTCTTATTCCGTAAAATAAGGATGATAGCACTTGTGCTAATTAATTACCTAACTACCTTGTTTGGAAGAAAGAACCGTTTAAACTTTAAAGCTTCATGTAAATGACTGTAAAATAATAAAGCTATAAAGCTTTATGTGAATAAAGGTAAGATAACAATAAAGACAACACTTGTAGTAATTATGAAGGCATTTAGGAATCTTTTGAAGTGTGGAACCACCAAAAAAGGATCTTGCTTCTTCTTTGACTAAGGAAGTTGAAAAAATATCTCAGCCTTGGCCTAGGGAGTGGAAGAGTGAACTAGCAAGGATCCTTGGTGACCCAAAGGATTAGGTTACAGGAAGAACCGGCCTATCTCTGGGTGTGGAACAAGAAGTACCTGAAAAGAGCCCAATAAATGCCTTAAGCTGAGTCAGATTGAGTTGAGTAAGGTGATTCAACCTACAAATTTTGATACATACGTATGTTTGTGTATGTGTGTATATGGATATATATACACACATATATTTGTATTTCATGCCTGTCATTCCCTGAAGCTATATTAAAACTATATTAATCCAGTTTGTGTCCTTTTAAATAGTTAAAAGTAAGTTTATTGTCTTTGGGTACAGTAAACAACTGGAGTGGAACTGTGGGAAATGAAGGACTCCGAGAAGTAAGGGGAAAGACCAGAAATAATACAAGTCTAGTCTTGAGAGGTGGGGAATACCCTCCTGATGACCAAGAGGACAGCAGTAGCAGAAAATCTTAACAAGAGGCAATGGAATTTGACAGAGGGGGCTCTCCGTTTGGGAAACTGCCCTGGGGACCATGATAACATTTTTGTACCTTTGCTTCTCTTGTCTCCCTTCCTGTTATCAGTGCTACTTTTTTCTCATTTTTGCTTTCCTCTAAAATGTATTCTTTTGGTCATGACAGAAATAATAGCACAAATCTTACCTTAACACATAATCTCAGCATGGAGAGTATTATTTCAGACAGTTCCCAAAAGGCTTTCCTTCTTTCAATGTAAAAAATTAGAATAATTTTGCCAATAGCTAGAGCCTACTAAAATGAATCAAAGATTTGAATGAAATGAATTTGAAAAAAATGAATCAGCAGAAAGAATTTGAGGGTATTTGGTATAACAATAATAACTATTATTGTTACTGCCATTTATATGGTAATATTTATATTTATTTTTTATTTATATTTAATGTTTGCAAAACACTTCACATTTGTTCTCATTTGAATCTCAGTTTAAAAAAAAGTGCTCTAAGATAGATACTATGGGCATTGTTATCTTCATTTTCCAAAGGAAGATACTCAGAGAATATTCTGATATAATAATCAGAGATAATGTGATACTCAGAGAAGTGACTGGCTCACAGTTACACAGTAGGAATCAGAGGTGAGATTAGAACCCAGGTCTAACTGAATCTAGCTCAACATTCATATCTACCACAGTGCTTTTACAATGGTAGCTATTTGTCAGATGCATTGTAGAGGGGATTCTCATCAGGGTTCTTAATGTAGATTCTGTGCTCTTGTTTCTTTCTTTCTTTCTTTCTTTCTTTCTTTCTTTCTTTCTTCTTTCTTCTTTCTTTCTTTCTCTCTCTCTCTCTCTCTTTCTCTCTCTTTCCTTCTTTCTTTCTATAACTGCATTTTTCAATATAAGTGATTTTCTTTGTAATCCTATGTATTTTACTTTACAAATTTAAAAACTTTCTGAGAGGGCTTCATCAGAATACCTAACAGGTCAATGACACACAAAAGAATTTAGAGCCCTCGGACTACAAAGCATCAAAGATCAATCTCAATTCTTATTCTCTAATCCTTTTTACCTTAGAGGTCATCTAATCCAATCTCTTTATTTTTCAAATGAGAAAACTGAATCCCAGAAAGGTTTAAAAAAAAAAGTCAGAGCCATGGATCCTGACCCAAAACACAGCATTAATGTGTCAGAAGCATAGAATTTGAGATTTTAAAGGAATGTCAATGGCCTTCTAGTCCAGCCTCTACTGGAGAGAAAACAATGACGCTGTTTTCTCCTGGTTTTCTTCCTACCTGATTGACCTCACCTTCTCACTCTCCTTTGCTGGACCTCATTCAGGTCATGCCCACTAATTTTGGGTGTCCCCCAAGGCTCTGTCCTGGCTCCTCCTCTTTTCTTCTCTTTCATCTTGCTAGGTCATCTTATCAGTTTCCATGGATTCAATTATCATCTGAGTCTTAGATCTACTTAGTCTGGGTCTGAGCTCCATTCCCATATCACCAGCTTCCTTTAGGATATTCTAACTGGAGAACTGCTGCTCTAGCATGTCGGGAATGTTTTGGATCTTGACTCTTATCATCCTGTGCACTTCATGTCATCTGCAAATTTGATGAGTGTGCTATTTATCTATGCCTTTATCCAAGCCATCGATCAAAATGTTACAGCAGATAAAATAGATCCCTGCATATGACCCTGAAGACCTCCCTCACACTGACATAATAATGAACATATTAACACTCTGAACTTTTAATGACTACTCTTTGAGTTGCACCTTACAACCAGTTATAAATCCAAGTAATTGTATTCTTTTCTGGTTCACACGTCTCCATCATCTTTGTGACAATAGTATGAGATACTTTGTCAAAGGCTTTTCTAAAATTGATGTAAACTCTGTGTACAGCATTCTTCTCATACTATCAAAAAAAGGAAATGAGGTTAGTCTAGCTTGACCTGCTCTTGATGAAACCATTGACTCTTTTGTAATTACTGTTTCCCACTCTAGATGTTCACCAACCCCCTCTTTAATTATCCATTCTATTATTTTCCCAGGAATCAAAGCAAAACTCTCTGGCATGTTGTTTGCAGACTGTTCTCTGGCCTTTTTTGGAATATCTTTTAGTACCTCTCTATTAAATAATGAATACTGTTAATTGATATATCGCTATAATGAACATGTAATATGTTCATACCTCCCAGTGCTTCTATGTATAATCAGTCCTCAACTTTTGCAGGGGTAAGTAATGTTGCTAGAAAATGGCATCAAAGCCAGAAGCAGGAATGTTGATACTTTGAACCTGTGGGAAATAGGGTTTAGGTTCCTATGACCACTAAAAACTGCAATCTTTCATTAGAACCTGCAGAAAATATATTTTTCTGGATACAATTCTTTATAACAAAACATCAATTTTGATCATATGTACTTTTTCTAACATAGTAATCATGAAATAACCTGTAAAATGCAGTACACAAAATAAAATTGGTAACTTGCAAAACATTTTTCTCACTAATAATTCTCTAGAATTCTGTGATCTTTTGTGCTAACATCTCAATTAAAAAATTTATTTCAGACAATATTCACTTTTCATAACACATGAAATCTACAATACCATAAATACTGTACAGCAAATGAAATTCTTAAAACTAAAACATTTTTAACCTGAATCTTACTTCTACTGTGTCAGATGGTGGTGTGAGCGCATTGTGCTGTATACTGCTGGAAACCTCTCCACCTTGGCCACCCTCTGAACTACCTTGGCTACCTTCTGAAAACCAAGGGAGAGGTTGCTGGGACTTTAGTCATTGTTGTCAGAAGATTTTGAGATTGTCAATATACCCCAAATGTTCACTGAAAGTGAAAACGAGGTTACCAACAAAATCAAAGTCCAGAAAGTTAAACATAGGAACACTGAAGATGGACTCTATATTATTTTTAAAATCCATTAGGAGAAAAGACATGTTATGGTGGCTTCACTCCTTTATTTTAAAAATGAGAGTTTCTGATTTTTTAAAACTTGGCTGTATTATGCTCTTTGTTACCTAGCCAAAAAAATAAAGTTATACCATGCTGTAAGGAAACCAGATACCATAATTTAGCTATATAGAATAGATAAATTAGAGGGTGACCAGTCACTTTATAAAAAGAATTGGCTGTAAGAGTTTTTGTAATAAAACCCAGTTCCCTTCATCCATCCCATACTGTTGACTATTTGCTTTACCCAAATGTGATTTACATGCAACTTTTTAGGAATATACCCGTTGATTACATAAAGCAGGCAACCCTTCTATATTTGCTTCGTAAAAAATGAGAACCCTTATGCTGTTATTTTGTAAAGGGAATATATACTTGGTAATGAAATTAAGATGGTCCAGCCGTGTTAGTAATTGAATAGATTCCCCCTCTAATATATATTTCTCTCAATTTAAAGCATAAATATTAATACTTCTTCCCTGAGGTATTATGTATAGCTGTCTTAAGTCTATAAAGAGATTGTTTTGGGTTTGTTGATTTTAGTCCTTTAACACCATTGCTCACAACCTCAGAGATTCCTTAAGTCAAAGAATAGCATAGTCAATAAAGGGACCTGGAAATACCTCTATTTTTTTAAAAGTCCAAACTTTTCATTGTCTATAGTTATGTGAGTAACTTTAGAACCATAGCCTATGTATGTAGCTTGATGAATGAAATTCAGTGCTTCAGGCCTAATTTACTCTTATCTCCAAGGAAGTGAAGGATACCTTTATTGACCGTTCTAGTAGAACAAGTTAACTCAGCCTGCCCTGAGGTCCTGAAAGGAGATCTCAGAATTAACTGTTTCTGCTCCATGTCTTTTCCATGTTTAATAAGGTAATGAGACTGCCCGAAAGAAGGAAGAAACAGTGGTATGTGGTATCAGGAAAAGTAGGAGATACATAATTCTTGTCTACTTTCTATTCTTTTTACATTAAAATAAGTACTTGATTAATTTAGACACTTCTAATGAGGTAGAATGCCCAGTCATCCTGAGGTGTGGCTCACAAAGGGTACAAATATTGAATTAGGCTACAGTCCATGCAGTGTAAAGATAACCTTTGGCATCTTTATACATCATATGTGCCTGTGATACACATATGACCTTTGATTTTTTTCAAAGGACTTTGCAATCATAAAGAATTTGTCATTGTATATCCAAGTATCTATTGAGGCTTCAGATAATACTTAGCAAAACAAACCTTTTGCTTTTGTTTTCTTTTTGCTATTTTTTACACATTCCACACTTTATTCTTGAATAATGGCTGCTTTGTGGAAGAAAGCAGAAGAATGGGAAATGGAGACAGCTGAGCTATAGGTTTCGTAAGAATAGATCAAGATTTTTTAGTGGGACACAATGTGAATTTTCAGTCTGGCTTAAGTGTCTTTCTAGGATTCCTTATTTAGGATGTCATCACTCAATAACTTTTCCCCTCTCACTAGGGAATTTTTGTGTTTGAATTAGTCCAGCTCCCTTATTTTGTGAATGAAAAAAATTGAGCCTGAAGTGATTTGCCCTCCCAGAAGAGGGCAAATTCAAGTTTCTCTTTTCTGTTTCTTAGGACCTCTCCTTGTTGAATAAAAGGGAAAGAAGGGAGGCAAGCTTTTTCTTCCATTTTTAAAAGGGTCAATTTGTAGACTTAGGACCGGGAACCTAAGAAAAAAAGGACACATTCACTTAAGAGTAAACAGCAGGTCCCCTAAAATGTGTGTATTGGGTGGGAGGAGAAAGGCTGAAGGCTTATGAGCCTTGAGGACTTCTCGAAGGATATCAGATGTGGCTGCTTAAATTAGTTTAAAGTGAGAAATGTAATTACTATACTTGCTCAAACCAAATGTCTGAACATTGTTATAAAATGAGGTGCAATCACAGAAAAAAAGATTACAGCTCAGCACTTACTCCCACAAAATATCCTTTGTTCTTGGTAGCCCAATGTTACTGATACTGTCTGACTATGTTAAGGCATGCTCTCCTGGGGGTGGGGGAGAGGGTTGAAGTTCCATTAAGTTCAGGTATATGTTTGGAATTTAATTGGTGATTTTAACTCTGCTCATCTTGGGATACTCATCGTTCTATATTTATAACCAGTATGTGATGGAAGAAAGAAGAATGCATAATATACCCTGCTAAGAATATTCTAGATCAGAATAAAAGAAAAACCTGAGCCAAAGAAAAACTGATGCTAATTTAGAGGCTTCTCTCCCATGTTAGGCATATTCTGAATCGCTGAAGGAAAAATGAGAAGGGCATTCCAGCATTTGGCTCAGATTCTTTAACACAACCAGCAGAATGCTGTGTGTTTAATTGTTGAAGTAAGCTGTGAGTTTATAAAAAGCGATAGACAGACAGCCTGACTTTGAACCTGATTTCAGAGACCATGTATGTAACAGACATTTATTAAGTGCCAATTGTGTAGGAAGGAAATCAATCATTCAACATTTATTAAGTGCGTACTATGTGCCAAGCTACTGCAATGGGCAGTCAGGTGGCACAGCAAATAGAATGCTGGGCCAGGAATCAGGAAGATTCATCTTTCTGAGTTTAGATCTGGCTTCAAACACTTACCAGCTGTGTGATCCTGGGCAAGTCATTTAACCCTGTTGGCCTCAGTTTTCTCATCTATAAAATGAGCCAGAGAAGGAATGGCAAGCCACTCCAGTATCTTTACCAAGAAAACCCCAAAGGGGATCATGAAGAGTTGGACACAATTGAAAACAACTCAGCAACAGCAACAAAATGTGCCAGGCACTATGCTAGGCACCAAGGTTATAAAGATAAAAAAACCTTGCTCTCAAGCAACTTATATTATACTAGAGACATACAACATGTGAACATGTAAATACAAAGCTCTTTACTAAGTTGTAACGTAATTTCAAGATAGAGGATGTACTGATAACTCCACTCTCTTTACTGGCGGCTCAGGAAAGGCCTTTTTATACCATGTGTGTTATATGTCATCATACACAGTGTACTGTGTGTAGATAAGCGATAGAAGATCATGCATCTGACCATCCCCCACTGAACTGAGGAAGACAAAAATACAAAATGAGGTAGGAGGCAACAAGATACTCCTGTGAATGGAAGCGAGGATGGACCTTTGCCCTCATTGATCTCCTTCAAGCTCCTAGAGCACTTAGTCTCTACTTTGATGCTTCGGGAGTCCCAGTGATGCATAGTAAAACCTCTACTAAGAAATAATGTCTTTAAAGTGCTTGTATAAATATCAGTTTATTACTACTACTGCATTATGCAAATTAGCAAAGTCATCAGAACCAAGAAAATAACATCCACAAGGACCTAAAGGCAGATAGGTGGTACAGTGGATAGAGCTCTGAGCCTGGGTTCAAATCCCATGTCAGGCAAGTGAGCAGTCTGTGCAGTAGAGCAAAGCCCCACCAGTCGACCCCAGCCTCAGCACGAGCCACCAGTTGGCTCCTCCCTCAGTTGGCAGTCTTCTGGATTTGCTGTGGCTAAAAGTTTAATCAGTTTGCAATTAAGGGATCATGAGCCCCACTCTCCCTTGGGCAAGGTTAGTCCCCTGCTGACAAAAGTATTGTTATTGTTGTTCAGTTGTTTCAGTCATGTCTGACTCTTTGTCACCCCATTTGGAGTTTTCTTGGCAAAAATGCTGGGGTGGTTTTTCCATTTCCTTCTCTAGCTTGTTTTATAGATGAGGAAACTGAGACAAACAGGGTGAAGTTATTTGCCCAGGGTGTCACACAGCTAATAAGTATCTGAGGCTTGATTTGAACTCAGGTCTCCATGACTTCATGCCTGGTGCTCTATCCACTGAGCAACCTAGCTGTGCTGACAAAAGTACATTTATAATTGAAGCCTGTATAGCTTGGTGGAGGACCTGGCTGTTGGCATAACCTTCCAAAAGGTAGCCTGCTCTACACTGCCTTTAGCAGTGGCACATGCCAGTACAGAGTAGTACATTTCATCATTTGTAGACCACCTTAGGTTTAATGGTTTATCAGGTTGGTCTGGTCTCTTTGATTGGATGAGTGAACTCTTTGGGGGGGGCGGGGTCACATTTTAGATGTGTACTTTATGTCCTCCTCTACAGCCTGTATTATCACAGCCCTGGACTTGTGATGAGCTAGGGAGGAAGTTTGGGGGTCTGATAATGTGAGTGAGTGGGTGTCTCTATATGATAAGGATTAAACTGCCCATTGGTATCAAAGAAAACCATCATTTCATTTCAGTCTTCATAGATACGGGGGGGGGGGAGTAGAAAAACTTGGCTAATGAAATATTAACATCATTTATGTGAATTTTTTAGTTTAATTAGCCTGTAGCACTCTATACATATCTCTGTGTAAATACATATGATTGAAAATTTATTATATATAACATATATACATATATAATAGCCAGCACATATATAGTACTTTAAGGTTTACAGCATGTTTTATATATTTTATCTCACCTGATCATGTGTAGTATATATGTATGAATATACATGTGTGTATATATCTGTATGTATCAGTCATCTTACAGCTTAAAAAAAATTGAAGTATTTGTTCTTATTACTAGTATTAGAGGAAAATAATTTGTTGCTGCTTGGAATAGACTTGAGGTAGTCAGACTAATAAGAAAGTTGTTTTAATCAGATCATAAGAATCAATGTGTTAAGTCCTCATCTGCATAGGGCATTGATGCATGCATGGTACAAAGCAAATTAAACTTGATATGGGCACTTGAGAAGTTTTGAATTAAAAAGAAGGTTATTAGATTGAATTTGTTGTTGTTGTTGTTGTCTTGGGGGGTGAGTCTAGTTGGGGTTGACTTGCCCAGGGTAACAAAGCTAGAAAGTGTCTAAGGCCACAGCTGAACTCAGGGCTTCCTGACCCTAAGACCAGTGCTCTATCCACTACACCACCTAGCTGTCCCTAGATTGAATTAGCTCAGATTTTCTTAATGTTTGGAGGTCTTTCTTGAATATTTAGGAGAGCTAACTTGTAGACTACGAGGTCCCAATTATCTTTATAGTTAATCCCTTTTTGGGAACAGGCCTTTTCTATTATAAATTCCTTAAGGTTTTCAAATGGACAAGGTTTTGAGGAAAACCTTTGAGGTCTTCAAATGGTAGTAACTGCCAAGTTTCTTCACAGCAACTTCTGGAAAACATTTTAGGGTTCAATTTGGACAGTGTGTGTGAACAGTTTTGAAGCCAAACTTTGCAATTGGTTCTTGCATGAAGTAAATCGAGTGTTTGGGGTGTATTGGTTCCCCAGAGTAGGGCACTGTTCAAATAACTTCTCCTTGGTATAGGAGTGCAAAACTCACCCCAGAAGATGTTGGCTTCATATTTATTTCCTTAGTCTACCAAATCAGACTCCTTGTCCAGTTTCATTCCCCAATTCATTCTGTCCTTTTTAAATTAGCAATGAATCTATTCTTTGGGAAGCTTTGCATAAAGGAAGACTTCTAGTTAACTCTTGTGTCTTTGAAGTGTTTGTGCCATGTCTGTTAATTTTAATATTTATTTTTTAGCTGGGTGTAGTGGCAGGTGTTTATAATCCCTGCTACTAAGGAGGTTGAGGCTAGTGGATCCCTTGAGCTCAGGATTTCTGTGCTGTATTAGCATTAATGCCAATAGGTGTCCAAATTCAGTCAACAAAAAAATTCTCATTAAGCATGGGCTACACTGCTAGGCACTGTGCTAAATACTGGGGATACAAAGAAAAGTGAAAGAAAATCTCAACTTTCATAATCTGGTGGGAGAGGCAACCTGCAAACTCTGTACAAAGAAGCATTATGCAGAATTAATTAAAGGTAATCTCAGAGGGAGACACTAACATTAAGAGGGCTTGGGGAAAGCTTCTTGTAGAAAGTGGCATTTTAATTGAGACTTTAAGGAAGTCAGGGTAACCTTGGAATTCAGTAGGTAGGGATGAGGCAGAAGAGCATTCCAGGCATGGGGGACAGCCAGTGAAATACAAGAATTTGGGAAGATGGAGAGTCTTGTGCAGGCAACAGTAAGTAGACTGATGTCCACTGGATCACAGAGTTTGAGTGAGTGCCACTAAGTCCAACACCAATATAATGAGGCCCCTCCCCCAAAAAAGGGAATTTGTCACCAGCTTAAGGAGGTGCCAAGCAACCTAGGTCAGAAATCGAGTAGGGCAAAGCTTCAGTGAATTCAAATTGGCCACTTCACTTCCACCCTGAGTGAGGTAGGGGGTCCGGCCTCAAAAATTATAATAATAATGCTGATTTCCCAAATTCTTGAGTAATTTTTCTGGAATGCCTTCAAGTGCTATTCATTTGTTCTGTAATTTTGTCATCTTAAATAAAAGGTATTTGCTTATCTTTTAGGCAGTGGGGAGCCATTAAATTATTTGAGTAAAAGAGTAACTTAGGCAGACCTTTTGTGTCTTAGGAAGATTATTTTGTCAGCTGTGTGAAGACTGGAGGTAGAGAGACCTAGAGGCAAGGATTCCCAGTTAAGAAGCCCTTTTAATAGTCCAAGTGAGACTGATGAAGACCAGAAGTAGAGTTGGTTGCAGCAGCATGAGGGATTTAAGGGAAGGGGTAAAACTTATATTGACAGAGAAGAAAGCCATTCCAAAAACATATTTCAATTAAAATTTTTAAATGGTATTAAATACTTGCTATGAGCAGGACACAGTGTTAGTTGCTGGGGATACAATGACAAGACTGAAACTGTTCTTGCCTCCAAGAAACTTACATTTGCCTGAGAAGCTTACATGATTGAGGCTGTGGGGTCACCCTAGACTGGGAACATAGCCAAACTTAGTATTCAAGCCTCAATTACCTTTTTTTTCTTTAAAAAAATTGAAAAAAAAATTTTAGTAATCATAAAAAAGCCTTCAAATGCATAAACAAAAATAAAATGATGGTGCGTGCCATCGTAAATACTAAAAAATAAAAAGTACTTTTTTATACTTTTTTTATTTGTTAATTTTTTTCTAATTTTTACTGTTCTCATCTGCCTCTCCTGCTAGCCCTGGCCTTCAGCAATTCCTCTTTAAAATTATTACCAATATTTTTTATTTTTATATTACTTTCATCTCTAATTATACTCTTCTCCAGGGAACCATCCTCTGTAATAAAGAATCAGGAGAGTAGGGGAAAAGCTAATCAGCAAAACTAATAAATATATCAACCTAATCTGACCACACACACATTGTCCTGCTCCCATAGTCCTCTCCCTCTGTCTCTTCCTTTCCCACCACCCAACATTTTGTGATCAAGATGCATTTTCTCATTTCATTTTTTGGGACACGCATGTCATCATTATATAGTTCCTCTATATTTTCTCATGCTTTTCTGCAGTCATTTGTATGGCACACTAATGTTCTACTACCTTCATGTGCCACAATTTGTTTACGCATTTCTCCTCCAACCCCACTCAAATGGCATTCTCTTTGTTTCCAGTTCTCTTCAGCATTGCCTCTTACACTTCTTCCTCTTCTGTCTCTTCATCCTCCTTCCTGTTCTCTTCCTGCTCCCCCTCAGTCACTGATTATTCTCGTCCATTCTGTCCCTGCAAAATCCTCATCTTTCTGCCTCCCACCTTTTTAACTGCTACCTCCTTTTCTCATCCCACTTCATCCCTTCCTCTGTCCAACTCCAAGTCCTCCTGTTCATTCTTCCTCACCCTCACAAATCTCCTTCCTTTTTCTTTCTTCTCTCAAGTTAATTACTAAAAATATTGAGGTGGGCAGGAAAACTGTTGACCTCATTAGGTGAACCAGTGGTGTCTTCTTTAGAGAAGTCTGTCACTGTTGTAAAAAGTGATCATGTGTTTTGAGAACAAATTGAGAACAAAATTTTCAATTTGAGAATTGAACCTTCAAGGAAAGTTGTTTAAGAGAGCTATAGTGGCTTTTCTATTTGCCAAGGTCATCCCCTCTACACATACCCTTCATCTCATCCCTTCCTTTCTCTACCACCTTACTCCCATCATTCTGTTTTCTAGTTTTCAATCTTTCTCTGTTCATTGGCTCATTCCTTGCTGCCTACAAACGTTTCCAAATGTTTTAAAACATTGTTTTAAAAAAAAAAATCCTTGCTGGACCACGCCATACCTGCTATGTTCTATAGCTTGCCTACTGCTTCTATACCTCTACTTCTCAGCTAAATTCCTTGAAAAAGCTGTAGATGTAGCTACTTAATAATCTTCCACTCTTTTAAAAAAAATTAATTTGTTTGTACATTGCCTAAATTTCTCTTTGTATTCCTACCCCTTCCACCTGGGCCATGTCATATAACAAAAGAACACTAAAAATGAATAAATAAGAAGAGAAAGAAGAGGAAAAAGATAAGCAAAACCAATCAATATATTGGAAAAAAAACTGAAATTTTATGGAATGTTACCTATGGACCTCTCATCTCTGCAAAAAAAATGGAGAGTGGAGGAATATCTTTGCGTATTTCTTTTTGGGGGCCAAGCTTATACTTTGTAATTTTGAAACATTCATTTCAATTGTTTTGTGGTAGTTTTTTTTCATTTACATTGTTGAAGTCATTGTGTACAATGTTTCCTTGGCTCTTCTTACTTCATTTTGTATCAGTTCACATAAGTCTTTTCATGATTCTGTGTTCTTCACATTTATTGTTTCTTACAGTAATATTCCATTACATCCATGTGTCAGAATTTGTGTAGCCATTTGCCAGTTGATGTTCATCTACTTTGTTTCCAGTTCTTGGTTATGACAGTCAGTGTTGCTATATAAATATTTTGGTGTATATGGAGCCATTCCTTTTATCCATGACCTCCTTGGGGTCATGCCTTCAGTCAAATCTCTGGGTCAAAAGTTCTGGCACATTTGTTACTTTATTTGCATAATTCCAATTTACTTTCCAGAATGTTTGCATGAATTCATAGTCTATTCACACTAATGCCTTAGTTTGCCTGTCACTCCAACATTGAGTATTCCTGCTTTTTGTTATTGCCCATTTGCTTGGTATCTGATTTGCATTTATCTTATTAATCATATGGAGCATTCTTTCACATAAGTTTGCAGTTTTTTCTTTTGAGAACTATTTGTTTTTACCCCAATATATCTATAAGTTGTCTATATATCTTTAATACAAAACCCTTATCAGAGAAATGTGATGCAAAGACAGCATAGGTTAATCTTGTTTGTGGTAAAGTTTTTCAATTTTGTGTAATAAAAATTAGTTCTTTATCTCTCCTCTTTTATAAACCCTGAAAAATGTGGGTTTGTGGGGGTGCCTAGATGGTAAAGTGGATAGAGCACTAACATTGATGTCGGGAAGAGTCCGTATCTGGCTTCAGACACTGGGTAGTTGTATGACCTTGGGCAAGTCACTTAACGTCTGTCTGCCTCAGTTTTCTCAGCTAAAATGGAGATCATAATAGCACTTAACTTGCAGGGTTATTGTTGTGAGGATCAGTTGACATAATATTGTAAAATGTTTAGCACAGTGCTCAGCACATAGTAGGGACTTAAATCCCTGTTTCCTCCCTGATCTTATCATTGAGCTGGACCTGCTCTTTCCAGAGTTACTAGATCTACAGATCACCAAATATAATGGCTGCTTGGAGATTCTCATCCTTCTTGACTTCTTTGACACTCCTTTTTAGCCTCTTTTGTTGGCTCTTTCTTTATCCATATGGGCCCAGTAGCCCTGAGTATCTCCCAGTGCTTTCTCCTGGGTCCTCTTCTGTTTTTCTCCATGGGCTTTCTCACCTGGTAGTCTCATAAGCTCCCATGGACTCAGCTGTCATCTCTATGCATGTGTTTCCTGGAATATATAACTTGCCCTGGCTTCTCTCCCCTGAGCTCTGGTTTCAGATCACCAGCATCTGTTGTTGTTAAGTTGTTTCAGTCATGTTCAGCTCTTCATGACTCTTTTTGGTGTTTTCTTGGCAAAGATACTGGAGTGGTTTGCCATTTCCTTCTCCAGCTCATTTTACAAATGAGAAGCTGAGACAAACAGGATTAAGTGACTTGCCCAGGGGCACACAGCTAGTAAATGTCTGAGGCCAGATTTGAACTCATGAAGATGAGTTTTCCTGATTCTAAGCCCAGTGCTCTAACCACGGCACCCTTAGCTGCACCCCAACCACCCCCCTAGTCACCAACTGCCTTTTGTCCATCTTAAACTGTATGTCTGACAGGCATCTCAAATACAACATGTCCAGAACAAGATTCATTATCTTTCCTCCAAAACTCACCGCTCTTGTGAACTACCCTGTTATTTTTTCGAGGGGTCTGCCATGTTTCCAGTCACATACATTTATAATCTCAGTGTCCTCTTTTACTCCTTAGTTTCACTCACCCCACATATACAGTCAATTGTCGAATCTTAACTTTTCTTTCTCTACAATATATCAGTGCTTGAAGTGGTCTCCCTGGCATAGGCCCTTTTCACTTCACGTCTGGACTGTTGTAATGCCCTTCAGGTTGGTCTCCCTACCTTGACTCTTTCCTCATTCCAATCCAACCTTCACTTGGCTGTCAAAATGATTTTCCTGAAGTGCAGGTCTGACTACGTCACTTCCCAAATCAGTTCTCTCCAGTAGCTCTCCATTGCTAGGATCAAATAGAAAGGCATCCATTTGTCATTCAGAGTCCTTCACAACCTACTCCTTTCTGCACACTCTGCAATCTACCTAATGCCATTCCCTCTAGGGTTACTTTCCTTCTCTCTGTGTTTATCTTGTATGTTATGTGTATATGTTTTCTCAATTAAAATATAAGATTCTTGAAGTCAGGGACTGCTTTTTTTTTCTTTTTATCTCCAGTGTTTGTCACAGTATCTGGCATATAGTAAGCACTTAATAAATTGTTGATTTATTGGTAATTTCTGCTGTCCTGAATACCCATAATCTTGCTTTTTGGAAAGTTAGCCTGAGTCCTCCTGTTGAGTGAGAGCTATCAGCCTTCATCCTGTTCTGGGAGGCCTACATTCTATATAGTACCCCCAGCCTGGGAATGCACAACCCAGAGCAAAGCCTTTATCCATACTCACTGCTAGCGTGGCTAAAGTGCCTGACCCCAAGGGCATATAACATAACAAAGGTAGATGGTCCAGTTAAATGCATATACCTCCTACCTGGAAAGGAAGGCTGGGATAGGAAGCAGTGTGATGCAATGAAAAGAATGCTAGATTTGGAATCAGGACATTGGTTCTAAAGCCAGCATTATCAGTGGGACAACAGGCCTACCTCTTAGCTTTTCTGAGCTTCAGTTTCCTCATCTGTAAAATGAGAGGAGTTGGACAAGATTAGACTTAAGGCTCCTTAAACCTTTAAGTCAATGATGCTGTGTTAGTACTGGAGCAAAAATCAATTTCTTGATGTCCAAGGAATCTGGGCCTTGACTGTTGTTGACCCCTAGTGATATAAGGGATAGGGGGATGTAAGAAGGAGCGTGGTGGGGAAGGATTGCTCATTCATTTTGAGTGACTTCATCATTTGGGCAGGCTTTGCTCTTCATAGGAAAAAAAAGTCACATTTTTAACCCCAATGTCTTTCTTAGCCCTTAACATACATTCTTTAAGCAAAAAAAAAAATCTTGTGTTCTTATTTAAAAAATTAATTTGGCATATGGCAGACCTCCTCAAGCTATCTTTAGTTGATTGTGGGCTACGAGTGATTAAGAATACATCTGTACTTGTTACCAGTGCACACTTTTGTGGAATATACTGTGAGGCAGGGCCAAATAAAAGTGTAGCTTTCACTTGGCATCAAAGACTTAAATTTTCATGGACATGAAACACAAATGTGCCTCTTCCTCCTTCTTCGCCTCCTTCTTCTCCAAGGATTGAAGTTTATTTGATTGCTTTGGTGAGCAAGTTAACCCGTTTTAGACTGCCAGAATTCGTGGAAAGATCATGTTGCTTCACTTGGAGCAGTAAGTGAGAGTTTTAGTTACTTGAGGATTTTTCTGCCCTTGTTTTTGGTTTCCAGAGTTTCTGTATGTAAAAAATCCTTTACTTCTGGAGCACTTGTCTCTACTATTTGGCAAAGTACTGTCAGCCATCTCAGAACTGTGCAGAGAATATTGCACCTCTCTATCTTCCCACCCCCAACAATATCAACAGAAAGAAATATTAAGGAATAGCTTTTTGGGTTTCCCACCTCCATGCTAGATCTTCTAGGGGCCTGTCCCATCTGAGCAAGTTGCCTTTTTCTCTTTCAGATAATAAAGGTAGTTTCTTACACCTGGCATAACTATGCTTGGAGTGATATATTTAATCAAATATTAAGTGCCTTCCATGTACCAGGCATCATGCTAGGAATACAATGACAAGAGTCCTTGCCCTCAAGGTGTATATATTCTATTGGGAGAGACAGCAAGTAGAATATTGCTCTATTGGCGTTAATAGATATGAAACTAATTTTTTGTGAAGGCACTAGCAGCTGGAAAGGTCAGGAAAGGTTTCCTGTAGAAAATGGTGCTTGAGCTGAGCCATGAACAAAATTAGGGCTCTATGAGAGGCATGGGGTGATGCTCATTACAAAGGTACAGTGGCAGGAGATAGAGGAGAAAGCCCTTTGGGCTGGACCATAGATTTTGTCAATGGGAATGGGGGGAAATTACATGGAGTCCAGGACTTTAAATGCCAAACAGAAATTAGCATATATAATGTTTAAACTTTTGTCCTTGCCTCCACTTTTTCTTTTTCCCCCCTTCTTTTGTTATTCTTGTCAACATTTTTTTAAAAAGCTAGAAACTTCAAAAATTAAAAAAAATCAAACACAAAAAACCCCAGCAAATTATGAGCTAGTGACTAAAGCTACTCATAATGTGGTTGACAAAGTTGTTGACTTCTGCTAGGTGTAGGCTACCAAGAAGAATAGTATATATCCCCTCCCCTCAAAGAATTTACAGCCTAGTTGGGAAAAGATGACTAAACAAATCCATGGGAAAAGTTAACTAAGGACTAGTTGGAGTTTTTCTGAATCTGCGGTACCATTGAGCCACTTGGGCTGGGTGTTTGTCGTTCCATCTTCTCACTGCATAACCAGTCCATCTCCTTTTCTTGTCATTCATGGTCTTGGCGTCTTTTGTGATGTCATACACAAGTTATTTCTGTTAGAATGCCGTAGGTGATGTAAAATATCTGTAAATAGAGATCCAGATAAAATGGCTACCACTTATATAGCACTTACTATGAGCCAGGTGCTGGGCTAAGTGTTTTATAGTTATTCTCCTTTGGTCTTCACAACAACCCTGGGAGCTAGGTGCTATCATTATCTTCATTTTGTAGTTGAAGAACTAAAGGCAAACAGAGGTTAAGTGATTTGCTCAAGGTCACACAGGTAGTATGTATCTGAGGTCACATTTGAATTCAGATCTTCCCAACTCCAGGTCTGACACACAATCCAATGTGCCTCCTAGCTGCCCCAATAAACATAAGATAATCAGCGTTTATTAAGTGCCTACTATATGCCAGGCACTGTATTATGTGCTAGGTCTACAAGGACAGAGCAGCATTCCCTGTTCTCAAGAAGCTTATTCTTTCAGATTAAGAAAATAAAGATAAATATTGCTGTTACTTATGCCCAATGTGCCTCTTTCTGTTGCTTGTTTGTCATTTAATTCTTTTGAGATTAGGCTAGAATTTTCCATATTCATAATCAGCATCTTAGGGAAGAATACAGATGTCGAAGATGGGCTTTTGAAGCACTGACTAATTTGGGGTCACTCAGCGCTTCACAAGAAGTTTTCCAGCAATGATCCAGCTCATTCTCTTATAATAAGTCATTATCATAGGATATTGCAGAAAAATTGTTGATTTTGGAGTCAGTGACCTAGCTTCAGTGATCATAAGAAAGTTGCCTTTGGCAGGGCAGCTAGGTGGCACAGTGGATAGAGCACCGGCCCTGGAGTCAGGACCTGAGTTCAAATGTGGCCTCAGACACTTACTAGCTAGTAAGTGTGACCCTGGGCAAGTCACTTAACCCCCCATTACCTAAAAAAAAAAGTTGTCTTTAAGCCTCGGTTTCTGCAGCTTAAATGGGAGGAGGGGTATCGGACTAAATAGTCACTAGCTCTAAATCTACAAATCAATTAGCCAGTGAACCATCTGCAAATACCTCCAAGATACAGTAAAGCTAGAAGACAGGAGCTACTGCAGCCCAGGCAAATTCAAATAGTCCATTTTCACTGACTCTTAACTACCATGAAACAATAGCACTGGCCTAAGATCTTCTTGCCTCCCTATTTTTTTCCTTTGTATTGTTATATAGTAGGAGTCATAGAGTAAATACAAAATGACTCAGTTCAGGGGAAGGGAGAGAATGAACACTGTGGACTCTGAAAGGAAAGACTGGCAAATAGTAAGCTTTGAACTGGGCCTTACAGGATGTGTAGAAGAAAACTTATCCTCATGTAGAGAAAAATCTCCATTTCCGTTGGATTTTGTTTACCAAACTCCAAAGGGGGAAAAAAAACCACTTTTCCCCTTCTCCATGAAAGCCTAAAGAGAACAGGTGAATGCCTGTTCTAAAATATCAAACAAATGATGATATGAAAATTTTTAGAAATTTGCCTATTCTTTGGTTTGAATCAGCACAGAAAGAGAATTATACCAAGCTGAAATTCCATGGCAGCTTTGAATAAGATTCTCTATGTCCTTGCTCCCTTCCAACAACCACCAGGTTCCCTATTTGTTGTTAGAAGCTAGCCATGTATGGGATATTGGTCACCCCTCCCTTACCTACATGGCAGCTGGCAGACATCCTACAACAAGTTCCAAGTATTAGATTATCTTTTAAAACAGATCAATTAGTAATATTAACTTTCTGTACATAGGAGGGAAAAGTAACAGTTTCCCTGTAATTCTCTTCATCCTTCCTTCCCACTTTAAAAATATCAGCCATCATGAAAACCCAGGAGGCAACATGGGGTAATAGAAAAAGCCTGCATCCAGAGTCAGCGGATCTGGGTTCAAATTCTAGGTCTGTGTAACCTTGGACAGTTCTCCTCACCTCTCTGGGCCACAATTTCCCCACTGTAAACTCTTTCAGCTCCTAATTTAGGACCCAATGATGACCTCATTAAACTCCCATACTGTGAGAGTTGACTACGCAAGGTAGGCCTGGAAATCTTCTTGATGTCCAAATACCACCCCCCATTGCCTAGGGGCACTGGGTAAGGGTAGAACTTCAGATTTCAGGTCTCTTACCAAGGAAACTTGTCAACTAGCATTTACTAAGGATTTACCATGTGCCAGAGTCTAGGGGCAGCTAGGTAGTGTACAGTGGATAGAGCACTGGCCCTGGAGTCAGGAAGCTCCAAGTTCAATTGGGGCCTCAGTATGTATGAGCTGTATGACCCTTGGTAAGTCATTTAACTCCTATTTGCCTCAGTTCTCATCTGTAAAATATGGGGACATGCTAGAGAAGGAAATGGCAACCTACTCTAGTATCTTTGCCAAGAAAACCCCATGCACGGCATGGTCTGTGGGGTCTGAAAGAGTCTGAACAACAAATATCCAGAGACTACGCTAGGCCAGCACTTGTACCAGGCACTAGGGATAAAAAAGAAAGGCAAAAAACCAGTCCCTGCACTGTAGGAGACTGCAACAAATAGTTATGTACGAACAGAATATGGCAAGGATTTAAGAGAGAAGGCACTAAGATTTAGGGGGACTAGGAAAGGAAACATGATTTCCAGTCATTTAATTCATTATAACAACTTGCTCTTCCAAAACTTTTTTTATAATTGCTTTTTATTATGATTTTACATGTAATCTAACATCAAAAGAACTGGCCAAAATTTCTGCTAAGCCAAGAAAAGTCTACCTTACACCTAGCTGCAATACCTTGTTACTCTCTCTGGAGGAAATGCCTTCAGCTTCTGTTGGGTTGTTTAGTCACATTCTAATATTTTGAGGAATACTGAGACAACGGCCAGCATTTTGGGGAGGTACCTCACGTGTGGCACCAAGACTGCAGGAGGCGTGGAGGGGGAGGGAGAGGGAGAGAGTTTTGTTTTGTTTTGTTTTGTTTTGTTTTCAATCCTAGAAATTCATTGCCAGTATCAGTAAGTAACTAAGGAGGCAGGCAGTACTTTGGATAGAGTGCTGGACCTGAAGTCAGGAAGACCTGAGTTCGAATGTGCCCCACATACTTACTAGCTGTGTGACCCTGGGCAAGTCATTTAATCTTCAGCTGCTTTGGTATCTTCACCTGTAAAATGGGAATAATAGCACCTATCTCCAGGCTTGTTGTGAAGATCAAATGAAGTAATATTTGTAAAGTTGTTTGCAATCCTCAAAAGCACTATAGAAATACTAGTTATTATTATTTCTATTATTACACCAAATAAGTTTCAGAAAAAAAGTGAAATATCTTTATCTTGGATGACACGTATTATTTCCTCTTTATTGATCTGCTTATTTTCTGGTGCATAACTCAGAAAATATAAATTTGTTTAGAATCTTCCTGAACTTTATTTTGTCCTTTTTTCTTTATCCCCAGAAGCATAAAAGTCTTTTTCTTACTTTTTCCTTTTTAATTTTGATGGCGGAAATGGGAGAAAGGAATAGATTTTTGTGATTTAAGAAAACCAAACACCAAACCCCTTTCCCGTAAGGAGCTTGTAGTTTGAAAGGGCTTGGCTACTTCTGTGGGGCCTCAGTTTCCCAAAGTGTGAATAAGGAAAGTTGGAGTAGATGATTTCTAAGGTCTATCTTTTTCAGTTAATTTTATGAAATAAAATATAAAAGAGAGTTTTAAGTACTTTAAAGAAATATAGTGGGTGCTTTTTAAGAGTAAAATGATATTTATCTTTTAACAGGCTATAACATATCCTCAAGCTGCTAATTCCCTGAGAAGGGGATATGATATCGCCTGGTGGAAGGAGTGTGACGGGATAGGGGAAGAGGAAGAGATGGAATCTCTGGGTCTCTGCCAGTTGGGCTGGTGACATTGAGAAGCAGCAAAGAGCTGGGGGAGGGGGCTTTGAAGTAAAACGGTAGATTCAGGAAGAAGGGATGAGCTGGGAGAGACTGGCAGGAAACCTGAGGAGCAGGGCCCTAGGGGACAGAACCCAGGATGTGCTAAGTGGAAATGGCTGGCTCTGTCCCGAAACTGAGAAAGGAGGGGTTGAGTGCTTCTAATCAGGATAAAAGGCTGCTCAGATGTTTCCTACTGGCAGAGCCTGGGAGAGAGTTGTTGGGCCAGGTGACTGGCTGCCCAGAGAACAGCTCTGTGTAAGGAGAAACTTCCTAAAAATGAGAGCTGTCTGAGCCGCATGGCCTCCAGCCAAAAAAGGGCTGACCCCAATTCTATGGAGAATTATGGACTGAGAACAGCATAGCTCAGCCCTATGGATGGAAGCAAGGTGTATACTGTGACTAGAAGTAGACTGCTCTTTGAGGACTGAGGCCATTTTGAGTTTTGAAACTTTGTCTACCCAGTGCTTGGGGTCATACAGTAGGTGCTGAATAAATACTTATTGAATTGAATTGAATTGAAAAACAGGTTGGAAATGCTGCAACCACTTGGGCCTGGAGCAGCAGCTCTTAACCTGAGTTCTGTGAACTGGGGGGCAGGGGGTATTTTGATAGTTGAATTTTAATATAATTAATTTCCTTTATAACCCTGTGAATTTTATTTTATATATTTAAAAACATTATTCTGAGAAGGGGTCCAGAGACTTCACTTTTCTGTTGTGGAGAATGGCTAAAGAATAATCTAGAGATCTCAGCTCCAGAGAAGTTTTCCTTCTACTTGGGACAAGGACATAAGAAATGTTAATACACTAGCTGTATGACCCTTGGGCAAGTCACTTAACTTTGCCTAACCAAAACCAAAACCAAAACCAAAAAAAACCCCAAAGAAACGCTAATACAAAATAGAAGCTAAGCAAGTCCGTGAGAAACACAGACCAGGTGCTTTGAAAGGTTAGGAAAATGGAAGGGGCGTATGAATTGTCATTTTAAAAGGATGGTAGGAATTCTTGAGGAGTTGATGGAGCTCCACATTTCATTTATCTTCAGCATTCTCTTTCTATGTGTTCATTGATTAAGGAAAGATAGTCTTTCTCTTTCCTTGAGATCTGGGACTGAAATGAAACATGCATTTAGGTTCTGGAATGAATAGGAACTGGAAACCAAGCTGGGTGTGGAAGCTTCTACCCTAAACCATAGTAATTACCTAATTATTAGTCATATGTTGAGTTATGAGAGTTGGTGTCTTTGGCCCTGTACCTAACAGGATCTCTACCTTGAGGGCTTATATTCTGTTTCATAAGTTGTGATTTCATTTATGTTGAACCTCCTGGTCCTTCCCTCCTTTGTTTTCCTCCCAAGAAAAAAAAAACCCAGAATGTTGTAGTTAAAGTAAGTTGGGTGAATAACATCTCTGTTTATGAAGAGTTGGCTTTGTTAACTTGGTGACTAGACACTATCAGTTGAGGCAGATACATGGCACTTATTTTCAAGATGCTGAAGCATAATTGGTACATTGATGATTGCACCTAAATATTTCTTTTCCTAATTTTTTTTTAAAAAGTATTTTCAAGTGCTTGGTGGATAAACATATATTTAAGGCAAAATGCCCCCACCTCTCTTTTTTTTTTAAAGGATGCCCATCCTACTTCAGATAAATAGTATAAAACTATTTTGGACCAGATCTGTATTTTAATCAGCAAAGGAAATTCTTGGAGAGGAAATCACCTCTGCCAATGCAGATCAGCACCTGTTCTATGACTTCCAATCATAAAGAGTTACCTGGGATACTAAGGGGTTAAGTGACTCACTCCCTTACTGCTCAGCAGGTATGTGCCACAGACAGGACATGAACACAGTCTTCTAATTTTGAGGCCAGCCCTCTAACCATGCCCCCCCCCAGCTTCTTCTTATAAAGTATAAAGACATCTGTGTATTTTATATTTAATAACCAAGACTTCTTGGCTTATCTTGATGTTTCTGAATCCGTTCTTTTATCATAGAATTTTGAAGCTAGTAAGGACCTTAGAAATCATCTCATCCAGGGCTTAATGGATTTACTTGGATTGTAGGAGCCTGCCTTCAAATTTAGGAGGCAGACACATTTTTTTTTAGTTTTCACAGCTTTTTACAAGCCACTAATGAATATTATTGATTATGTTTAAAAATCTAATCATGGAAAAGCACTTCAAATTTTAAGTATGATTAGTGGGGCATAATTTTTGCTTACTACAAATAATAGCTGATATTTCTATCTTGCTTTACACCTATTTATCGTATTTGTTCCCAATTTACAGATAAAGATATTAAAGCTGTGAGAAGTTAAAAGACTTGTCCAAGGTCCCACAGCAAGAATGTGGCAGAAAGGAAACTCATACCCAGGGCTTTTCTGATTTTAAATGCATTAGACCATATTGTTAGGATCAATTTTCATCATGACCAATGAATTTACAAAAGAAAAATGGTGTGAAATCAAGGCTACTTGGAGAGATAGGGATATTTGTACTATTTTTTTCTCTGTTTAATGCCTTATAACTTTTATCACATGACCCCAACATCTTTATAAAAGCTTTGAAAATTACCTAGTTATATGCTTTCCAACCCAGATGTAGAAATAGTCTAGTGACTTTGGTCCATCCCTCCCGCACCCCCTACCCCTACATGCACATCTCCTTTCCTACTCTTCAAAAAGAGACCATTTTGAAACAGTTTTTCCTGGCCTCAGCTTGGCAGAATTAACACCCACCCAGTCCCTTCCAAGTACCAGGCACCAGGATGAAATTGCCAGGTACCATGGCAACCAGTGCCCAGGACCAGTGGATTTGTCATTGGATTTAGAGGAGAAGAAGAGGACCTTAGAGATCATTCTTGTCCAATTCCTTTTTAAAGAAGAGAAAGATAAGGCTTAGTTTTCCATCCCAGTACTAAGCACTGGGGAGATAAAGAAAGATACAAATATGGTTCCTGACCTAAAGGAGCTCACATTTAATGGAGGACACAACATGAAAACAGGTATATATGTTCAAAATATGTACAAAATAGATGGAAAGTGTCCTCTGAAGCAAGCCACTCTCAGTGGGAAGGACCAGAAAAAGCCTCCTGCAGGAAGTGAGATTTGAGCTGCCTTGTTTGGCTTTTAAAGACCTTCCTAATCTGACTCCAGCTGCACTGTGAGCTTCTTGAAAGCAGATACTATGATTTGCTTTTCTTTGTAACCCTAGGTTAGCATAGTACGTGGTGCATAGTAGGTCCTTAATAAATACTTGTTGACTCGACATTAAACGTTATTCCTTTCACCCACACTACATCTCAACCACAATTGCTGTTCCTCATATATGACATCTCATCTCCATGACTTTTCTGATTTCTCTCCAAATTACCTTGTACAGTGGTCCGTCAACGTATGTGGGGGCTAGGGGCCCCAGAATGTGGAAAAACTATGAATAACTAGGCCCCAGCCCAAACTTTTATTTTTAATAGTTGTGATCCTAAATATTTAACACACAAAACAAGTAAAACAACATACTGCACTCATAAAAAAGTTGCAATTTCTGCACAAGAGAGATTAATATCTCTCACACTGAGTCTGGATGGTAGAGAGACAAAGGAGGTATTTCCAAAGACAGCAAGTAAGTAGCCTATATTATTTAGTGCACTGAAACTTTTAACAAAATTTAACTGTTTGTAATAAATTTATGCATGTATACTTATGGTAGTAAATTATAAAATAGATTAACAATATATACTATTTATGCATTAATGACTTAGTAAAATCTTTTTTTAATTTTCTTGATGTACATGTCATCAGCAATTTTCTGCAAGCACACCCCTCAATCTCCAAAAATTCTCATTTAATTATTGGTGGCCAATCCATGAACATCTCAGACCGGGAATGTGAAACCCGCAAATGTCAAGAGATGACTATTTATATATGTACATGTTTTTTCTGGTGGAATGTAAACTTTAGGAGGGTAAGAACTGTTTTTTTTCTTTGTTTCCCTCAACATCTAGCAGGGTACTTGGCACGCAGTAGGAGTTTTATAAATGCTTGTTGACTGATCTGATTATACTTGGTCCACTTTTAAAAACAGTTTTGTTAGATATCCCATCCTGAATTATAGCACTGAGTTATAGCACTGAGAACTTAAATCTGAGAATAAATGTGCCTACCCCAAATTTGAATGTAAAAATGATCAGGCTTTGGGATTATTAGAAGAAGGAAGGGGAAGCTATGTAAGAGGGTGTTGACCTATACCCATAGTCACTAGCTGGAGACCTTTTCTTAAATGCATTTTTTCAAAAGGCAATTGGGATTAATTGACTTGCCCAGGGTCACACAACTAGTAGAAGTGTCAAGTGTTTGGTCAGGTCTTCCTGACTTCAGGGTCAGTGCTCTATCCACTGCACCACTTAGCTGCCCCTTAAATGCGTTTTAAAGAAAGAGCACCCGCCACCTCATGAGTCAGCGCTCATATGTAATCTCAGAGAAGTCATCTAAGTGTTTCTTCATCACCAAAATGTCAATTAATAGTACCCATAATACCTACCCAACAGGACTTGTTGTGAGTATCATAGAAGGAGGTGAAAGGGACCCCTCAGAGATAATCGAATCTAGCCAATAAATTAATAATAATAATTTAAAATTATTTATATAATTATTATATGTTATATAAAGTTATTTATATGATAATATAGTAATTAATAATTATTATTAATTAATAATAATCTGCTCTACAAGAGACCGAAAAGGGATCATCCATTCTCTGCTTGAAGGCCTCTAATGAAGAGAAATCCATTCCCATTTCCCAAAGCAGCATCATTCCACTTTCAGATAACCAAAACTTTTCCCTTAAATCCAGCTGTACTACTTCTGACTTTGGGGCTACCCAGGGCAACCCCAATCCTTCTTTGACACGACAGCTAAACGCCCTTTTTCCTTTGAATCTCATATAGCACATGCTTCAAGGCTTGACCTTCACTATCTTGATCATCTTTCCTCTGGAAATGCTTCGATTTATTGATGCTCTTCCTAAAACATGTCACTCAGAACTGAATATAATCCTTCACAGATGGGGTATGACTGGGACAGGGTATGTTGATACTATCATTTCCCTTCTCCTGGACACTGTAACTTTCTTATTTCAGCCTATGACAGACTATGAGGTTTTTTGGATGCTATGTCTCACTGTTGACTCCATTTGAGCTTTGTGTCCATTCAAACCCCCAGATCATTTTCAAGTACATTATTTTTTAAACAAGTTTCCCCCATGTTGTACTTGTGAAGCTTATTTTTTTCAACCTGATTGCAAGATTTTACCCTCCCCTTCCTCACCAATTTTATACTATTCTATTTGGCATAATATGTTCACTTTTTAAGGTCTCTTGATTCTGTAATCCAGAGTATTTAACTATCCCTCTCTGGTTAGTATCACTGGAAGATTGGATAATCATGTCATTGATACCTTTTTTTTTTAGTCTTAAAAATATTATGCAGTTTTGGGCCAAGCACTGAACCCCTTGGGCACTGGAGACTGCTGACTTCCAGGTTGATGGGAACGGTTAATGACCACTCATCCAATTTAGCCAGTGTAGCTAAAGTGCTTTACAAATCTTAAAACACCATATAAATGTCAGCTATTAGTTATGATAATTATTATTAGAGGTGAGTGTGCACTTGGGCAAAAGGAAATTGTTGTAAAAACTTTTTTTTTTCAAAGGAAGAGAAAAAATTAAGCCATTTTCCCCCTGATCAGACCTTTCCTTGTTCTATTGGCCATGTTAGGGACTGGAGAAACTGAAGTTAGTTACCTAGTGTGAGGTTTTTTCCCTGAAGTTTTAAAACCAGCTTGTCATGCTTTTTAAAAAGGCAGTGAAAGTTGTGCACATACAGAGTTTCTTCCTTTGTTTTGATCTTGGTAGCGTGAAGTCTGTCCAGGGGAGAAGGGGCTTATTTGTAGTTTTGGAGGACACTTAGAAAGGGGTCCCTAACCCACTGGGTGAGGGAGAATAAGTAAAATAATGAGTTTTGTCTGAGGGTAGTGGGGGATTCCCGGTTGAATTTTTGGTGAAAGTGCCTTTTGATATGGGTGGATATACAAAGCTGGGCACACTTATTTGCAATTGCTAAAATGGTTTCTGTTTTGTTGTTTTCTTTATTTGCATGATTACTGGAGGGCTGCAGGAAAGACCAACTCGGCCTAACAATTCAGGAAGTTGTGTTTAGGATTTCCACTGTTTTTATAAGTTTGGGTTTTTTTTTTAAGCTAGCTTTGTGGCTGGTCTGGCTTCGGGGGAGGGGAAAGAGCTATAAAGAGCTGCTTCCTATGCCCCTGTTTCTTCTGCCTGATTAAAGGGACTTAAGGGCCCTGAGGCACATTCCCCTCGTTCCTCCTCCCAGGGGCTGGGTCTCTTCTGAGCTCTCGGCTTTTAACTTTCTGAAGCTCTGGAAACTTTGTCTTTATCTCATCTCTTTTTGTCTGGGAGAGATGGGGAAGAGGGCCAGTTATTAGATAGTACTCTTCCTCTTTTTTGTTACACCCTATCTTGGTAAAGAGTGAAAAAAGTAAAATCAGCGTGTGTGTGACACTTTTTTTTCCTTTTCTCCACTCTTTCAACACTTACACTAAGGCAGGCATCCCCCATGGGGGGGGGGGGAACAGAGTTTAGCCACTTTATTGACTTAGCCAGTCATGAATCTCCTGCTAGAGTCAATACGTTAAGTTAATTCTCTGTGTCTTGGGCAGATTTCATAATGGCAGTTCCAGTTCCCAGCTCCTTTCCTTGAAAAGAATGGCTTTCCAGGTAGGATCTTAGTATTTATAGCTCTGGAAAGCTCTTAGTATTTAAATCTCTTGGTTAGAAATAATCTAGTTCCACTCCCTCATTTTACAATCGAAAGAATTGTTGGGCCAAAGAGAAGAAATGACCTTTCACCTCTGGCCTATTAGAATAGCCTCCTAATTAGAATAGTCTCCTTGTATCCAGTATTCATCTTCTACACAACTGCTAAATTGCTATTTCTAAAGCGCTGATTTGACCGTAGCACCGCCTTCTTTCCAAGAAAATTCAATGGCTTCCCCTCACTTGTAATGTAAAGTACAGCAGTCTCTTCTGTTTGTCATTTAGAGCACTTCGCAATCTAGATTGTACCTATCTTTCCAAATTGGTTCTAAAACCTCACCTTCTACAGGAAGTCTTTCTTGATCCCTCTTACTTCTAGTGCTCTCCTTCTATTGATCATTTCTAATTCATTCTGTCTAAAACCTCACCTTCTACAGGAAGTCTTTCTTGATCCCTCTTACTTCTAGTGCTCTCCTTCTATTGATCATTTCTAATTCATTCTGTCTGTATCTTATTTGTACCTAATTATTTGCATGTTGTCCACTTAGTGTAAGTGAACTCCTTGAGAGCAGGAGCTGAATTTTACCTTTCTTTGCATCTCCCAAAGCTTAGCACAGTGCCTGGCACATACTAGGCACTTAATACTTAATTGTTTGACTGACCAGTTATGCTGCAAATTCTTTGTCATTGACCAGTTTGCTGTTCCCTTTTTTGGATCTCTATCCCCCGTTCTGAGGGTGCTTTCCTTCTTTTAACTCTTTTCTACATCAGGAAACACCCGGCTTCCCTTTCAGGCTCAGTTCAAGTGCTACCTTTTCCAGGGGCAGTTCCTAATTTCCACCATTTGTTTTTTCCCGGGGCTTTTTGGAAACAGATTGTCTCATTTTTGTCCCTGTATCCCTAGGATCTGGTGCTTAATAAATGCTTGATTAAGCTAGAATTCAAATCCAGCTGTCTTAAGTCTCAGATGCTCTTTTCATTACACCATGTTTCCTTCTCTAAGATTTCAAAGGATTTGTTTTTTTAGAACAGGGCACTAAGGATTCTCTGGGCTTCCTAAGAATGTATTATAATTGAAAACTAAGACATGGTCATTTGATAGAGTTCATTGCCCAGCACTCATAGTAATAATATGTTTTACTGGAGTGCATATTGATGTAGTGGATAGAGTGCTAGGTCTGGAGTCAGGAAGACTTAGCTTCCTGAATTCAAATCTGGTCTTAGACACTTACTAGCTATAGGACCTTGGGCAAGTCACTTTATCCTGTTTGCCTCAGTTTCCTCATCTGTAAAATGAGCTAGAGAAGGAAATGGCAAACCACTCCAATATCTTTGCTAAGAAAGCCCCAATTGGTGTCACAAAGAGTCAGGCACAACTGAAAAGTGACTGAACAACAAAATTACCCCTAAACCCACATAGATTGAGAATCATAGACATAGGTTCCAGGCTCAATTCTGCCACTGGTTAGCCCTCTGAGTGGGCAAATCCCTTCACATCTTTGGGCCTCAGTTTCCATAAATGTACCATGAACATGACAGGGTGAGATGGTTTCAGAATGGAATGATTTCCCTTTAGCTCTGCCTTTCAAAATTTCTGTTAACTTTTTAAGTCCTTTTACTAGAAGCTAAGTAAGCTTACCTGTTACCCTGGTAACCATTCTAAGCATTTGGAACAATGGTTTAAAACATCAAATTGCAACGGTGGCTCTAGCCTAATAACTAGGAATTGTCTATGTTGTGAGCGTGTTTTGCAGCAGTCCAGTGACTGATTACACTGGGCTTTGTGAAAACCCCCTCACATCATTCTAATCAAATAGGGTGAGTTTTTCTTACCTAGTCATGTTCCTTTCTATTAGGCTTTGTATTGTGGATAGGTGAAACTTGTAATTATGAAATGTTCACTTCTCTACCATTGTTTAACTGTTTTAGTGATCCCTACAGATGATCAAAGTTGGAAGATATCCTATAATCTAATCTGTCTCTGAAAAAAAAATTCTTGGGAATTTTTTTCCTTACGTCAACTCTAAAAATTTGCCTCTATGCAGCTTTCACATATTAGGCTGAGTTCTGCCCTTTGGGGTGAAGCAGACTAACCCTAATTCTACTTCATTTGAGGCCGATTTCTGGAATCACTTTCAACTCACTCAGCTTTCTTTGAGGAGTCATAGAATTTCACAGTTGGAAGGGACCTCATTGGCCACCTATTCCAACTTAGATTGGAAAAACAAATTCTCAGGGCAGCTAGGTGGCACAGTGGATAGAACATCAGCCCTGAAGTCAGGAGGACCTGAGCTCAAATCCAGCCTCAGACCAAACACTTGACACCTACTAGCTGTGTGACTCTGGGCAAGCCACTTAACCCCAACTGCCTAAAAAAAAAATTCTCACCACTAAATACCCAACCAGTGGTAATCCAGCCTTTGTCTTAAGATCTAAGAGCCCATTCCATTCTGGAATGGCTCTAATCATTATAGAAAATTTAATTTGACCTCTTTATAGAATCTATGCATTGTTCCTGCCCTAAGAAGGCCAAAGCGAATAACTCCAATCCTTCTTCCCGTCAGCTTTCAAGTCTTTGGAAGCAGCTGTCATGTTCTGTATAAGCCTTCTTTAGGCCAAACATCTCAAGTTTAGGCCCTTCATCATTTTAGTTACCCTCATCTCCATCATATCAATGTCATTTCTAAAATGTGGTACTCCAGAAGTTGAAGACAAAGCACCAGGTGTGGCCTGACTAGGGCATCTAGTACTTTTGCCTACTTCTGGCCTCAATTGAAGTTGACATTGGACCAATGAGTGTGGTATCTCTCACCCCCGGTTTAGAGGAAATTAAGGACCAGATTAATTCTTTAGCTTTTGCAGAAGTATTCATACGTGTGCATCTTCATTTCTTGCAATATTTATACACAAAAACAGTTTTACTGATTAGATACTAATGAAATAGTCATCTTGGTTCAGTTAACATTGTCAGAACTTGAGTATTTTCGGTCATTAGTTTGTTTGCAGCTCTAAGCAAGGTTTTTGGGTTTTTTTGCTCTGTGGGTGTGTGTGTGTGTGTATAAAAATAAAATCCAGACTTTAATACAAGGACAAATATAGTCATTCTTTAATGTATTTATATGCATTTAAGGAGTGTTGATCATCAGATATCAAATTGTGTGTGCAGAAATAATGAGATCTCTATGTTTTGGCTATTGACTATATTTTTGTAGATCATTGGTGATGAAGACTTTTGACTCTTTCCCTTCAAATAATGAAATTAGCAATGGTAAAAAAAAATTACTTGTATCAGTGTTAATTTCTAAATAAAACAATCTAAAAACTTCCTCAGTGCCTGGGGCTTCTTTACCCTGGATAGGCTCCTTCTCTTAGTGAGTTCCTCAATTTGTGGGAAGGTCCTATGTTGTCTGACCTTCATTCTCCTCCTGATTTTGCTGCTGACTTCAGACTTCAGTACCACTGAACGTGAGGGGCTACCTTCATCTCTGCTTTACCGCCCCTTTTTAGTCTTTTGTGAATTGTCTCTCCCTGTTAGAACGTAAGCTCCTTGAGGTTAGGAATGGTCTTTCTCTTTGCTTGCATTTTGTATCCCTAGCACTTAGCACAGTCCCTAGCATATAGTAAGTGCTTAATAAATGTTTGTTGCCTTCTTTATGGAAATTGTCTCCCTAAGAAAAATTTTTTACATTTAAATTTTTTATTGATCTCTTTCATACATACACACACACACACACACACACATACATACATGTGTATGTGTATATATATATATATATTATTTTTTTTTGGAGAGGCAATCAGGGTTAAGTGACTTGCCCAGGGTCACACAGCTAGTAAGTATCATTGTGTCTGAGGCCAAATTTGAACTCAGGTCCTCCTGACTCCAGGGCCAGTGCTCTATCTACTGCACCACCTAGCTGCCTTGTGATCTTTTATATTTTCAAAGCACCAGTATATCCCCTTCTCCTTCCATCTCATCATAAGAAAAAATTTAAAAGAGGAAAAGCAGTTTGGTAAAACCAGTCAAGTCCAAACACAGAGGCAGACTGTATACCCAACTAAAGGGATGCATCCTCATGTCTCTTCTTCGGGTCCCTCTCAATCCTCATATTCATCACTTCTTACAATGTGGTGATTTTCCCTTACAGTCATTTACCTTAATCTGTGGAGTCATTCCCAGGTGATGAGGAATATCTACTGTGCTTCCAATTACATGCTACCACAGAAAATCCTAGCAATAGTTTTGTTTCTATGAGACTTTTCTTTCTGTTTTGGAGCTCCTTGGGGGAATATGCCTAGCTCCAAATCAAAGGGCATGGACTTTTTTTTTTCAAATTTAAAATAGTTTTCAGAAGACTTGAATGGCATTGCCTTTTAAATTGCTACTTTTAGATGGTAACTCTTAGACTCTTGAAATAGACTATAGAGTCAAACTCCTTAAAGACAGGAGGGAAAAAATGATTAAGAGGCTTGATGTGGGGCAAGAGACTTCAATGCATCACAGATGTGTATATGTGTGTGTGTGTTTTCAGTATTGAATACCCTCTCCATTGAAGCAAATTACAGTCTTTTCTTCTTAGTAGATGATCTTTCCATGTAGTAATTCATGTTTATTACTATGTTGCTCCCACTAGGCCCTATTGATCACCATTTCTACTTCTGGTGAGAGAATGGTAGGCATTATTAAGAGAGGCAATGCTTCCAGGAATGAATAATCCCCCTGCATTGAAAAAAATTTTTTTTCACCTTGCTGCCAACCTGCTGATGAATGAGCCTTTCTAAATTCAGACTCTTCTAGACTCTTCACTAGATGAACACCTATGTGTTGTTTGGTCTATTTTGGCTGTCCAGGTTTCAGAGCATATGTTCTACTGCTATAGCTTTGGAAAACCCGGGGTTACCCTCCTGGGCAGTGCTCAGACTAAGGCATCAGAGAAGAGTGTCAGTTGGATGAGGGACGATGATATCAGTCAAGACTGAGGACAAGGCCTAGAATTTCAAGGAGGACAAGATTATTAATAAAGTTATATTTGCTTGTAAACCATCCCCCCTGTTTCCAATTCCTGTTAGCTTTTGGACTCAATTCTTCAGTTCTTTGCCATCATTTATTTAAGAAATGTTATACACACACACACACACACACACACACACACACACACACCTCCCCCCCCACACACACACACATGCTCACGCTCACATGTCCCCTTTTGTTTATTGAGGCTAGACCTGTGCTCTGAGGGGTTGGGAGGAGTAGGAAATAGATACTTACAAAACAAAGGAAGGAACCAAGTCCTCTAACAATCCCCCAACCCCAAACACAGACCTCATTTACAGATGAGGAAACGTTGCTGTACCCTAGGTACTTATGATCTGAGAGGAGAGCTGAAGGAGTATCCTGGTAGCTACACTACCAACAGGAAGGGTAATAAATACTACAAGAGGGACAATCAGAATATCTGAGGAGTCCAGAAGAAGGCAAGACCACGTAGGACTTAAGCAGCTAGGTAGTCTAACTCAGCTTAGTTTCAACTCTTCTCCGGATAAACTGATCACTTCCATTCTTATCTCCAGGATCCTAACTCAGCCTTGGATACTTGACACCTTCCCACCTCTCTCAGCCTCTTCTCCCTTCTGATGGGAACTCCTCCCAAAACCTCCTTTTATAGAGGGCAGGATTTGGACTTTCTAGCCTTGATTTCAACTCCATGGAACAAGACCCTCCTTCGTCTCCCCCTCCCCAGACATATCCCCAGACAATTCCAGCTTCCTTTTGTGTGTTGTCTTCCTTCATCAGATTGTAAGCTCTTTAAGGGCAGAGACTGTCTTTCTTGTTCTTATTTGTATCCTCATTGCTTAGCACAGTGCCGGGCACACAGTAGGAGCTAATAAATATTTATTGAATAAGTGGTACAATAGATAGAGTGCTGGACTTGGAGTCAGTAAGACCTGAGTTCAAATCTGGCCTCAGAGACTTAATAGCTATAGGACCCTGGACAAATGACTTAACCTCGTTTGCCTCAGTTTCTTCATCTGTGAAATGGAGATAATAATAGCACCTATTCCCTCCCCCCTCTCCCCCCCCACCCCGTGGTTGTGAGGATCAAATGAGATGATGTTTATAAAAACTGATTAGCACAGTGTCAAAGCACACAGTAGGCACTTAATAAGGTTGTTCTCTTCTCTATCCCTTTCCCCTTCCCCTCCCTAAGGAGTTCAGGAAGAAGGAGGCACCTGTGCTGAGCCTTAAAGAATGGCCAGAACTTTGTTTAGTTTATATCTGAAAAAAAGAGATTTCTATTCTGAAGAAGCAGCACTCTCCAGGAAATGATGGGCCCATCTATTGTTCTGCTCTAGGGGAAGTTCATGGTGCTAGGGAAAGCCAGATGGTGATGGTTATTATAAACTAGTTCTATGTAATGGCATCAGACTATGTAGCTTTAACTCTATCCAGCTCAGCTCACCTGATGTTTAAATATTGGCTTGTTATCACAAGTAGCTGCACCAAGCCCATCAATCCTCACCACTCAAAAACCCAAGGTCTAGTGTTGAGAAGTTGAGAGGTAGGAGAATAGTCTATGGAAGGTAGGCCTTCATTGGCCAGTGGGGATCCAGATGCCTCCAATCGTGGAGTTTTATGGGGTCCTGGCTCTTCAAGCCTTCTTTCTGGATACACATGGTAAGAGCCCTAGGACCTGAAAGAGGCACACCTTTCTTCCCCTTTATCCCCTTTAGGGGATGAGAGGACTTGCTGACATTGAGAGAAGACTGGGAGGGTGAGGAAGAAGGAAGGCAGGCTGGTGATAGGGCGGGTGGACAATCCTCATCTGTAAAAATGAACAGCAAAACTATTAGAAGGGCTATTTTTAACATCAGTTTTTTCTTTGTCATCTTTCCCTAGGGAAATCTCAGTTAGCAGTTGCAAGAGAGTCTCTGTGACATTAAACTTCCTTCCCTATCACTATTTGAACTAGTAGCTCACAGAATGAAATTGGGACATATATTTACATCCCGAACCTATCATATCACAGGAAGGGGAAAGAGAAAAAGCAAAGCACCTATGCTGATGAAAAAATTTTTTAAATGAGTTATAGAACTAATTGAACTGATCTAACTTGGCCACATTTAAACTCTTTTTTTGTTTTTTATTTAAAAGTTGTCAATTATGATGGTAGCCTCTTAGAACCAAAACCTTAATTTTCACTAAGTGAAACTTCTCTGAGCCTTCTCACTTGTTAAATAGGGGGCCTGAATTAATTGTCTAGCCCTGTAGTATCAAATAGAAAAGGAGCCATTAAATGTGCATAAGCATCCTTGTCACCGCATCTTGACTTAGAAAACCACATATTAACATTATCTATGTCTTACTGTATTTTTCTGTATTTTGTTCAGTATTTCCCAGTTATAGTTTAATATGGTTCTGACGGCACTAAGGAATGTTGTGGGTCATGTATTCAGCACCTCTAGTCTGGTCCAGTTCTCTGAAAACCTGTAGCCCTATGAAACCTATACTTTAACTGCTCGTTTGAGGATACCAGTTTCCATATTTACTTTCTGTTAAAGATGCTACAAACTTGTGCCCCTAGGAGGTAAAATGATATCATGAAAAGAATACCAGGAGTTTGAGAGGCATGAATTCTGGTTTGCCACTGTGTGACCTTGGCTAAATAACTTTCCCTCTCTGGTTGTCAGTTCCCTCATCTGTAAAACGGGCATTAAATGCTCCTTCATCTGTCCGCTTTGAAGTGCTATATAAATGAGAGTAGTTACTATTTACCCTCTGTTTTCTAGTTTGATCTGAGCTCCTCATGACCTGCAGCCAGGTCTGTTATCAAAAACTAGGTTGAAGAACCATCTCTGAGCCCCTTTGCCTTGGACCTACCCCTCTAAGGGGCAGCCCAGAAACATAAGAGAGTTTTAGAGCTGAAAAGAACCCTAGAGAGCTAACTGTAATTTCCCTCATTCTTGGTACAATTGTTATTTATATGAAGATAGTGCAGGAAGACCACTGGATTTGGAGCTAAGAGGCCTGTGATGGAATTCTGGCAGTGAAACTTGGGAACCCCATGAGCCTTACCTGTTTCCTTGCCTATAAGCATGGGGATTGTAATGCTGGCAGTAACCGCCTCACAGTGATTGTGAGGAAAGCACTCCGAAACTGTTAATGTTATATAAATGTGAGTTGACTGTAGTGATAATGAGGTAATGAAAAAGACACTAAGAGCTTAAGTTTCTTGTCCTTGGTCACCCTAGCCAACCTAGCACTAGAACTTATAGAGTGCAGGGGGTCATGCATAGGATAGGACAAGGTTTTAGTGAGAGCTTTTTGAATGAATGGAAAATAATAGCTAACATTGATATAGTCTTTAAGGTTTGCAAAACACTTTATCTTCCCCACACCAAACCTATGAAATAGGTGATGTTATTATCCCCGCTTGACAAATGAAAAAATTGAGGCTCAGAGGTCAAGTGACTTGCCCAGGACCACACAGGTAATATGTGTCTGAGACGAGATTTGAATGCAAGTGTTCCTGACTGCAGGCCTCGCGCTCTGTCTGGTGTACCACCTAGCTGGCTTACTAAAAAGTGATTGCAACCCAGCATTTGCTCAGGTCCATTGTTTTTACCTAGGCAGGAGGATTTCGTTATGGCTTTGCCAAAATCTTCTCCATCCTATCCTCTTCACCCTATTGGCATCCCTCCAGAATGTACCCCACCTTTCAATCCCTAATGGATAAAAAAAGAAGTCTCCCTAAATATGCTTAAGTAAGTGTAGGACCCCGAGTATTTTGGGCCAAGTAAAATTGCATGAGATTGGTGATACAAGTTGGATGTTTGATAGAGTGTCTGGCAGTGAAGTTTTTCCAGAAAGGAATGGAGATCCCTGGTGGGACAGCTTGAGGAAACATGGATTGCAGCAGCTGTGCTTCTGTAGCAAATGACCTGCAGATCAAGGTTTGTGTCAGTATCTTGAGCTTCACAAGAACAAATATTCACCCAAAAATAACATTTAAAAAATAAACTTCCAGTTCTTCCTGTTTTTATAACTTGTCTATTTCCTCAGAGTTTAAGGCTGGTCCCTAGTTTTGTGGGTTATTAATCTTCAGAGGATCAAGCCCTCCATAGAAGTATTTCCTGTACATGTTTATCTACCCTGTCTTCAATTATTTTCCCCAAATGATAAGGGAACTTTTCCATACTAATGTGACAGAAATTTTCTTCAAAGTGGAGATCTAGAATTGGACAATTTTGAGAGTTTTGTAAGACCAAAAAAATAGATTTTCAGGAACATAGGAAGTCGATGTGGTCTAGTCATCAAGTCAACAAACATTTATTAAGTGCCTACTAGTAATGACAAAAGATGGAGTCAGATTTCTCCCTTTAGGTCTTAGGTAGGCTTTAATTGGTAATCTGCAGTTCTTGAAGGGTTAAGAGCAACTACCTAATGTCTGCTGTGTTTCGGAAAGATAGGGTAGCCCAGAGGGATTTGCCTAATATAGTCCTAAGTGCCATAATGATTATGTATGATAGAACTATAGCCCCTTCAAAGTTTAGTCTATCTTGGAGGGGGGACTGCATTATACCATTTTTAAGATGAGAAAATTAGAAGTGGTGTGTTTGTGTACCTGGAAAGAGAGAAGTGTTTACAGTCTAAATTCAAACAAGCCAGACTGCTAGTATGGGTTAAATAGTCATGGAAATAAACTTTAACTCATTTAAATGGCCAAGATTCCGCTGTAAGTCTAGTCTTACAGGCATTTTAAAAGGATCTACTATGTGTTAGCCATTGTGCCAAGCTCTGAGAATCCAAGGAAAGACAAAAATAATCCTTGCCCTCAAGGAGTTCACAGTCTAATGGGGAGCAGGCAGATAAACAACTATATACAACCAAGATATATACAATGTAAATTGGAGAGAGTCTCAGGGGGAAAGCACCAGCTGTAAGGGGACTCAGAAAGGCTTCTTGCAAAAGACAGGATTTTGGCTGAGTCTGAAGGATATCTGGGAGCAAAGGTGAGGCCAAAGCATGGGGGATAGTCAATGAAAATGCATGTTCCCACTGTCACCACCAACATACACCACACTTCACTGTGTTCACAGGCCAGCAGTTGAAAGGCAAGTGGGTAGGCCTTTAAAGATTTTTTAATGTATTAGTTGGTCATGAACCTTAATGTCCCAAAAGATATGAATATTGGTTTATTTCATCATCATCATCATCATCATCATCATCATCATCATCATCATTATTATTATTATTATTATTATTATTATTACTAAGACTGATCATCCCTATCTTGGGCAGTGAGGTGGAGTAGTAGATAGAGTGCTGGGCCTAGAGTCAGGAAAACCTGAGTTCAAATCCAAACTCAGACATTTACTAGCTGCGTGACCCTGAGCAAGTCATTTAATACTGTTTGCCTCAGTTTCCTCATCTGTCAAATGAGCCAGAGAAGGAAAAGGCAGACTACTCCAGTATCTCTGCCAAGAAGACCTCAAATGGGATCAGGAAGAGTCAGACACAGCTAAAATGACTGAAAAACAAACTCCCTATCTTGCCCAGACCAAACATGCAGCAGCCTCCTTGGGCACATCGACTGGGAGGCCTGGACCTGCTCCATTTTGCCTCTCCTTAAGCATCCTGGTGGCCCCTTCTTCTGCCTCAGGGGCTCATCATCTTAGTGCTAGACACTGCCCGTGCATCTCAGAACTCCTAGCTCAGTCTATCCACCAGCCTCAGACTCACTAGGAGGAGGGATTTGCCACTGTGATCAACCATCATTGAGGGTATTTAAGGCAGTTATCCAGCATTTTAGCAAATTCAATAAGTTTATTGGTCTACCTTATTCTGACCAGCCTTGTGCGTGCTTTATTGGGACAGGATCATAAGGGGATCTTAGAGGCCATCTAGTCAAACTCCCGCCTTTTATAGACAAGGATACTAAGGCCCAGAGAGGCTATGACCAGTCTAAGGTCACACAGTAAGTAGCAGACCTGAGATTCAAATTCAGGTTTTGTGACTACAAGTTTAGCAGTGCGTAACACTGCTGAGATCTGATAGTTGAAGGGGAAAATAACATGCCAAACTTTACTCAGCTATTCAAGTAAAGATTGAGACCAGAATAACCTTGCCGCTTTAAAATTTCAAGGTACTTTTGCGTTCATTCTCAAAATTGAGATAAAATGTGTATCACAGTCAGTCAAGTGGTGTATTGGATGGCAAGCACTCTTACTACTATTTTGGGTAGGTGGGACTGCTTATTATCTTCATTTTACAAATAAGGCAACTGAGGTACAGAGACATTAAGTGACTCCCCAAGGTCACATGAATAATGATTAGCTTATTTCAAGCTATCACTGAGAAAAACAGACTGTTTAAACAGTTCCTTTCCACTTGAATGCATTTGTAGACCCATTGGCACAGGCTTAAGCTGTAAGCCCTGAATGAAACACTTTCCCAAAGGTAAGCCTGAAGCTTCCTGGGCCTCCTGCTCCTGGAAGCTCTCCCTAGTGGCCCAGTGTAATGGGGATTTTCCCAGCCTGCTTGGTGGAGGTAACCCAACCCCTGGCCACAGATTATTCTGGACACAGACACAGTATGTATGTGATCAGAGAATCAGTGGGTGTGAGAGTAACTTCTGAGTAGATATTTATAATAATATTTAAAAATTTTTTGAAATGCTTCCCTAACTAGCCTTAAGAGAGGAGGCCTGACTTTAGGATACCTTCCTTTTTTCAGGGAACTTTTCTCTCCTTTTTTGTCTTTATTTCACTGGGCAAAGGAAAGAAAGAAGAAGAATGATATTCGACATTTATATGACACTTTATTATAGGAAGGGTAGGTTGCCTGTCTATTTTGTTTTGCTGTCTTTTGCCTTGACCCTCAGATAAAGTCTTATGGAATTCATTTATCCCTTAAGTCCCAGCCCCCTCAATCTCCTCACCTCCCAGCTAAATTGCTTAGGATGTACAAAGTTGAAAAATGCTAGAAATATTTTAATTGAAGTTTATTTGAATAAAAACCTAGCATTTCAGGTGAGCTTTTTTGAGGTGTTTTAAATGAGTAGTATAGGGAAGAGTCCTATAGTGAATCATTAAAAAGTTTTTAGTACTCAGACACGGAACTTTATGATGAAATGAAAACAAAAGTTAGTATTCAGGGCAGGGTTTCCAACATTTTTCTTTTTTTAAATTGTGAACTAGTATTTACCTTTTTGCCAGATCAGTCACACAGTGCTCTCTCTCTGTCTCTCTGTCTCTCTCTCTCTCTCTCTCTCTCTCTCTCACACACACACACACACACACACACACACACACACAGACACACACACACACACACACAAAAAAAACACACACACTTATAAAACCTGTAGCAATCCCTTAATTACATCCAAACTCCTCTGCCTCCAGACTCAAGGTATATGTAATATTGTATAATACTATATGTGTAATACATATATGATATGTGTATAATACTATATAATCTCCATCTTCACTTATCTCTTTCAGGATCCTCTGTTAATTGTCTAATTCAACCCCAAATCTTCTTGTGGAGTTCCCGTGCCCATCCATTTCCCCTTCTTTCCTCCCCCCCAACCCCCCACGTATACCATGTTCCTTATCACTTCCGCCCTTACCTTTCCCTTTACCTAGAACATTATAACAAAATCCTACCCATTCTCTAAGGCTAGGTTCAAGTTCTTTTATGAAACCTTCCTAGCCCAACAGTAATCTTCTCAGAACATTGACTGCATGTATTATGATACAGTTGAAAGAGAGCTGAGTCGGGGCAGCTAGGTGATGCAGTGGATAGAGTACCAGCCCTGGAGTCAGGAGGACCTGAGTTTAAATCCAGCCTCAGACACGTAACACTCACTAGCTGTGTGATTCTGGGCAAGTCACTTAAACCTCATTGCCTCACCCAAAAAAAAAGAGAGAGAGAGCGAAAGAAAGAAAGCTGACTCTAGAATCAAATGAGCCTGGACTCAAATATAGCCTCTGATATAAGCTTACCACCTGTGTGACCTTGGGCAAATCACATTAGTTTCCTCATTTATAAAATGTTGGGTTGGACTACATGGCCTTTGAGGTCCCTTATGAGTTGCACCTCCTTCATATTTACAGTCTATTCAGGATCAAGGGCTGTCATTTTTATCCTTCATGTTTGGGAGAGCAGCCATTATGGTAGAAAGGTAAATTCTGGGGAGGGGAAGCAGGGTAATTTCTAATGGGGGAGAGACCATTAGACTTTTATCATTAGATTATTTTTCTATTTTATTTCCCCCCAAAAGTCAATCACTCTGAAGCTCTTGCTGCTAATGTTAATAGAAAGAACACCTTCATCAACCTGTCCATCAACACAAAGGGATGGATGGATGGATGGATGGGTGGACAGATGGATGAAAACACATTTATTAAGCGCTTACTATGTGCTAAGCACTGGACATCCAAATAGAAGCTGCCGAGTCAGATGGAAAGGACCCAACAAAGCAGATAGTAATGCATCTTCTTTAATGTTACTTCCACTAACAGAACCACATCCATTTCTGATGTTGAGTAATTTGAGTACGGGACACCTTCAGAGCCACCTTGAATTATAAAGCCTCTCTTAAGTTATTATTAAATTCTCCATGTGAAAAACCTTTGGAATAATTCAGAGGCAGAATGGTCGTAGATGAGGGGTAAGAAATAGGAGAATCAGTGGGGTGATACCAGTTAAAACTCTTCAGAGCAGTGTTTCTTAACTTCTTTTGAGTCACAGACCTCTCTGGTAGAATGGGCCTCTTCTCAGCATAATGTGGTAGGGTTTTTTTATTTGTAATTGAAGGAAATAATAAATTTCAATTAGAAGTTACTGATAATAAAGATTTTAATTTTCCTCCTTCAAAGTTCACAGACCTGCTGAAATCTGTGGAATTCAGGGCAAGAACTGCCCTTTTAGACAGTGACTTCTCTTATAGGATTGATTTCTTCCACTTCTCAAAGTCTATGGACCTGGGATATTTCCCCTGGAAAAGCCATTCAAATAACTTTGTAGGAGATTCCAAGCAGGCCTTTTTTAAAAGAGGCTTGCTGAGCGAAGACAGAAATGTTCCATCTTTTGAACCAGCAGATGTGGTTAGCATTCAATTCAGTGAAGTGGAAGTTGAGGCATACCATGGACACATTTATCTTTAGATTCATGTATGCCAAGGATTTAATATGTAACCCATATTAGGGTTACTTTCTCTTAATGTAACTAGTAAACCTCCTATAGATTACAGATTGCTTCCTTTTACATCTTCCAGAGTCTTTCCTTGCATCAGTCCTATTGAATATTAATAATTTGGATGAAGGGGCATAAATAGCATGCATATAGAATTTCAGGCAAATCCATCAACATGCATGTATTAAGTACTGTACTACATGCCAAGGTATGACAGGGAAAAAGTTGGAAGGGTAACTGATCTGTTGGATTATAGAATCAATATCCAAAAGGATCTTATAAGTCTAAAATAAGGGGCAAAATTGAGTATTATGAAATTTAAAAGGTATAAATATCAGTCTTAGATTTTACAATTGATTTTTTTAAAATCTCAAGTCCAATACAAAGGAAACAGGGCTCAGACACCACTTCACATGAGAAAGACTTGAATGTTTTAGTGGCACTCAGTGAGTTTGTAGTTGTGTTAGAGGCCAAAAAAAAAAAAAGCTAATGCAGCCTTTTTAAGGGTAAGGAGGGGAGACTAAACCTGTGGTTGATAGAAGACCTTCCATAAGAGGAAACTCCCTCTATTAGTTCACCTGATCAGTAATTAGAAGTGTTAAGTGAGCTGCTGAGAGCACTGAGAGGGTAGATGAGTGAGTTACTTGAGGTCGTAGAGCCAATATGTATCAGAAATAGAACTTCAGCCCAAAGTTATTGCTTGGTGGATAGAGGCCCTTTTCTTATTCCTCCTCTTCTTCCTCCTCCAGTGTTCTCATTCTTAAACAGTATGGTAGTTCATGATCCACAGGTCACCACAAACAAATCAGAGAAAGGGTACCAAAATTTACTGAAGAAGATGGCCATTACAGGAGTGGAAAAATGGCTGAGGGCCTACATTGGTGTCAGAACTTGCCACCTGCCCTAGGGAAATATCTTGTGGTCCCTTCTTGTGGTTGGATTTGCATTGCTGAGAGAGAGAAAATTTGTTCCTCCCTCCTCAAACTATACCAGGTGTTGGGGTGGGGGAGGGGCAGGGAGAGAAAAGAGCTTCAATTAATGACTAAACTTGATTCTGAGAATTGATAGGGACTGGAGAAGTTAACTGTTCTACCAAAAAAAGGAATAACAGCCTTTCAGATACTTAAAGACAGATATCATCACAGATAGCATGTATCCCCAAACTTCTTTTCTAGCCTAAGCATTTCTTTTCTTATCTTTGCCAATCTGATGGATGGGAGGTAAAACCTCAAAAGTTGTTTTAATTTGCATTTCTTGTATTAATGATTTGGAATGTTCTTCCTTTAGTTGTTGATAGTTTAGCTTTTTCTTTAGAAAACTGCTTATTCATATCTATAGACAGCTTAAGAATTGGTAAATGACTTTTATTATATAATTATATTAATTATTGATATATTTGTTATCTGACCTTTATGTGAGATTTTTGATGTGAAAATTTTTTCTACAGTCAGTCTCTTCCAATATTTTAGGTGTTTATTTTGTTTGGGCAAAAGCTGCTTAATTTTATGCACTCAATTGTCCCTTTTATTTTTTATAATAATAATTAGCATTTATGTAGCATTTTAATTGTGAGCATTTGCAAAAAGCTTTACAAATATATCTCCTTTTATCCTCACAACAATCCTAGAAGGTAAGATGCTATTATTATCCTCTTTTTACAGATGAGGAAACTGAAGCACAAAGAGATTAAGTGACTTGCCCAGGGTCACTTAGCTTGTAAGTGTCTGAGGCTGAATTTGAACCCAGGTTTTCCTGACTCCAGGTGCTATCTACTGGGCTATTGAGGGGCCTCTATCTCTTGTTCGTTTAGAAATTCTCTGCCATCTTCCCCCCCCCACATCATAGTTATCCATTTTCCTCTAATGTTTTAAGTGGCATGACCTTTTTTTTCTTTATTATGGATCTTTTGTGTGTGTTAGGCCACGTGTCCATTTGAAATTTATTGTGGCATACGATTTAATATGTTGTTTTAAACCTCATTTCTTCTTATATGTTCAGTTGCTTCTGCGTCTTGCTTGCCTAGTCTGTTTCACAAATCAACTTTTTTACTTTGAGAGTTTGAGATTATTTTAAGATAGTACCTGTTTTAAAAGTATGTGTGTATGAGGGAGTTTCCATTTTAGTAGTGCTAGGATTCTTTTATTCCTACTTTTTTTTCATTTTTTCCCTTGACATTTGTGACTTTTGTCCTTCCACTTTTGTTATTTTGCCCACTACTACAAAGAAACTTATTCATAGTTAGAGTAGAATAGTACCAAATCTGTAAATTATTTAAGTAGTATCATTCTTTTTTTTACTGTGTTGACCCAGCTCGACCATGATCACTGAGCAGTTCTCCAGTTATCTAAATCTTATTTTATTTCAATAAAGAGTGTTTTACCATTGTAGTCCTATAAATCTTATGTGTGTGTTGGTAGGTTAACTCCCAGATGTTTTATTCAGATGACTTTTCCTTAGCAAAAATATATCTTTGCAATAGTTTTTAAAGAAAAAGTAACCTGCTGTCCTGAACTTTCTTTCCACTGTAATGTTGCAGTGGGGGAAGGAGAGAAGCAGGCAAAGAGGTGCATTTGCATGTATTATTGCAGCTGCTGATGTAGATAATTGGTTTATCTCTCAGCTGGATTCAAGCGTGCTCAGCTTCCGGTTTTATCTCTTCTTTGCCAGGCCCCTAGTTTTTAGGACCTTAATTGCACCATCTAATTGCTGGGAAGTCTGGTGTGGACTACAGACCAGTAGAACAGACGTGATAATCAGGGAGAGCACAGGAAGTCTCAGCAGATAGCAGCAGTCTGTCAGCTCCTGTCTTTCTCACGAGGAAGACCTTGTCTAGTCTCTCTAAGGCTTGCCTTGTCAGGCTCTTCAAACCAGAAAGATATGAGACAGGAAACCCAATATGTTGAGGTTCCTTGAAAATCTAGTTTTGCTTCTGGTTTCGTCTGATTGCAGTACAGCGGCTGCCTAATGCCCTGTTACAACATTGCTAATAAAAATTACATATAGTCAGCTTTCAATTATCTGAATAGGGATTGTCCATGGCAAATGTTTAATCCCAAAAGGGCCTTTCCCTGCTATATAACATGTTTCTGATTCTGGGCCACCTTCCCATCTTGTCATCAGTGGTTAGTTCTCAGGAACTATAAAGTCATTTTATCTTCCATCTGAGCTAAACTCTATTAGGCAGGTAAATTTTCTGTTAAAAAAAACTTTTAAAAATCTATTATGCAAACCTTATTGTAAATGATATTTGATTTATCTTGGCACAAGAAATTATCCACATGTAACTATTTGAATCCTTTAGCACCAATTCCACCAATGGCTAGAAACAGTAGTGTGCAGTGGTCACTAAAATTTTACTTCATGATTAGTCATTATAATTTTAGTATTTTGTTTAAGGAAAATATACAAAGCTACTGTTGGATTCAGTAGAGCTTTTAAATTAATAGGTAGTTCATTAACCATGAAAGCATAATAATGATTACAATTTTAATATTACTTTAAAGGGCTGCAAACTATTCTTCATACGTTATCACATTTGATCCTCACAGGTTTGGGAAGTAGGTGCCATGATGACCCTCATTTTACAGGTAAGGAACCTCAGGTTCTGAGAGAGGGTGAGTGACTTGCCCAGAGAGTTTCGCCCAGCTAGTAAGTGTTGGAAGCAGGATTCAAACTGAAGTCCTTCTGATTCCTAGTTCAGTACTCTTGTCTATAATGCCACTTTAAATCTACATAAATTTGAAAAAAAAAGGGTAGTATATGTATGTGTGAGATAATATACTATTTCTATAGTTTCTAGAAGGCATGTTTATCATACGAAGTTATGATGTATTGTGTTTAGTAAAAATTAAAATGACAGTACATATTCATAAAGATTCACTTTTTCACCAAGGTTGGGAGTGGCTCTCAAGAGGAGGGGATCCACTTGTATGTCTTCAACTTGGGCTCCACTTTCTTTCTCTTCTGTACTGTTACAGTCTTAAAGCAAGTTGTTTTCAGTAACCCGGGGCACAGCTTATCAGGGTGACAGGAAATGCAATTTGAATGACTTAACTGCTAGGTGGGAGTAATTTAGCATTTCCCACTCTCTTGTTTAAAATTCTGAGATCTTTCATTCAAGGGTCAGGAGAAGGGGCACATGTGCTGTCACCTTAGTTCCTCTTTCACTCTGCTATGGGATCCTTATTTAATCATCTTCTCTTGGAACTCTTTGCCATTCAAAGAAGTATGCCAACTGGAATTCTTAAGACTCATCTTTGGGTTTACCAGCTTCATCTTCTTCCACATTTTAAGGTTCAGAACTAGTTGAAAGCCCAGGTAAATGTGACTGGATAAATGATATTCCTCTCCTTCACCAGGTATATACTGATCTGTGAAGTAGAGCTGGCTTGGTGACAACTTGGTGGTATCTTAACTGCAGGAGGAGATAAGGGAAGGCGCCCTGCCTGTGGGCTCCCTAGCTAAATTAGCTTCTGACATTCATGCCTGTGTCTGCAAGTGCCTTCTGAAGTGGGGGTGTGGAGGAAGAACTGAGTGTACCTTTGCACTCTAGCCTGTGGGCTCTGTGTACTAGTTTGCTTATCTTTTGGCATATAGGTTTTCGTAGCACAGATGCTATGTGGCCCATGAATTTTTGTTACTTTCAGCCACTGCTCTATAGTGACAAAACCTGTCAGCAGCTTAGAATGGTCAGAAGTTAAGGCTAGTTATTCATTTTGATACCAAGGGAAACCAGTTTGGAATTCCAAGGCCAGAGGAAGAAAGGTAGGAGTTCCTTTTAAAGGGCTTACAAGAAAGGGAAGGAGTTCTAGAAAGGGGATTGTTGGGCCGCTTAAAATGCTCTGAAATATACCCATTTGTAATTTTGCTGTCATCCTTATACCATCCCCTAAACAGAACTTATCTTTCTCTCTAAACCAGGAGTTCTGACCTTGGGAATGCACAGACCCAAAGGATCTATGGATAGATCTCAAGGAGTCAGCTAACTTAGATGGGGGGAAAATGACATCTTTGGTTTCCTTTGTAATTGTATATATATTATGCATTTAAAAACATTCTTCTGATCAAGGAATACATTAGCTTCCCCAGAATGACAAAGGGATCCATAACACAATTTAGGACACCATTAGCTTTTCAATCATGTTCACAACCATGGAAGGCATCCTTAATTCTTTCCTGTCCCTTACCTCCATATTCAATCCATTGCTAAGTCTTATTGCCAAGATAAATGATTTGCCATTTCCTTCTCTAGATCATTTTACCGATGAAGAAAGTAAGGCAAACAGGGTTAAGTGACTTGCCCAGGATTACACAGCTCGTGTCTGGGGCCAAATTTGAACTTAGGATGATGAGTCTTGCTGACTCCAGGACCAGCACTCTATTTACTGTGCCACCTACCTGCCCCATTGTTGATTCTAAAGCTACAGTATTTCTTGTTTTCATCCCCATCGCCACTCAGTCACTGTTAGTTCATGTTCTCATCAATTCCTTACCTGTACATCTTGCACATCTCACGTATCAGGCCAACCAAGACTAGGAATGTGAAGGTTCTAAGGATGCTTCAAAGATTCCAGCCCAGTTTTGAGTTTCCTTTTCTAAGTAAGGACTTTTGAGTGTCATAAAGGAATTTCCAATAAATTGTGACCCATATTTTATAGACCCTATTTCCTATAATGCCCAAATACAGGTCTAACCTTTTCTCAAAGAGGAACTATTTTTTATTTTCTTGAAGGTGTGACCATTTATTCTAGCTGTGTTTATTTTGTTCATGAAAAAGATGTTTGGTTTTATTCGCTCAAAATTGCCCATTTTGTCTTTTATTCTAATAATGATGATGATAATAACTAGCATTCATATATAGCACTTTAAGGTTTGCATAGCATTTTATAAATATTATCTCATTTTATCCTCATAACAACCCTGGGAGGTAGGTGCGGTTATTATCATCATTTTACAGATAAGGAAACTGAGACACAGAGAGGTTAAGTGAAAAATTGCATCTTTACATACATCATGGGGAAAAGGGTATTGCTGAGAGTGAAAATGCTGACTGTACCCTTTTTCTACTAGGACTGTCTTGTAGCCTTAGAGAAGGACTGTGGTTGCAGCAGCCAATATATGGATTTATGAGAAAGGACTTTGAAAGCTTTTGGTAGGTGAGGATCTTCTAGTTGAGGGGGTGAGATGAGAAGGGCAGGTTTTCCTAGATGTAACAGCATGTCTGAATGTTGAGCTTTTGATAGCACTAAAAAAGTTTAGGGGCCAGGACAGAAATGAATCTAGCCATTTAGTTAGCACTATAACCTTTGCTATTATGTAAATTATTCAGCCTGGGAAATCTAGCTTGTACAAATGACAGAAGCATTCCTCTTCAGCTCAAAGCGATTTATTTTTCAGAAACTAAATATACCCATTTATGCCACATTTCATAGTCCAGCTTGTTAGCTAATGAAGTAGCATTTATTAAGCGCCTACTGTTATCAATCATGTCTAGTTACTGGGGATACATAGCCAAAAATAAAACAGTTCCTGCCTCCAAGTAACTTATGTTCTTTAAGAGGAGATGTGTGGTCACACGTGTGTAGAAAACAAGGATCTAGAATGTTTTCTCAGAAGGCATTTTGGAGGGAAGCACTAAGGTCTCATGTAAGAAGTGGTATTTGAGCTAAGCTTTAAAGGAAAATGGAAATTCTAGGAGGTGGAGGTCAGGCTGAAGTACATTGTAGGCATAAGGGAGGATCTTCACAGAGGCACAGGTGGGCCAAGGGCTGCCATGAGGGAGGAAAAACAGGAAGGCCAGTGTGGTTAGAACTTGGAATGATATGCTTGGAAAGGGTAGGTGGAAACCAGATTGTAAAGGAGGAGAAGTTCGTATTTTATACTGAATTCAGTAAGGATCCATTTAAACTTTTTGAAAAGTGGAGTAACATAGTCAGAGATGATCACTCTGGCACATGTGTGGAGGGTTGGATCAGAGAGGGGAGAGACTTAAGGCATGGGGCGAATTAGGAAGCTATTGCAATAGTCCATGTGATAAGTGATGAGGACCTGTACTAGGTTGTGTAGGTTGAGAGGAAGGCTCGAACATGCTACGTGTTGGGGAGATAAAATCAACACAACTTGGCAGCTGATTGGCTGAGGGAGAGAGAGAGGAGTAGAGAATGACTCCATGGTTGCAAATCTGAGTGTCTACAATTATGATGCTGCCCTTGACAAAAATAAGAAAGTCCAGAAAAGGGGATAGGTTTTAGGGTAAAGAAAACAAGGGATGTTTCAGAGATTTTGCATTGGAGATGTCAATGGGGTGTTCACATGAAGATATCCAAAAGTCAGTGCTGAAAGACCATCTACTGGTACTCAGGAGAAAGACCAAGTCTGGATATATAGATCTATGAGCTGTCTGCTTAGAGATGATCATTGAACCCAGGCAGAATGATGAGGCCACCTAGAGAGGAGGGACCAGGACAGTGTATTGGGTTCGCCCACAGAGTAGGATGTGAATGATTATTCAGCAAAGTAGATAGCAGGGAGAACCAAGAGAGTGCTATGTCAGGAAAATCTTGAAAAGAAAGAATGTCAGAATAAGCATGACCATCAGTTTCAAATGCTACAGAGAATGGGAGTCAGGAGTCCTTTCTAGAGCCACTGACTAGTTGAATGATCTTGGACACATTCATTTCTTTGGAATTTAGTTTCCTCATCTGTAAAATAAGAGAGTTGAATGAGATGATCACCGAGGTCCTTATGAAATCTAAAAATTCTGTTATTTTATAATTAAAATTTTACCTTGTCTCATTAGATAAGCAATCAGGTTTTCTAAGGTTAAAAAATTAAAGACAAACATTCATTCCTTCATCTGCTTTAAAAGTTGATGGCTCAGGGATAAAACTTAAATAGAAGTATCTTTGTATATGTAAGTATCTTGTGGAAGGCATGAGGAGGTAGGCAGGGGAAGGCTCTCTTGTATATCGTTTAAACAGGGATCAGTTGAAGATGAAGATTAAGTCACTATGTTGTAGTCTTTCATAGAAGAAGTTCCTATGAGGTCTGAGGTGTGAGCAGTATCACAGATGAGATGCTCTTAGAAAAAGACTATCTGTTCTTTACCATAGCTCAACTCCTTTTGTGCTTCTGTGATGTATGTTGAATTGTGTTTGGGTCTCTTTGTTTGTTTGTTTGTTTTATTTTCAGGTAGTTGGGGTTAAGTGACTTGCCCAGGGTCACATACTAGTAAGTGTCAAGTGTTTGGTCTGAGGCTGGATTTGAACTCAGGTCCTCCTGACTTCAGGGCCACTGCTCTATCCACTGCACCACCTGGCTGCCCCTGAATTATGTTTTTTAGCAGAGTGTAATCTAATCCTAATCTGATTTCTTATGCATAGGTTAAATGTAAGAATCATAAAAACGGATCTGTAGGTTATGTATATGTAACTATATAACATGTATAAATTACATCTATAACTATCCCAACTCTCCAAATACGAACAGAACAGTTAAGTCTGTTGTTGGTGGTTGGTCCTGTTCACCTATTGAACGTTTGATGTACAGCCCAAGGTTGCATTATGTAGGAAACAGAATAGCTTCCTGGGAGCCAGTGGAAATTTACCTGAAGATTCCATATTGTATTGTTGTACCCTAGGGGACTGAAGAGGTCATGGACATGGCTGTTCCACCAGTGATGCAAATTTCCTTCTTTTTCTTCTCTGTCTCTGGTCTGTGTCCTTCCCTAAAGTCACCACGGGAAGCATCTAATCCTATTTTCTTTTTCAATCCTAAATACCTTTGTTATTGCATAATTTCTTCCTTGTTTGTAACTTGTTGCACCTTCCTAGGGCTCACCATGTGCCTCTTCATTGCCTTTTGGTGGACCTTCAACTTTGGGGTCATTAGTAAAGTCATTCTAGTGAGAGTGCTTTGGTGACACTGGAGTTTTTGAAGTCCTAAGTACTTTTTAGTAAAGCACTGTGATAATAACAATGTTGGTAATAATGGCTAACATTCATATTAGCATGGCATAATTTTTCAAAGTGCTTTTCTTACAACTAAGTTAGGTAAAAAAGAAAAATATTATGATTATATCATTATACCCATTTTGCAGATGACGAAACTGAGCTTAACTGATCCAACATTAGATGGCTAGTAATTGGTGAAGTTGGCTTTTTCTTATTATACCATACTACCTCTTGCTTACAGTTAAAAGCTGAACTCAAAGCTAATGTTGACATTAGCAACAGCCCTTGACCATTGTTTATTTAGGAAGAAAAGTCAGCATTACTAGCATTTGGGTAAAATCAACATGAAGGGAGGGGTCCTGTTAGGACCAGGTCAGAAATAGATCTTTTTTCTCTTGTTTCTGCATGAACTAGTGTATTTCACTGATTTCTGGGTCTCTTTCACACTTTCCTTCCTCCTCCCACTAGCAACTGTTTCTATAGTGAGTGGGCCTTTTTTTCTGTATCAGGAAAAGATCTATTTTGCTGTCTTTTCTGGTGGTGATTTTAATATTGATATTTGGGGGCCTTTAGACATTCTGTGTTCACTAATTCCTTGTTATATTTGGGCCTATCCCCTTTTTCAAAGGGTTTGTTAGGATTCTTAGCTACCCTAACTGGAAAATAGCCAGCTACTCTCAACACTAGCTACTTTTAGAATTCTGTAGTCTAGTGAATGCAGTGGTTACAGCTAGATTCCAAATGTATATCATCTCTTTGCATAGATCGATAATTTAAAATGTAGTTGAAAGTCCCTAGAATAAATTGTGTATCTGCCTACCCATCTTACAAAATGGGGTACCTTGAGGGTATCCCCCAGTGGAAGCCTCTCGAATTCATATTCCTAGTTCTACATGTGGAATGTATTACTATCAACTGAATTATCAATAGAGACCAGTGAATTCCTTCTCCAAAGACTCTACCCTTGAAAAAATGGCAGACTCTTAGGAAAACACTTTTTCTTTTACTGGTGTTTTCCAACTCCTCCCTCTTCTTTTGTCCACTGTAACATATAGTACCTTGAGTACAGTAACACATACTCCTAATCTTTATACTTTGGGAATTGACAAGTACAATTTTAAGATGGTTGAGGTAAGTTACCAGTCTCATTACTCAGAACAGATTATTACTGGTTTTGTTATTGTTATAATTAATAACATTAGCATATTATATACATTTATTAGGTAAGTCTAATGTATTATGGTATTCAGGTGGCCCTGACTTTATGTAGGATGCAGGAACAGATATCTACTAATAGCTCTGTCACTCACCCTCTAGTTCTGGGTCACAGACCCAAGGTTGACTAAGGATGGGACCTTTCCTCTAGGAGGGGTATTTAAGGATAAAAAGCTATTATTGGGCCCTAGAATGTATATAGAGTGAGGAGAAAGTTCAGAAACAAATGGTACCTGTGTAGCTTTAACCCCAGAAATGGGGGGGAGGGTGTCTCTGTGTGTGTGTGTGTGTCTGTGTGTCTGTGTGTTGGGAGGAGGGGATGTATCTCAGTTTCAGTCTGAAGCCTGTAGAGAAATAAGCAGGAAAGGAAAAGGATCCCAGACCAAAGGGAAGCCTACAGTTATGTTTTTCCAAACCTGCAGAGCTTTCCACTTGGCTGATAAAATCTGAGTCTAAGAGCAGTCTACTTGAACTCCAGCCAAGGGTAAGCCCACAGGTATGCCACCCAGGCCCATACCTAGGCCAAGAATTTGCAGAGCTCAGACCAGGAAAGCAATGATCAAAATTTGCACTCAATTAGACTATTTGGGGAGCAATGAAAGCTTGTAGGTTTCTAGCTTGAGTTGTCCTTGCAATCCAGGAATAACATAACACTCAGTATGCTAGCACAGGAGCAGAAGGACACAAGAGGGCAAGATCAGCCCAGACATTCCTTCCAGAAATAAAAAGAACACGTCCCTAACATAAAATCTAGAGTCAGGAAGTAGGCTGGAAGAATAAGGAAACAGAAAGAATCCCACCATAGAGAGCTATTGTGGTGATAGAGATGTTCAACACACAAACCCATAAGAAGAGAATGATTCCAAAATATCTATAAAGGCTTAGAGAAAAACACAGCTAGTGCACAAATTCAACTAGAATACCTTGAGGAGATGAAGCAAAAGGTTTTTGTTTTGTTTTGTTTTATGCCCAAAAAATGATTTTAGAAACTAAATGAGGATGCTAGAGGGAAAAGTGAAAAAAGAAAAGAGAGCTATGTAAGAAGGAATCAGAAAGAGAATCTATAGCTTGGGACGAGTATACAAAACCTTATCCCTGAAAATTCAGTTGAACCAAGAAGCTAGTGATTCCCTGAGACATTGAGATAAGAAATATTAATCAAAGTCAAAAGACTCAAAGTGGGGTGGGTAGAAGAAAATGTAAGGTATTTCATAGCATAAACAACAATCACTTAGAAAATAGATTGGGGAGAGATAAGTTGAGAATCATTGGGCTACCTGAAAGCCATGCCCCCTCACCTCCCCAAAAAAAGAGCTCTGATAGCAATATTTCAGGAAATCATAAAAGAAAACTGCCCAGATCTCTAGAACCAGAGGGCAAAGGTGAAAATAGAAAGAATCTACCATTCACCTCCTGATAGAAATGGAAACTCCTAGCAACATTATAGTGAAAATCCATAGCCTGCATGTCAAAGAAAAAGTATTGCAAACAACCAGAAAGAAAAATTGCAAGGACCAAGGAGCCACAGTCAGGATTTATCAGTCACCTCTTTAGGAGCAGAGAGGTTGGAATAATTCCTGAAGACAAAAGATATAGATTTGGAAACAAGAATAACTTCTCCAAGAAAACTAAGTAAAATCTTAGAAGGGGAAGAATTAGATCTTAAATGAAATAGCAGACTTCCAAGCATTCTTGATGGGAAGACAAGAACTAAGTAGAAACTTTGAAATGCAAACAAAGGAGTCAAGAGAAACATAAAATGGTAAACATGAAAAAACAATTAAAAGTGACTAAACAAGAGTAAACTATTTATGTTTTAATAGGAGAGGTATCAGAGCTCTGTCATCATGAGGGTTCATAGAATGAGTCTAAGTAGACAGGTCTTGAGAATATTTCTATAATATTTTGACGATCTTTACAGAGAAATGGAAAAGGAGGGGAAGATGAATACATTAGGGTAGAGGCAAAAGGTAGGAGAGGAAGTATAGAGGAAATTATCTCACATAATTGATTTGCACAAAGAGAAATCTATATAAACAATAAGGAAAGAGTAGGGGGAGAGGGTAATGCTTGAACCACACTCTCATCTGAATTAGTAAAAGGATGGAAGAATACCCACATACAGTTGGGAACAGAATTATATTTCACTGAACAAAGAGACAAAGGAAGAGGAGATATGGGAAAAAGATGAATAAGAGGAATGACAGGTTAAGGGAGAGATTTGTCTTAAGCAAAGCAAACAGAGGGTAGATTTCAAAGAAGGGTTTAAAAGAAAAGAGGATAAAAACTTGTTTTAGTGCCCTGAAAGAGAAAATGAGAATAGGTTCAAGAGAGCAGATGCAAATAATGCCAAACCTTAAGTACTGGTGCTGAGCTTATTCCTTTTGCACCATTCTCTTCTTCATAAAGATCAGGTGAGAAACAAAGTGAAGGAAAGGTGTAAGAGACCAGGATGGAAATAAATATGCAATTGAGAGTCATAACTATGAATGAGATGAACTTATCCACAAAATGGAAGAGGGTGCTAAAATGAATCAGAAAGTAGAATCCAACAATATGTTTACAACAAATTCGCTTGAAACAAAAATGTGTACATAGAGTTAAAATAAGGAGCTGAAACAAAGTCTATTACGCATCAGCTGTAGTTTAAAAAAAAAGACAGGGGCAGTAATCATGATCTCAGAGCAATAGCAATAGACTTAAGAGGTCATAGAGAAACTACACCTTACTGAAAGGTACCTTGGACAAAGAAATAGTATCAGTATTGAAAGTTTATTCATTAAATGGAATCGCATCTAAATAGTTACAGAAAAAGTTAAAATGAGTTATAAGGAGAAATAAATAGTAAAGCTATAGTAGTAGAAAAACCTCAATTTTACCCTTCCCAGAACTAGAGAAATCCAAACCAAAAAGAAAAAAATTAAAGACCTGAATAAAATTTTTTAAAAGGTAAATCTGGGGGCAGCTAGGTGGCGCAGTGGATAGAGCACCGGCCCTGGATTCAGGAGGACCTGAGTTCAAATCTGGCCTCAGACACACAATAACACTTACTAACTGTGTGACCCTGGGCAAGTCACTTAACCCCATTGCCTAACCCCCCCCCAAAAAAAAGGTAAATCTGATAGAACTCTGGAATATTGGATTATTTAATTCTTCTAGTTCTTGTTCTGTTAATCTGAGTATTATTGTAAATATTCGAGAGGTCTATCAGATTAACAGAACAAGAATTAGAAGAGTTAAACAATCCAATCTCAGAAAAAGAAAATTTTGAAAACATAAGTGAATTCCCCAAACTAAAATCCCAGGGAACAGATGTAAATTCTATCAAACATTTATAGAACAATTAATTCTAATATTACATAAAACATTTGAAAAAATAGGAAAAGACAAGGTCCTACTAAATTTCTTCTGTGATACAAATATGGTTTTGATACCTAAACAAGGGAGACTAAAAACAAAGAATACAATAAGCCAATATCCCTAATGAATAATATCACAGACATTTTAAATAAAATATTAGCATAGAGACTACAACAATATATCACCAAGATTATGCACTGTGACCTGTTAAATTTACAGCAGAAATTCAAGGCTGGTTGCCTATTAGGAAAACTATAAACATAATTAACCATATTAATAACAACCCAAAAAGATTATATTAGCAGATTCAGAAGAAGCTTTTGATAAAATAACAGCACCTATTTCTGTTTTTAAAAAACATTAGTGGGGTAGCTAGGTGGCACAGTGGACAGAGCACAGCCCTGGAGTCAGGAAGTCCTGAGTTCAAATCCGGTCTCAGACACATAACACTCACTAGCTGTGTGACTCTGGGCAAGTCCTTAACCTCAAATGCCTCACCCCCCAAAAAATATTAGAAGGCACAGGAATAAAGTGATCTTTCCTTATTACAAGTAGTTTCTTTCTAAAACCAAGAGTTAGTATTGTTTCTAATGAGAATAAGCTAAAAACCTTCCACCAAGTGTTAAACAAGTAGGTCCAGTGTCACCATTACTATTCAATATAGTCCTAGAAGTGCTATAGCTATAGCAATAAGAAAAGAAAAAAAATGCAGGAGTAAACATAGGCAAAAAGGAATCAAAAGTATTGCTTTTTGAAGATTATATGATGGTATTCTTACATCCCCAAAGTTGGATAGAAAATAAATCCACGTTATCATCAGCATTTTTGTATATTACCAACAAAATCCAAGAGGAAGAGACAGAATTCCATTTAAAATACTATGGATATTCATCTCTAGCTACTAGGGTGGCCCACATCCCTAACCTATTTCCCTATACTGGGGGAGTCCTATGCGCCATTCACAGTCCTTGCCCCCAAAGCATCTCTGTAGTAAGGAAGATAAACCTAAGAGTCTTATGCTGTGTATCATCAATAAAGTCATATCAGGGCACATATACCCCTACAGAAAGTATGAAATATTTAGGGGTCTGCCTGCCAAAATGTATGTAGAAACTATACTGACTCTTTGTTTTAGATAGAAACCACTTATAATAAGGACAGAGCACTTTATTCCTCTGCCTTCTAATATTTTTTTAAAAAACAGAAATGAGTGTTGTTATTTTATAAGGATAAGAACTATTCCTCAATTGATAATGGTCAAAGGATAGGAATATGTAGTTTTTAGAACAAGGAACCCAACTTATCAGTTGCCATATGAAAAATGTTCCAAATCACTAATAATTAGAGAAATGCAAATTGAGACAACTCTTAACTTCACACATCCATCAAATAGGCAGAACTGACAAAAAAAGAAAAGGAAAGTAACAAATGCTGGAGGGGTTGTGGGGAAACAAGTGCATAAATGCACTATTAATGGAGCTCTGGACTGGTCTAGCCAATATCAAAACCAATTTGGAACCATGCCCACAAAGCTATTAAGCTGTGCATACTCTTTTACCCTGCGATACCAGTATTAGGTCTTTCCCTCAAAGAGGTTAAAGCATGAGGAAAAGGACCCACATGCACAAAAAAATATTTATGATAGCTTTTTTCCTGTGTGTAATGGTGAAGAGTTGGGAACTGAGGGGGTCCTTATGAATAGGAAAATGGCTGAACAAGTTATAGTATGTGAATATAATATTATGCTATTGTGCTGTAAGAAATAATGAAGGGAATGGTTTCATAGAGAATGGGGAGAATTTTTATCAACTGATTCAGGAGTGAAGTGAGCAGAACCAGGAAAACAGTTCCTACAACAGCAGCAGTATTTAAAGATAAGAACCATTGTGATCAATGAAATGATAAATCACAGTTCCAGATAACTCATGAAGAAACATGCCACGCACCTCCTGAGAGAGAGAGTACAGATGAAGACTTTTTTTTGGACATGGCTAATGTAGGAATCTGTTTTGCTTGACTATAACTATACATATTTATAACAGGTGTCTTGTTCTATTTTTCATGCTTTGTCAAGGCATGGTAAGAAGATGAAAGGAAGAAAAGATAGATTCTCCATTTCAAAAAATTTTTAATTAAAAAAGTATTCAAATGGTGTACCCAAAGTACATCTCTGAGGGATCTTTTCATTAACCTTCCTAATGGTTGGCATCCATCCTCTTAGCAAATTTCCTTGAGCTCAGTTTTCTTTTGGATCAGCCCACTTTGAATTTCCTCAGTGCTTTGTACCTTCTTTTCCTGTTCTAACCTGTTATGCCTCCTGTTGAGCTGATTTTTCCAACCCCTTCAGTCTTGTTCAGCTCATCCTGGATTTTCTGCCATCTGTTCATATAAGATTTTTGCAAACTCCTAGAGTACCCTTTTTTTCCCCTTGCAACTTCATCTTCTACTGTCTTCCAAAGCCACCTGCATTTCTAGTGCTTAGGAAACTCACTTAGAGAAGCTACACAAGTTATTATGCTAAAGAAACCTTCATTTGATGTTTTCAGTGTTTTAAGTTGGCTCACAGCACTTAGCCTAATAGCCCATCAGAATTTAATTACAGTTCAGCTAACCTGGGTCCAGCAAGGATAAACACTCCTAAAATCCATTATCACTTTTCTGTAGAGAGTCATTCACCATTTGGTCCAAGGCTTTATGATAGATCATATACAATATCATAATTGGAAGGAACCTCAGAAACCATTTAATACAATTCCAACCCAAACAAGAATTATTATAAAAATATTAAATGAAATACATCCCTTTCCATATTATTTTTTCAAATCTTGTTAGAGTTACCCACCTCGAGCTTTTTTTCATGTCAGCCTTGGCAAGTTATTTAACCTCTCTTGGCCTCAGTTTCCCCATCTGTTAAATAAGGAGGTTGGTCTACATGACCTCCAAAGTCCTTTTCATCTCTGAGTCTCTTGATCCTATGGTGGAATCCATTCTCAGTCTACTCCCCTTGTGGTTTTAGTTAGGAAACAACCCTGTTTTAGAAGTTAACCTGTGCTTGTCTATTATTGCATTAATTTTTCTTTTTTCAAATATGCAAAAGCTTACCAGCAAAATCAACAAATTACCATCAGAAAGGCACTATTCCTGAGTGTCCCCCCAAAATAAGCTGCTATTTAAACATCTGCCTATTAATAAAACATAGGGTTGTATTTTTTTTTTCCTAAGGTTCATCCTTAACTGAAGACAGTAAACCATGTTTCTTTTGTTCAGATTTCCTCTTCCAGGGAAACAGCCCCGGGAGTTTCTTCACCTGCATTATCCATTACTGCTTGGTCAGAGAGTTAGCTGTGGATTCATATTTCCAAAATAAATAAGTTTTTCTGCCAAGAAAAATATGAAGCTTGGGGGATGAGTGGATGGGGGCGGAGATCTCAGGAACTGCTAGGGAAAGTTGCTTTTTCCGTGGCATGACTTAGACCTCACCTCTTGTTATTCTTTGCTTAGCTCCTTTGCCCTAGCCTTGGTTTTCATGGATTACCTAGGTGCTTTACCCATCTTAGATTTTGCTGTCTGGCACCTACCATGTTGATCTGGTTGCCTGCCACCCCTACCTTTAAACTAAGGGCATTAATTTGGTTCTAACATGATTCACAGATGTGGCCGTGGAAGGGGGCCCAAGAGCAACATACCGGTCAACCTGGAATTCAGGGTTCTGAAATGGGGTGGCTCCTGTGGAATAGGTGGAGAGAGTTATAAGCCCTAGAAACAGAATCAGCCTCAGGCTGGGCATGTTTCAGCCACAGCTCCACAAAGAAAGGATTTGTGTGTTTCTTTATGTGTGGTATGGAAAATATTATTGGTTTCAGGTCAGTCTTTTCAGCCACATTCATACATATTGGATTTAGAGCCAGAAGGGAATTTTAGAGAACTAGTTCAACTCTTTCATTTTAGAGATGAGCAAACTAAAGCCTGGAAAAAGTAAAAGGAGTTGTTTGACCTTGGACAAGTAAGTAGCTGAGCTGTGATTCAAACCTTGACCATCTGACTCCAAATACATTGGAGACCAATCTCCATTATTATCATGCTAAGCATGTATGAAACTGGCTAGTGTTCAGGCTAGTTGCCAAAATATAACTATTAAGCAGAAAAAGTACCAAGGACCCCCAACTACAATGAACAAAAGATTTGTTCCTTTTCTACTGAACTGCTGACTTCCATTATACTGGACATTTGGCTAGTGAACATAGCTGACATCTAGATTTGCTATCAAACCTTGACACTAACCAGGCTTTGGACTTTGGCCATAGTGTATACATTTGTGAGCAGATAATCTCTAAGGCAGCCATGCAGATTAACAGAGGCCAGATTTTCAAGAAACAAAATACCAGCAAGCAAGTTAGAATCCTGCTTCATCAGGATGCTAATGCCTCTCAATATCAGTCATTTCTAGGAAATTTGTAAGTTTATGAAGTGCGGGTAGCAAAACAAAGAAAAGTACATGAGCTCAAAGGCTAAAGGAATTTAGTTAGCTGGAAGGCCTTTGGTAGCCTTTCTCTCCAGTACCCAAATGATGAACTAAGAGAAAAGTCTGCAGCAGGCAAGTTGTTTTGCCTGGCTATGTGTGACTGAAGTCAGGGATGCTTTATATGTCCTGTAGGCCAGAGGTGTCAAACATCTGCTGAGGCCAGCAACTAAGTATCCCAGAACCAGATTAAAATTATAATTGGGAAATATTTAACAAAATAAATATAGATACAAAAACATAGAAAATGTTAATATGTGATATTCTAAGTCAATATACAGATGACAGGGATGGTCCCAATTTCTATTTGAGTCTGATGCTATTGCCATAGACTACTGAGAACTCTTATCAGTAGAGCTGAAGCCCAGGTACATATTGTAAGCATGGCTCTTTCAGCCACTGTTGATGGCACAATCACTGGTCAGGATTTTGTCCATCCATGTGGCAAGGGACAACAGTGCCATTTGTTTTTCTATCTGGAGAAGCTGATAAACCAGACTGGATTCTTCTTAAATTACTTTAACACTTTAAAGGGCTTTCACACAATTTCATGTGTGTGTATATGTAATAAAATAATTAATTCCCAGTAATTTAGGGCATAGTTTAAGTTAGAAATCTGATTTATAGGCTACTTAGAAAAGACATATGGCTTTATTGCTTTTAAATATACAGAGAGTAACTCATAGTAATTTGGGAGTTCATTTGATATTTAAACTCTTGCCAAATGGATGTTTTGGGGTTATCAGTTTTAATTAATAAGATTGCATTGGAATTAGCATTTCATTTGACTGCATATTGTTTTACTCAAGTGGTTAAAAATAGTTGTTGTATCATATTTTGTTAGACTAGTTCCCTACAGTGTTATTTATTAATAACTTGTTAAATTGCATCACCTAAGTTTAGTTTGCTAAGCAAAGGTAAAGGACCTTATCTTTCAAACTAGTATTGGATTTTGTTGTATTACTATTAAATGTGTCTGGATGTTTGTCACAAACATTTACACTCATTTGGAATCATCTCTTTGGGAAATACTTTTGAGCAGTGCTATCTCAAGATTGGGACATTTTGGGGAAAGAAGATGACTTGTTTGGATTATATTGCATTTGGGCAGTTGCCACCTTCTTTCATCCCTTTTATTTCAGAACCTTCTCTAATGGGGAAAAAAATAGCTAGGCATTTATTCATGAAGTATTTATCAAGGCACTGTGGCAGGGGCTGGAGATACAATGGCAAAAATTAGAGTGTCTACCTTCAGAGAGCTTCCATTTTGGACTGCTGGAGAAGGTGACAGGGTATATGCATGTATGCAAATACAAAATGCCTACAAAGTAAATATGAAGTCGTTTCCTTGTAGGGGGAGCCTAATACTAACAACTCAGGGGATTGGGAAAGGTGTCATGTAAGAGAAGATGGCACTGCAGCTGACCTTTGAAAGAAGCTAGGGGTTCTAAGAAGTGGAGGTGAGGAAGGGGTGCAGTCCATAAATGGAGGAGAACCTATGCACAGAGAGGAGAGGTGGGATGTAATAAATGAGAAATAGTAAGGAGGCAAGTTAACTGCAATGTGTAAAGTGTGTGAAGGAGAGTGATGTATAAGAAGACTAGAAATGGAGGTTGGAGCCAATTGGTAAGGGCTATAAAATTCCAAACAAAGGAATTCACATTTTATCCTAGAGACAGTAGGAAGCCACTGGACCTTACTGAGCAGGTGATTGGCATGGCTAGACCTATATTTTAGGAATATCACTCTGGCAGTTAGATGGAGGATAGACTGGGGAAAAGAGGATTTTGAGTTAGGGAAACAGATGAGCAGGCAGCTAGGAGGCTTAGTGGATTGGGAGGTGGTCCTGGAGTCAGGAAGACCCAAGTTCATATCTGACCTCAGACAGTGATTTGTGATTCTGGGTAAGTCACTTGACCTCTGCCTCATTTTCCTCAACCATAAAATGGGTTGGTGTGTGGATCAAGCAAGATAATATTTGTAAAGCACTTAGCACGGTGCCTAACATATAGTGGGGCACTATATAAAAGACCATGCCATTCCCTTCCCTAGTAGGCCATTGGCAGTAGTTGGTGCAAGAGCCCATAAGGGTCTGAACCAGGGCAGTAGCTTGTGTGGGGGAAGAAGGAAACAAGCTTAAGATAAATTGTGGAGGAACAGTCAACAGGTTTGGCAACTGATCAGAATGAGCAGTTACCAGGCTTTATTCAGCATCTACTACGCGCCAGGTACTGGGGATACAGGTACAAAGAATTTTTTTAAAAAGATCCATACCTGCAGTGTGCTTTCATGCTAATGGAGGAGTCATCAAGTACATATAAAATAGATGTAGCAAATTATAAAGTTAATAAATACATTTCAAGTGTGGATCTTAGAGTCATCTTCAATTCTTCCTTCTCTATCCTCAACTCCTTACACTCCTGTATAAGGGAAAAAATGAAGCTGAGGGTAACTCAGGAAGCAGAGGGGTTGGAGGGGAGAAGAGGGTTTGGCGGAAGAGGCAATGAGTTCTCGTTTTTACATGTTACATATTTACACATCACATTCCATACATAGCTATGAACCATCCCATTGGAAATGCCCAATAGGCCATGGGTGGGGGGGGAGCATTTATTAATTGGTAGGCACTGTGCTAAGAACTTTGATATTATTATCCCCATTTAACAGCTGGGGGAAACAGAGCTTAAGTTACTTATTCAGGGTCTCATAGCTTGTAGGTATCAGAGTCAGAATTTGAATTCAGTTGTTCCTAATGCCAGGCCCAGCACTCCATCCAGTGTACCATCTAGCTGCCTATTGGTGATATATACTGGAACTCAGTAAAGAAACTGAGACTGGATATATAGATTTGAGATTTATCTGCATAGAGCCGAAAATGGAACCTATGGGAACTGGTAAGATTACAAGAGAAAGTGTATAGAACAAGAAAGGGCTTAGGTCAGAGCCTTAGGGTCCACCCATAGTTTGAGGACATGGCTAATAATCAAGCAGATGGACTTTGTTTATTTTATGAAGTCTGTAACCACTGATCTTTTGCTTCATATCTTGCCTGCATGGCACCTTGTCCATGTACATCTACACGTGTCCTACTCCAGGCTGCATTTTGAACAAAAAGCTCCCAAATGTTTTAGGTGATGTGAAATGTGACACTAACACATTGCCTTTGTGTTTTTTTTTCTCCCAATATAGAACATATATGCTAAAATAAGTGTTATTCCCCAAATTAATCTCATTGAGAGATTATAGGCTTATTTCAGTTATGCTGATGTTCAAACCAGTTAGGACTGTCTCTTGGGAATTGCCTTCAGAGCCAGTGTACAGACCACACAGGAAAATTGGGCTTATTTTTTGTGTTTGCATAAACTGTTATCAGGCATTCCACTAACTTATGCTCTTAACTGTGCCTTTGTATTTTCTTCACTACATGCATAATTGATACACATCATAACAATCCTGAGGGGCTTCATGTCCCTTCCAAATGTGAAAAACTTTTTTTTAAAAAGACAGTATATTGTTAGTGTTATGAGTGCTTTATTATTACAAATTCTTTGAAATATAAGATCTTTGTAAAGTGTGTTTCTTTTCTTTACTTTTCTTTTCTTTTCTTTTCTTTTCTTTTCTTTTCTTTTCTTTATTTCTTTCTTCCTCAGTTTTGTCTGATAGGGTACGCTGACTTCCATGTACATTAAGACAGTACTAACATTAGTCTGGAGGATGGCTATTGCTTAGAAAAGACCAGAACATAAGAAGATCCCTGTCCTTTAGGTGTAGATGTTTTAATTTGAGAAAGTCAATCAGAAAAGATAAAATCATGGAATTAAATGTTTCCTGATGATTTGGTTTTTTATATTGTTGACTATGGGCTTACAACTAAAATGTGTACCCTTTTTTTTGGCTTATGTAACTTTTATGTTAATTCGTACAACATGGAGTACTTTCTGAGCCACATAAACTCAATATATTCCTCTCATGGTTCAAATGTGTTAGTGTTAACACTATGAATGAGGCCATGACTTGTGCATTCATTGATAGGGAGAACAGCCACCAAACTGTCGCATAAGAAGTAAATATAAAACATTTGTTTAGGGTTTTATAAAAGATGCAGCCATCATAAACAACTTTATGGCATTTATAACATAAATATCAAACAGGATGATTGAAAACAGGTTGCCAACTTTTTCTTATTCAGGAAGCTAAACCCTTCCTAAAAGGACATCTTGTTGAGTCCTAGTTAGAAAAGAAATATTGATACCACAGAGCAGCTAGGTGGCACAGTGGATAAAGCTCTGGGCTTGAAGTCAGGAAGACCTGAGTTCAAATTCAACCTCAGACACTTACTGACTGTGTGACCCTGAACAAGTCACTTGATCCTGTTTGCTTCAGTTTCTTCCTCTGTAAAATAAGCTGGAGAAGGAAATGGCAAACCACTCCAGCATCTTTACCAAGAAAACTCTAAATGGGGTCGCAAAGAGTCAGACATGACTGAACAACAGCAACAACGTTGATATGACAGAATGAGATGATTTCAAAGCCATCCTGACTTGTGTAGTGTTACTTTCTACACAAGTCTGGTCAGTGTTTATAAGGGATATTTATAGGAGTGTACACCTATGTTTATTCAGCTCTGAAGCTGAAATAGGTGAGATCTCTTGCAACTCTGAACACAGTTGGTTTGGAGGGGAGCGATTCATAGCTGTAGGTGTATAGGCAGTAATTTTAGGTACTTCCTTGCGGGATTTGTTTTCTGAGGTACTTTCAACACTATCATCAATGACTGATCATTGCAACTTACAGGAATTTTAAAAGAATATTTTAATTGGAAAAAGCATCAGTCAGCTGTCAAGCTTCCAGCTTCCACTTTTGAGAGCAGGATGTTGAATGTGAGTAATGACACAACAGGCCTATAAAATGCAGAATAACCCTCTGATGACTCATCCAGTACAATGCAGTATATTTGTCAAGGAGACTGAATCATATATGGGGGAAACCACTTTTCAGGCAGCCAGCTGGTTCTCAGGTCAGCAAGAGACGATCCATTTTTATCAGAAGGTTTATAGTAGCAATAATGGTAACACCGAGCACTCTGGCTCGAAAATGTAGAGGAAATGGCATCTCCCAGCAGGTATGTACTTGGTATTCACATATATCTTATTTTGGCATTCTTTTCTGTTGCCTTTCTTCTCTATTTTCTGATCTTAATTTTTTTTTAGGTAAAAAAAAGCAATTCTAATCATGGAAGGCTAATTAATTTTTAAATATATATTTCCTCTGTATGCATCTATGTGAAACTTCATCTATAGATGGAAAGTCATTTTCCCTTCTTCCTTCTATAGAAAAATAAATTTTTTTTCAATGTGGTCAGATGTGAAATATTTTCATATTTAGTTCCTCTCGTGAAGTCCTGAGTTTAAAGGGGGGGAGGTGTAAAAGTGGAGACCCTTTTAGTGGGTAATTTTGAGGTTATTGCATGAATAAGGATGGTTGAGTTGAGGAAGGGGAGTTATGGTAAACTACTGAGCTCTATATAGAAAATTTCTTTTTTCTTTCCTTTGGAATTTTTTTTTAAAGATGCATGACTTCATGTAGGAAACATTATTCTAATAGTGAACGTAGTTATATTTGCAAATCAAAATGTAGCCATGCTAAATTCATACAGTTATTTTTTCGGTGAGGCAGGGTAGCATAGTATTAGGTAAGAAAGAGTAAATGTAACTTAGAAATGTCATGTGTCAAACTGCCAAATCTCATGGTTGAGACTTCTTGCTGAAATAAAGGGCCTGCATTTTATCTCTCCCACCCCCACCCCCTTTTTTTTTGGTATGAAAATCTAACTGTGCTCAATCCACAGAATCCATGTATTTAAACATGCTTAAGCATTCCATTATATGTTGACAGTCTATTCAGTGTCTCCTCATTTTAAAAATAAATGAATTTTTTGAGCCTTAGATGTTACGGGCAGATGGCTATAGATAGAGCATAGCATGTACTATTTATGTTTCATGGGCCAGTATGGCGACGGGTCAAGACCTGTAACCCATCCATTCACTAATTCTTTAAAATCTTGAGTTTCTTTAGTAGAATTGCATCTATAGGCACATCTTCTATTACTAGCAAAATATCAACTAGTATTTGGAGTACCTAGCTTGGAAAACATACAGACATTTTTCCATATCCTTTCTCCCTGTGTGAAGCCTTTAGTAATGGTTTGGTTTTTTCTTAGGTTCCTTAGAACACCAGTTTTACACTATTAGTTTTAGGAAAGCTGCTAATGAATACATGATTTATACATCTGAGTAGAATCCATGTATACAATAAGGTAGGAAACCAGCAGCAGGGAGATGTTTTGTTTGGGGGGGGCGGGGGAAGGGGGCTAATTTGTTTTTTGTTTTGGTTTTTTTGGGAGGAAGGAGGAGGAATCAAGGTGTCTTTCCTTTAGAATTGCCAGTTTACACAGGGAGATGTAGTCGGCTTAAAATTTCATTAATTTTACATATTGTATAAATGAATGCCACCTGTCATGCAGTAATGTGCTAATTATAGTAGAAGACAATCAGGAAGAAGAACAATATTTCAGATATGTGGGAGTTTTGCTAAGAATTTTCCTATCACATCTGTGCTTTTTATATATTAAGTGGATATTTAATAAATAGAATTTGATAACTTTTTTTAAAGTCAGATTCAGTATGAGAACAGATTTTGAATTATTTTTTCATTGAACTTTTTTTAAGTCATGTAAGTTATTGAAGAACTATTTATTAACTTAATTAGATCAGTTGTTTTGCTTTTTCTGAAAATGTAGCTCTTTCCAACATCGTTAATATGCATCAGAATTAATTTAGCATCTACAATACTCATTAAAAACATCTGTAAACAGATCATCAATTAAAATGTCCAACTTATGTGACCTATTCGTTTTATTCTGAGGTCTTTTATAACTCAGCTGCTTTGACTTGGCTGTTAAAGTGGGCTAAAGTGTTTCATTATTCTTAAAGATGTATAGTAAGTGAGTTATTTGAGCCCTGTAGGTTTTGATTTACTAATTGTGTTTTCCATGATAATCTCTATGCACGCAAGACTGTGCTACTCTTGGTCTCTAATGATTTCTTCATCTGTGACTTTCTTAGAACTGTACTGATCCTTTCAGGAAGGTATAGATTCTTTTAGCTTGCTTGCATTACCCTCCTCTCTGGGTGTATTGATCATTATGATTTTTTTTTTTGAAGAGAATCACTTCTGAGGTTGTGGCAGCCAATCCTCAGAGGCTTCAGTGCCATTGAAAGATAGGTACCTTCTATCTAGAAAGATAATACAGTTTTCAGGTCTTTTCTCTCTAAGGGAAAAGAGGCCCTTCAACAATCAGTAGATTTTTGCAGGCCTAAGAAGTTCTAGGTTTGACACTAGGAATTGCAGTATTCAAAGAAATAAAAGACAGCATCCCACTACCATCCCTCCATTGGATTATTTGAATCTTCCCCATAGAGTTGGAATCCATTGCCCCTAGATAGCTTCCCACAACCCACTTCCATCCCCCATTGGGTTATTTGAATCTTCCCTGTAGAGTTGGAATCCATTGTTCTGAGAAGTAGATAACTTTCCAAATTTTCTGTCTCCTTTAGTCTCTGACATCTTGTTAATGGATAAATGGAATGTTTTTTTCTTCCTTGTTTGTCACCGTGGAACTGTTTTATAATGTCCTTTAAAATACAGCTCAAAAACAGTCTTCTACATGAAACCTTTCCTGATTCCCCCAGCCACTAGTTTCTCTCAGCCTACCTTGTATTTAACTACTTTGTTTATATATGTCTTTATTAACATCATACTTAATGTATGCTATATATATGAGTTTCTATATATAATTGTCTCTCCCATTAGGATTCTTTGCAAAAAAGGAGTCATTTCAGTCTTTGTACTTATAGCCTTAGTTCCTACACACACAATACCTAGCATATAGTTGGACAGTTAACAAATACTTGTTGATTAATTCTTGTTGCACAAAAATATTGAGGCAGTCTGGCCAGGTGGCATATTATTATTTACTTCTTCAAATTTTGTATTTCCTCTTCCTTTTATCTGATTGACTTTCAAATGAATGAACATAACCTAATACCAAGCCAGCAAAAAAAAGAAATTCTATCTTAACTGTAATTAGTTTTGGGGAAAACTCAGATATAAGTTGACTTGGCAGCCCAACTCTGTACTTTTTACTTGTGTGATCAATAGACAAGTCATTTAACTTCTCTGGGCCTCAGTTTCTTCATCTGTAAAACAAGGGGATTGGATGAGATGGCCAATGAGGTTCCTTCCAGCTCTGAATCTATGATATTTTTATGGTCTTTGCTGAGGTTAAATATTATATATATACATATATATATCAGGTCTGTTTTGCTAAAAAATGATTAGCGAATGTTCGTGCTGGTTAATGCCATAATCAACCCAAGATAAAAATTCATGTGTTTTTGTACAGCAATGGGAAAGCCTGGTACATCAACCAAATTAGAAAATGTTTGTTGTTAAGATTTTTTAATCATCTTTTGGGGAATAAACTTGAGGTACCTCCTTGTTGACCTATGTTATAAGGAAACTATTCTGTAAATCCTAAAGTGCTGTGTAAATGTGAGTTATAATCATTAAAGGACCTTAGAAATATTCCACCCTTATCCTTTTCCAGATGAGAAGCCCACTACTTATTCCTTATGTGACCAGACCCAACTCTAGTTTTCTCATCTGTTGAATGAGGGTGTTCATTGGACTTAGAAGATCTCTAAATGTAATCTACCTCATGACTTAGGTCCAAAGAAATTAAGTGAGTTTGTTGTAAAGATCATATAAGTAGTTAATAGCAGATCTAGGAGAACTCCAATTTCCCGAGTTCCAGGAGAATATTCTCCTGGCGTATCACAGCAGTGCGTGGATTTGTAGTCAGAGGACCTAATTTGAATCCTATCTCTACCACACAGCTCTGAAACAGGATTCCTTTTCTGAGCCTCAGATTACTCTCTGTAAAAGTGAGGAGTTGGGCTAGGTGGTTTTTAAGGCCCGTTCTAGCTCTCATACTATCATTCAATGATATTTTGAATGGCAAAAGACTTCACAGGTACTGTTTTTAAAAAGATTTCAGGGGCAGCTAGGTGGCACAGTGGATAGAGCACCAGCCCTGGATTCAGGAGGACCTGAGTTCAAATATGGCCTCAGACACATAACGCTTACTAGCTGTGTGACCCTGGGCAAGTCACTTAACCCCATTACCTAACCAAAAGACAAAGACAAAAAAAAAAAGGATTTCACCCAAGTGACTACTTTTGTTTTCAGTGCTCTCTATGAAGGTAAGGGCTTACAGAGTGAACTTGTCTTAAACTGGTGTTTTCTTCCCATACATACAGTCTCTTTGTCCTCCACTAGAGATCTACTTTAGTGCCTCATTAGGCCATGAAAGGAGTCAACAAACATTTGCTAGGTACCTACTATATGCAGGCTCACCTGTGGCTCCAAGAAGCCTGGGCAATGGCCACACCCAGGTAAAACCGTCTCAGCAGACAGGCTAAACCTGTAGGTAGGTTAGAGGGATGTCTACCCCAAACCTGTGAAGACTTTCCCCAGCAGAATGGGAGGATAAGAATAGTTTGTTGCATCCACCATGAAGGTGGCTGAAGTAAGCACTGTGCGGTGCTTAGAGCTCGGTCAGACATCCAAGATGCCAAGGCCATCCGCTGCATGCTAGGCCATCACCAATCATCCTGACTCTTGTCTTACCACTGAACTTGGATGACTGGAAGAGAGAGTGAGGCTGATGTGCAGCTCTGCCTCACTTATCCAATTCACTCACAAGTCAAAACAGACATCACGGTGTGATATCATGGGCATCATGGAAAACAAAGGAGAAACAGCAATATGTGCAGGCACTAGGTTAAGAGCTGGGGAGATAGTCCCTGTCCTCAAGAGGCTTATGATCTAATGACTGGGTTCTTATGATTAGGCCCATCGCACTGTAAGTTCTGAAAGGTCTAAGAATGCGACCAACTTAAGAGGCTGTGATTGAAAGCTTGGCAGTGGAATTTGTTTTTACCAGAAAAATCAGTGTGAGTGCATGCAGGAGACTTCAGTATTCAAATGCATTTAACCAGATAATGATTTGAAATTGGTTGGAGTGGGTTGGTTGGTTGGTTTGTGAAGGATGGTGGGGGAGAAGGGTGGATACAGAACCTCATGTAACCCTCTACTAAGGTGGTAAAGAGGCCTGGTCGGAGGTAGAGGATGAACTACCTGCTTTGTAATATTTAAGGTATTTAAATATAGTCTTAGTATATTAACCCGCTAAGCAGTATCCATTGCCTTTGAATCCAAGGACCCTTTCTGTCAAGATAAGGGGGCTCTTCAAATTATTAATAAAGCACAGGCAGCATGTGTCATAAAGGCATGAGAAGGGCGAAGAGCAAAATTAGTGTCTTTGGGTGGGCGTCTGCTCTCATCATGCAGCCAAGGTACTGTAATGTACAAAATCAGGCAGGAACACATTCCAAAGAAAAAGAAAACAGCTACTTTTTTTTGTTTGTGTAATATTAAAAACATAACTGACCTGTGTAACAGAAATGGAACTGTTGCAAAATAGCTTTTCTCTCTTATCCTTTTCTTTTCATGACATTGACCTCTAACTTGAGTTCTTTCCCTCTTTGGAACTTTGCTGTTTGTTTAACTCCTGAAAGCAGAGTGTAATAATGATAGAATTCAACCTGAAATATACTTGATGAAAATACATACCATGATGGTGAGGAGAAGGGATATGATTCTTGGAACTCTAACCCCTGACCTTGACCATGATGTCAGTGATTCTAATGGGAAAGCTGTTAAAGGTACCCAGAGTAAATAATTTTCTTCTAGAGAAGAGGCAGGAACAGTGAAGCAATTTAGTGTGTCTTTGCTTGAGTTGATAACTTTCCTTCTTGTGAGGTAATTCTGTGAGAAAACCCTTTTCACGTATATTAGAACCATCAGTAAATGAAAATGTGTTTGCATTTTCGTGTCAAATTTGTGACTAGCTGTATTTCACACAAGGAAACAATGCTTAGTCAAGACTTTGATTTGTAATCAGGGCCATACGTTACCTTTGAGAAGAAGAAAGGTATCATTTTTTCTTTCTTTTCTTTCCTAAAATGTACCTGTACCTCAGATTAGTTATTTGAGATTTGAAAACTGGTTTCAAAAGACTATGAAGAGCTACAAAACTAGATCAAAAGATGGATAGATTTGTATTTTTTTAAAAAAAGCTTTTGCTAAAGAAGAGAAATGTAAATGAAACTCTTGATTTTTTTTCCAATAGGAATTGACTAAGCCTCTCATATAATACTTGTGGAATAGATAGAATGATTTGAACTAAAAGATAGTTCAATTAGGTTGATTGAAAACTAGCTGGTTGAAGGACTGGATGCAAGAATCCTGAAACTTAGTCTTAATTACCTGGGACACTGGTTTACACAGGATTACACAGCTAGTATCCTTCAGAAACAAGACTGCAACAGAGGTTTTTCTGAAGCTAAACCCTGACTTCTAACCACAAGGCAATTCTGCCTTTCTCTATAACATTAACCTAAAAAGTTGGATTACAGTAGTTTTATTGATGATGACTTCCTTTGAGAACCAGAAATGGTTCATTTGCAAAACATACTGGCCTGAACTGCCAACACAGCAATGCAAGCATACAACACAATAATACCATTATAGAGTTGTAGTTTAAGTGATGAAAATATAAGAGACTCATCTTCAAGAACTTTTCCTCAATATCAGTTATCTGCACACAGAAATTTATGTCACTGGGTCAGACATTCCTTGCCAAGTGTATCTAGCTCTAGCTGGATGGATGGACTCCCATCATTGCAAGTAAAATTCATCTTTATAAATAAGTTAGCTAAAGCCACAGCTTTAATCCAGCAAACATTTATTAAGCACTTACTTTGTGCAAGTACCCTGTAAGGTGCTACAAATATAAAGATAAAAGGAATGGTTCTTTCTACAGAATGGTTCTCCAAAAGGAGTGTAAGCTGACTCGGGGATGGGGAAATGGGAAATACAGTGCATGCATATATATGAGTAGGATATAATTTGAAGGGAGAGTACCAACTGAAGTATAGGACTTTGGACATGGGAAGGCATCAAAAAGAAGGTGACACTTAATTGATAGCAGCCAAATATTCAAAAAACCATTGGGGGTAGTGGGGTAGGCCAGACTGTGCAAAGACTTAAGATGGAATGTCTAGGTCAAGGCCAGTCTCTCTGGAATGTATAGTGAAGTAGGTCTGGAAGGGACCTTGGGTCAATCAAATCCAATGTCTTCTTTTATAAGATGAGGAAACTGAAATATGCAGAGGCTAAATGACTTACCCAAATTACTTGAGTAAGTGGGACTCAGGTCTTCTTGACTCCAAGGCCAGTACTTCAATCCACATGTTCCCTAGCTTCCTCTTGTAATCAGTCAGTCAACTAGCATTTATTAAGCACCTGCTGTGTATCTAGCATTGTGCTAAGTGTTAGGAGTATGCAGAAAGGCAAAACAAATTCAAAACAAAACAAAAAAAAACCCAGCATCACACCCTGCCCCCCGGAGCTCCTAGTCTAATGAGGGAGACATGCAGACAACTATGTACAAACAAGATAAATACAGGATAAATTAAGGCAAGGCATGAAGGAGGCATAAGGCATAAGGAGGACTGAGAAAGGCTTCTGTAAAAAGGTAGGATTTTGGGGCAGTGGATAGAGTGCCAGCCTGGAATCAGGAGGACCTGAGTTCAAATCTGATCTCAGACCAGACACTTGACACTTAGTAGCTGTGTGATCCTGGGCAACCCCAATTGCCTTGCAAAAAAAAAAAAAGAAGAAGAAGAAGAAGAAGAAGGTAGGATGTTAGCTAGGACTTAGAGGAAGCCAGCAGTCAAAAATGAGGAGGGAGAGCATTCCAGGCACAGGGAAAGCTAATGAAAATGCTCAGAGGTGGGGGTGTTGTGTCCACGGAATAATGAAAAGACTAGTTCAGTGTCAATGGATCTCATAGTATCTGGGGAGAGGTGAGGGTGGGGGTAAGGTGTACAAAGGCTGGAAAGGTAGGAAGGAGCCAGGTTACAAAGGGCTTTAAAAGCCAAATAGGTTTCGATATTTGATCTTGGAGATATTAGGGAATCAGTGGAACTTTTTGAAAGAGATATGGCAGAGTCAGACCTGTGTTAAAGGCAAAGAGCTGAGTGGAGCATACAGTGGAGTGGGGAGATCCTTTTGGCAAGGAGATTAGCAGGCCATTGCAGTAGTCCAGGTTTGAGGTGATGAGGGCCTGCACCAAGATGGTGGCATGTCAGAAAAGAGGATACAAACAAGAGATGTTACAAAGATAGAGAAGTTCAGAAGAGGAGGGAGTTGGGGGGAGGGGAAGATAGTGAGTACAGTTTTCGCAATGCTGGGTTTAAGATGCCTATCGGACATCTAGTTCAAGATGTCATAGCTATGTCATAGCTGCTATCATGTTGGCCTTTTCTCCAGCCCTATCCCCTCCCCACCACAAAGTCTTATCACAGGCCTCTGCTATGAGACATAATCATGTGCTCAAGTTTCCCAGTAAATTAGCCTCCCTATGCTTCTCTACCACTGATGTGATCTGTCAAGTTCATCAGAAAAGGAAGCATAGAAACAAAATGGCCTCTGGTTTTTGCAGAATATAATAGTATCAATATTGTGGGAAAGATGGAGAGAGATGGGCTAAGCTCAAACCTCATTTCCAAAAATTGTACATGATGGTGGTGCTTTTCAAATATCTCAGGGTGATTTCTTTAAATTTTGTATCTGAATACATCTAAAAGGAAAAGCATACCTAAAAATACGCTGTTAAAAATAATTTTTAAAAGATTTGGGGGGGGGTTTCCTTCCCCCCAACAATTCTACTGAGGGCAGGACAATTGTATTGTCCCCAAAAAAAAACACTCATTGAAACATCTTCTTAAATGCACATAAGTGAACAGAAGGAAGCTTAGAAGGAAACAGACAAGCAAGACAGCTTTGAATGTAACATGATTTAGAAAAGCAAGCTGTGGTTTCATGTACAATCCACATTATCTGATCAACTTTGTGTATACAGAAATGCTCATTTTATTTGGTATTTAAGTTCAGAATTTTAAAAAAAATATTAATTTGCAAAATCCACGATGGTATCTACTGAAATCATATGTACCTAGTGCAATGCCTCACACGTATTTCAGGAATATGTGATTTAATTGACATAGATAACTCACCAATGCAGATCATGGACCCTCTATAACTCAGTAAGTGGTCTTACAGAGTTACACTAGCTGAAAAATTAATCCCATCATGGCCAGCCTGGTGATTATGTTCTCTGAACTTGCCTAGGCTGATTCTTGGATATAGAAAGAGTCAGTCTTGACATCCACCTTGCCTGGTAGTTAGATTTGCTAAACTATAGGGCATGCAAACTTTGGAGTAGGCAGCAGCTTATCAAATAAATTTAGATGCAACATCTGTTACTCTTGATTTCCAGGGTTAATTTCAATGATTTCACTGGCCAGGTTGGATTTACCCCCTTCCTGTCCACCGTAGCAGACACATTATAGTTAAGTGAATGAACCCATTAAACTACACTTCCTCATCAGCCTTATTTATGATCCAGCTACTTCTATGAGAATAAATCTTACGTTGACAGATTCATGGGATACCTCAATTTCTGAAAAGTTGTATTTTATATACATACAGTGGAATGCTATTATAATGTAGCTTGGATACACTATGGGTCAAATAATATCCTCCAAAGCATAAACACATAAGTCTGGCCTTTAAGACTGGGATTATTCCTGTCTGCCCATAAGTAAGCTCTGACAAGTTCCACAGTTTGGATCAGAAGCTTGAAGAATTCTACTGAAAATTGCTTAGTGTTAGATTTTTTTACCCTATAAAACAACTTATTTGTGACATTGAAGGCTGTGAAGAATCTTAAG